>NC_088201.1:174650684-175250684 GCF_037126465.1 Ornithodoros turicata
CTGTGGCATTGAGGAGTGCTCAGTCACTTTCTCAGCCGTATATTGCTCGCTGAGCGACCCCTGGTTTGCCAATTCCGAACGATACGCTGCTATCCAGAGCTGACGAGTCGCAAACACGGTGAAACACGTGACCTCTGGTGCTGTCGCATTGTTCCATGAGTATCTGTTTCTCTGCGTGCATTCATAGAAGCCATCTTAATCTGTATTTTGAATTTCAAACACGTCTAGTGTCATTTACTTGTTTCTGTAATGGCTTTTTCCCCTCATTATAATTCACTGGCTTGCACTGTGGCATTGAGGTGTGCTCAGTCACCCTCCCAGATGTATATTGCTCGCTGAGCGACCCATGGTTTGCCAATTCCGAACGATGAGCAGCTACCCAGAGCTGACGAGCCGCAAACACGGCGAAACACGTGTCCTCTGGTGCTGTCGCACCGTTCCATAAGTATCTGTTTCTCTGTGTGCATCCATAGAAGCCATTTTAAGCTGTAATTTTGAATTTCAAACACGTCTAGTGTCATTTAATTGTTTCTGTAATGGCTTTTCCCCTCACTATAATTCACTGGCTTGCACTGTGGCATTGAGGAGTGCTCAGTCACTTTCCCAGGTGTATATTGCTCGCTCAGCGACGCCTGGTTTGCCAATTCCGAACGATGCGCAGCTACCAAGAACTGACGAGCCGCAAACACGGCGATATACGTGTCCTCTGGTGCTGTCGCATCGTTCCATGAGTATCTGTTTCTCTTAGTGCAGCCATAGAAGCCATCTTAATCTCTGATTTTGAATTTTAGACACGTCTAGTGTCATTTCATTGTTTCTCTAATGGCTTTGTCCCCTCACTATATTTCACTGGCTTGCACTGTGGCATTGAGGAGTGCTCAGTCACTTTCTCAGCCGTATATTGCTGGCTGAGCGACCACTGGTTTGCCAATTGCGAACGATGCAGTGCTACCGAGAGCTGATGAGCCGCAAACACGGTGAAACACGTGTCCTCTGGTGCTGTCGCATCGTTCCATGAGTACCTGTTTTTCTGCGTGCAGCCATAGAAGCCATCTTATTCTGTAATTTTAAATTTCAAACACGTCTAGTGTCATTTACTAGTTTCTGTAATGGCTTTTTCCCCTCTTTATAATTCACTGGCTTGCACTGTGGCATTGAGGAGTGCTCAGTCACTTTCCCAGGCGTATATTGCTCCCTGAGCGACCACTAGTTTGCCAATTCCGAACGATGCGCTGCTACCCAGAGCTGACGACCCGCAAACACGGTGAAACACGTGTCCTCTGGTGCTGTCGCACCATTCCATGAGTATCTGTTTCTCTGCGTGCATCCGTAGAAGCCATCTTAATCTGTAATTTCGAATTTCAAACACGTCTAGTGTCATTTACTTGTTTCTGTAATGGCTTTTCCCCTCACTATAATTCACTGACTTGCGCTGTGGCATTGAGCAGTGCTCAGTCACTTTCTCAGCCGTATATTGCTCGCTGAGCGACCACTGGTTTGCCAATTCCGAACGATGCGCTGCTATTCAGAGCTGACGAGCCGCAAACACGGTGAAACACGTGTCCTCTGGTGCTGTCGCACCGTTCCATGAGTATCTGTTTCTCTGTGTGCATCCATAGAAACCATCTTAATCTGTAATTTTGAATTTCAAACACGTCTAGTGTCATTTAATTGTTTCTGTAATGGCTTTTCCCCTCACTATAATTCACTGACTTGCACTGTGGCATTGAGGAGTGCTCAGTCACTTTCTCAGCCGTATGTTGCTCGCTGAGCGACCCCTGGTTTGCCAATTCCGAACGACGCGCTGCTATCCAGAGCTGACGAGCCGCAAACACGGTGAAACACGTGACCTCTGCTGCTGTCGCATTGTTCCATGAGTATCTGTTTCTCTGCGTGCATCCATAGAAGCCATCTTAATCTGTAATTTTGAATTTCAAACACGTCTAGTGTCATTTACTTGTTGCTGTAATGGCTTTTTCCCCTCATTATAATTCACTGGCTTGCACTGTGGCATTGAGGTGTGCTCAGTCACCCTACCAGCCGTATATTGCTCGGTGAGCGACCACTGGTTTGCCAATTCCGAACGATGCGCTGCTACCCAGAGCTGACGAGCCGCAAACACGGTGAAACACGTGTCCTCTGGTACTGTCGCATCGTTCCATGAGTATATGTTTCTCTGCGTGCAGCCATAGAAGCCATCTTAAAGTGTAATTTAGGGTTTCAAGCTCGTCTAGTGTCATTTACTTGTTACTGTAATGGCTTTTTCCCCTCATTATAAATCACTGGCTTGCACTGTGGCATTGAGGAGTGCTCAGTCACCCTACCAGGCGTATATTGCTCGCTGAGCGACCACTGGTTTGCCAGTTCCGAACGATGCGCTGCTACCCAGAGCTGACGAGCCGCAAAGACGGCGAAACACGTGTCCTCTGGTGCTGTCGCATCGTTCCATGAGTATCTGTATCTCTGCGTGCAGCCATAGAAGCCATGTTAATCTGTAATTTTGTGTTTGAAACACGTCTAGTGTCATTTAATTGTTTCTGTAATGGCTTTTTCCTCTCTTTGTAATTCACTGGCTTGTACTGTGGCATTGAGGTGTTCTCAGTCACTTTCCCAGGTGTATATTGCTCGCTGAGCGACCCCTGGTTTGCCAATTCCGAACGATGCGCTGCTACCCATAGCTCACGAGCCACAAACACGGTGAAACACGTGTCATCTGGTGCTGTCGCATCGTTCCATGAGTATCTGTTTCTCTGCGTGCATCTATAGAAGCCATCTTAATCTGTAATTTTGAGTTTCAAACACGTCTAGTGTCATTTACTTGTATCTTTAATGGCTTTTTCCCCTGATTATAATTCACTGGCTTGCACTGTGGCATTGAGGGGTACTCAGTCACCCTCCCAGGTGTGTATTGCTCGCTGAGCGACCCCTGGTTTTCAAATTTTGAACGATGCGCAGCTACCCAGAGCTGACGAGCCGCAAACACGGCGAAACACGTGTCCTCTGGTGCTGTCGCACTGTTCCATGAGTATCGGTTTCTCTGCGTGCAGCCATAGAAACCATCTTAATCTGTAATTTTGAATTTCAAACATGTCTTGTGTCATTTACTAGTTTCTGTAATGGCTTTTTCCCCTCATTATAATTCACTGGCTTGCATTGTGGCATTGAGGAGTGATCAGTCACCCTGCCAGGAATATATTGCTCGCTGAGCGACCCCTGGTTTGCCAATTCCGAATGATGCGCAGGTACCCAGAGCTGACGGGCCGCCAACACGGCGAAACACGTGTCCTCTGGTGCTGTCGCATCGTTCCTTGAGTATCTGTTTTGTCTGCGTGCATCCATAGAAGCCATCTTAATCTGTAATTTTGAATTTCAAACACGTCTAGTGTCATTTACTTGTTTCTGTAATGGCTTTTTCCCCTCATTATAAATCACTGGCTTGCAGTATGGGATTGAGGAGTGCTCAGTCACCCTCCCAATTGCACATTGCTCGGTGAGCGACCCCTGGTTTGCCTAATCCGAGCGATGCGCAGCTACCCAGAGCTGACGAGCCGCAAACACAGCGAAACACGTGTCCTCTGGAGCTGTCGCATCGTTCCATGAGTATCTGTTTCTCTGCGTGCAGCCCTAGAAGCTATCTTAATCTGTAATTTTGAATTTCAAACACGTCTAGTGTCATTTAATTGTTTCTGTAATGGCTTTTCCCATACTTATAATTCACTCGCTTGCACTGTGGCATTGAGGAGTGCTCAGTCACTTGCCCATGTGTATATTGCTCGCTGAGCGACCCCTGGTTTTCCCATTCCGAACTATGCGCAGCTACCCAGAGCTGACGAGCCGCAAACACGGCGAAAGACGTGTCATCTGGTGCTGTCGCATCGTTCCATGAGTATCTGTTTCTCTGCGTGCATCTATAGAAGCCATGTTAATCCGTAATTTTGAATTTCAAACACGTCTAGTGTCATTTAATTGTTTCTGTAATGGCTTTTCCCCTCACTATAATTCACTGGCTTGCACTGCGGCATTGAGGAGTGCTCAGACACTTTCCCAGGTGTATATTGCTCGCTCAGCGACACCTGGTTTGCGAATTCCGAACGATGCGCAGCTACCAAGAACTGACGAGCCGCAAACACGGCGAAACACGTGTCCTCTGGTGCTGTCGCATCGTTCCATGAGTACCTTTTTCTCTGTGTGCAGCCATAGAAGCCATCTTAATCTGTAATTTTGAATTTCAAACACGTCTAGTGTCATTTACTAGTTTCTATAATGGTTTTTTTCCCCTCTTTATAATTCACTGGCTTGCACTGTGGCATTGAGGAGTGCTCAGTCACTTTCCCAGGCGTATATTCCTCGCTGAGTGACCACTGGTTTGCCAATTCCGAACGATGAGCAGCTACCCAGAGCTGACGAGCCGCAAACACGGCGAAACACGTGTCCTCTGGTGCTGTCGCACCGTTCCATGAGTATCTGTTTCTCTGTGTGCATCCATAGAAGCCATCTTAATCTGTAATTTTGAATTTCAAACACGTCTAGTGTCATTTAATTGTTTCTGTAATGGCTTTTCCCCTCACTATAATTCACTGACTTGCACTGTGGCATTGAGGAGTGCTCAGTCACTTTCTCAGCCGTATATTGCTCGCTGAGCGACCCCTGGTTTGCCAATTCCGAACGATACGCTGCTATCCAGAGCTGACGAGTCGCAAACACGGTGAAACACGTGACCTCTGGTGCTGTCGCATTGTTCCATGAGTATCTGTTTCTCTGCGTGCATTCATAGAAGCCATCTTAATCTGTATTTTGAATTTCAAACACGTCTAGTGTCATTTACTTGTTTCTGTAATGGCTTTTTCCCCTCATTATAATTCACTGGCTTGCACTGTGGCATTGAGGTGTGCTCAGTCACCCTCCCAGATGTATATTGCTCGCTGAGCGACCCATGGTTTGCCAATTCCGAACGATGAGCAGCTACCCAGAGCTGACGAGCCGCAAACACGGCGAAACACGTGTCCTCTGGTGCTGTCGCACCGTTCCATAAGTATCTGTTTCTCTGTGTGCATCCATAGAAGCCATTTTAAGCTGTAATTTTGAATTTCAAACACGTCTAGTGTCATTTAATTGTTTCTGTAATGGCTTTTCCCCTCACTATAATTCACTGGCTTGCACTGTGGCATTGAGGAGTGCTCAGTCACTTTCCCAGTTGTATATTGCTCGCTCAGCGACGCCTGGTTTGCCAATTCCGAACGATGCGCAGCTACCAAGAACTGACGAGCCGCAAACACGGCGATATACGTGTCCTCTGGTGCTGTCGCATCGTTCCATGAGTATCTGTTTCTCTTAGTGCAGCCATAGAAGCCATCTTAATCTCTGATTTTGAATTTTAGACACGTCTAGTGTCATTTCATTGTTTCTCTAATGGCTTTGTTCCCTCACTATATTTCACTGGCTTGCACTGTGGCATTGAGGAGTGCTCAGTCACTTTCTCAGCCGTATATTGCTGGCTGAGCGACCACTGGTTTGCCAATTGCGAACGATGCAGTGCTACCGAGAGCTGATGAGCCGCAAACACGGTGAAACACGTGTCCTCTGGTGCTGTCGCATCGTTCCATGAGTACCTGTTTTTCTGCGTGCAGCCATAGAAGCCATCTTATTCTGTAATTTTAAATTTCAAACACGTCTAGTGTCATTTACTAGTTTCTGTAATGGCTTTTTCCCCTCTTTATAATTCACTGGCTTGCACTGTGGCATTGAGGAGTGCTCAGTCACTTTCCCAGGCGTATATTGCTCCCTGAGCGACCACTAGTTTGCCAATTCCGAACGATGCGCTGCTACCCAGAGCTGACGACCCGCAAACACGGTGAAACACGTGTCCTCTGGTGCTGTCGCACCATTCCATGAGTATCTGTTTCTCTGCGTGCATCCGTAGAAGCCATCTTAATCTGTAATTTCGAATTTCAAACACGTCTAGTGTCATTTACTTGTTTCTGTAATGGCTTTTCCCCCTCATTATAAATCACTGGCTTGCACTGTGGGATTGAGGAGTGCTCAGTCACCCTACCAGGTGTATATTGTTCGCTGAGCGACCCCTGGTTTGCGTATTCCGAACGATGCGCAGCTACTCGGAGATGACGAGCCGGAAAAACGGCGAAACACGTGTCCGCTGGTGCTGTCGCATCGTTTCATGAGTATCTGTTTCTCTGCATGCAGCCAGAGAAGATATCTTAATCTGTATTTTAAATTTCAAGCACGTCTAATGTCATTTACTTGTTTCTGTAATGGCTTTTTTCCCCTCATTATAATTCACTGGCTTGCATTGTGGTATTGAGGAGCGCTCAGTCACCCTCCCAAGTGTATATTGCTCGCTGAGCGACCCCTGGTTTGCCAATTCTGAGCGATGCGCAGCGACCCAGAGCTGACGAACCGCAAACACGGCGAAACAGGTGTCCTCTGGGGCTGTCGCATCGTTGCACGAGTATCTGTTTTCCGAGCGATTCCGAGCAATGCGCAGCGACCCAGAGCTGACGAACCGCAAGCACGGCGAAACACGTGTCCTCTGGTGCTGTCGCATCGTTCCACGACTATCTGTTTCTCTGCCATAGAAGCCACCTTAATCTGTAATTTTGAATTTGAAACACATTTAGTGTCATTTAATTGTTTCTGTAACGGGTTTTCCCCTCATTATAATTTACTGGTTGCACTATGGCATTGAGGGGCGCTCAGTCACCTTCCCAGGTGTATATTGCTCGCTCAGCGACCCCTGGTTTGCAAATTCCCAAGAATGCGCAGGTAACCAGAGCTGACGAGCTGGAAACACGGCGAAACACGTGTCCTCTGGTGCTGTCGCATCGTTCCATGGGTATCGGTTTTTCTGCATGCAGCCATAGAAGCCATCTTAATCTGTAATTTTGAATTTCAGCACGTCTAGTGTCATTTACTTGTTTCTGTAATTGGCTTTTTTCCTCGTTATAATTCACTGGCTTGCACTGTGGCATTAAGGAGTGCTCAGTCACTTTCCCAGGTGTATATTGCTCGCTCAGCAACCCCTGGTTTGCCTATTCCGAAGGATGCACAGCTACCCAGAGTTGACGAGCCGCAAACAAGGCGAAACACGTGTCCTCTGGTGCTGTCGCATCGTTCCATGAGTATCTGTTTCTCTGCGTGGAGCCATAAAAGCCATCTTATTCTGTAATTTTGAATTTCAAACACGTCTAGTGTCATTTAATTGTTCCTGTAATGGCTTTTCCCCTCATTATAATTCACTGGCTTGCAATATGGCATTGGGGAGTGCTCAGTCACCCTCCCAGGTGTATACTGCTCGCTGAGCTACCCCTGGTTTGCCAATTCCGAGCGATGTGCAGCGACCCCGAGCTGACGAGCCGCAAACACGGCGAAACACGTGTCCTCTGGTGCTGTCGCATCGTTCCACGAGTATCTGTTTCTCTGCGTGCAGTCATAGAAGTCATCTTAATCTGTAATTTTGAGTTTCAAGCACGTCTAGTGTCATTTACTTGTTTCTGTAATGACTTTTTCCCCTGATTATAATTCACTGGCTTGCATTGTGGCATTGAGGGGCGCTCAGTCACCCTCCCAGGTGTATATTGCTCGCTCAGCGACACCTGGTTTGCCAATTCCGAAGGATGCGTAGGTACCCAGAACTGACGAGCGGAAAAACGGCGAAACACGCGTCCTCTCGTGCTGTCGCATCGTTCCATGAGTATCGGTTTCTCTGCGTGCATCCATAGAAGCCATCTTATTATGTAATTTCAGATTTCAAACACGTCTAGTGTCATTTCATTGTTTCTGTAACGGCTTTTTCTCCCACGTTATAATTCACTGGCTTGCACTATGGCATTGAGGAGTGCTCAGTCACCCTCCCAGGTGTATATTGCTCGCTGAGCGACCCCTGGTTTTCCAATTCCGAACGATGCGCAGCTACCCAGAGCTGACGAGCCGTAAACACGGCGAAACAGGTGTCCTCTGGTGCTGTCGCATCGATCCATGAGTATCTGCTTCTCTGCGTGCAGCCATAGAAGCCATCTTAATCTGTAATTTTTGTAATTTTGAATTTCAAGCACGTCTACTGTCATTTACTTGTTTCTGTAACGGGTTTTCCTCTCATTATAATTTACTGGCTTGCACTATGGCATTGAGGGGCGCTCAGTCACCCTCCCAGGTGTACATTGCTCGCTCAGGGACCCCTGGTTTGCAAATTTCCAAGAATGAGCAGGCAACCAGAGCTGACGAGCCGGAAACACGGCGAAACACGTGTCCTCTGGTGCTGTCGCATCGTTCCATGAGTATCCGTTTCTCTGCGTGCAGCCATAGAAGCCATCCTATTATGTAATTTTGAATTTCAAACACGTCTAGTGTCATTTAATTGTTTCTGTAATGGCTTTTTCCCCTCGTAATGATTCACTGGGTTGCACTATGGCATTGACAAGTGCTCAGTCACCCTGCCAAGTGTATATTGCTCGCTGAGCAACCCCTGGTTTTCCAATTCCGAATGATGCGCAGCTACCCAGAGCTGTCGAGCCGCAAACACAGCGAAACACGTGTCCTCTGGTGCTGTCGCATCGTTCTATGAGTATCTGTTTTTCTGCGTGCAGCAATAGAAGCCATCTTAATCTGTAATTTTGGATTTCAAACACGTCTTGTGTCATTTAATTGTTACTGTAATGGCTTTTCCCCTCATTATAATTATCCGGCTTGCACTGTGGCATTGATGAGTACTCACGCACTTTCCCAGGTGTATATTGCTCGCTGAGCGACCCCTGGTTTGCCAATTCCGAACGATGCGCAGCTACCGAGAGCTGACGAGCCGCAAACACGGCGAAACACGTGTCCTCTGGTGCTGTCGCATCGTTCCATGAGTATCTGTTTCTCTGCGTGCAGCCATAGAAGCCATCATAATCTGTAATTTTGAATTTCAAACGCGTTTAGTGTCATTTAATTGTTTCTCTAACGGGTTTCCCCCTCATTATAATTCACTGGCTTGCACTATGGCATTGAGGGGCACTGAATCACCCTCCCAGGTGTATATTGCTCGCTGAGCGACCCCTGGTTTGCCAATTCCGAACGATGCGCACCTACCCAGAGCTGACGAGCCCCAAACACGGCGAAACACGTGTCCTCTGGTGCTGTCGCATCGTTCATTGAGTATATGTTTCTCAGCGTGCATCCATAGAAGCCATCTTAATCTGTAATTTGAATTTCAAACACGTCTAGTGTCATTTAATTGGTTCTGTAATGGCTTTCCCCCTCATTATAATTCACTGGCTTGCACTATGGCATTGAGGAGTGCTCAGTCACCCTCCCAAGTTTATATTGCTCGCTGAGCGATTCCTGGTTTGCCAATTCCGAGCGATGCGCAGCGACCCAGAGCTGACGAGCCGCAAACACGGCGAAACACGTGTCCTCTGGTGCTGTCGCATCGTTCCACGAGTATCTGTTTCTCTGCGTGCAGTCATAGAAGCCATCTTAATCTGTAATTTTGAGTTTCAAGCACGTCTAGTGTCATTTACTTGTTTCTGTAATGACTTTTTTCCCCTGATTATAATTCACTGGCTTGCATTGTGGCATTGAGGGGCGCTCAGTCACCCTCCCAGGTGTATATTGCTCGCTCAGCGACACCTTGTTTGCCAATTCCGAAGGATGCGTTGGTACCCAGAGCTGACGAGCGGAAAAACGGCGAAACACGCGTCCTCTCGTGCTGTCGCATCGTTCCATGAGTATCGGTTTCTCTGCGTGCAGCCATAGAAGCCATCTTATTATGTAATTTCGGATTTCAAACACGTCTTGTGTCATTTAATTGTTCCTGTAATGGCTTTTCTCCTCATTATAATTCACGGGCTTACACTGTGGCATTGAGGAGTGCTCAGCCACTTTCCCAGGTGTATATTGCTCGCTGAGCGACCCCTGGTTTGCCAATTCCGAACGATGCGCAGCTACCCAGAGCTGACGAGCCGCAAACACGGCGAAACACGTGTTCTCTGGTGCTCTCGCATTGTTCCATGAGTATGTTTCTCTGCGTGCAGCCATAGAAGCCGTCTTAATCTGTAACTTTGAATTTCAAACACGTCTAGTGTCATTTACTTGTTTCTGTAATGGCTTTTTCCCCCTCATTATAATTCACTGGCTTGCATTGTGGCATTGAGGAGTGCTCAGTCACCCTACCAGGTGTACATTGCTCGCTGAGCGACCCCTGGTTTGCCAATTCCGAACGATGCGCAGCTATCCAGAGCTGACGACCCGCAAACACGGCGAAACACTTGTCTTCTGGTGCTGTCGCATCGTTCCATGAGTATCTGTTTTTCTGCGTGCAGCCATAGAAGCCATCTTAATCTGTAATTTTGGATTTCAAACACGTCTTGTGTCATTTAATTGTTCCTGTAATGGCTTTTCCCCTCATTATAATTCACCGGCTTGCACTGTGGCATTGAGTTGTGCTCAGGCACTTTCCCAGGTGTATATTGCTAGCTGAGCGACCCCTGGTTTGCTAATTCCGAACGTTGCGCAGCTACCCAGAGCTGACGACCCGCAAACACGGCGAAACACGTGTCCTCTGGTGCTGTCGCATCGTTCCATGAGTATCTGTTTCTCTGCGTGAGTAGTATGGGATCAGCTCAAGAAGCCGGCAAGTCACACAGTCATCTGGACGCCATTAATTAGCAATTACAGCAATTTGGAACCCCCCGCATTAATTAGCATCATTCAGGGAGTCATTACACTAATTGGGGAACGTCTATCTCGTGCCCAGACCACTGTGTGAGTTGCCGGCTACTTGAGCTGATAAAAAATAAAAAAATAGGTAGAAAATAAAATGAAAATATAGAAATGGAGTGGAGAGAAACAATTTATTTGAAAATCAACGATGCCGTGGCGAAGAAGCCGCTCCGCAACACCCGAGTGACCAGCGCCCGCCATGTTGGTAGTTGGCACCCAGCAGTTGCAGAGATCGACGACAGGTGTCCATGTAGTTGCAAGGCATCACACCAGATGGCGCCACCATCATAGCTCTAGACGAGAAAGACAGAGAACAAGATACTAGCTGTAGGTAAAAATTGCAGCACTGCTAAACAAGTCTAGGCATGTGAGAGAAAAGGTCTAACCGCTACTGCATTACGGGGAAAAAGGCTTACGGGGGCGATCGCTTAGGCCTAACCTCAACGTCACAACACTATGCAGCTAACACAAGGCGGGAACCACTGGGCACACATCGCTAAACATGCGTCAAAAGGCTTGCTCACCGCAAAACAAGTCTAAACATGCGAGAAAAGGCTTAACACGAGCGCGGTCAAATCACTCATTGGTCGCGCTAAACACGGCAAACATGCGAAAAAAGGAGCGCGTCATATCACTCATCTTTTCCCACGTGGCAACTGCTCATCAGACAGGCAGAAACTGAGCGAGCACGCGGAGCGCACGTCTGCTTTCCGCGACACCCAGATAGAAACTGACTGAAGCGACGCGCCGCGGCAGCTATGGATGCGCGCGCGCCCTCTGCTCCACCCGACAGAGCATGTGCGCGCGCGCTCCTAGCACTCTCTGCGCCGCCCGCGGGTGTTTTCGGTTTCAGCTCTCTGCATCGCGCGCGCGCTCCTAGCGGCGACGAGTGGCTTCTGAGTTTCGGTTTCACTATCCTTTCTTTGTGCGTGCGCTCGTTTATCTGTATCAAGGCAGTGCGCACCGCGCTCGCGTCATCAGTCTGACCGATACGTGGAAAACGCCATGTGTGGTTTATTCTCCTGTGTTTCTCGTTGTCGCAAGGAAAAGACAAAAAACGAAGAACTTCGAGAATTTATTTGCGGCATCGTGGAGGAAGCCTTTCAAGTCCACCGCCTGGAATGGTTGCAAGCGCGTGAAGAAATGTGTCAGGACAAGATGAAGACGCTCGACCGCATCTTAGCGGCGGACAGACTGGCGAAAAAGAAGTTCAACTTTAGTCTGGATAATCTGTATTGGGAACGCAGTTCCGATGTAGAGGACGACGACAACGTGTAAATAAAAGCGATGCATTTCTCTTCGAGTCTCAGTCTCTTCTTTCTCTTCGTGCAACGTGTACGCACGCAACATGTCGAACCTTTTCGTTTCCGTCATCCTTTTCGCTTTATCTTAAGCCATGTACGGCAAATCTACTTTCGTTGCTAACGTGCTGAGGAACCTGAATGACGTGGTGGACAAGCCTCCGTCACAAATATTCTACGTGCAGAAATATGCTTCCCGAGCATGCAGGACGAATTTGGGGACTCCGTAAAATTTACCAAGGAGCTACCGCGAGAGTGGGACACGTCGCGCGCTACGCTGATCGTCGTCGACGATCACATGACCGACGCCAGTTCCTTGAAGGAGGTGACCGATCTTTTCATTCGGCGTTCTCACCACGACAACGCGTCGATCTTCTTACTCGTTCAAAACATCTTCTTTGACAGTAGCCATTTTAGAACTATATCCTACAACGCCAGGTACGTCGTCCTGTGGCGCGACTGAACGCGTGATACGCACTTTACGCGACAGAATATTCTGTTATTTTAGAGTAACCGGAAAATACCACATCGTTTCCGCGCTTCCCAAGATCGTGCGAGACTACAACAACACCAGACACAGGACTTTGGCCATCAGCCCGTCCGAAGTCACACCCGAAAACGAATTGGAGCTGTTCAATAAGATAAATGGGAAGCCCGTCGTACCCTCCATGACGAGACGCCAATCAGCCGAGACGCCAATCAGCCTTGGCCAGTAACGAAAGTGCTGAGAAAGAAGCAAGCGAACGGTCAGAGCTTCTCCTTGGTTCGCTGGTTCGGTTACGACAAAGAACACGACAGCTGGGTTCCGAGCAGCGACGTGGTCAAGATTGGGAAATGACGTCAGACATCTACGTCCACCTGCTCTCGAACGCCAGCATGAATAAGCTTCCCTCGAATAAACTCAACGCCTTCACGGTAGCTTTCGATAGTCCGCTTCAGCTCTCGAATCGGTATAAAGTCGGTCTGATGGATCTCAGCATAAGTAACGATTTTTTAACTATCGGGTACGAAAGGCAAGATGCGAAAATCGAGGTTTCTTTCGAGGACACGGTCGAAGCCGGGAGAACTTTTCGTGTCACTCGGATCTCGAGAGGGATTTGGGAAAAGCCCTTTCGGAATTTAACGTTTCTTTCGCGTACAATAAATGGCGATACGACTTCGTCTTACCCGTGGGCGTGAAAGCCGTGGAATTGGACCCTCGGCTCGCGCAGGCGCTTGACGCCTCGCTAGCATCCCGCGAAGCAGGTCGTGCAGTGAAACCTCCCACCTTGGGCGAACGCGAAGCCACCTCCATCTTATAGGAGCACGTCGCACCCGTCGCTTTCGGCGACGTCACTCTGAATTCGGAAACCACGTCCCTACGGAACACACTCAACATGTATTTCCAGACGCACAAGCTGGACGCCTCGCTAGAATTCGCGGATAATGTCTACTCTCTGAAAACACCGAAAGGGTTGCACGTACCGGAACCCTTTGCCAAGCTGCTACATCTCACAGCCGTCGAGGGACACGGAGAAACGCTACGCGTCTCTCTCCCCGTAGCGCGCCAATTTTCTTTCGCGATCAACACGAAAATTCCTCGATCTTTGCAAGTACATCTGCCTCCCGGCTATTATTCGTCGCCGCAAGCACTTCTGGATGCGATTAACCAGCGCGCAGGGGAACGCGCGCGCTTCAGCTTCGACGGAACCGAATAGAAACGTAAAATTCGGCTTTCCGAGGGAACCCCCACCCTAAGACTTTCCGAGAACCTGGCCGTGCTTTTGGGCTTCGAATCGCGTACCGTGTTCACGGGGGAGGAGGATGCCACGAGCTCCGTCAAGGTACTCCTGGAACCCCCGTTTCACAACATAATCGTCTACACGGATATCGTGGAACCCACGTACGTGGGGAGCGGGAAAAAAACGATATTAAAAATACTACCCTTTATTACAAGAAAGACAAGCACGTCGTCACCTACACGTTAGATAACATCCAGTATTTTAACCTGTCTCAATTCGAAATTCCCTCAGTGACGATTGTTCTCGCGGACGAAACGGGAAGACGTTTGCCGTTGCGGTCCAAAGGCAGAACCGATCTAACGTTGCATTTCAAATATGTACCGTAATTCCCCCAAAATAATTCCCGTGTACACGTGACCCCTTTTCCAACGAGGGGGCGGTGTGTTGAGCAACATATCCAAGTTTATCGTTCCCATCTGGTAGCAAATAAAACCGATCGCCAAGAGAACGTTGAAACGCTTAGGGCGGAATTTGGCCGATGGCGAAGGAATATCGCGCGCAGTAAAAAAGACGGCCATAGCAATGGGGAGAGACGTGCTGGATTCCATGGAGGGCTCTGGAAAAAACAACAATCGAAAGAAACGCCGCAAACGACAACAAAAGGCGCCGACACACGACGCACCTGCAGATATCTTTGGTACGCCGAGAAGGTCAGACATCCGCTGCGCGCGCTCCGTCATGACGTCAACGAAAGGAAAAATACAGACGCCGATCTGTCTAACGAGGGATGTGATGATATTAGAACCCCCTTCCATTCAATACGGCATGGAAGATACTTCGTACCAACTTTTTTATCCGGTCAACGGGGTAAGTAATTCCGTGATCGAATTTTCTATTCAAAATTTGCAAAGGGCACACTTGGATCTCTACGGTAGCTTCGTGTCTTTGACCGTGCGCATTGTTCGCGACGACGGGGAAGAAATGGACGAGAAAGATGTCGTTTTCCCAATAAACCATCTGCTGAGCGGCATGTTTAAGACGGTCACCGTTTATGCGAACAACAAGCTCGTCAGTTCCAACGAGTTGTACGCCTACAGGTGTATTTTGGACGTCATGCTTCATTCCACGCCCATGGCTCAAGAAACAGTGCACGCGGCTGGACTTTATGTCGAGGACGACGAACATTTAAAGAACGATTACGACGTCTCGTCTCGCGGTCCGAAACAACGTTACGAAGCGACGAAGGGTGGAAAATACTTTAACCTGGTCGGTCAGATCAATACCGACCTGTTTAAACAGCCGCGCATGATGGTACCTGCCGTCGAAATTCGCGTCGTTTTCCTATTAAACAAGGACGAATTTAAACTCGTATCGGTCCCCAAAGACAAGAAAACGTATAATTACGAGGTGGACATTAAAGAAATGACGTTACACTCGAAAAAGGTGACGCTGGCACCTTCCCTGTTTTTGGAATACGAGCGGCGGCTTCAGACCACGCCGGCCATCTACGTGTTACGCGGATTGGAAACCAAGGTGCGGAGCTTGAGTGCCGGGAGCTTGGACGCTCACTTTGAAAACGTTTACCCCAAAAGGGTACCTTCCAAATTATGCGTCGCCCTGCTCGCCACGTCCAACTTTCTCGGCGACATCCAATCGAACCCCTACAACTTCCGCCATTACGACCTGTCTCATTCGATGCGCTCCGTGGACGGCCAGCAAGTGCGAGCCGAGTACGACTTTAAGAACGACATCGTCAAAATTCCCTACTTTAACTTCTTGCAAGAACTGGGTGAGAAACATTTCAAGTATAGCTACGAGCGATTTAAAACGAACGGGTTCCTTCTCTACTTCAACTTGGACGTGGACAAGTGTTCTTCTCCTTCGCATTTGAACGAGTGGCGAAAAGGAAACGTTCGCCTGCAATTACGCTTCGCTAACGCCCTTCCACACGCGGTCACCGTCCTCTTGATTTCCGAGTGTCCCAAGCTCATGTGCGTCGACAAGGACCGTACGGTCACCTTCCCATAGAAAAGATGTACGAGAGCGACATCTTGGAACTCGTGTCCCTGAACCCCCTCGCTTCCTCCATGCTGAGAGGCATTTGCGCTTCCGACGAAGCCTTCGTTTTACGCAAGCCCGGCTATTTAATCATCAATACGGAAGAGCGAAGAAGGCGCGGGCAGCACTGGGTGCTCTACTTGAAAAACTACTACGGGTCTGCCGTGTTATTCGACAGCTACGCACCTCCCCCCATCGAAGCAAACCTTCGAAGGACTTTACCTGTAGTGGACGAGTATAACGACAAGTGTATTCAATCACCCTTTTCGCCTTACTGCGGGCTTTTTTGTATCTACATAGCCACGCGCATGTCGAAACGCTACAGCTTGAAAAATTGTGTATCCATGTTTTCCTGTAACCTCGAAGAGAATGACGAAACAATAAAACGTCTCCTCGTGAGCGAACTCGTTTCGTAAAAATAGTCTATTTATTTTTTCACGACATACACAAGACGCTTGCGAGACGATCTTCCAACGTGCTGACCCGACCGCTCGTCGTCGCCGGTCACCGTGACGTCGAGGGATGTGTGGAGTAGCCAGTAGAGACGGACGATAGGTCGGTTGAAATCCGCGTTGATGAGACACGGGTCGACTGCCTCTCCTCGTCTATACTTCTCCAACAGCTCGATCTTGTAATCAACGAAACGCTTCATTTTCTTTACAATCTTCCGACTGACGGTGAACAGACGTAAGGGTATCGTCTTGAGAATCGAGCGAAAGTCTCCCTTGCAGCTATCGCCGTGAATATAATCGCGTAATTGCAGCAAGTCCCGATACATTCGCGTTTGCACAAAGGTTGCGAACCTCTGCTCGGGCGTCATGACTGAGACGGAATGAGAGTAGACAACCTTTTTTTATTTCTCGTTACA
This sequence comes from Ornithodoros turicata, assembly GCF_037126465.1. NCBI lineage: Eukaryota > Metazoa > Arthropoda > Arachnida > Ixodida > Argasidae > Ornithodoros > Ornithodoros turicata. Next base: position 174,667,349 of record NC_088201.1, read on the forward strand.
CATGAATTAGGCTCCAGCTTTGGTGTCGTAGCCGGGAAGACAGCCCAAATACGGACGAAGGCTCGAGTCTAACCAATGGCTGGGGTTTATCGACCAGAGTCCACCGCAGCGACAGGTAGTCAGTTGATCGCCGATTCGCAAAAAGAAGGTATTCGGAGGCGGTTTGAAGGTTAGGACCAGCGGTAGATCTCCCGTCAGTAGCCATTCGTAATCTGCAACGAAAGGAGTGTGATAAACGCGTGTTTTTATATCTCAAACACACACGTACAATCTTCTTCAGTCACAGAGTGACACTGATGGTCCATCTTCTCCATCTTCCTTCAATAGTCGAAGTCCTTCGCAACGTACGTCGAACGGTACCGTCCGACAGCCGAGAAACGGGCGAATCAATCCGTCCAATGCTTTTGCTCTGAAAAAATGTGGCTGATTCTAGAATGTATCAAAAAATAACGAGGAACCGTACCTTTGGACCACAAACCACCGCAGTTGGTGCAGAAGAAACGGGCGCTGCCAATCTGAATATGAATATGCCAATCTGAATCTGAAATATGTGAGGCGGGAAAAAACCGACTTCACGCGCAGCAAAAGTGTTGTACACTGGAAACGAAACCCTTCAAACATTTCGACGTTGATGACGTCATGGGTATTACTTACGAGGATCTAACAAGCTTATCATGATGGCACGAGAATGACGATCAAACGTTCGCTTCGACATTTATAGTAAAGCTTTGCCTCTCACTCTCTATGGCGTCATTGAACGTGTTTGAACATGTTTGGACGTGTTCAGACACTGGCGGCGAAGCGTCGAAGTCGCCCCTGGACACACTTGTTCCTCTCACCCTCCCTATGACGTCATTGAACGTGTCTGAACATGCTTGGACGTGTTTGAACATGTTGTGACGTCGCTGAACATGTCTGAGCATGTTTGGACGTGTTTGAACATGTTGTGACGTGTAGACACGAACCCCGCAATACGAAAAACGTCACGCAGTACCAATTAGACTGGTGGTTAGTGTGTCGCGCCCAGTGTAGAAGGATCCTGGGTTCGAAGGATCCGGAGCACTGGGTCTTCTCGTCGTCGTATACGAGTCGCCCCAGAGTGTTAGCTAGAAATTAGTGTAATGTTTTATTCAACGTCGATGGTATCATTGTCATATGCGACATCGCAAAAAGGCGCGAAAGACGGAAGGCGGGGTGGTCAAAGTACAGACGACACCGTCGCAATGCTAGGAGGAGGAGAGCGGTGTAGCGACTATAAAAGGTGCGCTGGTTCTACGGGATGACTCTGGTTTACACTTCGCAAAATAAACTTCGAGAATAAACTCCTCGAAATAAATCACGAAAAAATCCACGGTGTAAAGATGAAGCCGTAAAAATAAACTTTTGCGATACATACGCTTCAGATTCAAACTTTCAAAATAAATCGTCTCTGATTGGTCGAGAGGCACGACAGCCTCAGAGCAGCGAAGGCTTTTGGCTCCCGCGTCTCAAAATAGTTCCCCGCAGGGTGAGGCTTTTTGCGGTGGGCTGGGAACGAGAGTACCGAGTCTGGACGAATCGTTTACTGTATTCTCCGCCGGCTATCAGGATTCTGTTGACACTGCAGTTATCAATGATGTGTTCTGCTGCTCGCCTGTCAAAATTGAGTTTGTCGAACTCTGAATTCGTGTCGTGTCACCACATGAGTTCCCGGTGTTGGTTCCAGCTATGGTGGACACCTGCTATATTATGAACATTAGCGCGAACATCGCCATTCTCCTGCAGGGCTGCCTTGGTTGTGAAGTCGTAGAGTTGAGAAGTGACGATCGACGAAAAAGCCTGATTCCGATACCGTGTGGATGTGTTGTGTTTGTCCGTCTGTATGTGTTTGTGTGTGTTCCAGCCTCAGAACCGTAGAATCGTGAAATCGGAACCTGGCTGTGGTTTTCCTTGTGAGCCTACGTTCTGATAAACGCAGGGAACAGGTATTGGACAGAATCGCGAAATGCATTTCTGCAAATAAGCTGCATATGAATGTGAAGAAATTGTTTGTTTGTTTGTTTGCAAGAAAAAACTATTTTCTCTCGGATGAATAACTTGAGTCAGCAGAGGCGCCCTAATTTTTTGTAACCAGCATACGGTAATCTCAAAGTGTAACGAAATAAGATTATAATTTCAGAAACATCCACATTGATTCGCGCACCTTCCTAGACAACGACTTGCCATGCAAAAGCTGCAAAAGATGTATCTAGACATAATACTTCAAGCACTTTGTTTTCACTGGTCTTTGAATACTCTGGAGCCTAAGAATGCTATTTTCTTAAATACCATGAAATTTTCTCACAGAAATTTTTGCATCTTTTTTATTCACGTGAATATACAGTGCAAATTCTGGTTATCAAATGTCGGAACATGAAGAAAACCAAGCGCAATAAGTAACTGAAATCGGAAGTGCGAGAAATGAATGACACCCTCTGTTGTATTTGTTTGCCTTCCTTTCTCTGCTATGATCTTCACATTCGGAAATCCCAAAGTACGTTTATTAGCAGGTCACTCTTTATGCCAAGCACCCAAGCCAAGAAGAGGTATAAAATTTACGGTACCAGCTGCTTCATTGTATGGTACCCTTGCACCTATTTTTACAGCTTATAAATATTGTGCTGAAATATGAAATCGCTGTAAAACTTGCATCCTGCACGACATTACATTAAATGTGCTGCTTGCAATTCTGCAGAGTTGTTTCTTCCTCACGTTCAAGTGAAAAGGCAAAAAGAACGCTCCGAGACTTACTCTCACACAACCATTATTTCGGGGCCATGTCCTCACGCTAAATGGTAACGAGCGTGCTTTTGAAAACTATAGCGGCACATAGGGAAACCGACGTTGCATTTGCACCGACGACCTTCTATTTCCAATAATTAAACGAGACCTAATTAGTACATCCACTTCGGATGTAGAACATGTTGTCATCCCTTATCACTGCAAAAATATGATTTCTCTAAGAATAAAAAAAATCAGTCCATGGACACGCTATATGCACCGCACCTACCAGAAATTAAACAGTGCTTGCTGAAAATATACTGGTATTTGTGTTTTATGTGACGTATGATCCACATTTTCTTTTTGACCAGCTATGCCAGTGTGAGAGCTCCTATGCCATACTAGCGAATTCCTCCTCTTTGTCCTCCATGCGGTCACATATATGTTACACTACAAGGAAGCTAGCTGGTACCACAGTACCAAACAGGTGAATTAACATGAACACAATCACATAGCAGAGTGAATAACAACCACCATTATTGACAATGTAAAAATGGCTAGGAAGCAAGCGAGCTGGTGAAGATGATGCATAATGTAAAGACCCCGAGACTAGGGAACACGAAGGGACAGACACAACACGAAGTCTCAAGTTGAGACCCCATGTTGTCAACCCCAAGTTGAGACTTCGTGTTGTGTCTGTCCCTTCGTGTTCCCTAGTCTCGGGGTTTTTACATTATGCATCACCATTATTGACTTAGTTTGCTTGGTCGATGGCAACTGAAGGTGGCATATTTCTTTCCTCAGATTTTTATTGGTTTGTTCCAGCTAAAAACAGAAGCCATACACTGAGCAGCAGGACATAATAAAACCCTCAGCAGAACATAATAAGCATCACTTTGCCTCTTTGGCTTTGGCAAGCGTGGCTTTGCCTCCACAAGCATGACTTTGACATAATTCCTTTGTGCCGTGATATAGGGTACTATGACTGTGTTCGCAGTACCATTTAAAACGTTGGCACCTATAGGGCTAGATTGCAGCCCCCTATTATGTGCAGATATTCTGATGCCTGCAGAGCTGTAAGCTGTTCTTCCGGGTGAAAGAAAGCTTGAAGACTGCATACGTTGTGGCTCACTGCCAAAGAGATACGGTTGGAGAAGAAATTACTGGACATAAAGCACACTGAGGCATGCTCCACCCAGGCCACAATGAGGTACAATTAATTTGAGCCCCCTTCTGTTAATGCAGCAAAAACACCTATTTCCACTGAAAGTAAGACTGGTTTTTTTTTCTGTTGTGGTTGAAGGGCACACGAGATCATATTAAATTGTTTCCAAAAGCTGTTACGTCGCATTCTGACATGATCTGAGCCAATATGGTCAGCTGATGCTATAAGATCTACAGAAAACACATGCCAGCAGATTCTGAACATGCTATTGGAGAGGGTATGCCCTTGAAATGATGAGAATTGTTCACTTTCCAGATGACTTCAGGTATGTGAAAACAATCACAAATGTTGACAAAGCTGTTGTGAAGCAGCGACTGCAACTAATCTGTAGAACTGGGCAGAACAGTTGAATGCAATATTTGTTCAAAGTGTGCTATTGAATGAGCTGACAAAACATTTTTCTTGCGTAAGAACATAGGTTCTCACAATGGAAAAGAAGAGTGTCGATTTTCGCAGGAGAAAGGCACAAAGGCATCTTTTATTTTTTTTGTTTCCTAGATGGCCTCAACTGACGAACAAGCTGCAGCACATTATGGTGACAATTTTTTTTATTTTTTAAAAGAAAAATAAACCTGTAGATTTTCAATATGGTGCAGGAGAGGACTAGTTATACAAATAAGGGAAGATTTCTTTTAGACGACCTATATGTGAATATACTATGTGAAAAAAAATGTTATTTTTTGCAAGTGCTTGATATTCTCAAACACTTGGTTAAACAATGAATATCGATCAGCTTGATATTTTTATGTGAAGCTAATCACAAGCAATCAGTTACAAGCATAAATAATCTGGGGCTCCTTCAAGAATGCCAATTTGTCAGAAATGTATTGTAAACTTGACCCCAAATGTGCTCCGTTCTTGAGTTCTCACCACGTCACCAGATTTATTCTCGTTCTACATACCCTTTGGGATGGCAGACCCGTGCTTCCCCTCTAACACCAGGCAAGGAAAGCGCACAAATGATGTATATGTAGATGTCAGAAGGAAGCTCGTAAGAGACAACTTCATATTTCGGCACAGTTTAATGTGCCCCCTTTGTTCAAGAAAACAAAATGATGATTTACATTCGATATACGCATCGTCTAAAAAATGAGCAAAACTTTTTTCAGTGATATTTAAGAGAGTCAAGCTACATCTCTGGCTGGTTTTGGCTGGAATAGCCCAGGTTGACAGTTACACAGGCTGATGTATGTCAGCATTGAAAATATAAAGGAAAAAAGGCAATTTAAAATGCCTCACTCAATTTACTGCATTTCATAGCTTACACCTTGACAGGTATTTTTTTTATCCTAAAATGGTTTCGTTGCCAAAATCAACGAGGATGACCGTCATCACATTAAAAAGTTTCAACTGCACACCAAGTAATAACAAACATGTGCTTACTTTTTCTGTAACCAAGATGTGAATTACATCGGTGATTTGCAGGCTTCAGTGGAAAATCACTGCTTGTGATGTCACTGCTGAGTGAGTAGTGGCACTGCTAGTGACGCAACATGTGATTCCAGTGTCTTTCACCCCACCCCATGTTATTTCATGAGCAATTAGCATCAGAATCAATTAGCTTGCATGATGCACTTATGAAGGGTAATTTCATGTGTGCCGATAAACATACTGCAGTGCTAATTTACAATGTAGTTTGTGGCTGTGGAGCACACTCATATTCAGTATGCACTGTGAACTAGAGGAGCATTTTCTGCCATAAACATTAGATGAGCGAAGACCCCAAATAATGTAAGCACTGTTTACGTGCATTTGACAACCTGCGTTTTTATTACTGAGAGGCTCTCTTCGTAGCTAGAGGGAAAGGGTGCTGGCAATGTGGCACATGTTCATAAAATGTAGAACCAGAGACAGATAAAAAAATTGACAGCATATCATGATCTCAAACATGTCATTGTGTCCGTGTTTCTGTCTCCTGTTCTGCATTTGTTAATCTTTTTGTGTAGTTGCTGGATTTTAGCCCAACAGCAGGGGTCAGCGATTAGAGAACATCCAGAACATGCAAGACATACATTTCCTCATTCTCCGCATTCCTCATTCAAGTAACGTTGAAGAAGTAACCATGCGAAGAAACAATACAACAGTGAAGCTGGCTTCAGTACACTAGAACAAGTCACATGTAACAATATACAGTATGCCTCAGTGTTTCCCAAACCGTGTGTCAGGACTTCCATTGAGGCCGCAATAGCACAAACGGGGCCCAAGAGAAAGCAGATGAAGTGAGCGCAATATGCCACAAAAACAAGGAAACTATCTCTCTACGACTGCATTATATTGAAGTTGTTTTACAAAAATGCAAGTTCAATTCATCGCACAATCAGTCGGGAAACAAGCTAACTCGCAGCAATGCTTTCAATCAAGTGTGTCGCAGTATTCCTCACTGTATCATGACGAGACCCTGGACGCTACTTGCACGCACTAGTATAACATTCATATGTATTTATTTATTTATTTCGAGAACCCCAAGGGCCCGGAGGATATTACATGTGGGGTGAGAACTGGAGCTTAAGACACATTAACAGCAACTTGATAGAAACAAACAAGCAAACAAAAAAGAACAACACAATTAGCAGTAAGTAAACAGGAAAATAAAGAAACGACGACAGTACAAACTTATATGAAAACAAGTATTAAAGCGTGAAACATGGAGTTCGTTCACATAAGTACAGATAATTAACAAAGGGGGAGGAGAAACATTTCATAGCAACTGACATACAATACAGCGTGGTGGTCTTGTGGGTGGAGTGAACGGGAGAGGGTGTTACAAAATACTGTATGCTCGATAATAGTTGCGAGAGGTGATGGGAGGTTGTTCCATTCGATGGCAGTTGAAGAAAAGAATGATCTGGATAATGCACTGGTATTAGAATGAAAGCGTGTGGCCTTATTAGTCTGGTCGATGCGAGGAAAAATGACACTCGGGCGGGTGATGGGCGATTGGTGCGGTGGCAAGATGAAAAAGAACCTATGGAAAAGGGCTAACTCGGCAAGACGGCGACAATGTTCGAGTGAGTTAAGATTAAGATTTGATTTTAATGCGGTTACAGAGGTATCGAATTAGTAGTCGTTGGAAATGAAACGGGCAGCCCGGTTCTGGATGGCTTCTATGGCGTTGCAGAGATACTTTTGGGGAGAGTCCCAAATAGGTGATGCATATTCCAGCTTGCTTCGTACAAGAGCCGTGAAGGTTAGGAGCTTAAGATGGAGGCCGCCAACCTGAGGGTGCGTCTAACAAAGCCTAGGGAATCAAAATAACAAAGACGGTTAAGAGCATCAGCTGTTTACTATATACATTAAAAACAAGACTTTCGTGCAGTAGGCTGCACTTCTTCAGGTTTGAGGACCTGTTACAAGTGGTGAAGCATATATCAAAAAACCAAGTCACATGGTACAAGAGAAAAGGGTAAGGGTGAAGAGAACTACAAACGCGATACAAATATCAACAAAAATGAAAATGAAAAACAAAACACAATCAGTAGGGGGTGGCTCGACAAGGTCAGACAGACATACATACAGACGAGTCGGAGTTGTACGTGGAGGAAACCAGTGAACAGCACATGAATAGGCACAGCAGCCAGTTGGCACAAAAGGCTTTAGAATGCGTACGGGGAATTAGGGCTCAAGGGCGAAGGATTGAGGACACACAGCACCTTGATGGCTAAGAGCTTCCAGACTCTGGGAAAGTAACGCGGAGTTGGTGTCTTACTGATTGTGTATCATCGTGTATGATGTGAAAAATGGCAGACAAGTTATAATACAATAAATAGACTCATAGTGTGAAGGACTGTAATGGACCGCCGTACACGTTGATGCCGTGCGGCTGTAACGTTGCAAATTTCGAAATGAAAAAGGATTCTCGATTTTTGCGTTTGATGTCATTAGCGTACCCGGATTCTAAAATGGTGATAAGTATATGCGTATGCAGATCATGTCCCGGAAGATTAAAATGTAGCGATACAGGTGACTGGCGTTTATTAACAATATCTGATTTATGGCCATAAAATCTTTCACGGATGGTGTTACGTGTTTCGCCTATGTATTGTTTATTGCACAATTTGCATGTAATGAGATAGCAAACATTGAATGAGTTACAGTGAAGGGACTGCCGAATAGAGAAAACGAAACCATTAACAGTGCTACAGGTGGAGGTACATGTTGCAATAAATAAGCAAGTTTGGCAGCGGTTGCTGTTGCAAGGAGCGCAACCGGGACTCTGTTGATTATTGCGAGAGGAAGTGAGTAAGTCGCGTATGTTACGTGATCTCCGAAATGTAATAGTCGGAGCATTAGGGAAAATGTCTTTGAGATATTCATCGGCGTGGAGTATGTTTAAATGGCGTTTGAACACAGATCCTACATTACGGAGTGTGCGGTTGTAAGGTGTAATGAAAGTACATTTATTATGACTTGATGCCTTATTGGATTCACGAGAAAGCAACCTTTCCCTGTCTAGGGAGGTGGCTCTGGCTAGGGCATTGTTGATGAGATCGTCGGGATATCTACGCTCCTTGAAGTCATTGCACATGTCCTTTGCATGCTTCAAAAAATCTTGTGTATTGGAACATATGCGTTTTAAACGTGTGAGTTGTCCAAATGGAATGTTTCGCTTTTGGATATTAGGGTGATGGCTGTTGAAATGAAGGTACTGCCGTTTGTCAGTTGGCTTCTTATAGAGATCTGTGACGAGTTTACCCGACTCGAGAGAAACAGTGACGTCTAGAAAGTTGATTGAAGTACGAGAGTAGTTGCACGTGAATTTGATGGAATTGTGTCGTGAGTTAAAATGATCAAAAAATGAGAGTAGAGAGGTTTCGTCAGCTGTCCAGATGGCAAAAATATCATCAATGTATCGCAGGAATACTAATGGTGTCACTGGAAAAGACTCTAAGGCTCTTTGTTCAAAAAGGCCCATGAAGAGGTTTGCGTAATTGGGTGAAACACGGGAACCCATCGCTGCGCCCTGAACTTGGACATAATGTTTGTCGTTAAAAACAAAGTTGTTGTACTGCAAGACTAACTCAAGAAGACAGATAATGGTTTTAGTTTGAAGAAGATCAGACGGAAAGGAGGAAAGAAAAAGCTCTAAAGCTCTACGCTGTAGAGCTTTTTCTTTCCTCCTTTCCGTCTGATCTTCTTCAAACTAAAACCATTATCTGTCTTCTTGAGTTAGTCTTGCAGTACAACAACTTTGTTTTTAACGACAAACATTATGTCCAAGTTCAGGGCGCAGCGATGGGTTCCCGTGTTTCACCCAATTACGCAAACCTCTTCATGGGCCTTTTTGAACAAAGAGCCTTAGAGTCTTTTCCAGTGACACCATTAGTATTCCTGCGATACATTGATGATATTTTTGCCATCTGGACAGCTGACGAAACCTCTCTACTCTCATTTTTTGATCATTTTAACTCACGACACAATTCCATCAAATTCACGTGCAACTACTCTCGTACTTCAATCAACTTTCTAGACGTCACTGTTTCTCTCGAGTCGGGTAAACTCGTCACAGATCTCTATAAGAAGCCAACTGACAAACGGCAGTACCTTCATTTCAACAGCCATCACCCTAATATCCAAAAGCGAAACATTCCATTTGGACAACTCACACGTTTAAAACGCATATGTTCCAATACACAAGATTTTTTGAAGCATGCAAAGGACATGTGCAATGACTTCAAGGAGCGTAGATATCCCGACGATCTCATCAACAATGCCCTAGCCAGAGCCACCTCCCTAGACAGGGAAAGGTTGCTTTCTCGTGAATCCAATAAGGCATCAAGTCATAATAAATGTACTTTCATTACACCTTACAACCGCACACTCCGTAATGTAGGATCTGTGTTCAAACGCCATTTAAACATACTCCACGCCGATGAATATCTCAAAGACATTTTCCCTAATGCTCCGACTATTACATTTCGGAGATCACGTAACATACGCGACTTACTCACTTCCTCTCGCAATAATCAACAGAGTCCCGGTTGCGCTCCTTGCAACAGCAACCGCTGCCAAACTTGCTTATTTATTGCAACATGTACCTCCACCTGTAGCACTGTTAATGGTTTCGTTTTCTCTATTCGGCAGTCCCTTCACTGTAACTCATTCAATGTTTGCTATCTCATTACATGCAAATTGTGCAATAAACAATACATAGGCGAAACACGTAACACCATCCGTGAAAGATTTTATGGCCATAAATCAGATATTGTTAATAAACGCCAGTCACCTGTATCGCTACATTTTAATCTTCCGGGACATGATCTGCATACGCATATACTTATCACCATTTTAGAATCCGGGTACGCTAATGACATCAAACGCAAAAATCGAGAATCCTTTTTCATTTCGAAATTTGCAACGTTACAGCCGCACGGCATCAACGTGTACGGCGGTCCATTACAGTCCTTCACACTATGAGTCTATTTATTGTATTATAACTTGTCTGCCATTTTTCACATCATACACGATGATACACAATCAGTAAGACACCAACTCCGCGTTACTTTCCCAGAGTCTGGAAGCTCTTAGCCATCAAGGTGCTGTGTGTCCTCAATCCTTCGCCCTTGAGCCCTAATTCCCCGTACGCATTCTAAAGCCTTTTGTGCCAACTGGCTGCTGTGCCTATTCATGTGCTGTTCACTGGTTTCCTCCACGTACAACTCCGACTCGTCTGTATGTATGTCTGTCTGACCTTGTCGAGCCACCCCCTACTGATTGTGTTTTGTTTTTCATTTTCATTTTTGTTGATATTTGTATCGCGTTTGTAGTTCTCTTCACCCTTACCCTTTTCTCTTGTACCATGTGACTTGGTTTTTTGATATATGCTTCACCACTTGTAACAGGTCCTCAAACCTGAAGAAGTGCAGCCTACTGCACGAAAGTCTTGTTTTTAATGTATATAGTAAACAGCTGATGCTCTTAACCGTCTTTGTTATTTTGATTCTGCATCGCCGGAAACTTGCACATTGTTTTTCTTCACGTTCTACAAAGCCTAGGGAGCGAGAAGCGTTAGTTATTATGTGGTTGATGTGCTCGTCCGAGTTAGGTTGGAGGAAAGGTGGATTCCAAGATATTTGTAAGAATCTGCTCGGGTTAATGTGATGTCACTTAGAGTGTAGGGGAAGGGAGGAAGACAGGAGACTCGTCTTCGAGAAAACGACAAAATGCGACACTTTGGAATGTTCAGAGGCATTTGCCACTCATTGCACCAACGCCGGATTAGTGAAAGGTCGCTTTGTAAGGTTAGTTGGTCAGAAGGAGAGAGGATTTGCCTGTACACTACACAGTCGTCAGCAAAGAGACGAATTGTGGAAGATATGCCTGAAGGAAGGTCATTTATATTGATAACGAAAAGGAGAGGGCCGAGGACTGAACCCTGAGGGACACCAGAAAGCACAGGTAGATTTGGGGATAGGTGGTTGTTGCAAATAACAAATAACGTACGATTAGTCAGAAATTGAGCTATCCGACGGATGACATACGGGTCGAGGTTAAGCATATAGAGTTTGTATAGAAGCTTAGAGTGCGGCACCATATTGAAGGCCTTGCGAAAGTCTAAGACAGCGGCGTCAGTCTGATGATTATTGTCCGCGTGGAGAAAGATGTCGTGAACAAAACTGGCTACTTGAGTTCTTCACACGAAAAGAGCTTTCGAAACCCGTGCTGCAAGAAATAGAAGAAGCATTTTTCTTCAAGGTACTTAACTACGTTGGAGTATGTGTTCGAGAATTTTACATACTATAGAAGTGAGTGAAATGGGGCGGTAGTTATTAACGATGTGGCAGCTGAATGATTTGTGAATAGGGACAATCTTCGCAGTCTTCCAGTCCTGCGGTAAAGCAGAATCTTGGAATATGCAACATATAATCTTGCAGGAAATAGATCTCGTGTTGTATAGAACCTTCGGGTTAATAGAGTCCGGACCAGCACTTGACGACAGCTTAAGTGACTCAATGATTTTACAAATGCCATGAGTGCTGATATGAATGGGGACCACAGGTGAGGAGGCGATTACTGATAATGGAGTTTAGGTGTACCTGCTATCGGTGTTAAAAATGGATGAAATCAAGGAAGCGAAAGCGTTGGCGCAGTCGTTATCAGCGGGTGTCAGACTGATAAGGTGGGATTTTGACGGAGATAAAATTTTCCAAACTTTTTTGGTTTATTCGTCAAGAGAGACGGGAGGTCGATGGTAAAGAACTTATGTTTCACTTCCTTGATCGAGCGCCTGTATTCCCATTCACAGTAGTGAAATTTAGCCCATGATACATCGTCGCCAAGACGGTTTGCCTTCCTGAATAAACGCTTTTTCTTGGTTAGCAAGATTTTAAGACTTTTCGTGAACCAAGGATTGTGACCATAAGATTTCACTGTTATCTTTGGAACGTGGTACTCGGTAAGGTAGTTTATGTTATCACGAAAGAGGGACCAGTTATCCTCACTGGAGTGAGGCGAGGTGCCATGAAAGGAATTTTCATACAGAGCCAAGACCTTCGTTGATGGCTTGGAAGTTAGCTCGAGCGTAGTCGTATATGGTTTTATCATTGGACGTTGGACATTTGGACGACTTGAAGAGGTATCGAAGAAAATGTCCTTGTGGTCACCGAGACCATCAGTGCCATGCAAAGATGTGATGTGCTCCGGATGGGAGGTTAAAACCAAGTCAAGGGTTGACTGTGTGGCATGAGTTATTCGGGTAGGATGTGGAACGACCTGCGATAGATTAAATGTAAGGCATAAATCCACAAACACTGTCTCTTGTGAACTCCGGGAAAGATTGCAGTGCAGCAAGTACCAAATTATTGACCATGTATGTATCAGCGTATATTGAAGGTATATATTACTTTATATGTATCAGGGCAGATTTCAAGCTTCCTGAGCGCGCACAGACGGTGATCTCAGTTGTCTCGCGACGTAACAGACGGAGAAAGACACCGGCTGTCACACACACAGCCATCACGAAGGCTATGCCCATCTTTGTTGATGCACCTACGAATCCACACGAAGACTGCCGAAGCTCTCCCGCTCGTATTAAGTACCTGTAGCTTGAACTACAAACAGTTTGGTGCACACTCCACAAAACGAGAACAGCTGATTGCTGATTTCATGGGCGCGGCCATGCGAGCCGAGAAGGACAGTTCAACAGAGGAGGTAAGTTCGAACGTGGCGCTAGTCGTCGATGCAACAATTTCCAGAGTGAACCGACCTCGATCAGCTCAGATAACGCTTCTTCATTGTTTTTCTTTTTAGTATTATTGATTATTATTTTTGATTCATTTTCCAATTCCAATTCTAGCTCAACCGCTCAGCGCGCTGACACTATAGTGCAACGTAGAGTCACTAAATCTCTCGCTTCCCTAAGGAGAAGAGTACTTGAAGTATATTCGTGTTTTGTGATTCCTTTTTCCCTCTCTACGTTCCAGAAACATACGGTTTCCGAGCCAAGACAATATAGTTGTGAGCCCAGTTGACATACAGAAGTATCCCGTACCGTGAAGACCACCACCCCAAACGTGGTTGCAACGGTTTCGGTTTTGGTCCATTTGCATGTCTAAATTCAGGGATGGATATTTTAATACACGTACGTGTTTCAAACTTTTTAAACGTGGTGTGGATTTTAACTAGGACAGTCTCCCATATCGATATCTGGCTTTTGTTCAAGACGTCCTTATTAGAGTTAATTAATGAATTTAATTGATTAGTCATCCTTATATTAGTCATTATAGTCTTTCTTGGAAAAGATACGCGCCGGTAGAACTCAACTGTGAAAATGACGTGCTCTCGTGACTTTTTGATAAAAATTTTTCCAAGCTGAACCACACACACACACAAAATAAACGGGGTGCCACAAAGGCATACTTCGTGGTCGTAGCCATTTTTCATAGAGATTTGTTTAAATAAAACAACTAGGACTACGTGTACATTAGTTTCGCACTTACGCGTATGCGAACGGAGGAAAACCTTATCTGCAAGGTATTTTGGCATTCTAATTTATTAATCTCTTACCAAGCATAACATTAGCGGTTCTTCGTAGGCTGAGGCCGAGGAACGCAAGAGACGTTTACATGATGTTTACGTGATTACCGTCGTGACAAATGGTCGACACAGCAGTTTTGCGGTACGTTTTATACGTTGCTCATCCTGGACATTTTTCGTTACCCGATTTCCTGTCCAAAACAGCTACGACTGCATCAATGTCACTTCACCCATGAATTCCTTCATCAGTTGCACGCGCGTGTTTGCACACCAAGTCGTTACACGTCTGAAGAATAAATACCTGACGAAATCGGCAGAAGAAACATATGCTTTATTAGAACTTGCAGTGATTATCCTTTTTATGCAGCACATCCCGCAACACTATACAGCCCCATCGTTACTCCATTTTCGCAGATAGCCTCGTCCTCAATGGTAGCCGAACCGCTGAAGCGTTGTTTTCCTAGTATTCATACGCGTAGTTATTTACGCTTGTAGCTTAATTAAATTAATAAATAATTGAGATATACATGCTGAATACGACACAGAATTGCATAAAGACTCGTTATTCTGGAGTGTGACCCTTTTAAACACTGATTTTCTCACGTAAAACCATGCTTAACACTGGACTGCATAGACCAATTGTGATTTATTTTGACAGCTTGGATTTCAAAGGATTGGAATTTGAAGGGTGGATTTCTTAGCGTGGATTTCAAAAGTTTTATTATTAAGAGTGGGTAACAGGGTACACCCGGTTCTACGACGATTGACACGAAGCCCACGAGGGGCATCCATCCACGAAACGACTCACGTAGACCAAAATGTAAGTTGACCGTCTCTGCTGTGAGAGTGTATTCTATGTATGACACTGTTTTTCAGGAACCAATAGCCGCTGTCACCGCATGACACTGAACACACACAGGGACTCATCCCATCCTCTCTCTCATCATCATCAATCTCAAGCATTCCACAACTGAAGGGAAAAGTGAGCATTGTTTCGTGAGGGGAAATCTCGTACTGATTTTGTTTGACAGCAGTGCCGCGCTGTCTCCTATGTCAGTACGACCCCATCGATGTCATGCTCGTGGCCGTAGAAAGAGAGCACGAAGCTAGAATAGAGAATCTCGGTAACAGCCCAGTCGTCCTTTCAGATGACGACGACGACAGAGTCAGTAGTCCGCCTTTCGTAATACCTGAAACGGACGACGACGAACCCCTAGATGGGCACGACAGTGCAGACGAATTGCTCATGTGGGAAAGGGATCAGTCGTATGCAGATTTCATTCCTCTGTCTGGTAGGGTTCGAGATGAATCACCAGATGCGAGCCCAGAATTTCGAAACGAAGCTCAGCCTGTCCAGGGTCGTAGAATCGTTGAATTGAGAGAACACGTCGTAGAGAATCATCCCTCCGTCACGGAGAGACGTTTCATTCCTTTCTTTGTCACAGATGAGGCATTTGACGGAACGGCTACTAGGTACACGCTTCTCTGTTCCCCGCACGACGACAACGTCGACGATTGGCGACTCTATCTACCAAGCATAGATCCAGTAATCGCGCGCGTCCTCGAAGCTTATCCCATGGCTTTCAAATTTTGTCTGTGCTCGAAGGCGCTCATGATTAAGGACGGAGCCGACGGGTTGACTTCTCATCTCCTTCACGTGAACCTTCACATGAGAGTCGTTCATAACCGCCAAGAAATCGAAGGTGCGATAAATGCTGCTATCGCAGAGTCCTCGCAACGCGTAGAAAACTATGCGAGAGAAGGGTCTGGTTTCACCTCGAACGACGTTCAATGTGTCGACTTAAAACTGACGCGTTTGAAACCGAAGCGGATTGGGTGCACGATCGAGCTTCCCGAAATGTTGAAGAGAAAAACAAAGACTCTCACAAACGTCAAACTTCCACCGAATCACGAAAACGAGTGTTTCAACTATAGCGTGCTGGCACTCTTGCATCCGTTGAGAAACAAACCAAACGATGTCAGATACCAGAAATACATGAATCCTTTGAATCCGGAGATGCGCGTAACGTACGGGCCACCCTGCTTCCCAGTCACTTACGAAGACATTGCCCTGTGGGAGAGAAAAAACAAAATATCCGTGTACATCTACGTGTTCGACGAGCAGACGAGTTCGATATCTACCGTGCGGATTCCCTGCACGCTCTATCAGGATAAAGTCCACCTGCTCGAGGTTAGGGAGCATTTCTATGGAATCAGAAAATTTAGCACTTCCATGGGACGAGGTGACTATTTTTATTGTGAGAAATGCACGAGCGGTTATAGGACGAAGAGGGGCGTTGGAGCAGCACGAACGTCTGTGTCGAGACGTAAACGAAGTAATTCTCGAAATGCCAAAAGCGGGGGAGAGCGTCTCCTTCACCAAGATACAGAACATGCATCCCTACCCCTATTTTGCGGTGTTGGACACGGAAAGCATACTGGAAAAGGACGCGCTCGTTAAGGAACCTTCGGGTTAATAGAGTCCGGACCAGCACTTGACGACAGCTTAAGTGACTCAATGATTTTACAAATGCCATGAGTGCTGATATGAATGGGGACCACAGGTGAGGAGGCGATTACTGATAATGGAGTTTAGGTGTACCTGCTATCGGTGTTAAAAATGGATGAAAACAAGGAAGCGAAAGCGTTGGCGCAGTCGTTATCAGCGGGTGTCAGACTGATAAGGTGGGATTTTGACGGAGATAAAATTTTCCAAAATTTTTTGGTTTATTCGTCAAGACACAAAACACAGAGTCTCGTCAAAGTTACGCCTCGAGTGTGCACAGGATGAGCTCGTATAGCATCGTGCTAGTGAGAAGTTGTGACGGGAAAATAATGGACGTAGATGGCTATTTGGGACCCAACGCGGCAGAAAAATGCTTGCTCACACTAAAGGGATTTAGCGAACAAATCGATAGGCTGAACCGTCTTCCCTCACCGTTGGTCATGAGTATGGAAGACCACTTTCGGCACGCAAGCGCTACGCACTGCGAATTTTGCGGGTGCGAATTTAACCGACATACGCGGAAGGTGTCGCATCACGACCACACCCGTTTCGTAGACCCCGGTTCCTCGAATTTTGTTGCGACGCTGTGTGATACGTGTAACCTTACGTGTCGTAACACCAAAGAATTCGTCGTGTGCGTGCACAACCTGCCGTACGATTTGAGCTCCCTTCTCCGCCACATGCACGTTCTAAATATGGGAGAACCGTGGATCTTAGCGTCTACCACAGAAAAAATACGAGGCTTCAATATTGGCGAGCTCCATTTCCGCGATACCACGCAGTTTTTCAACCTGTCCTTGTCGAACCTGGTAAAAACCCTCCTCGCCAGCGGTGGCGAGAGCGCGTTTCACTGTACCCGTCAAATGTTTGGTGACCACTTCTGACGGCTTCTCAAGAAGGGAATGTACCCGTACACCTTCGTCGACAGTTTCGAAGCGTACAATTTGCCCGCACTACCGCCAAAGGAAGCTTTCAAAAGTGACCTGAACGATGAAGAGATCACGGACGAGGACTATCAGTACGCCCTCGAGATTTTCGAATTGTTCAAATGCAAGGATCTAGGAGATTACACGCGTCTCTACGTCACGTTCGACACCTGTCAGCTATGCGACATCGTGCTGTATTTCAGAAAGATTGCGCTAGAGACGGATGGGATAGATATCTTACGCACCGTGTCCCTCGCCAGTTACGCGTGGAGTAGCACTTTGAAGCTCACCAATGTCAAACCCGAGCTCATAAGCGACCAAGAGATGTACGAAACGATCGAGAAGGGAATCAGGGGAGGCATTTGTAACAGCTTCCACAGATACTGTCGGGCTAATCACGAGCGGTGCGACGATTACGACCCCCAGAAAGAAAAGACTTTTATCCAGTATCTCGACGTCAACAGTTTGTACCCCTACGCGATGACTTTCCATCTCCCAACAGGGGGCTTTGAGTGGGTCGATCCTTCGAGGTGGAGCGAAATCGATTTTCTCAACATTCCTCACGATTCGGAAGTGGGTTGCGTCTACGTACTAGACTTGTCGTATCCCGAAGAACTGCACGCTCTCACCAGGGATTTTGCCCTGGCGCCCGAACACAGGTGCGTGGATGAGAACGAACTGTCCCCCTACCAGCGACACCTGAAAGATGCGCTGGTGCTGAACGACCCTCCCACAAAGGAACTCTTGCTGACGTGCTACGACAAAGAACGCTACGTCGTTCATTATGCATTGCTCGCTCTGTACGTGAGGTTGGGCATGAAAATAAAACGTGTTCACAGCATCCTCTCATTCCGCCAAGACAACTTTCTGCAAACCTTCGTGCAGAGGAACGTCGCGTTGAGGAATGCCGCGTCCACGAAATTCGAGCGACTTCAGTAGTGATAGATATAGCACTTGGTAACAATGGGCCGCTCAGGTTACATGCGACACGCACACGCACGATAAGATATATCAGAAAACAATGGAAATCATGTATCGATAGTGTGAACAATGGGTTCCCAGGTTTCAATAACATGCGCCGCCAGGATAAGGTAACGGTTAACTCAGGTAAACAATGGGAACTCACGTGTCGATAGTGTTTGATGGGCACCTGGATGCACGTTTAATGACGTTTAATAACACGCAATGGCATGTAATAACGCGCAATGACATGCAATAACACGCAAATGACATGTAATAACACACAAATGACATTTAATAACCGGCAATAACACCTGATGACATTTAATAGTATTTTCCCGATCGGGTTGACGTCAGTCCATCACCTAGTTTGGTTGCCGCGTCAGAGCGCCAGGTAGTTTCGGTTCCCACCAAGCGCCCTCTAGTTTTCAAGCTTTGGCCGTCTGTAGTTTCGGTTTCGGTTTTAAATGAATGGACGCCAAGCTTGGTTGCTCCACGTGTAGTTCTGGTTTCAGTTTCGAATTCCTAGGTGTTGCCAGATGCCCTCTGGTTTCAAGCTATTGACCGACTGTAATTTCGGTTTCAAACCGCAGCACGCTAGTTTCGCTGTGACAACGTCAACGCATTTTCTGGCGATATAAATTAAGCGTACGCGTAGAAATTTCATCAGAAAAAAAAAGAACATGGTTGACCAGTTCTATGTGAACCTGCTCTCAAATGCATCTTTGGATGTGTTTCCCGACAACACAATGAGCAAGTTCCGAGTAAAGCTAGCCCATCCACAGACGTTGGAGGGTAGGTGGGAGGCCGCTTTAACAGAAATCAACATCCCTTTTGCGATTAAAAATGTAACTGACACAGTCAATAGTATATCGGAAACGACATTCCTTGGTTCTACGATTGAAGTAACAGAGAAGGTCAAGTTCAACGCTAATGAAAACATTCTCTTGCCTTTGAGACAATTTTTAGCAAAACATTTGCAGTATAAGACAAGAATTATACGTGGTACCGGTCATTATGAGATACAACTTCCTCTGAACTATGGGTTGGAAATTAGCGCAACTCTTGCCGCTAAGCTTGGCATGGCTGAAAAGATAATCGGCTGCGGAGAGTTGGACAGAGGGTCACCCGTGAAGCTACTCAAATACCAGGAGGATACGGAAGAAACGATTAACATAGTTACCTATCGTTCACGAACGGTAAAGTATGAAGTTCCAGAAGGCTACTACGAATCGGGGAAGGACCTGGTTAATTCCATTAACCATGCCTATCGAACAAAACTTCATTTGTCGCAACATGCTCGTCTCCTCGTATGTAACCCATACAACGGAATTTGTCACCTGGAACGCATGAACGATGGCTATGTGACCTTTCATCCTTATTTGGCTTTGATGTTGGGCTTCGGAAAGAGGACAACTTTCTCAAGTTATGCAGTCGCCGAACGAGACGTTTGTCTATTCCCTGCTCAAAACTATATTTTCATATACTGCGATGTCATCGAGAACGAATTTGTGGGCGACGTGACAGCACCACTTCTTCGATCGATACCGTTCAGAGTCTAGGGTAGGAATGATGTGATGTCTTATTTATTCACAAACCTCTACTATAAATATGTATCTGCGAAGGAATTGACAACCATTCAAATTGAGTTGGCAAACGAGATAGGTGATTTCATTCCATTCATTTCTGTCTCTGGACGTGTCGGGTTGACGATCCACCTACGTAAATGTATATAACAAACGCACCATGTTGCATAGCACATTTTGGTGCAGGAAAGCGAGAGCATCTACCACACTATACTGCTCCCGAGCTTTATCAGATTGGAGGAGGCATATTTGGTGACGTATTGAGGGGTTTCTTGCCCATACTAACCAAGGAGGTAGCGCCATACGTTGGAAGAAAGCTCCTTGATACTGGAAGACATATAGCCGAGGAAGTCCAGCAAGGAGCATCATTTCGAGAAGCCGTCAAGAACGGAGTAGACCGCACAGTGCATAAAACTCGTGAGGAGTTACTTCAGAGACTCACAGGGAAAGGAGGAAAACGCAAGGCCGTTAAAAAAGCTCGACCTGCGGAGAAGCGGAGGAAATCTGACTTCTTTACTTGACAGAAAAAAAAATGTCTATTGCAGTAGTGCATAAAGATTCCTGTCTGTGTACTAGAAACCAGCTGGAACTCTTCTCTCTTCCACCTACAAACTTTGCTTTGGTGAAGTCTGAATACGCCGAGTTTTTCCCAGTATCTGCTCCGACATCAAGCGGAGTGATCGAGTACAATGTTCCGGGACTCGGTGGGGGCTTCTTTGATCTTCAATCCAGCTTTTTGCATATTCAGTGCAAGATCATTCGAAAGAATGGAGATCCAGCGGTAACTACAACAAGCACTTCAACAACACCTGATGCAGTCATACCTGTCCAAGCGTTTGGTTCATCGTTGTTTCAACACGTACATATCTACCTGAATTCAACCTTGGTTTCGACTTTCGAACATTATGGTTACCGTTCCTACTTGGACATCATTACGAATGCCAACAATGTAACTCAGACACACACCCTTTCAGCAATGTTATACGAGCCAGACCCTTTAGGTACGAGTGAGGTATATGCTCCATCATCTGATTCAAAAGGAGTTTTCGCTCGTTACAAGCGAACCAAAGGATCGGCACTGTGTGACATGTACAGCCCAATCTTCAGCGACATATGTCAACAACAGAAGCTCATTCTTAACGGAACCGACATAAGAGTTGTGCTACGTCAAGCGTCGGATGATTTTCGTCTCTTGCAAGCTGATGGTTGAACAGAAAAGCACACTGTGGAATTTTCACGTATCGTGCTCTATCTCCGACGTCTTCAGTTATCGCCGAGTATACTTGTTGGTATAGAACGAAGACTTCAAACAACACCTGCAGTATACCTTCTCCGAGGACTGGAAATTAAGTACAGAACCATCGCCCCTAACCAATCTCAGGTGATATTTGACGACTTGTACAGCGAACGAGTTCCCTCCAAGTTAACAGTATTGATGGTCAGGAGCGATGCCTATCAAGGTAGCAGACCACAAAACCCATTCAAGCTTGAGAACTTCAAACTAAAACGAGCACTACTGAACGTTGGTGGACAACAGTACACGGATGAGTTTGACTTCCAACGAGACATCTATTCCAAAGCCTATATACACCTGCTTCACAGACTAAAACGCAAGGATATACCAATAGCTCCAGCTGCGTATGCAAAAGAGACATTTATGCTTTATCACCATCTGACTCCAGATGCAGAAGTGAATGCTCTTTGTCTGGTTGTTCAAGCCAACGTTCGTCTGACCCTAACGTTTGCTGCCAATGTAACAGAAGCAGTTATGGTGTTGTTTGTATCCGAAACACCTCGTGTGCTAGAAATCAACAAAGACAGATGAGTGAAATTTGTCTGAAAAATAAACATGGAGGAGTGGCAGTTCTATGCAGCATTCAGTAGACACTACTGCACCAGAGAACTGTTTTCGGGAACATTTGCATGCAATGAAATCGCAAGACAGGAAGCCATACCCGGGATTTATGTGATTAACACAGCTCCAAGGAGCAGTAACGGTGAACACTGGACCATGACTTATGTTTCCGGTGACAATGTGGTTACGTATTTTGATAGTTACGGCATTCAGCCCGTCTACAAAGAATTCTACCAATTCATTCATCCTACCAGGTCATTTTACTATAACAAGAAAAGACTTCAGGGCTATGGATCAGCTACATGTGGCCTCTACTGCCTGTATGTAGGCAGCATGCTGGCTTCTGGATTCTCGCTCCGAGAGTGCACTCAGAGATTTTCGTCAACAAACTTCACACTAAACGGCAAGCTGGTACCCGTCCTTGTACGGAAGCAATTCCCAAGAAAGACAGACAACATGTCATGTTGCAGTGTACTTTGACACAATAAAATTGTATTTATTTTCATGTCGTTACAGGCACAATCTTATATATATATAAAAAACAGCATTACAACAACAACAGCCAGGTAGGGCAACATATGCATAAAAACTGTCTACATATTTCCATTGGATGCGTACCCAAAGGGTAACGTGTGGATACCATCCTCACAAATGAAACGCTTTGTGTCTAGGGGATTTAAAGCTACTTTCGTAGCACATACACTTTTATTTATAATTTCCTTGTGCACAATGAGGTTCTGACAAACTTTGTACACTTCACCAAGCTTAAGAGAGTCTATGTACATTGAATAATGCAACTTCTGGGCTTCACATTGTTTCACCCCATTAGCACGATTGTATCGTCATTTACTATGGAGGTCTAGTGCATAGAGCTTTGGTTTCAGGCAACAGAACCCTAGGATGTGGTCGTGGGGCATTTCGTTCTTAAATTTTCCTAGCACCATCTTGTTTTTCGTAGAATACATCGAGTCATCACAAGAATGACCAGATGAATCAAGTTGGGTATCGGCGAGCTCCGCAAGGGCCTTCTCATCGCACAGCATCACGATATAAGAATCTGTGTCCATATACAAGAGCCTTGTGTCCGGGGCAACCCGAAGAAGGTTGTTATAATAAAAGTCATACATCATTACTTTAGACAGCTCGAGAATAGTGAACCCCAGGTACAGAGGCTGTCGCATACGGACTATCGATTGAGCGAACTGAAACAAGACTACGTTAGAGCTTAGAGCCCTGAATTGTTTGAGGTTCGGTTTACGCAAGAATCTCAACACTTGCTCCTCGGAAGTTGCTAAGCGGCAGTCGACGAACTTTCCTACATTCATACATGTTTTCCCATATACAGAGTTAATTAGACACTTGTACAGGTTACGTTCGAAGGTATTGGTTGCCTGCTTGCGTAGTTCATGATGGAAGTCAACATAGGATCGCAGGAATGGTTTATGTTTGAACCTGAGCACCCGGTGAATTTTCTCGAGCCGAAGACCCAACTGTAGGTACAACTTTAGACTGCGATAATGAAGAAAATACTTCTTCTTGTCAAGCAATATAAGGAGTAATTTCGGTTCTATATCATGCTGTGGGAGGTTAAATTTTTTCATCAGGTCTTTCTGATAATCCGAAAGCAACTCATACGGGACGCTCATTTTTTCGGGCGCGAGCGGTAAATCTTTATGTCGTTCGTGGAGCTCTTGTACGTAGGCCAGGTCTACCTCTAAAAGATAACCAACGTCTGCATAATCTGCAACAAGGGTAACATCTAAACCTGCAACCTCTTCGGGTGACAGCCATCCAAAGCCTCCGAATGGGAGTGGTTCACGCATCACTGTGCCATAGAGTCCATTTATGTCCATGTAATGAATTATGGTCTTTGGTTTTTCGTGATCGTACTGCTCTGTCCCTGGGACATTTGCAGTGGCCATTCGCGTTGAACACTGGGTCATACCACCACGCAGACCCCGTTCAATTAACAGATAGGCATCGGGATCGTGGATTAAATCCAGATTAATCCGGCTCATTTTTAGTGCGCAAGACATGCTTAGTCCTGGGAGTGACACAAAATGAAGTGGTTCAATTTTGTGCATCTCCAACGCCCATATTCGGAAGTTTTGAAACACGTCTGCCAGAAGCAATGCGTACGTCAGAAGGTACAAATCCGAGTACTCGCCCAGGCTCTTCAGTTGAAATTTTTCAAACACATTTTGCGCATGGCGGTAATCTTCCTCGCTCACTTCTGATCCGTTCACTTGGTTAAATAACTGGTCACGTGATGGCAAACAGGGCTTGTCGTAACGTTCAAAAGAGGTAACGTAGTTATAACAGAAAACCCCTTTACGTACAACTAACTTGAAGTTGTCCTCCTCTGCGAAAAACTGACGCGGACACCTGAAGTTAGATTCACCTTTGTCGCATAGATTTTTCGTCAATGTGTCGAGGCTAGCATTGAGGAAGCTTAACGAGTCTATGAAGCAGAACACACCAATGTCTATAGCCTTAAACTTTTGACAACTGGAGGCTATCACTCTCTGTCTTCCGAAGCAGGTGCAGATGAGCTACTATGAATCCGAGGACATAATTGGCATTATGCGCAATGATGGGTACTTTCCGTGGTATCCGCAGTTTCAGATTACATCCCTGACACAATGATTGGCGAAATTCTCCACTTACGTGATCATGGTCTCGCACTTTCTGCTTCTTAGTGAATGGTTCTTTACAGATGTTACAGTGAGTGGCTTCAGAATGTTCGAGTTCGTCTCCTGGGGTCATTTGCAAGGGCACAGTCTCGTGCAACATCGCATACAGCTCATCATTCAAATTACGCAATAGTTCCATGAAAACGGAAACTCCTCCTCGTAGACATTCCCGCCTCCCGAACACGGTGATAGTACACTCTCAAAGTCGTATACACAGTAGAAGGGAACTTCCGACATCAAATGCTCTCCGGCAAACGACAGTGTCTCACCCTTCTTTGGAAAAATAGTCTTGGACAATTTTTGTTTACACATTACAGATGATCGG
The DNA here is from genome assembly GCF_037126465.1 of Ornithodoros turicata. NCBI lineage: Eukaryota > Metazoa > Arthropoda > Arachnida > Ixodida > Argasidae > Ornithodoros > Ornithodoros turicata. The sequence continues at coordinate 174,692,136 of NC_088201.1, forward strand.
CGAGTACACCCGGGGTGGTGAAACCCATCGTACATCGTTTGCAGTGAAAATAACCAGGTGGTGTGAACAAAGCATTGAAATTAGTAATGAGTACAAAATGAAGTCAATCAGCAGTAGGTCGACATGCTTCTTGCACTGGTCGTCGACAACCTTAATCGGGTAAACATATTTTTCATCTTTGTCATAACCGTACACGTTAACGCTCACATCGTTCTGGTTCTCAAACATTGTCCTGAGGATGAAGTTCTGCGTCTGTAAGAACCCTTTGCAGGATGTAGACCGGCAAGTACGCAAAATGCGAAACACATGTTCTGTTCACTATCCTCGTGAAGGTCGACACTCAGAAGACACCAACACTTTTTTTCAACCCGTTTGGCAATTCAAAGTCGGTACATCCAATGAGCTGTGATGCGAGACGACCGACATGAAGAATGCAGGCGTGAATTCGAAATAAGAAAAATCCCGATCCTTGCATCTCAAGCTTTTCTAAATTGTTGGTGACTTCAGTGCCTACTTCAATGACAGCACGTTCTACGTCTCGTTCCGACCACAGCGTATGCACACTCGAAGGAATAAATTGAGTGACAAATATGATCTCATCCTCAGCCGTATGTCGACCGAGTTCCGCCTTCAGCAAAACATAAAAGCGTAACGGAAATCCGAAATGTCGAAGTACACTGGCAAGGTAACGTCCGTTTTCATGAAAGAATGTGCTGACATCCTGCCCGTCGTCGTCTCTGTCATGTAGATGAAGCTCATAGCGGTTGGTATAGTTGCAGAGCGTACAGAGTGTCTCACAAAATGGGATACAGGGTGTTGCAAGGTTATGAACGTTAGCCAGATGAATTTGAAGTCCCAGCGCTGTTGTGTAGTGCTGCCGATCGGCCGGAGGACAAAGGTGGCATGTCACCATTTCTTTTTATTTTTTTTTACTCGGATTGACCGAACACGATGTCTGGCGAAAGAAGACGTTTCCCGTCTTTTCCAACTCACTCTTTCTTCTCCATCCAGAGTCCGCTCGTGTTCCTCATGTCTTCGATGTCTTGAGTGCTTAGTTTATGAAACCGAGCTGGAAGGAACACCTTTACGTGCTCATGATCCTTCATAATTTCTACGTAGACCGCCTCGCCATACCTCGTTTCAATTTTGTTAACATCACCACATCATACTTGATGTTTTTAGGAATTGTCGCCATTTTTTGAAACTCTCCACATTTCTTTAGCTTGTCAAGTTTATGCAAGATCGACGAAGACATGATGCTTACTTGTACACTGATGCAATGATGACGACAATGATCCTTCGGACACGTTGGACCGGCTGAAAACAAAAGGAGCACATGTTAGAACACTGCAAAGTATTTCATCATTCTGAACACCATACCTCCTCAGAAGGAGGTTCGAGATTGAAGGAGCTGAGCGTCAGACAGTTCTTATATAAGAAGTTGCCAGCATGTCAACCTTGAGGTGTCTTCTTTTTTTTACATCGTCAACTCTGCAGTCGAACCTACCTTTGCAGTTTGCTTTTTTTTCCTGCACTTTGCAAGCACGGACTTGTTTATCTAACGAAACGTATCTCGACCAGACTTCATTACCTTGCACGAAATGACAGTGGTAGCACCTTTTAGGTTCGTGACGCCTGCCTCGGTGTCAATTTCAGGGGCTAGTCAAAGTGGGAAATCCACCTTCGTGGCACGACTAATTAAACACAGAGCTGTCCTCTTTGACAAACCGTTCAAGCAAATATGGTATATCTATCTTTATAAGCAGCCGGTATTCGATACCCTTCCTGAAGTAAATTTCAGTCAAGACATCCCTGCAGATCCGGAGAATTATAGCCACTCATTATTTATATTTGACGACTGTTTAGCCGACCGGCAAAGACTCAAAGAAATCTGCAAATTTTATATCGCTGGGTGTCACCACCTGTCAATCACGGCTGTGTTCATCTCGCAATACCTGTTAGTCAACGACCCTTTGTATCGCACAATACAATTCAATAGCACGGCTCTCGTTTTATTTCGTTCACCACGCACTACAGACCAGCTGCGTATGCTGTCCAGGCAGATTTTCGGGCGAAATGATTTGTTGCCCACGATATATAAAGATGCCTGTCAGAAACCATACTCATACTTAGTTATCGACTTGTCTCAACAGAGCAACGATCACTATAAGGTGTGGGCCAACATTTTCCCGGATGATCACAGACAGATCGTATACAGGTCATGAAAAGGCTTAACAAACACATTCGTTTCCTTCGTATGATCGCTGAAGCAAAGACAGGGGAAGATCGTTACAACCTGATTCAACATGCCAGCAGGGAACAGCTACGGACAATCAGGGAGATTTGTATGAACCTCTGCAAAGGAAACATCGACCTACCGCCGAAAGTTAAAAAGCAATTGCAGCCCTTTGCAACACCCATTAGGACACTGGCTTCCAGGCAAGACCGTGCAGATGTGAAGAAAGTTAAACGGATTCTTCACCAGTCCGGCGGGTTTTTGCAATTTTTGTTGCCACCCTTGTTAGGTCTCGTTTCAAGTGTTGTGGGCAAAAGCATCGCAAAAGCAATCGGCATTTAAATAATGCAGAAATACGAGCTTGTTCCCTATCGGGAGAGCACTATTCCGTCGATATTGAATAAACAGGAGCCTGATGATATCAAGGCCAAGGAGATCATGCAGTACTAGCACAAGCTATTGCATCCTCCCGCGAACACATTAAGGCAGCCTAGTGCAGCAGGTGAGGAGACAAATCCTGTGGCATCGACAAGAGAGCAGACACAGATTCAAGCGGGCGAGGAGGAAGATGCCATCGTTAATTTTATGAGCAGCGGCTACAAGATGAGAGCAAGCTAATTAGTGCGTTTACTAAAACCCGTGCTCAGTTGGAATAGTAAAACGTTTGAGCTCATTGTCAATGGTCAACAAATACCAAATACCAACGTTGTAGACCTTGTTTATTATTTGGTCACAAGAGCGCGAAATGTGTGGCGACCCGCGTATCTCGAGAAGATCCTACCACTATTGGTCAAGCTAAATATACCGACACTTATCGTACATCCATCTCGACTTGAAAAGGAGACTGCAGAGCCATCAGCCAGTAGTCCTACGTTCACACCTGAGACACCTCGTCGACGCATTTCTCCGGTTATCACAAGAGCGGCTAAGAGACTCCGAGAATGGAACCAGTATTGAGCACGTTGGAACCGCAACAGGAACACTGTGGTTACCTTCGGGACGAAAACATTCTGGCGCATTTTCCCGCACGACACAGGAAGAAGGCCCTCGCCATTCTGCAGATGCTAAAGACCGTATTTGCGATAGATGAAGAGGGAAGGATTATCTGTCATTCTCGCGTTGTTCCAAGTAGTTCCGTCATCGAGCTTATAAAATACGAACTTCACAATCGATCGCCCTCTTGGTACAAAGGTGACGTTGCAGCCGTTATAAATGCCTACTTGTCATTCGACGGACTTCGTGTTCGTGGAAGAAAATTGTGCTAATGGCTGCTTACGTGGACGTATACCATACAGGTGCTCTAGGTGGTGTTCAACGACTCGCACAAGCGATCGGTGAAAAGCCGGCGAATGTTGCCAAGTTCCTGGAAACCAGTGATGTGTACTCTCTCTTCAGAGAACTTAAGCGACCACGTCAGTTCCGGAAGACCATCGTTTTGGGTGTGAAGGATATATTCCAAATAGATTTGAAAGACCTTCAGAAACTGTCGAGATACAACAAGGGTTTTCGCTATCTTTTGTTTTGTATCAACGCAATTTCTCGTGTGCTTGCTGTAGTGCCTGTGCAGAATAAATGAGCAGCGGAAATTATACGTGGACTGATACTCGCTTTTAGACGTATTGGGACTCCGAGACTGATTCATTCAGACAGAGGTACAGAGTTCACCAATAAGTCAGTCGGAGCATTTTTAAAATCAAAAGGGATATCTCTCTTCCACTCTAATTCAAATACGAAAGCAAGTATTGCAGAACGATCTATTCGCAGTCTTATGACGCCACTCTATCGTGCTTTTGAATATCAGGGACATAAATCGTACTTGAAAATTTTACAGCCTCTGGTCAAAGCAGATAATCATCGTGTTCATAGAACTCTGTCGGCACGACCTGTGGATGTCAACAAAGAAAATGAACATTTATTTAGGCAAAAGCTCTATCCTACTCGGAGCAAACCCCCAGAGAAGCCACGTTTTCGCGTTGGCGACCTTGTCAGAATAGCAAAGTCTAGACACCAGTTAGTAAAAAGTTATCTTGGTTCGTTTACGCGTGAAATTTTTGTGGTGAGAGCAGTCAAGATTGGTTACCCGAATACCTATCTCTTACGTGACCAGCAGGAAGAACCTATTGAAGGTCAATTTTATGCAAGCGAATTAACACGTGTGCAGCCTGGAAAGAGCCACCGCATTATAAAAAGACGCGTTCGGAACGGAAAGGTGCAGTACCTGTTGCAACCTTCTGGAAGCCGTAGAAGGACTTGGGTTCCGGAGAACTACCTGCCACCACCGACGACGAAATGACTGGTGATCACTGGTCCGATGTCGAACAGCCAGCCAACGCTGGCGATTCCTGGTCCCAATCGGGTGATGATGTGTGCGGCATGCGGGACGTTACCCAGGATCATCAACTCCAAGGAAAATGTCGCCGTCCTCATACCTGTTGGAATGACATGTTAGAATGTGGTTCATCGAAGTCAACGGACGACACAGTGCTCGTCGCAGCATTTAAGATAACCAGAGACATTTTCCTGTTCCAGTCCCTGCCTCTGAACCTTCCCGCGAAAAAGACTGTGTGGGAGTCTTCAAAAACAATGTATGCCAGGGTACACAGGAAGTGTGAGCACCTATCCGACCACTCGTTCGACCTGGTCTCCGAATGGGGAAAACAGATGAGCTCCATATTCAGCTATTACGGTGATCGTGGCGTTGACGTAATGCAACTGGTGGCCAAAAGTCTATGCATCATGTACTACGCAATGAAGACTGGCTACCATTACCTGGCTGTGTACATAAACGACATGACAATTGACCTGTTGCAAAATAGGTTGTCACCCAAAGACGCTTACCAATAAATATTGAAATCCATGACGAGTTGTCTCATTTTACTGTAGGTCGTCATGGTAAATAGATGTCCGGAGATGTTCTGCTACACCTTGTCCTTTCTGAGTGCTGTTTCCCTGTTCGTTTTCGTAGCTACAACAGAATTTACAAAACCAAACCTGAAACAGGGAAAATGCACTACCGTGGCTCAGATTGACCATAACATCTACGTCCACCGATGTCCAGCTGCAGTAACTGCCGTACGCCTTTGGCTCAGCAATGGTCATCCGACGAGATACGGAGTAAATCTGTTGCAAAATGATACACGTCAACTATGGCATTGCTTGAAAGAAGCAAATGTCGCGCACAATTATTATAACTTCGAGTGCTCGAAGCTATGTGAAATAAGCTTCGAACCCAGGCAAGTAATAGAACGATGTCCCGGCAATGTGTACAATATTGCAAGACTCGTTGGGAATGGAAAGCACAGTGGTTACGGTATCACTCTTTCGAAATCGGCTACCATGTCTCTGCTGTCTCATCTGAGCGAAACAATAAAAAGAATTTAAAACAAATACATGCCCGCATTTCATTTAGCTATAAGATACACACTAACACAAGAATGGTTTGAAATACTCACATCACTTGGCTCTTACGTGGCACACTCACTGCTGGAAGCTCGTACGTGGCAGACAGCGTATACCACCGGTCGAAAATGCATCTTGCGAGGGCGATAACGTTTTCTTTTTTTGTGTGTGTGGTTGGTGATCCCAAAGAGCGTTTGGAAAAAGCCAGACGGGTGTTTCGCGGTTGTGTTATCATACCAAAAGAAGAAGCAAAAAGAGCGCGTCGGCAAGAGGTATCGCATTTCACATGCTGTTCCTGCGAAAGGACAAGCTGTCCACGATGCGTTCACGTGATCCTTCCTTCCCTTGAAATAAAACAAAAATTAAGGGTCTTATAAGCTAGCTGTCGACGACTGAGACCGATCAGACCTTCATCGACGACGCAACTTTGAAAGGATGTGAGTATACCTCTTGTCTTTATGCCATTTTTTTTTTGTTATTTTTATTTCGAAACCATCACACCTGGTAACCGCAATACGTAGTCATGCAATGCTTCTCGATTCGTTGTATGCTGTTGTCGCAATGCGTACCACAAGTTTGGAAATGCGTGTGTATAGAACACCTCTATTTTATAGTGATTGTTGTCACTGGGTTATTTACTTCCAAACGTCGTACTCCAATGCAAATGCATGACACAGTATCAGAGACATATTGGAAAGTGGAAAACGTTAACCGATTCTTTGATAATGCTGCTTGTTGTTGCGTGGCACCTGAGCGAGATTTGAGTCATCCTAGACTTTGTCCTGATTGAGAAGAGCATTCACAGGATGTTTCGTTTTCCCTTTGTTTTTGCAGATTGCTTCTGTACAAGGATGAAGTCAAGCAAGACTCTGGTAATTTGTAACATATCTTTCGTTACTTGAATAAAAGAGTAGTAAAATAATGTGGTGAAATAAAAAAGGAATATATACAGTGTTGTCTGGTCTCTGATATACATCATTATTTGAGTGTACTTTTCAAAGTAGCATGGGGGGAAAAATCATGCTGTGACGCGGCATTTATTTTTTGTCAAATGAAACCGAAAGTACAGACGGTCAAAAGCTTGAAACTAGAGGGACATCTGGTAACCATTCAAAAACCTGCGTTGACGTTGTCACAGCGAAACTAGCGTGCTGAAGTGTGAAACCAAAATTACAGTCGGTCAATAGCTTGAAACCAGAGGGCATCTGTCAACACCTAGGAATTCGAAACTAAAACCAGAACTACACGTGGAGCAACCAAGCTTGGCGTCCATTCATTTAAAACCGAAACCGAAACTACAGACGGCCAAAGCTTGAAAACTAGAGGGCGCTTGGTGGGAACCGAAACTACCTGGCGCTCTGACGCACCAACCAAACTAGGTGACGGACTGACATCAACCCGATCGGAAAAATACTATTAAATGTCATCAGATGGTATTGCAGGTTATTAAATGTCATTTGTGTGTTATTACATGTCATTTGCGTGTTATTACATGTCATTGTGTGTTATTAAATGTCATTAAACGTGCATCCAGGTGCACATCAAACACTATCGACACGTGAGTTCCCATTGTTTACCTGAGTTAACCGTTACCTTATCCTGGCGGCGCATGTTATTGAAACCTGGGAACCCATTGTTCACACTATCAATACATGATTTTCATTGTTTTCTTATATATCTTATCGTGCGTGTGCGTGTCGCATGTAACCTGAGAGGCCCATTGTTACCAAGTGATATATCTATCACTACTGACTTCTGTACAAAACCATGTCGAATAGTACGTTCGGTAAGACAATACAAAATGTAAGACGGATGAAAAGGTACGCTATAGCCTACGACAAAGAAACCGCGCTCAGAAATGCTAGCTCCGTCGACTGTCAGCATTTTCTCATTCTGAGTGACAAATGCATCTTATACGAGATGAAACAGCGCCGCATCAAATGCACGCACCCCCTTTACGTGGGCTTCGCCATTCTAGAAATACCCAAAGTCCGAATGTACAGCTTCATCTACGAGTCGCTCTTTTCTCGCTTGACGTGTCCAGTGCAATTCATCTATAGCAATACAGACAGCATAATTTTCTCTCTCACGTGTGCAAGTCTGGAAGAACAGCTGATGAAGATTGAGACTGAGCTAGATCTGTCCTCCTATCCACAGGACCACCCGCTTTTCAACGACTAGCACGCGAACCAGATGGGGTATTTCAAAGACGAGACGGGAGGAGGTGTTATTCAGGAAGTCGTAGCCATCCGAGCGAAAATGTACAGCATTCTCTTGACTGGGTCACACAAATAGATCGCGAGAGCGAAAGGAGTTAAGAAAGACGTGGTGAGGAAACATTTATTGCACGAAGTGTACCGAGATTCTTTATTCAATGAAAAGACAGTCTCTCAGAAGCAGTGCACCATCCAGAGTATAAAGCCAACACTGTACACCATTTCGAGACTCGAGAAGAGCATGGTCCCCTACGACGACAAGCGCTGTCTCGTGGATGCCGTACATTCCTTCCCTTACCGAAGCTGCGAATACGGTAAGCTTTCCTAGTGTTTTGACGCGTACAGGATTCCGATAGTACTCTCTCTTTGTGTAGCATTGGAAAACCCGGAAGAGAGCCCGAGAGCGTCGTCGTCAGGCATCGAGTAACCGTGGAACAAAAAGCTGCACGCGCATGTAATCGAGAATAAAAGTTCTAGTGGAGTCATGCTTCTCTCTCTCTATCTCTCTCTCCCTCAGACAGGAGAAGCACGGGTCGTTGTGGCAGTGTGGTAGCGGAATGGGTGTAAGAAAAGAATGACAATTCTGTCATCGCGCTGGTACCGTGACCCGCGCAATGACGACGCTGCGATGAAGATTCCCCTTTTCTGGCACGTCCGATCATCTCGTTCTGTTCGTGAGATCACACAAGTTAGGGAGGGTGTAGGCATCTATCGACCAAGTCATTTGTATGTATTCAATAAACATGTTTCAGTGAAAGAAAACACAGAGTCTCGTCAAAGTTATTCGGACTGTTTAATGCGTTGCATGTCGATAACTAAGCGGTATTTCAATAAATCAATGACAAAATTGGCGATGTAGACTGCCTGCAAATGTCACTGCTTCCGCAGGGCGTGCTTAATATGAGCGGTGGCACGAGCGAGAAAGTCCACGATGTCTGCAGCGATGTAGTTGAATTTTGCGTTGGCCAGACTCACATATTCACTCATCAGTCCCAGGGGTCCGTCTGGAACCGTTATGCAGGCGTTCTTGTAACGGGCGTAGATCTGACGCACCATCTCCTGCAGCGGCCCCGGCGAGATCTCTCCTATATTGCCAAAGCCTACCATGTCTATCACGTAGCGAAAAGCAGTGATGACGAGCTCGGTGCGGGGACTTTCGCTGCTGAAACATTCCTTCTCCCTTTCTTCCCAAGAAGCGTAGGTGCGGGAACAATTCTGTAACGAGTGGTAGCTGAACATCGCGGTGCGCACTGCCTTTATACAGATAAACGCGCGCGCGCGCAAAGAAATGATAGTGAAACCGAAACTCAGAAGCCACCCGTCGCCGCTAGGAGCGCGCGTGCGCAGCAGAGAGCCGAAACCGAAAACACCCACGGCGGCAGAGAGGGTGCTAGGAGCGCGCGCGCGCATGCGCAGTCGGGTGGAGCAGAGGGCACGCGCGCATCCATAGCTGCCGCGGCGCGTCGCCTCAGTCAGTTTCTCCTTTTCTCGCATGTTTAGACTTGTTTTGCGGTGAGCAAACCTTTTGACGCATGTTTAGCGATGTGTGCCCAGTGGTTCCCGCCTTGTGTTAGCTACATAGTGTTGTGATGTTGAGGTTAGGCCTAAGCGATCGCCCCCATAAGCCTTTTTCCCCGATGTGTACTGTTTTCTCTGTGCTGTTTTAGCAGTAGCGGTTAGACCCTTTCTCTCGCATGCCTAGACTTGTTTAGCACTGCTGCAATTTTGACCTGCAGCTAGTATCTTGTTCTCTGTCTTTCTCGTCTAGAGCTATGATGGTGGCACCATCTGGTGTGATGCCTTGCAACTACATGGCCACGTGTCATCGATCTATGCAACTGCTGGGTGCCAACTACCAACATGGCGGGCGCTGGTCACTCGGGTGTTGCGGAGCGGCTTCTTCGCCGCGGCATCTTTGATTTTGAATAAATTGTTTCTCTCCACTCTATTTCTATCTTTCATTTTATTTTCTACCTATTTTTTTATTTCTTATCAGCTCAAGTAGCCGGCAACTCAGACAGTGGTGTGGACACGAGATAGGCGTTCCCCAATTAGTGTAATGATTCCCTGAATGATCCTAATTAATGTGGGGGTTCCAAATTGCTCTAATTGCTAATTAATGGCGTCCAGATGACTGTGTGACTTGCCGGCTTCTTGAGCTGATCCCATACTACCTGCGTGCAGCCATAGAAGCCGTCTTAATCTGTAATTTTGAATTTCAAACACGTTTAGTGTCATTTAATTGTTTCTGTAATGGCTTTTTTCCCCTCATTATAATTCACTGGCTTGCATTGTGGCATTGAGGAGTGCTCAGTCATTCTCCCAGGTTTATATTGCTCGCTGAGCGACCCCTGGTTTGCCAATTCCGAACGATGCGCAGCTACCCAGAGCTGACGAGCCGCAAACACGGCGAAACACGTGTCCTCTGGTGCTGTTGCATCGTTCATTGAGTATCTGTTTCTCTGCGTGTAGCCATAGAAGCCACCTAAATCTGTAATTTTGAATTTCGAACACGTGTAGTGTCATTTACTACTTTCTGTAATGGCTTTCCCCCTCATTATAATTCACTGGCTTGCACTATGGCATTGAGGAGTGCTCAGTCACCCTCCCAAGTGTATATTGCTCGCTGAGCGACCCCTGGTTTGCCAATTCCGAGCGATGCGCAGCGACCCAGAGCTGACGAGCCGCAAACACGGCGAAACACGTGTCCTCTGGTGCTGTCGCATCGTTCCACGAGTATGTGTTTCTCTGCGTGCAGTCATAGAAGCCATCTTAATCTGTAATTTTGAGTTTCAAGCACGTCTGGTGTCATTTACTTGTTTCTGTAATGACTTTTTTCCCCTCATTATAATTCACTTGCTTGCACTGTGGCATTGAGGAGTGCTCAGTCACCCTGCCAAGTGTATATTGCTCGCTGAGCGACCCCTGGTTTGCCAATTCCGAACGATGCGCAGCTACCCAGAGCTGACGAGCCGCAAACACGGCGAAACACCTGTCCTCTGGTGCTGTCGCATCGTTCATTGAGTATCTGTTTCTCAGCGTATATCCATAGAAGCTATCTTAATCTGTAATTTCGAATTTCACACACGTTTAGTGTCATTTACTTGTTTCTGGAATGGGTTTCCCCCTCATTATAAATCACTGGCCTGCACTGCAGCATTGAGGAGTGCTCAGTCACCCTACCAGGTGTATATTGCTCCCTGAGCGACTCCTGGTTTGCCAATTCCGAATGGTGCGCACCTACCCAGAGCTGACGAGCCACAAACACGGCGAAACACGTGTCCTCTGGTGCTGTCGCATCGTTCCATGAGATCTGTTTCTCTGTGCGCAGCCATAGAAGCCATCTTAATCTGTAATTTTGAATTTCAAACACGTCTAGTGTCATTTAATTGTTTCTGTAATGGCTTTTCCCCCTCGTTATAATTCACTGGCTTGCACAATGGCATTGAGGAGTGCTCAGTCAGCCTGCCAAGTGTATATTGCTCGTTGAGCGACCCCTAGGTGTCCAATTCCGAACGATGTGCAGCTACCTACAGCTGACGAACCGCAAACACGGCGAAACACGTGTCCTCTGGTGCTGTCGCATCGTTGCACGAGTATCTGTTTTCGGAGCGATTTCGAGCGATGCGCAGCGACCCAGAGCTGACGAGCCGTGAACACGGCGAAACAAGTGTCCTCTGGTACCGTCGCATCGTTCCACGAGTATCTGTTTCTCTGCCATTGAAGCCATCTTAATCTGTAATTTTGAATTTCAAACACGACTAGTGTCAATTAATTGTTTCTGTTATGGCTTTTCCCCCTGATTATAATTCACTGGCTTGCACTATGGCATTGAGGGGCGCTCAGTCACCCTCCTAGGTGTATATTGGTCACTGAGCGACCCCTGGTTTGCCAATTCCGAACGATGCACATCTACCCAGAGCTGACGAGCCGCAAACACGGCGAAACACGTGCCCTCTGGTGCTATCGCATTGTTCCATGAGTATGTTTCTCTGCGTGCAGCCATAGAAGCCGTCGTAATCTGTAATTTTGAATTTCAAACCCGTCTAGTGTCATTAAATCGTTTCTCTAACGGGTTTCCCCCTCATTTTAATTCACTGGCTTGCACTATGGCATTGAGGGGCGCTGAGTCACCCTCCCAGGTGTATAGTGCTCGCTGAGCGACCCCTGGTTTGCCAATTCCGAACGTTGCGCAGCTACCCAGAGCTGACGAGCCGCAAACACGGCGAAACACGTGTCCTCTGGTGCTGTCGCATTGTTCCATGAGCATGTTTCTCTGCGTGCAACCATAGAAGCCGTCTTAATCTGTAATTTTGAATTTCAAACACGTTTAGTGTCATCTAATTGTTTCTGTAACGGGTTTCCCCCTCATTATAATTCACTGGCTTGCACTATGGCATTGAGGGGCGCTGAGTCACCCTCCCAGGTATATATTGCTCGCTGAGCGACCCCTGGTTTGCTAATTCCGAACGATGCGCAGCTATCCAGAGCTGACGAGCCGCAAGCACGGCGAAACACGTGTCCTGCGGTGCTGTCGCATCGTTCATTGAATATCTGTTTCTCAGCGTGCATCCATAGAAGCCATCTTAATCTGTAATTTTGAATTTCAAACATGTCTAGTGTCATTTACTTGTTTCTGTAATGGCTTTTTTACGCTCATGATATATCACTGGCTTGCACTGTGGCATTGAGGAGTGCTCAGTCACCCTACCAGGGGTATATTGCTCGCTGAGCGACCCCTCGTTTGCCAATTCCGAACGATGCGCAGCTACCCAGAGCTGACGGGCGACAAACACGGCGAAACACGTGTCCTCTGGTGCTGTCGCATCGTTCCATGAGTATCTGTTTCTCTGTGTGCAGCCATAGAAGCCATCTTAATCTGTAATTTTGAATTTCAAACATGTCTAGTGTCATTTACTTGTTTCTGTAATGGCTTTTTTACGCTCATGATATATCACTGGCTTGCACTGTGGCACTGAGGAGTGCTGAGTCACCCTACCAGGGGTATATTGCTCGCTGAACGACCCCTGGTTTGCCAATTCCGAACGATACGCAGCTACCGAGAGCTGACGAGCCACAAACACGGCGAAACACGTGTCCTCTGGTGCTGTCGCATCGTTCCATGAGTATCTGTTTCTCTGTGTGCAGCCATAGAAGCCATCTTAATCTGTAATTTTGAATTTCAAACATGTCTAGTGTCATTTACTTGTTTCTGTAATGGCTTTTTTTCGCTCATGATATATCACTGGCTTGCACTGTGGCACTGAGGAGTGCTGAGTCACCCTACTAGGGGTATATTGCTCGCTGAGCGACCCCTGGTTTGCCAATTCCGAACGATGAGCAGCTACCCAGAGCTGACGAGCCACAAACACGGCGAAACACGTGTCCTCTGGTGCTGTCGCATCGTTCCATGAGTATCTGTTTCTCTGTGTGCAGCCATAGAAGCCATCTTAATCTGTAATTTTGAATTTCAAAGACGTCTAGTGTCATATAATTGTTTCTGTAATGGCTTATCCCCCTCATTATAATTCACTGGCTTGCACTATGGCATTGAGGAGTGCTCAGTAACCCCCCCCCCCCCAAGTGTATATTGCTCGCTGAGCGACCCCTGGTTTTCCAATTCCGAACGATGCGCAGCTACCCAGAGCAGACGAGCCGCAAACACGGCGAAACACGTGTCCTCTGGTGCTGTCGCATCGTTCATTGAATATCTGTTTCTCAGCGTGCATCCATAGAAGCCATCTTAATCTGTAATTTTGAATTTCAAACACGTCTAGTGTCATTTACTTGTTTCTGTAATGGCTTTTTCCCCTCATTATATATCACTGGCTTGCACTGTGGCATTGAGGAGTGCTCAGTCACCCTACCAGGGGTATATTGCTCGCTGAGCGACCCCTCGTTTGCCGATTCCGAACGATGCGCAGCTACCCAGAGCTGACGAGCCACAAACACGGCGAAACACGTGTCCTCTGGTACTGTCGCATCGTTCCATGAGTATCTGTTTCTCTGAGTGCAGCCATAGAAGCCATCTTAATCTGTAATTTTGAATTTCACACATGTCTAGTGTCATTTACTTGTTTCTGTAATGGCTTTTTCCCCTCATTATATATCACTGCCTTGCACTGTGGCACTGAGGAGTGCTGAGTCACCCTACCAGGGGAATATTGCTCGCTGAGCGACCCCTGGTTTGCCAATTCCGAACGATGCACAGCTACCCAGAGCTTACGAGCCACAAACACTGCGAAACACGTGTCCTCTGGTGCTGTCGCATCGTTCCATGAGTATCCGTTTCTCTGTGTGCAGCCATAGAAGCCATCTTAATCTGTAATTTTGAATTTCAAACACGTCTAGTGTCATTTAATTGTTTCTGTAATGGCTTATCCGCCTCATTATAATTCACTGACTTGCACTATGGCATTGACGAGGGCTCAGTCACCCTCCCAAGTGTATATTGCTCGCTGAGCGACCCCTGGTTTTCCAATTCCGAAGGATGCGCAGGTACCCAGAGCTGACGAGACGGAAAAACGGCGAAACACGCGTCGTCTGGTGCTGTCGCATCGTGACATGAGTATCGGTTTCTCTGCGTGCAGCCATAGAAGCCGTCTTATTATGTAATTTTTAATTTCAAACACGTCTAGTGTCATTTAATTGTTTCTGTAATGGCTTTTTCCCCACGTTATAATTCACTGGCTTGCACTATGGCCTTGAGAATTGCTCAGTCACCCTGCCAAGTGTATATTGCTCGCTGAGCGACCCCTAGGTTGCCAATTAAGAACGACGCGCAGCTACCCAGTTCTGACGAGCCGCAAACACGGCGAAACACGTGTCCTCTGGTGTTGTCGCATCGTTCCATGAGTATCTGTTTCTCTTCGTGCATCCATAGAAGCCATATTAATCTGTAATTTTGAATTTCAAACACGGCTAGTGTCATTTACTTGTTTCTGTAATGGCTTTTCCCCCTCATTATAAATCACTGGCTTGCACTGTGGCTTTGGGGAGTGCTCAGTCACCCTACCAGGTGTATATTGCTTGCTGAGCGACCCCTGGTTTGCCAATCCCGAACTATGCGCAGCTACCCATAGCTGACGAGCCACAAACACGGCCAAACACGTGTCCTCTGGTGCTGTCGCATCGTTCCATGAGTATGTGTTTCTCTGTGTGCAGCCATAGAAGCCATCTTAGTCTGTAATTTTGAATTTCAAACTCATCTAGTGTCATTTAATTGTTTCTGTAATGACTTTTCCCCCCTCATTATAATCACTGGCTTGCATTGTGGCATTGAGGGGTGCTCAGTCACCCTCCCAGGTGTATATTGCTCGCTCAGCGACCCCTGGTTTGCCAAGTCCGAAGGATCGCAGGTACCCAGAGCTGACGAGCCGGAAAAACGGCGAAACACGCGTCCTCTGGTGCTGTCGCATCGTTCCATGAGTAAACGTTTCTCTGCGTGCAGCCATAGAAGCCACCTTATTATGTAATTTTGAATTTCAGACACGTCTAGTGTCATTTAATTGTTTCTGTAATGGCTTTCCCCCACGTTATAAATCACTGGCTTGCACTGTGGCATTGAGGAGTGCTCAGTCCCCCTACCAAGTGTATATTGTTCGCTGAGCGACCCCTAGGTTGCCAATTCCGAACGATGCGCCGCGACCAGAGCTGACGAGCCGCAAACACGGCGATACACGTGTCCTCTTGTGCTGTCGCATCGTTCCACGAGTATCTGTTTTTCTGCGTGCATCCATAGAAGCCATCTTAATCTGTAATTTTAAATTTCAAACACGTCCAGTGTCATTTACTTGTTTCTGTAATGGCTGTTTTCCCCTCATTATAATTCACTGGCTTGCACTGTGGCATTGAGGAGTGCTCAGTCACCCTCTCAAGTGTATATTGCTCGCTGTGCGACCCCTGGTTTGCCAATTCCGAGCGATGCGCAGCGACCCAGAGCTGACGAGCCACAAACTCGGCGAAACACGTGTCCTCTGGTGCTGTCGCATCTTTCTATGAGTATCTGTTTCTCTGCGTGCAGTCATAGAAGCCATCTTAATCTGTAATTTTGAATTTCAAACACGTCTAGTCTCATTTAATTGTTTCTGTAATGGCTTTTCCACCCTCGTTATAATTCACTGGCTTGCACTATGGCAGTGAGGAGTGCTCAGTGACCCTGCCAAGTGTATATTGCTCGCAGAGCGACCCCTGGTTTTCCAATTCCGAACGATGGGCAGCGACCAGAGCTGTCGAGCCGCAAACACGGCGAAACACGTGTCCTCTGGTGCTATCGCATCGTTCCACGAGTATCTGTTTTTCTGCGTGCAACCTTAGAAGCCATCTTAATCTGTAATTTTGAATTTCAAAGACGTCTAGTGTCATTTAATTGTTTCTCTAATGGCTTTTTCCCCTCGTTATAATTCACTGGCTTGCACTATGGCATTGAGGAGTGCTCAGTCACCCTGCCAAGTGTATATTGCCCCCAGAGCGACCCCTGGTTTTCCAATTCCGAACAATGCGCCGCGACCAGAGCTGGCGAGCCGCAAACACGGCGAAACACGTGTCCTCTGGTGCTGTCAGATCGTTCTATGAGTATCGGTTTCTCTGCGTGCAGCCATAGAAGCCATCTTATTATGCAATTTTTAATTTCAAACACGTCTAGTGTCATTTAATTGTTTCTGTAATGGCTTTTTCCCCACGTTATAATTCACTGGCTTGCACTATGGCCTTGAGAAGTGCTCAGTCACCCTGCCAAGTGTATATTGCTCGCTGAGCGACCCCTAGGTTGCCAATTAAGAACGACGCGCAGCTACCCAGTTCTGACGAGCCGCAAACACGGCGAAACACGTGTCCTCTGGTGTTGTCGCATCGTTCCATGAGTATCTGTTTCTCTTCGTGCATCCATAGAAGCCATATTAATCTGTAATTTTGAATTTCAAACACGGCTAGTGTCATTTACTTGTTTCTGTAATGGCTTTTCCCCCTCATTATAAATCACTGGCTTGCACTGTGGCTTTGGGGAGTGCTCAGTCACCCTACCAGGTGTATATTGCTTGCTGAGCGACCCCTGGTTTGCCAATCCCGAACTATGCGCAGCTACCCAGAGCTGACGAGCCACAAACACGGCCAAACACGTGTCCTCTGGTGCTGTCGCATCGTTCCATGAGTATGTGTTTCTCTGTGTGCAGCCATAGAAGCCATCTTAGTCTGTAATTTTGAATTTCAAACTCATCTAGTGTCATTTAATTGTTTCTGTAATGACTTTTTCCCCCTCATTATAATTCACTGGCTTGCATTGTGGCATTGAGGGGCGCTCAGTCACCCTCCCAGGTGTATATTGCTCGCTCAGCGACCCCTGGTTTGCCAAGTCCGAAGGATCGCAGGTACCCAGAGCTGACGAGCCGGAAAAACGGCGAAACACGCGTCCTCTGGTGCTGTCGCATCGTTCCATGAGTAAACGTTTCTCTGCGTGCAGCCATAGAAGCCACCTTATTATGTAATTTTGAATTTCAGACACGTCTAGTGTCATTTAATTGTTTCTGTAATGGCTTTTCCCCCCGCGTTATAAATCACTGGCTTGCACTGTGGCATTGAGGAGTGCTCAGTCCCCCTACCAAGTGTATATTGTTCGCTGAGCGACCCCTAGGTTGCCAATTCCGAACGATGCGCCGCGACCAGAGCTGACGAGCCGCAAACACGGCGAAACACGTGTCCTCTGGTGCTGTCAGATCGTTCTATGAGTATCTGTTTTTCTGCGTGCATCCATAGAAGCCATCTTAATCAGTAATTTTGGATTTCAAACACGTCCAGTGTCATTTACTTGTTTCTGTAATGGTTGTCTTCCCGTCATTAAAATTCACTGGCTTGCACTGTGACATTGAGGAATGCGCAGTCACCCTCTCAAGTGTATATTGCTCGCTGAGCGACCCCTGGTTTGCCAATTCCGAGCGATGCGCAGCAACCCAGAGCTGACGAGCCACAAACTCGGCGAAACACGTGTCCTCTGGTGCTGTCGCATCTTTCTATGAGTATCTGTTTCTCTGCGTGCAGTCATAGAAGCCATCTTAATCTGTAATTTTGAATTTCAAACACGTCTAGTGTCATTTAATTGTTTCTGTAATGGCTTTCCCCCCCTCGTTATAATTCACTGGCTTGCACTATGGCAGTGAGGAGTGCTCAGTCACCCTGCCAAGTGTATATTGCTCGCAGAGCGACCCCTGGTTTTCCAATTCCGAACGATGGGCAGCGACCAGAGCTGTCGAGCCGCAAACACGGCGAAACACGTGTCCTCTGGTGCTATCGCATCGTTCCACGAGTATCTGTTTTTCTGCGTGCAACCTTAGAAGCCATCTTAATCTGTAATTTTGAATATCAAACACGTCTAGTGTTATTTAATTGTTTCTGTAATGGCTTTCCCCCCTCGTTATAATTCACTGGCTTGCACTATGGCATTGAGGAGTGCTCAGTCGCCCTCCCAGGTGCATATTGCTCGCTGAGCTTCTCCTGGTTTGCCAATTCCGAATGATGCGCAGCTACCCAGAGCTGACGAGCCGCAAACACGGCGAAACACGTGTCCTCTGGTGCTGTTGCATCGTTCCACGAGTATCTGTTTCTCTGCGTGCAGCCATAGAAACCATCTTAATCTGTAATTTTGAATTTCAAACACGTCTGGTGTCATTTAGTTGTTTCTGTAATGACTTTTCCCCTCATTATAATTATCTGGCTAGCACTGTGGCATTGAGCAGTCGTGACTGAGCACTGCTGAATGCCACAGTCTACCACCAGGGTTGCACTATGGCATTGAGGAGTGATCAGTCGCCCTCACAGGTGCATATTGCTCGCTGAGCTTCCCCTGGTTTGCCAATTCCGAATGATGCTCAGCGACCCAGAGCTGACGAGCCGCAAACACGGCGAAACACGTGTCCACTGGTGCTGTCGCATCGTTCCATGAGTATCGGTTTGTCTGCGTGCAGTCATAGAAGCCATCTTAATCTGTAATTTTGAGTTTCAAGCACATCTAGTGTCATTTACTCGTTTCTGTAGTGGCTTTTCCCCCTCATTATAACTCACTGGCTTGCATTGTGGCATTGAGGAGTGCTCAGTCACATTCCCAGGTGTATATTGCTCGCTCAGCGACCCCTGGTTTGCCAATTCCGAATGATGCGCAGCTACCCAGAGCTGTCGAGCCGCAAACACGGCGAAACACATTGTACTCTCGGGCTGTCGCATCGTTCTATGAGCATCTTTTTCTGCGTGCATCCATAAAAGCCATCTTAATCTGTAATTTTGAATTTCAAACACGGCTAGTGTCATTTACTTGTTTCTGTAATGACTTTTTCTCCTCATTATAATTTTCTGGCTTGCACTGTGGCATTGAGGAGTGCTCAGTCACCCTACCAGGTGTATATTGCTCGCTGAGCGACCCCTGGTTTGCCAATTCCGAACGATGCGCAGCTACCCAGAGCTGTCGAGCCGCAAACACGGCGAAACACATTGTCCTCTGGAGCTGTCGCATCGTTCTATGGGTATCTCTTTTTCTGCGTGCATCCATAGAAGCCATCTTAATCTGGAATTTTGAATTTCAAACACGTCTAGTGTCATTTAGTTGTTTCTGTAATGGATTTTCCCCTCATTATAATACACTGGCTTGCACTGTTGCATTGAGGAGTGCTCAGTCACTTTCCCAGGTGTATATTGCTCGCTGAGCGACACCTGGTTTTCCAATTCCGAACGATGTGCACCTACCCAGAGCTGACGAGCCGCAAACACGGCGAAACACGTGTCCTCTGGTGCTGGCGCATCGTTCCATGAGTATCGGTTTCTCTGCGTGCAGCCATAGAAGCCATCTGAATCTGTAATTTTGAATATCAAACACGTCTAGTGTCATTTAGTTGTTTCTGTAATGACTTTTTCCCCTCATTATAATTCTCTGGCTTGCACTGTGGCATTGAGCAGTGCTCAGTCACCCTACCAGGTGTATATTGCTCGGTGAGCGACCCCTGCTTTGCCAATTCCGAACGATGCGCAGCTACCCAGAGCTGACGAGCCGCAAACACGGCGAAACACGTGTCCTCTGGTGCTGTTGCATGGTTCCACGAGTATCTGTTTCTCTGCGTGCAGCCATAGAAGCCATCTTAATCTGCAATTTTGTATTTCAAACACGTCTAGTGTCATTTACTTGTTTCTGCAGTGGCTTTTTTTCCCTCATTATAATTCACTGGCTTGCATTGTGGCATTCAGGAGTGCTCAGTCACTTTCCCAGGTGTATATTGCTCTCTCAGCGACCCCTGGTTTGCCAATTCCGGAGGATGCGTAGCTATCCGGAGCTGACGAGCCGGAAACACGGTGAAACACGTGTCCTCTGGTGCTGTCGCATCGTTCCATGAGTATCGGTTTCTCTGCGTGCAGCCATAGAAGCCATCTTAATCTGTAATTTTGAATATCAAACACGTCTAGTGTCATTTAATTGTTTCTGTAATTTCTTTTTCCCCTCGTTATAATTCACTGCCTTGCACTATGGCATTGAGGAGTGCTCAGTCGCCCTACCAGGTGCATATTGCTCGCTGAGCGACGACTGGTTTGCCAATTCCGAGCGATGCTCAGCGACCCAGAGCTGACGAGCCGCAAACACGCCGAAACACGTGTCGTCTGGTGCTGGCGCATCGTTCCATGAGTATCGGTTTCTCTGAGTGCAGCCATGGAAGCCATCTTAATCTGTAATTTTGAATATCAAACACGTCTAGTGTCATTTACTTGTTTCTGCAGTGGCTTTTTTTCCCTCATTATAATTCACTGGCTTGCATTGTGGCATTCAGGAGTGCTCAGTCACTTTCCCAGGTGTATATTGCTCGCTCAGCGACCCCTGGTTTGCGAATTCCGAACGATGCGCAGCTACCCAGAGCTGTCGAGCCGCAAACACGGCGAAACACATTGTCCTCTGGGGCTGTCGCATCGTTCTATGAGTATCTCTTTTTCTGCGTGCATCCACAAAAGCCATCTTAATCTGTAATTTTGAATATCAAACACGTCTAGTGTTATTTAATTGTTTCTGTAATGGCTTTCCCCCCTCATTATAATTCACTGGCTTGCACTATGGCATTGAGGAGTGCTCAGTCGCCCTCCCAGGTGCTTATTGCTCGCTGAGCGACCCCTGCTTTGCCAACTCCAAACGATGCGCTGCTACCCAGAGCTGACGAGCCGCAAACATGGCGAAACACGTGTCCTCTGGTGCTGTCGCATCGTTCCATGAGTATCTGTTTCTCTGCGTGCAGCCATAGAAGCCATCTTAATCTGTAATTTTGAATTACAAACACGTCTAAAGTCATTTACTTGTTTCTGTAATGGCTTTTTTTCTCATTATAATTCACTGGCTTCCACTGTGGCATTGACGAGTGCTCAGTCACCCTCGCAGGTGTATATTGCTCGCTGAGTGACCGCTGGTTTGCCAATTCCGAACGATGCGCAGGTACCGAGAGCTGACGAGCCACAAACACGGCGAAACACATGTCCTCTGGTGCTGTCGCATCGTTCCTTGAGTATCTGTTTCTCTGCGTGCAGCCATAGAAGACATCTTAATCTGTAATTTTGAATTTCAAACACGTCTAGTGTCATTTAATTTTTCTCTAATGGATTTTTGCGCTCATTATAATTCACTGGCTTGTACTATGCCACTGAGGAGTGCTCAGTCACCCTCCGAAAGTGTGTATTGCTTGCTGAGCGACCCCTGGTTTGCGAATTTGAAACTATTGGCAGCTACCCAGAGCTCTCGAGCCGCAAACACGGCGAAACACGTGTCCTCTGGTGCTGTCGCATCGTTCCTTGCGTATCTGTTTTTCTGCGTGCAGCCATAGAAGCCATCTTAATCTGTAATGTTGAATTTCAAACACGTCTAGTGTCATTTAGTTGATTCTGTAATGACTTTCCCCGTCATTATAATTCACTGGCTTGCACTGTGGCATTGATCAGTGCTCAGTCACCCTCCCAAGTGTATATTGCTCGCTGAACGACCCCTGGTTTGCCAATTCTGAAGGATGCGCAGCTATCGAGAGCTGACGAGTCGCAAACACGGTGAAACACGTATCCTCTGGTGCTGTCGCATCGTTGCTTGAGTATCTGTTTCATTGCGTGCAGCCATAGATGTCATCTTAATCTGTAATTTTGAATTTCAAACACGTCTAGTGTCATTTAGTTGTTTCTGTAATGGCTTTTTCCCCTTCATTTTATATATATTGTCGTGAGGATAATGAAGACGATGCCCTGATCGTGAGGTTTGACGTCTGTGCCGTCGATGGAGCCCGCTTTCAGGGGGTCATACGTTCGCGGAATCGGAGTCCAGTTAGCGAGGTCGTCCATTGTGTCTCTGATAGAACGTATGGCCAAAACTGTAGGCCAAAACGTAAAGATTAACACATTAAAGTAATCAAAATTAAACGCCGAAAAACTTCAAACAAACGGAGGACGCCATAGCGAAATGGCCATGACGATGTTCCGCTCCGAAGCTCCAGGAAGGTACGTAAAGCGTCGGAGATGGGAAAAGGTCCGCACGTCCACCAGTTATGTCGGGGATTAAGAGGGAGCAACTCAGCGGGACAACCGAGAGGTTTATTCTGACCAGCAAGAAGAAGCAGGCACGCGCGATCATTCAGATGCGAGCACGATCAGGGCATCGTCTTCATTATCTTCACGACAATATATGTATATATATATATATATATATATATATATATGGGCTGCGTTTTCAGAGGTGTCTTAGGTCAACCTGACGGGAGGCATCACGTGCCACGTGACCTTTTGACGCCATTCGCTCAAGCGTTGCCTGCATGTGTACTGCTGATGAGGCCCAAGAAATCCGAAACAGCTGTCCAGTAGTGGCATGGCGACGTTTGACCTAGAAACATACGCTAAAAGTTACAAGCTTAGTCTCACTAACCTGCATAAGTTGCATCGGGTTGACACGTAGCGATAAAGTTTGGTCAAGTGTTTTGTTAATAGGCCTAAAGATCATGAATTTGGTCTTATTTGTATTCATTCTTAGCCGATTTCCTGACAACCAAATGGAGAGGTCCTCCAGATAGTTTTTTATAGTCGTGCAAAGTTCTGCCAGCTTACTATTGGCGAAAAATACGTTAGTGTCATCAGCATACAGGACGATATCCGGTACGAGTATTTGGAATATTAACTATATCGTTTATCTAGAGCAAAAATAACAGTGGACCAAGAATGAATCCCTGCGGAACACCATATTTGTTTATCCGCCTGTTGGACTCGATTCCGTCTACTCTGACATATTGAGAGCGTTGCGATAGGGAACTTTTTATTAGGTCATGCGGCGTACCACGTATTCCGTACAAATAACATTTTCGAAGCAAGATGTCAGGCTGAACAGAATCAAAAGCTTTTTGTAAGTCTACGAACAACCCTACAGTATACAGCTTGTCTTCGATATATTGCACGATCTTATCTCTGACCGAAATTAATGCGGCTTCAGATGACTTTCCTTTTTGAAATTCGAACTGAGTGTCTGATATGATATGATGCTTCAAGAGGTACTTTGAGAGCCTGTCATTGATAACTCATTCGATTACAAGACAGAAATGGGGTGGTAATTGTTGAGATAGTTTTCATTACCTCCTTTACT
Organism: Ornithodoros turicata; assembly: GCF_037126465.1. NCBI lineage: Eukaryota > Metazoa > Arthropoda > Arachnida > Ixodida > Argasidae > Ornithodoros > Ornithodoros turicata. The sequence continues at coordinate 174,715,606 of NC_088201.1, forward strand.
TACGATGGTAACTTTAGCAGTTTTTAATAGGTCTGGAAAAACTCCCGTTTCCAAGACACAGTTACAGATATAACAAAGCTTATCACTGATAAGAGGTATTATGCACTTAATAGGCAACGTCTTGATATTATCGAAACCACCAGCAGATTAATTATCTAATGATTGCAGTATGATTTCAACTTCAGAAACTGTGACTGGAGATAAAAAAACAGAACTTGCCGGTGATGGGCCATTAATGCTCAAATTGTTATGACATACACTGCGTGTGCCAATATCATCGGCTGCTCCCACATTAATGAAATGATCATTGATTTTATCAGCTAGAGTTTTTCCAGTGCACGTCACTGCATTAATAGTTACTTCTGTAGGAGGGGGATGCGAGGCATCACCAAATGCCAGGTTCTTGACAGTCCTCCACATTTTTTGTGTGTTATTTTTTATATTTGTAAAGTACTGAGTGTAGTACTTTTCTTTAGCTTTCCTCATGTCTGTGCATATTTGGTTGCGAATCTTTTTAAATTCGGTCCATATGTTGGCATCTCGCGTTTTCAAAAACGTCCTATACAGCTTATTTCTCTCTTTGATGCGGTAATACAGCGAGCTGTTCACCCATGGCTTTTCTTATTTTTTTAGGACGTTGGCATGTCGTTCGCGGAGGAAACGCTTCATTATAACATTTGATAATGTTTTCGGAGAATACAGAGTACAATATGTTGGGATCTCTTTCGTTGCAAACACTGTCCCAGTGAATAGACGAGACACGAGGGTAAAAGTGTTCTTGTGAGGAGTCATTAATAGCTCGAGTATTAGTAGTAATTCGCAATGAATGTGTCAGTATCCTGTTCGCTGTTCTCAAAAAACAAAACACAGGGAGGTGGTCGCTAAGAGGAACACAAAAAACTCCCGAGCTTGCGGGTACGGTGTTAGTTATGCGTGGGTCCAGCAGACTTGCTGATGATGGGCGAGTAGGTACAGTTATAATATTATGGTACCCACACGACTCAATAATATCTATGAAATCTCTATTCGTAGTACAACATCCATTCATATTGATATTTATGTCTCCAATAAGTAAAAGTGGGAGCTTGACGGAATCACCATACGATAATATACTTTCAACATGATTCAAAAACACATTCTTGTTCCCTGAAGGGGGGCGATAAACAGACGGAAGTACAATACCACAAGTTTCAATTACTAAAACTTCTACACTAGTATTCATAACGGTGAGTTCATCACACTGGATAAAAGATAATATTGAGTACACGGCGATACCTCCACCTTGCCTATCGGTTCTGTCATTCGCCACTCACCGATGATTTGGAAACTTCACAGGCGTATTGTTTCCTCTAAACCAGGTTTCAGTAAAAGCGAGAACGTCAAAATTAAAATTCAGGGACTCTAGAAATAATTCTACCGCATCTTGCTTAGCCGAAAGGCTCTGGGCATTCAAATGCAAGACCGATATACAGGTGTAGGTTTAAGGAATACACTTAGAAAATTCAAGAGTTATCAGCCCGATTCGCCATAGCAAGAGAAACAGAGCGATAAAATATACAGCGGTAACTATAAAACAGTGTAGCTACAGCTTCTCCAGGTCGCTTTCCCTGAGCACTTTAACAGCCGGAGCCCTTCAGATTTACGTATGAAAGCTATTCCATCCTTATGCCAAACGAACCTGACACTGCCCTCTTTAAGTTTATAGCGTCGTCTTGTTCAGTTTGTTTTTTTAGTATTTCGTCATATTTTTCAGACGTGACCTCTACAGACAACTTTACTTCTTCTGTCATCTTAGATAGCTGATCAACTTTCCCAGTAAGAGACAGTAGTGCAGCGAGCATTTGCTTTATCTCGTCTAATTGTTGACTGACATTTGAGGAAATACTGACTTCCGCTTGCCTTTGCCTTCCTTTACTGACGCAGCAGGTTTGATATTTCCAGCTGCCAAAGAAGGTAGGGTGCTTTGCACGATATGTACTCTCTGAAATGGCGGAACAAGTTCCCATATGGTATGAATAGACACAGTCATTACAGGCCAGTGAAACAGAAGTGGATTCAAACTCTTTGTGGCACCTGACGGGAGGCATAACGTGCCACGTGACCTTTTGACGCCATTCGCTCAAGCGTTGCCTGCCTGTGTACTGCTGATGAGGACCAAGAAATCCGAAACAGCTGTCCAGTACTGGCATGGCGACGTTTGACTTACAAATATACGCTATAGTGCAGCCAAAGAGCTTCTGCTATTTTTTTCCCTTATACACTTCACTGGCTTTGCACGGGGCTTTCAGAGGTATCTTAGGACACCCTGACGGGAGGCATCACGTGCAACGTGCCCTACTGACGCCATCCGCTCAAACGTTGCCTGCCCGCGTACTGCTGATGAGGCCCAAGAAGGCCGAAACAGCTGTTCACTACTGGCATGGCGACGTTTGACTTACAAACATACGCGATATGTGCAGCCAAAGGGCGCCTGCTAATTTTCTTTCCCTTGTACACTTCACTGCCTTTGCACTGGGCTTTCAGATGTGTCTTAGGACACCCTGACGGGAGGCATGACGTGCCACGTGACCTTCTGACGCCATCAGCTCAAACGTTGCCTGCCTGCGTACTGCTGATGAGGACCAAGAAGGCCGAAACAGCTGTCCAGTACTGGCATGGCGACGTTTGACTTACAAACATACGCTATACGTGCAGCCAGAGAGCTCCTGCTAATATTTTTCCCTTATATATATATATATATATATATATATATATACAGAAGAAATAAGTTCGCACAGAGCACCACCAAAGGAATATTTTCAGATGACTTCATTTAATTCATTTTGAAATTACACAGACACGACGTTTCAAACGGTGGACCGTTCTTTTTCAAGTGAAAAGATATAATGAGTTGGTCAAACAGAAAACACTCACTTTCGTGTGCTTCGACAGTGGTGGGGGAAGGGAAATCGCAGTGCGTTGAGGTTGCCGAAGGGAGGTCATAAATTCTGTGTGCGGGGTCCTGTCGAGTGTGTTTCGCACGTGGGTGGGTTTTTTTTGGGGGGGGGTCTTTCCCTAAGACGCATTTGTGTGGAAAGGACTCGTTTGCGTCGCGTAAACGGGTGTAGCTTCTTGTTGTGTTGTAGGCGTTATTATTTCTTCATGTTTCTCACAGTGGACAGCGATCCCGGGTGTTCGTTTAGTGCCGGATTGAATTTATGTATTAAAAATGATTCCTTCATTTCACGATCCCTATCGCTCTTGAATCCGGATTGTAATATGGTAATAGAGAGTTTCTCAATCGCATGTTCTGGAAGGGCCATATGCCTAGACAGCGGGAGTTCCGGTTTTGTTTTGGTGTGGGACTTGTGGTTGTTGAAGCGAATTCTGAATGATGTGCAGGTTTGTCCAATGTATTGAGCTTGGCATATGGTGCAATGTAGAAGGCATATAACGTTTTGAGTCCCACAGTCAAAAGTGCCATTGATATGGAATTTGAAGTTTGTGGTGGTGCTGGTAACATCCCGTGCTGACAACATGAGGGGACAAATTTTGCAGCGGGTTTTTTTGCAAGGCCTGCAGCCAAGGAATTCTTTTTGTTCCCTCGTGACTTTTCAGTTCACCAGTACGTCTCGTAAGTTTCGCGGTCGTCTATAAACAATCTTGGGAGCCTCTGGGAAGACTTCCCGAAGATGCTCAGATTGGTGCAGAATATTGAGATGGCGTTTCAGAATGGATCCGATGCCAGCTACATTTTGATTGTAGGTTAAAGTTAAGCTCGGCGCGCAGTACTCATCGGTTTTTGAGGAAGCTGTGGGCTGGTTGGGACCTAAACGCCGAGCTTTTTTCAATTGCGTCATTAACGACATCGGGAGGATAGTTGCGATCGGTGAATGCGTGCCGTAGATCACCTAGGTTTTGTTCGAGGTCGCTGTCCTCTGTGCAGATACGCCGGTATCTGCATGCTTGACTATAAGGTAGAGAGAGTTTGCAGTGACGGGGGTGTGAGCTATTAAAGTGTAAGTATTGCTGACTGTCAGTTGGTTTTCGGTACACCTTAGTTTCCAGTGATTGGTCCCTGACTGTTACTGTGACGTCCAGAAAGTTCGTAGTTGTGGTCGAATAGTTGTGGGTGAAATTGATGCTGGGGTGCGCGTTGTTGAAGTCCCGAATGAATTCCAGTAGTGAACTCTCAGTGTTGTCCCAGATTATGAATATGTCATCGATATACCTCTTACAGAGAAATGGTCTGATGTGGCACCGCGACAGAAAACATGTTTCCAATTTACCCATGAAGATGTTCGCGTAGTTTGGGGCCATTTTTGTGCCCATAGCTGTGCCATTTATCTGGACGTAGTGTTGGCCATTAAATTCGAAGTTGTTCAGCGTTAGTATAATTTCCAATAGTACCTTCAGTGTGGCGCTGTCCACGTGGTAGGGACTGTCCGACGGTGATTTCGTGTAGGCTTCCACGACCGCCTCGATGCCGTCAGAGTGGGGAATATTAGTGTAGAGGGACGCTACATCAAGGGTGACAAGGAAGCAGTTCTCAGGTAGTTTGAGGTTGCGAATGGTCTTTAGAAAATGGTTCGTGTCTTTCACATATGACTGAAGGGTGGGGGGGATGTCCTTGATGAGGTAGTCCACAAGCGTTGACAAGTTCTCTGTCACTGTGTTGTTGCCAGATATGATGGGTCTGCCTGGATTGCCCGGCTTATGAATCTTGGGTAACAGATAAAAGCGACCAGGTTTCGGAGATTGTGGAAGGAGTTGCTTATGTGTATCAGGCGTGATTTTTTTGTTATCACGGAGGTCGGTTAGGGTCCTCTCGATCTTTGACGCATAGTCTGGTGTGGGATCGCGATCAAGCCTCTCATAAAACGTTGTGTCTTCCAGTTGGCGGGCTCCCTCGCGAATATATGCGTCAGTGTCCATGACCACAATAGCACCTCCCTTGTCCGCGGGTTTGATGACAATGTCCTTTCGCTTCTCAAGATCGCTGAGTGCTTTGCGTTCTTCACTTGACAGATTGTGTCGTGGGGGTCCTTTTTTGGACGTTACTTTGAGGATATCCTTTTGCACAGCTTGGATGTAATCATCGAGATGGCGGTCCCTGTGTTCAGGGGTGACCAGCTGGAACCTGTTTTGAAAGGGGAAGCCGTCTGTCTGGAGTTCTCTTTATCGTGGAAAAATTCCCTCAGGCGCTTTTTACGGGCAAAGTTTTCAAGATCTGTGTGCAGTTGGAATTCGTTCAATCCTGTTGTACTTGGACAGAAGGAGAGTCCTTTTGATAGAAGGCGTTCCTCGATGTCTGTTAGCGTTACTGATGAGAGATTTACGATGGATTTGGGGGGACTGTAAGAACGGCCTGCCCAAGGTGGTTCAATAATAGCCTTCGTCGGGTCCTGAGGCGACTGCACAGTTCCCTGGTGTGCCGACGGAAGATCGCGTTCCATTTTTCTGTCCTTTACTGTCCGCAAGGCATTGGATTTTTTTGTCTGAAAATCAGCGAGAGCGCGTTTTTCCGTAGACGTCAGAAGTGAGGTCATTTCGTGTTGCTTTTTTCGTAGGTCGATGAGTTGATCTTCGCAGTGGCGTGATGCAATAGAGAGAAGGGCGAGCGACGCATCATGTAAGACAGCTTCCCACTCGGACAGATGAGTTGCGTTGAAGTTAGCAAAAGGTAGCCTGGATGAGAGTCGCGCTCCCTTTGGAATTGATTTGTTCTGTAGATGTTTGGAGATGAAACCGAAATGGCTCTCGTAGCGCATGATTTTGTCAGACAACTTCCTGGATTTCAGGAAAGCTCCGGATTTCTTTTCTTTCGTAGACGGTGTGTGAGGCAGTCCGGTGTCTAGTTGTGACATACTTGTGGGTTCTTTTACCGTGTCGGTTGCATATTCAGTGCGGCTGCGGTCCTGTCTACGGTCTTGCATTTCGTGTAGTCCTGGTTGTTTTTGGTACCAGCAGGGTCTTAGTGTCCGTGAATCCGTTAAGCATGCCGGATGTCTGGATGTATATGAAGAATATCGCGCTTCTAGCAAGGGTATTATGTGCGACAGTTGCGATGACATTATGTCGGTTCCGAGCGGACTGGGGTGCAGTCCGTCGGCTGAGAGGACTAGAAGGGGGTCGTGGTCATAGAAACGATGATCCAGGCAGCCAACTCTTTCGTCGTTTGCAGCGAGCTGAAGGAGCATTGTGTTGAGCTGATGGGTGTCAATATTGAATCGCGTAATGCGCCCCCAGTCATGGCAGTGTGGATGGCGATTGACGAAGCGGGGAGGCACGAATGTTGCGATTACTTTTGCTGTCCATGGTCTTGCAGTATAGATATGATCGATCACAATCTTGTACTTCTCGAAACACTCAATAGGATGCGAATCCTCAAGGTCGTGAGTTCCAACGTAGAGAAAAATCGTAGTGACGTTGGAAGGAAGCTGATTTATCATAGGAATAGTGCCGAATATGCGAGCTTGATCTCTTATTTTAAACAAGGGAGGATGGTGAGTGTTGTCAAACCTGGTATGCAGATGCTCGAGCAGAGAAGTTCCGATGATTGCAATGTTGCTCCAGTTCCAAGGTTCATTGGTTGTGGACACTCTGATGCGAGAGGGAACAGGTGCCGTTGGCAAACACATTCTTGAAGGTCTTGAAGATTCAGACGGCGCCGTATTAATACACAGAAGAAATAAGTTCGCACAGAGCACCACCAAAGGAATATTTTCAGATGAGTTCATTTAATTCATTTTGAAATTACACAGACACGACGTTTCGAACGGTGGACCGTTCTTTTTCAAGTGAAAAGATATAATGAGTTGGTCAAACAGAAAACACTCACTTTCGTGTGCTTCGACAGTGGTGGGGGAAGGGAAATCGCAGTGCGTTGAGGTTGCCGAAGGGAGGTCATAAATTCTGTGTGCGGGGTCCTGTCGAGTGTGTTTCGCACGTGGGTGGGGTTTTTTTTGGGGGGGGTCCTTCCCTAAGACGCATTTGTGTGGAAAGGACTCGTTTACGTCGCGTAAACGGGTGTAGCTTCTTGTTGTGTTGTAGGCGTTATTATTTCTTCATGTTTTTCACAGTGGACAGCGATCCCGGGTGTTCGTTTAGTGCCGGATTGAATTTATGTATTAAAAATGATTCCTTCATTTCACGATCCCTATCGCTCTTGAATCCGGATTGTAATATGGCAATAGAGAGTTTCTCAATCGCATGTTCTGGAAGGGCCATATGCCTAGACAGCGGGAGTTCCGGTTTTGTTTTGGTGTGGGACTTGTGGTTGTTGAAGCGAATTCTGAATGATGTGCAGGTTTGTCCAATGTATTGAGCTTGGCATATGGTGCAATGTAGAAGGTATATTACGTTTTGAGTCCCACAGTCAAAAGTGCCATTGATATGGAATTTGAAGTTTGTGGTGGTGCTGGTAACATCCCGTGCTGACAACATGAGGGGACAAATTTTGCAGCGGGGTTTTTTGCAAGGCCTGCAGCCAAGGAATTCTTTCTGTTCCCTCGTGACTTTTGAGTTCACCAGTACGTCCCGTAAGTTTCGCGGTCGTCTATAAACAATCTTGGGAGCCTCTGGGAAGACTTCCCGAAGATGTTCAGATTGGTGCAGAATATTGAGATGGCGTTTCAGAATGGATCCGATGCCAGCTACATTTTGATTGTAGGTTAAAGTTAAGCTCGGTGCGCAGTACTCATCGGTTTTTGAGGAAGCTGTGGGCTGGTTGGGACCTAAACGCCGAGCTTTTTCAATTGCGTCATTAACGACATCGGGAGGATAGTTGCGATCGGTGAATGCGTGCCGTAGATCACCTAGGTTTTGTTCGAGGTCGCTGTCCTCTGTGCAGATACGCCGGTATCTGTATGCTTGACTATAAGGTAGAGAGAGTTTGCAGTGGCGGGGGTGTGAGCTATTAAAGTGTAAGTATTGCTGACTGTCAGTTGGTTTTCGGTACACCTTAGTTTCCAGTGATTGGTCCCTGACTGTTACTGTGACGTCCACAAAGTTCGTAGTTGTGGTCGAATAGTTGTGGGTGAAATTGATGCTGGGGTGCGCGTTGTTGAAGTCCCGAATGAATTCCAGTAGTGAACTCTCAGTGTTGTCCCAGATTATGAATATGTCATCGATATACCTCTTATAGAGAAATGGTCTGATGTGGCACCGCGACAGAAAACATGTTTCCAATTTACCCATGAAGATGTTCGCGTAGTTTGGGGCCATTTTTGTGCCCATAGCTGTGCCATTTATCTGGACGTAGTGTTGGCCATTAAATTCGAAGTTGTTCAGCGTTAGTATAATTTCCAATAGTACCTTCAGTGTGGCGCTGTCCACGTGGTAGGGACTGTCCGACGGTGATTTCGTGTAGGCTTCCACGACCGCCTCGATGCCGTCAGAGTGGGGAATATTAGTGTAGAGGGACGCTACATCAAGGGTGACAAGGAAGCAGTTCTCAGGTAGTTTGAGGTTGCGAATGGTCTTTAGAAAATGGTTGGTGTCTTTCACATATGACTGAAGGGTGGGGGGGGATGTCCTTGATGAGGTAGTCCACAAGCGTTGACAAGTTCTCTGTCACTGTGTTGTTGCCAGATATGATGGGTCTGCCTGGATTGCCCGGCTTATGAATCTTGGGTAACAGATAAAGGCGACCAGGTTTCGGAGATTGTGGAAGGAGTTGCTTATGTGTATCAGGCGTGATTTTTTTGTTATCACGGAGGTCGGTTAGGGTCCTCTCGATCTTTGACGCATAGTCTGGTGTGGGATCGCGATCAAGCCTCTCATAAAACGTTGTGTCTTCCAGTTGGCGGGCTCCCTCGCGAATATATGCGTCAGTGTCCACGATAAAGAGAACTCCAGACAGACGGCTTCCCCTTTCAAAACAGGTTCCAGCTGGTCACCCCCTGAACACAGGGACCGCCATCTCGATGATTACATCCAAGCTGTGCAAAAGGATATCCTCAAAGTAACGTCCAAAAAAGGACCCCCACGACACAATCTGTCAAATGAAGAACGCAAAGCACACCAGACATCAGACCATTTCTGCCACATCAGACCATTTCTCTATAAGAGGTATATCGATGACATATTCATAATCTGGGACAACACTGAGAGTTCACTACTGGAATTCATTCGGGACTTCAACAACGCGCACCCCAGCATCAATTTCACCCACAACTATTCGACCACAACTACGAACTTTCTGGACGTCACAGTAACAGTCAGGGACCAATCACTGGAAACTAGGGTGTACCGAAAACCAACTGACAGTCAGCAATACTTACACTTTAATAGCTCACAACCCCGTCACTGCAAACTCTCTCTACCTTATAGTCAAGCATGCAGATACCGGCGTATCTGCACAGAGGACAGCGACCTCGAACAAAACCTAGGTGATCTACGGCACGCATTCACCGATCGCAACTATCCTCCCGATGTCGTTAATGACGCAATTGAAAAAGCTCGGCGTTTAGGTCCCAACCAGCCCACAGCTTCCTCAAAAACCGATGAGTACTGCGCGCCGAGCTTAACTTTAACCTACAATCAAAATGTAGCTGGCATCGGATCCATTCTGAAACGCCATCTCAATATTCTGCACCAATCTGAACATCTTCGGGAAGTCTTCCCAGAGGCTCCCAAGATTGTTTATAGACGACCGCGAAACTTACGGGACGTACTGGTGAACTCAAAAGTCACGAGGGAACAAAAAGAATTCCTTGGCTGCAGGCCTTGCAAAAAACCCCGCTGCAAAATTTGTCCCCTCATGTTGTCAGCACGGGATGTTACCAGCACCACCACAAACTTCAAATTCCATATCAATGGCACTTTTGACTGTGGGACTCAAAACGCAATATACCTTCTACATTGCACCATATGCCAAGCTCAATACATTGGACAAACCTGCACATCATTCAGAATTCGCTTCAACAACCACAAGTCCCACACCAAAACAAAACCGGAACTCCCGCTGTCTAGGCATATGGCCCTTCCAGAACATGCGATTGAGAAACTCTCTATTGCCATATTACAATCCGGATTCAAGAGCGATAGGGATCGTGAAATGAAGGAATCATTTTTAATACATAAATTCAATCCGGCACTAAACGAACACCCGGGATCGCCGTCCACTGTGAAAAACATGAAGAAATAATAACGCCTACAACACAACAAGAAGCTACACCCGTTTACGCGACGCAAACGAGTCCTTTCCACACAAATGCGTCTTAGGGAAAGACCCCCCCCCCCCAAAAAAAAAACCCCACCCACGTGCGAAACACACTCGACAGGACCCCGCACACAGAATTTATGACCTCCCTTCGGCAACCTCAACGCACTGCGATTTCCCTTCCCCCACCACTGTCGAAGCACACGAAAGTGAGTGTTTTCTGTTGTTTTCTGTTTGACCAACTCATTATATCTTTTCACTTGAAAAAGAACGGTCCACCGTTCGAAACGTCGTGTCTGTGTAATTTCAAAATGAATTAACTGAACTCATCTGAAAATATTCCTTTGGTGGTGCTCTGTGCGAACTTATTTCTTCTGTGTATTAATACGGCGCCGTCTGAATCTTCAAGACCTTCAAGAATGTGTTTGCCAACGGCACCTGTTCCCTCTCGCATCAGAGTGTCCACAACCAATGAACCTTGGAACTGGAGCAACATTGCAATCATCGGAACTTCTCTGCTCGAGCATCTGCATACCAGGTTTGACAACACTCACCATCCTCCCTTGTTTAAAATAAGAGATCAAGCTCGCATATTCGACACTATTCCTATGATAAATCAGCTTCCTTCCAACGTCACTACGATTTTTCTCTACGTTGGAACTCACGACCTTGAGGATTCGCATCCTATTGAGTGTTTCGAGAAGTACAAGGTTGTGATCGATCATATCTATACTGCAAGACCATGGACAGCAAAAGTAATCGCAACATTCGTGCCTCCCCGCTTCGTCAATCGCCATCCACACTGCCCTGACTGGGGGCGCATTACGCGATTCAATATTGACACCCATCAGCTCAACACAATGCTCCTTCAGCTCGCTGCAAACGACGAAAGAGTTGGCTGCCTGGATCATCGTTTCTATGACCACGACCCCCTTCTAGCCCTCTCAGCCGACGGACTGCACCCCAGTCCGCTCGGAACCGACATAATGTCATCGCAACTGTCGCACATAATACCCTTGCTAGAAGCGCGATATTCTTCATATACATCCAGACATCCGGCATGCTTAACGGATTCACGGACACTAAGACCCTGCTGGTACCAAAAACAACCAGGACTACACGAAATGCAAGACCGTAGACAGGACCGCAGCCGCACTGAATATGCAACCGACACGGTAAAAGAACCCACAAGTCTGTCACAACTAGACACCAGACTGCCTCACACACCGTCTACGAAAGAAAATAAATCCGGAGCTTTCCTGAAATCCAGGAAGTTGTCTGACAAAATCATGCGCTACGAGAGCCATTTCGGTTTCATCTCCAAACATCTACAGAACAAATCAATTCCAAAGAGAACGCGACTCTCATCCAGGCTACCTTTTGCTAACTTCAACGCAACTCATCTGTCCAAGTGGGAAGCTGTCTTAGATGATGCGTCGCTCGCCCTTCTCTCTATTGCATCACGCCACTGCGAAGATCAACTCATCGACCTACGAAAAAAGCAACACGAAATGACCTCACTTCTGACGTCTACGGAAAAACACGCTCTCGCTGATTTTCAGACAAAAAAATCCAACGCCTTGCGGACAGTAAAGGACAGAAAAATGGAACGCGATCTTCCGTCGGCACACCAGGGAACTGTGCAGTCGCCTCAGGACCCGACGAAGGCCATTATTGAACCACCTTTGGCAGGCCGTTCTTACAGTCCCCCCAAATCCATGGTAAATCTCTCATCAGTAACGCTAACAGACATCGAGGAACGCCTTCTATCAAAAGGACTCTCCTTCTGTCCAAGTACAACAGGATTGAACGAATTCCAACTGCACACAGATCTTGAAAACTTTGCCCGTAAACTGCGCCTGAGGGAATTTTTCCACGATAAAGAGAACTCCAGACAGACGGCTTCCCCTTTCAAAACAGGTTCCAGCTGGTCACCCCCTGAACACAGGGACCGCCATCTCGATGATTACATCCAAGCTGTGCAAAAGGATATCCTCAAAGTAACGTCCAAAAAAGGACCCCCACGACACAATCTGTCAAGTGAAGAACGCAAAGCACTCAGCGATCTTGAGAAGCGAAAGGACATTGTCATCAAACCCGCGGACAAGGGAGGTGCTATTGTGGTCATGGACACTGACGCATATATTCGCGAGGGAGCCCGCCAACTGGAAGACACAACGTTTTATGAGAGGCTTGATCGCGATCCCACACCAGACTATGCGTCAAAGATCGAGAGGACCCTAACCGACCTCCGTGATAACAAAAAAATCACGCCTGATACACATAAGCAACTCCTTCCACAATCTCCGAAACCTGGTCGCTTTTATCTGTTACCCAAGATTCATAAGCCGGGCAATCCAGGCAGACCCATCATATCTGGCAACAACACAGTGACAGAGAACTTGTCAACGCTTGTGGACTACCTCATCAAGGACATCCCCCCCACCCTTCAGGCATATGTGAAAGACACGAACCATTTCCTAAAGACCATTCGCAACCTCAAACTACCTGAGAACTGCTTCCTTGTCACCCTTCATGTAGCGTCCCTCTACACTAATATTCCCCACTCTGACGGCATCGAGGCGGTCGTGGAAGCCTACACGAAATCACCGTCGGACAGTCCCTACCACGTGGACAGCGCCACACTGAAGGTACTATTGGAAATTATACTAACGCTGAACAACTTCGAATTTAATGGCCAACACTACGTCCAGATAAATGGCACAGCTATGGGCACAAAAATGGCCCCAAACTACGCGAACATCTTCATGGGTAAATTGGAAACATGTTTTCTGTCGCGGTGCCACATCAGACCATTTCTCTATAAGAGGTATATCGATGACCTATTCATAATCTGGGACAACACTGAGAGTTCACTACTGGAATTCATTCGGGACTTCAACAATGCGCACCCCAGCATCAATTTCACCCACAACTATTCGACCACAACTACGAACTTTCTGGACGTCACAGTAACAGTCAGGGACCAATCACTGGAAACTAAGGTGTACCGAAAACCAACTGACAGTCAGCAATACTTACACTTTAATAGCTCACACCCCCGTCACTGCAAACTCTCTCTACCTTATAGTCAAGCATGCAGATACCGGCGTATCTGCACAGAGGACAGCGACCTCGAACAAAACCTAGGTGATCTACGGCACGCATTCACCGATGGCAACTATCCTCCCGATGTCGTTAATGACGCAATTCAAAAAGCTCGGCGTTTAGGTCCCAACCAACCCACAGCTTCCTCAAAAACCGATGAGTACTGCGCGCCGAGCTTAACTTTAACCTACAATCAAAATGTAGCTGGCATCGGATCCATTCTGAAACGCCATCTCAATATTCTGCACCAATCTGAACATCTTCGGGAAGTCTTCCCAGAGGCTCCCAAGATTGTTTATAGACGACCGCGAAACTTACGGGACGTACTGGTGAACTCAAAAGTCACGAGGGAACAAAAAGATTTCCTTGGCTGCAGGCCTTGCAAAAAACCCCGCTGCAAAATTTGTCCCCTCATGTTGTCAGCACGGGATGTTACCAGCACCACCACAAACTTCAAATTCCATATCAATGGCACTTTTGACTGTGGGACTCAAAACGTAATATACCTTCTACATTGCACCATATGCCAAGCTCAATACATTGGACAAACCTGCACATCATTCAGAATTCGCTTCAACAACCACAAGTCCCACACCAAAACAAAACCGGAACTCCCGCTGTCTAGGCATATGGCCCTTCCAGAACATGCGATTGAGAAACTCTCTATTGCCATATTACAATCCGGATTCAAGAGCGATAGGGATCGTGAAATGAAGGAATCATTTTTAATACATAAATTCAATCCGGCACTAAACGAACACCCGGGATCGCTCTCCACTGTGAAAAACATGAAGAAATAATAACGCCTACAACACAACAAGAAGCTACACCCGTTTACGCGACGCAAACGAGTCCTTTCCACACACATGCGTCTTAGGGAAAGACCCCCCCCCCCCAAAAAAAAAAAACCCACCCACGTGCGAAACACACTCGACAGGACCCCGCGCACAGAATTTATGACCTCCCTTCGGCAACCTCAACGCACTGCGATTTTCCTTCCCCCACCACTGTCGAAGCACACGAAAGTGAGTGTTTTCTGTTTGACCAACTCATTATATCTTTTCACTTGAAAAAGAACGGTCCACCGTTCGAAACGTCGTGTCTGTGTAATTTCAAAATGAATTAAATGAAGTCATCTGAAAATATTCCTTTGGTGGTGCTCTGTGCGAACTTATTTCTTCTGTGTATTAATACGGAGCCGTCTCAATCTTCAAGACCTTCAAGAATGTATATATATATATATATATATATCTTGCCTTGCAAAAAGGCACTACGGAATAAACCATGGTCATGTGAACTGAAGGTCCTCGTGACGGTTTGTTTTGTAAAGATTACGATATGTTTGGCGAAGAAAGGACAGGAATATCTGACGCGGATGCGTCCGCAGAACAGCTACCACATAAGCACTACTACCCTATTGAAGTAGGGAAGGTCGGCAGCGCCACCAATGCTCCTGCGGCAAACATGTGAAACAAAACAGCCGGCAGAGGAACGGGGGTCGAGTGAACCGATCGCTCTCTTACTGAGTAGGTCGTGGTCTCGTCTCGAGATTGTCCACAACTTGCTGCATGGTCGCTTCGAGGGATCGAGCGTCCACAACTAGCTTCAAAAAGTATTCCTTCCAAACTCCTTGTTGCGTGTTTTCTTACGGTTTCTCCTTCTTGCAGAGCCTACGTGCCTATTCCGCTTTTTGACCCTCGTGGTACCGAGACTGAAGAGCAATAGAAAGACGATTCTCGGGACAATGTACCCCCTACACTGCGCGCTCACGTGGTGCTATCACATCCCGACGTGGACATTTCCTTCCTGTCCTTCTTTCAGACCGAGAGCGCATTTCGAGGTATCATCAAAAGGTTTGTGCTATTGGCATATGTTAACGATCAGGGACTAGAGGTTTGTGGAAATATTTGATGAATTTATTTCTACAGTATGGCCGTCGTTTGTGTATTTTCGCAGTTAAAACTAAAACATTCGGCTACAATGGGGTAGTTCCCACTAATTTGATAGGGCGAGCGCCCTCGGCCGTATAGGAATAATCCGGGGTAGTAGGTATAGGTTCATGATGACGAATAGCAGCAAGAAGACAAGGACAGGGTAGAAGTAGAAAGGACGACTGCAGACTGTCAACTGACGTTTAATCAAGGAAGGCAGTATCTTAAACGCTAACATCTAGGTCACCGACTAACACCTAAAATGTACAGAGAAGAGAAAGTTTATGCTGCCGGCTGGGAGATAGCACTGGACATCTTATCCGTGCGTAGAAAACCTATTTCCACATCTGTTAAAGTGACAGAAGGGGACCTGAGAAAACTTTTCTTTACACGTGGCAATAAGAAATCCCTCCATTATCCACGCACCAACTGTTATTTATGAACTGCCAGCGCCTCGGTCTGATTGAAAAACGGCATACACTTACAATCACGACAATGGACGCTGAAGTGACCGAATGGGGTTCTTCCAAGTGAAGAGGCATGTTCCATACGCCTAATGTTAAGGCATCTATATGATTGACCAACATAGCATCTGCCACACTGAAGCGGTATGCGGTAGACGATATCAAGCTTGCAATCCACGAATGGCTGTCGATGTTTCACATTATATTATAAAGGCCTTTTTGGTACATTTATTCTTGCGCAAAGCGACAGCAATTTCAACGGAGCCGTAAATACAACATTCACTCCACATCTCGTAGCTACTTTTTCCAAATTGTGAGATACCCTGTGAATATACAGGATGGCTACTGGCCTACCACTTAGCCGGTCTGCCCTAGCGGGTGTCTGACTATTACTGAACTCCTTCAAGAGGACCTACGCAGTTGACAACAACACTTGCTCAGGGTAGCACGCATTCCTCATTCTATAGAAAATTGCATCTGAAAACTGGAGGGGGCAGTGTGCACACAGGACTTAAAGGGACTCTGACCAGAAGTTGTGGGAGCTCTTTCGTACTTGCAGTCGATAGAGCACCCAACACGGACTCTCCATGCGAAAATTCACGCATTAAAACCCCACAGTTTCTCCAAACTCGAATTTTAAACATTCGACTTCATCCGAGTAGAGCACGCCTAGCGTCAAACCGAGAAAACATACGTTTATATAGAATATCCACCACGGCCCACCATCAACATGACGTCAACATGAGGGCCACTGGCAACACCCACAATTGGCTCAAACGCGTCACATGGTCACACAAAACTCTGTCAATTCCCTTTATGAAATGTCATTTATATGTTAATATGTTTTTGTTACAGAGTCTCAAAAAGAAAAAAATATACCTTGCATTTAACACATGTCGTAGGTTTTGCGATTGCTTTTTCAATCTGCGTTGATGTTGTCCTGCGTTCCATATGGTTCCGCATCCGGTCAGCTGTAATGGCTGCCATATGACGAGCTTGCGAAAGTGTGTGATTTCCGGCTCATCCTACCTCTTTCGGGTCATTGTATTTGGTGTTGGAGTTGCTCGCCATAACTTGAACGTTTCACCTATCATTGCGGCGTACTGTTCTTGATCTGCTGCAAAGCAACGAACCGCTACGACAGTCACTCGCCTCAGCGAAATTCTGTTTCCTGCATATCAAAGGAGCATCGGGACCTGATGACGTACTGCAAATGCTGAAGTTGAATTCTTTGAACCTTCATCTAAAGAAATAAAGTGTGCTCTCGTGTGGTTCTGACGGAAAAGCAGTTTCAACAAGGTTAGCGCATTTATTTTTTCAGTTACAAGTCCACGCACTCAAAACAATACAAGTGCATTCGATCATTCTCGTAGCTGTTCTGTAACACGTATGCTTTCTTATACTTATCCCACAGAACCCTCCGCTTCAGGAACCCAGTTATACTTTATGTGACCCATCTGATGGCTCCTGACTAGGCTATGCCGCTCTGAAGCATTGAGATGGCGAAAGGTTGTGGGGGCTGCACCTCTGCTTTCGAAAGATGAATCAGTCATTCCACACTGTGCTTTCTGGCTTTGCATCGAGTCTAACAAATCCGACGTGCCTGGACTGCCTTTTTCAAGGAAGTTTGAAATGCAAGTATGTGTTATGTTGGTTTCACATATTCCCACCACATATTGAGTGTGTATATCGTGTACTTTTGATGCTATAGCATATCTACGTACATTATTATTGAACACCTAGTGTGGAAAACTCGACACCAGCCACACAATGCAAACAATTGTTTATGCCTTTTCTTCCACTGATTCTTTTTATTATAATATTATTTTAGTATAATAGTCTGATTTTTAATAGTCACAATTTTCCCATGGTTATGGCGCACTATAGCCTGAGTTGTTTATGCGCCATTAAAATTGAATCATCATCATCATCTTTAACTGCCATTATTCAATTGAACTGTCATGTTTCAGTTGGATACAATGATGTGGCCAGAGATAGTTTTTCCTTTCGTTCCGGAGTTGCTCATTTCAGAAGAATAGTCACTGTGAAGTTTGTTTTCGGAAACATTAAGAGGGCTAACACCAAACGCTTTTCTTTCAGAGCATCCCTTATGCACCTGCATTTCAATTAAGATCTGTGTTACAAGAATGACAGACCACTCAACAGTGATGAACAGCAGTGATGAAAGGTGGAAGGGCTGGAACGAAGATGCGTTAATCTGTGTGAGAGGTGCTTTGTACGTGTCTGAGTCATGGCCATAGGTCACAAGCTAATTTCTGTCCTCATAAGAGGTGCCAACTATGCTCTTTCTATCTACTAACCTGCTCCACATTAGGGTTCCATGTAAACTAATGGAAGACATCATATTCCAGCACATTGTTAACCACGTTGAGTCTATAAATTTCTTTTTTTTAAATTCCAGCATGGCTTTAGAAAAGGGTATTTAGACAAAAGTAACATAATTCGGTCACAACATTTTAAACTGTCTTGATTTCTGGGTTCACGTAGATGCAGTATTTTTTTTATTTTGTGAGGGCTCTTGGCACTGTGTTTTATGCTTGCTTGTGGCCAAACTAGCCCCATTAAAATTTGATCTTGCTACCATTAACTGGATATGCAGTTTCTTGACTAACCGCAACCATGCCAACAATTCGTGAGGAGAACCTATCATATCGCCACCATGCAGCATTCCTCGGGTTACATATGCATCACATTTTAATCAAGTGTGAAGCAAGGCCTTTAGGTGATCAGTCTTGTATAATTACACGTCCCTCCGTTATTTAACACCACACGGTTCTTCAACCTATGACAGATAAATAAATATATTGCCAAGTAAATTGTTTACAAGGTTGATTACCCCATTTCACCACATTAACGCAAACAATTGTTAGAGTAGTGGCCCAGGGTATGAAGCTTGCCACTAATCATCATTCAAACAAAGTTTGTAATGTAGAATCCTTTACTGAAAACACCGACTTAACACAACAACTGAGAACAAAGATAGTGAACGTTTCGTCGCCTATCCGTGTGGCATCATCGCTACAACAGAGAACAGTCACAAACAACATCGACGGAGTCAAATCAGTGGTGTGCATTCCTTTCATCCAAGGTGTTGATAGGCCATTTGAAGGGAACTGTGCCCATCAGGCATTAAGACTGTGCATATAAAGTTAAGTGCACAGACTGTGCCAGAACCTACATTGGCAAGACAGACAAAAGACGTGGGAAAAGACTAAAGGAGCACACAAGGGACGTTCCCAAGGCTTCTAATGCTACTGAAACCAGGACCAAATTAGTCTACTATTGTTGGCCTGATGAACATGTATTAAATTTTGATGGTGCGGTAACCTTTGCACATGACTAGCGATGAGGCCATAGAAAGTGCTTAGAGTCCTGGTTTATCGGACGTGATGCATCAGCCTGTAATACAAACAGTGGCCCCCTATCGGGTGTGTATGATGCCCTCTTAGATAAGTAGGCTGAGGTGCTTGTCCTTGGCCCTTGTTGTACTGATGATGCCACCCAGATAGGCGGAAAAACGTTTACGCTCCGTTTTTAGTCGTTATGTTAAGCAGTGTTTGCAGTAAATGATGCTACATTGTAAGGTCGTCACCCGGCGTTTGGAATATATTTTCAAATAAAGTTGTTGTTTTACAAAGCTGATTATATTGTAGAAATCATTCTTGTTGCCTATTCTTTAGGGGATACCGTTCTTGCAGTCACGTGGAGCACTGAAGGGCCAATTTCAAAAGCAAAGGCAATCTGATTTATGTTCTTGCCAACATGGCACAGCGTACGCACAAGGTAGCTCCATTTCAGGAGCCTGAGAACACTCAAAGCAACTAGTGTGCTAGAATTAGATATTGTCTGAAGCATTACATATTTGCTTTTGCTTGGGCAACTAAGAAGGGTGGATAGAAAGACAATGACAACCTGTTTCCACAGAAGACACCCCGATTCATAACAATTTCCTGCAAGAGAGCTGAGGCTTTTCCAGATTACTAGAACACAGGTACCGGATTGTAGATAACAAGAACTCGTATACCAGAGGTCAGTGTTGCACACACCCTGCTTTCCATCAAAACTGTTAAAAGGCGTGACCCCCCTAAACCTGCACAAAATTTCTGGAGTGTCCTCGCTGGGCACTGTCGCTGTTCATCTCATAAGGTGTTCTCTATGAACCTGACTCCCTGTTCTGGATGTACTGCCTGAGGGAACTCCAGCATGCTTTCCCAACATGAATGGTCGCAACTTCTACGAGCAGTGTTGTACTTACTGAAAGCAATATGAAATGCTATGCCTTGACAGGTTATGTTGATATCCTTCTTAAGACCGTAGAGAGATGTTGCTTGCTGCCCTTATTCCAAATCGCACTATCAGAAACAAACCCACTTGCCACCAAGCCGATGAGTATTTCCTCACAGTCAGGGCAATCAAGGGAATCAATCACTGAGGCTCAGAAAAGCTGTTTTCTATGTGGATCTCATCCAGGGCAGAGACATGAGTAGCCTCAAGAAAGCACCAGGTTTCTTTGAATTTAGATGTTCAGCTTTTAATTTCCTCCTTCCCCCTTTTTTATGTAGTACCTGATTTAGCATTTTACAGCTTTGGAGATTGAGGATGTGGAGGTGATGTAAGAGGTGGAATTAGCCTTTAGGCACTATGAGGCAAAGTGTGACAACAAACCTTCTGATAATGTTTATGTATCTACACACAGAGAGGATAGGTATTACAATGGATGTTACACCTTTTTCTGGTTCTGATATTCATTTATTCATGAATATACCTCAAAGGCCCTTGCGGGCATTACATGAGGGGGGACAACATGGGTCACTTAACAAATACAGAAGTTACAAGGAACATACATATTTGAAAGACAGACGCTGCTTTTCATTTGTGCATCAGTTTTGCTCAAGAAATTGTAGCAACGGTACACAATGTCAAGACGAAAGGAGTGCTCATCTACCCTTCCACAAGACTCATTAAAAGGACACAACATACTGAACTGATGAACCATGCATCATCCTGAGAGCTATAAGTAATCCTAAATACAGATGCTGAATTAGTTTAAATGTGATAGACGAGCTGTGCGAAGAGCTGCCTCCAGTTAGGGTGTTGGGTACTTGAAGCCTGTGGCACTTCCTGTGTGGAAGGCTCGCCAGATCCTGTTCACTGCACAGGCTGGGATGACGATGTTCTTGTTTTTCCCAAGCTTGTGGCAAAAACACGTTGCGAACTGGCGATATGCAGTATATCCATATTGTATACGCAGGTGTACATAAAATATAGTTTAGGCAAATAGGCAACCGGTCACAGTACAGGGTGTGTGTCGTGGCATTTCTACATGTACTTGAAAGCAGGCGCGGATCTAGGGGGGGGTCCAGGGGTCCGGACCCCCCTCAATTCCAGAGTTGAACATAGGGTTCAATGGACCAATCCCAGCATGCACCTGGCACTTGTCCATAGCGGACCCCCCCTTCAGGAAAAATCCTAGATCTGCCCCTGCTTGCAAGCAACTGCAATTTATCTGCACACGCCCTGTATATTACTACACATGGTGTATTCTTTTAGAAACTAACATTTTTTACTCTTCAGTGAATCGAAAGTAAGAACACTCAATATCGCTAAAAGCCTACGCTAAAAACATAAACACAGGGCAATACACAAAGAGGTGATTTAGGACAGATCACCTTGACAATTACACAGTTGCCTAATACTGCTTTTCTCCAGTTCACAGTTCTGTATTATGTCGTCTTTTATGTGGTGCGCCCTGCAGTGGAGTTTTTAGCGACCTTAATGCAGGACCAAACCAATTTCGAGCGCCCAAATTTTAACATCGTTCGACAGGGCCAAATGTGACTTTACTTGTGAATATGGCCGCTCATACGTTCGCGCTGCCCACGGAATTCAATATCCACCTTCAGGACAGTCGTACTGAGGCATAGAAGTTACAAATCTTCGTGGGTTGTAATGCACTCATATTGCTGTCATTCGGCTGCGCTTTCGAGCTCCTTGCAGCACAAGCATATTCGATCTCCTTCGGCAGTATGACACACCAGCCGCACCGGCACCTTAAACAGGAAGTACGCATTAAATATGAGGACACAAAATTTCAGAGAACACGTTTACATGTTTGATCACAGTGTGCGTTAAAAAGCTCATCGCTTACCTGTCTGTCGAAGACAGGCGACTGACCCTGTTTGCTTCATCTGTGACCGATGTTCGTAGAGCGTTGACTTCGGCTCGCATTTGCGGCATCGGCGACGTTTCGAAAGCGAGGCTTCCGAACTGTTCAGCACACAGAATTTCCTTCTCCATCGCAGAAAGGTCAGAAAAAAGTTCCGGGCTCGAAGTCTCCGCATTCCTCGCTTCGACGTCCATATTGAAGATCGCTTTCCGGATGCCGCCGCTCTCACAAACTAACAGCAGAGCTTCCGGTCCGGGCGGCCAATGAAACATGAACCTCATATTTTCGTCACGCACACGGAAATTGGCGGATATCCACTACAAAGAGGCTAGATTTCGGCGTCGATTGCGTGAGTTGAGGAGGGAAAGCCAAGCGGGTTTTCAGCTCCCCATTTGGCAAACTTTGCCGCCGCGCACAGCCAAAATATTTCGCGTGTAGCTTGGAGGCATATTATACCTTCGTAATAGATGCAAACGAAAGATTTGTTGAACTTCTGGTCAGAGTCCCTTTAAAGAGAGAATATCTCATAGCCGACTTTATTGCCCTCTTGACCACCTTGGAATGAGCTGACTATAAGGAAGCAAGCCCTTTTTTGTTCTACGATTATACCTCCAGCATGTATGCTGTGGCGTTTTTTCCAAGTGTAAGTCCAAAAACTGCAAGACATCCTCTCTAGGGAGCTCAGACGTCCCAAACTAAGCCCTTCCGCACAATTCCTGAACACGTCCAGCACTGCCTCAGCTCCTACCTCAGCGGCTTCATCGTAAAACACTAAGAAATCATCCACATACCTAAAGACATGGCACTGACATAAGTTGTTCAATTCCTCCTCAATGCGTTCGTCACATTTGCCAAGAAAGATTTCACAGAGTATGGCCGAAACACCTGAACCGATTGGAGTTTAGCTTTTTGTTATGTAAAACATGTCTTCATGTTTGATCACTGTAGCCGCAAGGTAGGTAGACAGCAATTCAAGAAATGAACTCGTGGACATACCAGCAGCATTCTGAAAACCCACCAACCCCTGTCTCAATTTGGGTTTCCACCGCTTATGTCGATGGTGAATCAGTGGACAGTTATGCAGAAAGATACAAGATGTAATCAAGGATGGGTCGACGGTTGAATGAATTTTTTGGGAACCTGAAGTTGACGCACCTGCTGCAACAAACGGGAATGCGGGCTACCCTGAGTAAGTGTTGCTGTCAACTGCGGAGGTCCTCTTGAAGGAGTTCAGTAATCGTCAGTCATCCGCTAGAGCAGACCGGCTAGGTGGTAGGCCAGTAGCCATCCCGTATATTCACAGGGTATCTCACAATTTGGAAAAAGTAGCTACGAGATGTGGAGTGAATGTTGTATCGTCGTTGATCGTCATGTGCGGAGCTCGGCGTACCGATTGGACGGCAAGAGGCTACGTCGGCATGTGACGTATGCATGGTAGAGAGAGGTGCACTGGTTCCTCACGTTTGAAAGCATTTATATGGGCTACTGAGCTAGCACGAGGTGAAAGGAATATATATTTGTGTATTATG
Organism: Ornithodoros turicata; assembly: GCF_037126465.1. NCBI lineage: Eukaryota > Metazoa > Arthropoda > Arachnida > Ixodida > Argasidae > Ornithodoros > Ornithodoros turicata. The sequence continues at coordinate 174,738,969 of NC_088201.1, forward strand.
ACCTCCGTCCTTTCATGGGGTACCATTATTTGTGAAATGTCTGGCGGCTTGTTTACGGCCCCTTTAACATTAGGCTTATAAAACATGCCTCTTCACTTGGAAGAACCCCGTCCGGTCACTTGAGCGTCCATGGCCGTGATTGTAAGTGTATGCTGTTTTTCAATCAGACCGAGGTGCTGGCAGTTCATAAAGATCAGTGGGTGCGGGAATAATGGATGCATATGTTATTGCCACGTCTAAAGAATGATGTGTCAGCTCCCGTTTTGTCACTTTAACAGATGTGGAAATAGGTTTTCTGCGCACAGATAAGATGTTGAGTGCTATCTCCCAGCCGGCAGCAAAAACTTTGTCCTCTCTGTACACTTTTAGGTGTTAGTCGGTGACCTAGATGTCAGCGTTTAAGATGCTGTCTTCCTTGATTGAACGTCAGTTGAGAGCCTGCAGTCGTCTTGTCTACTTCTACCCTGTCCTTGTCTTTTTGCTGCTATTCGTCATCATGACCCTCGTCCCTCTTGCATACACAGGATTGAAACACATGGACGAGAACATGTGAAAATTACGGAATAGAGTAATGGTGGCCTTGACGCTTCCCTGTTTCATTCTCAGATATGGATGAATTCGAAAACCAAAACAAGATATTCATGTACAGCTCTCGGACAAAAGTCTAGGGAACAGGGCACAGGTGTATTTCTTCACCGGAGCGGCCCCCACATAGATATCAAGAAGACATCGAATAAGAAACGGGTGACTGGCAATTGTATCCGTGTTTCGATATGTGTGTTCCCTTCTGTCTTCTGCTAGGGTGTCGTTCCAAGGGAGAATTGCGGCACCCCAGTGTTCCGTAAATGTTTGTCCCAATCTGTACGTGTATAGAAACGTCAATCAGGGAGTGCACGTGTCGCGGCACGAATAACTGAAATAAAAAAATGAAAACTTGAAAACGGATGCCCTACTACGCCGCACACGGATTGGAATTTGGTCATCATGTTTCTCTCGCATCATCATTAAAGTGCATTAAATTACAGGCGGGCAAAATTAGAATTGATTGAACAAGACATGTGCGGAACCATTCAATTGGGTAGTAATGTGCGTGCTTACTATGCCGATCGGCCTAGCCGATCGGCATAGCGAGGGCGCACCTTTAGAGGCGGGCTCTGTCACGCGAGCAGTCGTCATTTACATGCTGACAAGCGTCTGTGCAGTGTTGTCTGTCTGTATTTTAGAGTAGGTATGACGGTGACGAAAATGCAAAAAAATGAAAACTGCGATGCGATTTCCCGCTCCAAATTGGCTGAACGATTTTAGATTGAGTAAACTAACCATGTATGTATTGCACACCTGCTGATTTGACATTGATTCTCTTATCTTCGGTCTGTTCTGCAAGGACTACGCAGATCAGTTAGGTGTGATCGCCGACGACCACTTCGATTTGTCATCCTTCGTTCGAGATCATCCAGATTACATGGAGGTGAATCGCGGTAGGTTCGGTGCTTTCAAAAGCCAAATTGCAAACATACGTACCTATCGAAGAAGCAATAAGTTTGAAAGCTAAAATGTACCCCATCAAATTAGCGGGGGCAAACCAATTGCGAGAGCTAAAGGGATAAAATAGAATATTGTACGCAAATACCTCCACCAACATATGTACTACGATGCCCTGTTTAACCACACTAGCGTATTGCACGAGCAGGTGTCAACAGTGGGAAAGAAACAGTGCGCGTAAACTGTCAGAAATGTCAAAAGAAGTCTGGTGGCGTACGACGACAAACAGTACCTGTAGAATGATGTCCATTCGTACCCCTACACAAGCTGTAAATATGGTGAGCTCAAATGGATAATTTAAACAGTGGATTTCACTGTGTTCAATCTCCCCTCTAGTAATGCAGAGGAAGATACGGCATAGTGTCATTTGGACTGCGTATGTGGTACATCGTAATGCGGTACGCCGTTCTCTTCTCACTTCCCTTCCGCTCTGGCGCCGGACGCTGCAACTGTACTGTACCAATGAGAGAGCGGCAAGTGGTACGTGGCGATCGGGGACTAATCTTGATAGGAACGCTACGGAATATATGCGCACGTGTCTTTAATCGCTTGACGTGAGCGAGAAGTACGAACATATCCACACAAGGGTTGCGGTTAAAACATGCGGTTAATTAAAATCCATTGCACGTTAAAGTGTCAACTCACTGATGATCACATTTTTCCTAGCCGCTGTTCCGGAGACGTCTACACAACCGAGGAGCCACACATCACACAACAAGAGAAGCAATTCCAACAGTGCCATGAGTTTTCTCAAACACGTTATGAATAAACGTTGAAATGTATTTCTCGTGTCTCCCTGGTCGCCTGGAGTCAACATGCTTGTGGTGGGCATGTTTGGACACGTCCATTATATGTGCGCGTCATCTAAGGTAGAGCCGCAGTGGAGCGCCTGAGAACGCCTAGAGATTATGGAGAGGAGGGTGCATCCAAATGGAGAGCACGGACCTATAAGCTATGGGAAGGATTAGAAATTCTGAGCTAAAGCCATTGTCGAGCGGCTCACGCGACATCTGGCGGCGGACGGCGTCAAGACCTAGAAATGCATGGAAATTGTGGAGAGGGGTGTTGCAGATTAAGACGAAGAAGAGGGATCTTTGGGAGTTGCGCGTGGGGGACCGCCAGGATGGTGTTGGGGTCACCCGCATTTTGATGTTTGGATTAAACGGTTGGTCGCTGGACCTCAATTCTTCAACATATTTTGGTGCTGAAATCTGGGAGCTTCCGCCCGCGACAGGTCACTTGGAATTATCCACCTCTAGCTGCAAAGCGGCGCCTAAAGCGTACACGAGTAAGCGTTCGTGCCTGCCTGACGAGCACAATGACGCTTCTTAACGAACTGGTTGGTCAGCAAGATGCTTCCTACGAAGCCATCGAAACAATTCTGGGGTATCTGGTGACGAAACACCTATCTGTTGATAACTTGGGCCAGAACGTGCTGCAAGAGTATAGTACCACCGAAGTATAGTACCTTGCCTACGAAGAAAGGCTCCAGGAGACGATCGCGCTAGCATGTCTGTTACTGAGACAGCACCGGAACCCCCCGCCTATCGAGCTGGGCACAAGTTTAACGGAACACCACACACGTGTATTTCCTTTAAAAAAATAAATACACCACAAGAGCAAATGGGACTGGACGAACTTGCAGACATGTGACGGGACCACAGTTACCCAGCCACCCATCTGTAAGTCTACCCAGTCCCATTTGCTGTTAGCGTGTCAGTTTAAGGAAGGAATACGCTGGTGCAGTGCTCCGTGAACTTTTGCCCAGCACTGTACTTCTATGAATGCCTCCACCATTAAGCAATAAGTACTATTCACAGTAAAGTCACCTTGCTACACAATGCCTCATCTAGCACAGCATTAAGACACAGACAGGCAGAGATGTGTTCAATGACAAACTCTTTATGTAATCTTGTGGATAGTATAGATCAACAAAAAACTATGTAGCGTACAAAAATAAGAGAAAAGTATCTTAACTAGTACACCATCTGTACACCGCTCATAACCAGAGTTGCTTCGCGGCACTAACACGGAATTTAAAAAAAACATACCTATAGGGAGGGCACGATTTATCTTGAAGTAAGAATAAAAATATTGAACAAGAGTTAAGTAAGATTTTGCATGATTCCTATACTACTGCAGATCATATTAACAGTAATGCATAAAACACACAGGGATACCAAGACTCAAATAAAAAGCATACCTATAGGGAGGGCACGCACACGACAGATTTGTCTGGAAGTAAGAACAAAAATACTGAACACGAGTTAGGTAAGATTTTGCATGATCCCTATACTACTGCAGACCATACCAACAGTAGCGCATTAAACATACAGGGATGTCAAAAATCAAATCGAAAACATACCTATAGGAAAGGCACGTGCACGACAGAGTTATCTGGAAGTAAGAACAAATTTATTGAGCGCGAGTTAGGTAAGAATTTGTATGATCACTATACTACTACTATACTACTACACATCACATCAGCATTGCCGCATAAAACATATAGGGATGCCGTTATACAGATATATTGTCAGAGCAACAGCGACACAGGCTGAAAACATCTTTCAAGCCAGGAAAATATGCAGTTGTACCCACGACGGTCCATGAACGTTCCCCTTGAAGACCCTGGAAGAGATACACGTAATTTGACACGATAGATTTACATGATGATTTAGATGAGATTTGGAATTAGCTTACTGAGAAAAAGAAAAAGACCGTGCCGCTGTTGTAGGAATGGCGCTGCTTCAATTTAACCCTGACGGCTCCGGAAGAAGAACATATCACTTGGCAGCACAGGCGAAGGATTTAGATTTATCTTACACCCCCCCCCCATCAAAAAAAGAAAAAGAAGTGCTGCTGTTGTACGTATGTCACTGCTTCAATCTGCTGCTTTAACACTGTTTTAATGGTGTGGATGAAGGATGGAAGAATACTGTGGAATACTGAGAATTATTCAAATTTATCTTATCCAAATACAAAAATGGCTGCTGTACACGTGATGCTACTTCAATGAAGATTCTGAAGGAATGGAGTAAGAACACTTCGTATGGCATGCGCAAGCGATTCAAACATACCCATTTCAAAACTGACGAAAGCATAGGACCAGGCTTCCAACTTTCTGAGAACAGATCGGTCCACGTTTGTGACTTGATGCACTATTGGACTGCAAATATTGGTGCAAATATACGTTAGCGTCTCATACGATCGTGAAACCTGCAGTATATGGCATTTTCCTAGTGCGATGTGCATGCGTCCATAGTGATCGACATATCCAACAAGGGCTCTGAATACCAAAAAGATGTTTCAATCTGCAAATCTCACAAATGGCCAGAGCAAAGGAAACGTAAGAGCATAAATATTTGGACGCACAGGTCAGACATCTCCGCAAATGCAAATACACGCAGTCACCCCAATACGCTGAGCTGTGCAAAGGAAGAAAGCGCTGTCCCATTCCATGAACATTTCACAACGACAGTACAATAATATCTGCGCACCCGTTGAAGTCGTCGCCTATTGCTTCAGTCCAACGTCGGTTTACTGTCCATGCCGCGGCGCCGATCCTGTCGCCTAATCCTGTAATGACAGAGCTTTTGGTGTTACAGACTGTTTGATTCACAAGCTGAGCCTCTACATAAAATGTAATGTAAGAACATGAACATTTACCTGGCATAAATCAGTGATCTTGATTTGAAAGCGTTTCGATCACTCCCGGCTGCCGAGATGCACAGACAGGCCGCAGTGTGGCGCCCCGTTCTGCGTCATTTTGCGTTGTTATATCCGTCTAAAGGTAAACGCACGTTAAAATTGTTTCTTTTAACGTAATACATTCACGCAGGCTCACTATTTAATAAGTGAGCCTGCGTGAATGTAGTACGTGACTGTAGAGCCTGCTCGTCTGAAGAAGGGCAGGATATGCCCGAAAGCTCACGTATTAAATCGTTACTATGACTTTGTGCTTCATTCTTTCGTTATTATTTTTCTTGAAGACATGTCAACATGCTGGACTGTGTATTATTCTACCCTATCGGAAGAATAGTGAAACTTCGTTGACAACAACCCCTTCCAACAAGACATGCATTGGGTCAAATAAAATATCGGTTTTGAGAGAAAAGTACTGAAATTTTGTGAGCACTGCATCTTCATTCAAGCCAAAACTGGCTGAAAGTCTTTCACGCTTCACTTCGGTTTGGGCATTTTGGAGCTCCTCAACTTGCTGCTGAATTTCAACGTCACCCCTGAGGGGGCATTTGGTGTGGTAGCTGAAATTATTCACATTTGATTAAGGCAGTTTGCATCTGCGACAACTTAGCTGTACATTCGGGCCGAATGACTCTTTAAACCTTCCAACATTGTGGAAAGCAAGACCGATGAGTGCGAGAGTGGAGACCGATGAGTGGCGGTTATCACACCCATGAGTGCGATAACCGCCCCATAGAACCCTTCTTCACCTTTCGTTGTCATGAAACTAATTCCTTCCGATGATAATGTGTTCTCTCAACCTCAATACAATCACGATACAGTATAATTTGAGGGTATTCTTTTGCTTGCCTCTTAGGACTGGCTGAGATCTGACACGCAAACCTTCATGAAAGTACCTAAGCAATCCTTCAGTGGGGTTCCTATTAATGGCAGCTATATACATATGGATGTCTCAGGACATGAGAAAGCAGCTGTCTAACAGGGACAAAGTACGCTGTCTCCCCATCAGGTAAAATCACCTGTTCATGGGGGACATAAATTCCGCGCCTCAAATACTCTGATTTTCTGCTCTTGTCACCGTACAGCAATGATATGTTACAAGGAATATTGTAACATCTCATGATGTTGTTTTTTAAGTGTTGTAACGCGCTTCCAGGGGACGACAAATGTCAGAAAGAAGTCCATCGACACCATTGTGTGGTGTGTCTTCAGGAGACTCAGAAGCAGAGTCACCTGGCTCACACTGCATATCAGCACCATCAGGAAAGTCGAAATGTTCAGTGTCAACTGCAGCTGATGTAGCAAAATGTGGATCAGCTGTCAGTGCACGACAAGCAGCTACATGTTCTATGTAACGTTTAGCATAACGTATGCTTGCACGGCAGTGTGGAAGAACAAATGAGACACGAGAGTTGGGAGAACAAGTCTTGCAATGCACCCTGAAACGGTGATAGTTTGCACCGGAAAACCGACAAGATCCACAAATGTTTTCAACCTTTTCTTTTGAAGAGGATCCCAATGCTGCTTCGTGGTTGACGTTTTGGATGGGTTGCAGTACGGACGATCGTGCGGGTTCGCTTGGACTGCTTGTTGTGCCAGGGAATAACATTGTTATCGCCCTCCTTCAACACTCCTTCAACACAAGCACACCTGCTGCGTGTGTGGGACCCTGACTCATCTCCACAGGTGCCATGAGGATGGCGCAGGATTGAGACTTTGCAAAAGAGAGAGCAGTTGCTCTTGGGGTGCCTGACAAAATATATTTGAAAGACTCCTAAAAAGAGAAACCGAAACTGCTGTGAAGATGCGCTACATTTTTTGTACCCACAAAGGAAAAGTCGCAGTCACAACTATTTTTAATTGCCGCAGTAGTGTAACACTATCGTTATTGTTTCTCCGCTCTGGTTTTCAGTGTGGCTAGAGGCGCAATTTTTTGCACGAAGCGCTCCTCCTCTCTACAAGCGCCTGGTAACTTGGATGAAACATTTTACGAACTGATGATCATGGTCCGTTAAAACACAACTACAGCACTTTAATTTTGACCTGGTCGGCCATGTTCACTTCAGAGCAAAGGGGGAGACGATGCCGTCACACAAAACTGAGATGTGGTGTGGTAAGAAGGGTGTCAAAATACATAATGTACGTCGTTCACATCGTGGAGAAGCACCATGTGACCACCATCATTACACTGGAATAGCCCTTCTACTACAGGACACTTCTAATTTAGGAAGTACGCTTGTCCATTTGTCGCAGGATGCCCATCGATGACTACAGATGTAGCCTGTACAGATGTAGCCAAGGGTGGGTATTTTTCAACGTTTTGCTTGCCAACACAGGTACTATAGAGGGCCCAACACAGCATCGGATAACTACAGATAGAGTCTGAAAGCTACCCTCAATACACAGGTATCTCGTGCGAGTACCTCACCAGTACCTCACCGATATTTATACAGCATTGACACCTTTTTTCCTGTACCTAAATTAACAGTATTGAATGGGCAAGCCTAAAAACGCTTTTCACCAATAGCGGCATGTGATACAGGAGAGTGGCCGCAAAATTCGCTCCATCCCAGTGGCAGTGGCGCAGTGGTACCGTACGCTTCGCTCCGCTCGCGTGGGTGTGACCGCTGTGTACGTGTTGCTCTTTCTGAGACCTGGTACACGTACTTAACGGGCGTCGGTGTACGGTGCAACGGTTCGGGAGGAAGCGTTCTTTCCATCTGGAATGTACTAATTGTGCAGCCGCATGCTCGCACCGTTGTAATTCACTTCTGCAGTCCCACGTTATTTACTCAGTGTGGAGTTCGGGTGTGCAATCAATGTGTGTGTTGCCATTGAAGCCTAGCGTATATCACAGGGCACGAGGTCTCTTTTACTAGATTTCTAATAGCTCCTGGAGGATTTCCCAGACCTGAGTGCTGGCACTTCACTGGCATATTGTAATTGCTGGGCCATTTTTAAATGCATTGTTACCGAAGGCTGTTTCTTCGAAGATTATCCTCACCGCCCTCACTATCGCTGCGGGAGGTATTCGAGCTTCCTGCTGTCGTAAGAAATGAAACTTGCAGGTAAGTGGTTTGTATACGCTTCCTGTAACAATGCCGTAAAATCGTATCGCAAGATATTCTTGTATAGTTCGGATAATCAGTACTGCAGCCCTGATCATTTTCTTCAGGCAAACATGGCGCAGAAAGTGCACTGTGCCACAGCATAATGCTTTGAACATTTGAATGTAAGGGGTGTTTCTGTTTCTCTGTGGCCGGTGCTGGAATGAATGAAGCGAAAGCAACAAAGTTGGACATTATATGGGTGAAATCTGTTCACTTCCACACTGCATTGCAGCACTCATCAAAGAACATGCTTGAATTAACCAGTGCTCTAGTCGAAGTACGTAGGTTACATAGACTTGTAGAAGTAGCCGACAATGTAATAAACACAGCAGTGATACATAAAGGTGAAAGCCAGAAAAGGGCTCTGAGTAAACATGATAGCTATATCAGATGCGGCAATATTCATATAGCAATACTGGCAGTACCATGCTTTAAATTGTCGTGCGTTTTGTTCCTTATATCTTTTTAGAGTATTAAGTGCCATACGTCGTTCACATTGGTGCCATCTGCAATGTAGATTTCATATTTTCTCCCAGAAATTGATAATGATGCCTCCTTGAAAGATAAGAAGTGTGAGGGCACACATAAACGGTGAAGGCTTAGTGAACAACTATGATAACCACAACGTATGCGTGTCATCCCTGAGAGTACAACATGCAGTATTTTGTGATTAAAATGGGTGCTATGCTTATGGTTGTGCTTATTTCTGGTGGCACAATTGCCCAGTTTTCAACAACATGTAGCACATTCGGATAATGCGGCGAAATGTTGTTTTGAATTAATCATATCCCTGCTAGAAAATCCAATATAAATTTCCAGTATGAGAATTCCAGTATAATTTCATATCGTATTCTGGGACCATGTATGTCATCTTCATAACTGCATACTTATAACTGCATAACTGCACATTTATACCTGCTCTTGGTAGTGTTGTACCGGATCTGTATACCTGTTCAGTATGTGTACCTTGTGCGACTGCATGTTTGTGGAAGTCTCATTAACTTATGTAAGCTGCAAGATATGCATGCAAAGGCAGCCACGTCTGTGCTCCTGATGGTTGTGTTGCGCTCATGGGCACCATCAGGATTCTTTCTAGGTGGAGGGAGGCAGGGTAGAATGTTTGGGGTGGTAGTGCATCAACTGTGCCCACAGCTACACTGGCTCAGAAACCCTAAGTTTCTGAAAGGCAGGGGGAAGCCTCCCCCCGCCTGACGGCGCCCCCATGCTTCTGTCGCATACTGTACCAGGATATGCAAACAGTTTGTGTATTCAGGCCATATTTTATTTTTTTCTGTTGATGTCAGACAGCAGGTTACGAACATAACTAGGAAGCATCTTAAATCGTTCCTCCTTTGAGTCGCTTGGAGGTGTTCTTCTTTTCAGGTACTCCTAGTAGGCATCTGAAATGAACCAAAAAATAAAACAGTAAAATAAATAAGTTGTTCCTACCGTTTAATATCACTCTTTGATTCAAAAAATAAACGTTATACAGGGTATCCCTAATGGAAAATTCTGGTATGACTTCGCCAGTATAGCTTCATCTCGTAAATTAGTACTGGTATGTCTCGCCACACCTGCTACACCAGCATACCTGCTACACCGGCACACCTGCTAACCCGGCATACCAGCTTCACCGGCATATCTGCTACACCAGCATACCTGCTACAGCAGAATGTGTGCCATACATGAATGCTGTATACCAGCTAAAAAGGGATTGATACTGACGTGTCTGAATTGAATAGTGAACTGAACTAGTGAATTGTGAACTAGTGAACTGAACAGTGAATTGTGAACTAGTGAACTGAACAGTGAATAGTGAATAGTGAACTAGTGAACTAGTGAATTGAACAGTGTCCTTGATGTGTAGAGCCATGCACATAGAATCACAAAATCACATCTGAACCATTTTCCTACTTAATTTTTTCCTGTTGATGTCAGGGAGGAGGTTTTGCAGATGTGTTGTCATGGTGCAGAAGCGTTCTTCTCTTGACTGATCAGTGTCCCGATTTCTTTTCAAATATTCCCAGTAGGCATCTGAAACACATTGCAAGATTGTAGAACGACACAACAAAAAGAAGGGTGCTCAATGACGAACCAACGTGCAGTTGTTAAGGTATCTGTGAAAAAAAGTGATCAAAATGAGACTGGCCCGACGTTCAACTTGGCGTTAAATGCATCACTTCGCCCATACAGCGAGCCTACCACAGCGGCTTTGGAGCGCGCCAACTTTAAATCTAATGATAGTCCAGCCTCAGGGCCATGTTCTGCAGGTACAAGGGGGAACCTGAGGGTTTGTGCAAACGGCTGACCTCCTTGCATAGCGTATTGTGAAGTAGGCTTATAATTCTGCTCTTTGTATTGCATTCCTTCAGTGTGCATTCCCGATATCCCACCTTCCCGATGCACCATATCGTAACTCCCTAAACATACGTGTGTGAGCCTGTACAACTTCTCCTGCACGTGACGAAGTGTGGTCCACCGCGTGAAAGCTTGTACAGTAGACTTCCGGTAATTCGTTTTTTCGCTTAGTTCGATCGTCAAATGCCTATATGTTTCAATTGATAAAAGAGTGTATTATTTCAAACGTGAAAGCAGTGCACATCATATAATTCGATCCATGCATCCGCGGACCAGGCACCTGTTTCGCCCGCACCGCACATAGCAACAGAAAGTTTGCCCTAAAGCTCAGGTGGCAGATTGGCAGATGGCGACTGAACAGTACCGATGCATTCTGATAAACGCAAGATTTTGTGCACCGTACGCTATTGTATTTGCGTACGTAAGCGATAGTGTTTGTGGTTGACAAAACATAGAGCTTCGCGCACTGTGCAGAACCATCACACATCCCTTGCGTACGCTTCCGATGGCGTACGATGCAATAAAACTCAATCCATTTGGTGGTGGTTCGCAGTTCTGACGAGTGCCAGGTGACGAGGAAACATCTTTCTCATTTTTCTCTCCATTTTTTGTTTCACGTTTCATCGGGCTTTCGTTCGAAAACTGTCGGTTCAACAAGAGTCCGATACACAACGTGCACTTGGTGACTTTCGACGATTTCGTGGAGGTGGACAACATCGTTGTCGGACGTGTCCTGCCCGGACGACATAGCGGAAGCGAAACTGAAGACGATTCGCCGAGAGCATTCAGTGTGTGCGTGCATGCATGCACACTGCGAGGTCCCCGTGAAATCATCTTCAGTTATGTTTCCGCCATCTTGCACGGGCAGGACACGTCCGACAACGATGTTGTAGCGCGCGCGTAAGCTCTATGTTCAATGTTTCCAGCGTTTCAAGTGCGAGCAACAGCAGAGGAATGCACAAAGGTGTCATTGACCTCTATAATTTTGCCGCCTATTCTTTAATTCAACCTTCAGATAATTCGATCAAATTTCGTGTTCCCGTCAGGGTAGAATTAACTGACGTTTACTGTACACATTAAACCGAAACACGCACATTATTGTTTTGGAGTGTACTGTATTTCAAGTAAAAGCTCAACTCTCCTTGTACACTGACATCTGATACCAGTAAAGAGAACGATGTAAGAGATTATACACTCACTTCCCAGAGCATCTACCTTCTTTGGAGTCAGGCGCTTCTTCCCCTGAACTCCGTCCTTCGCCAAGCGCCTGCAAGCCTCGCCGGTCACGCTCCGCTCTGACAGTTCTTCTGTGCTCCACAATGTCCTCGCCATATCACGGCAAAAGAGAGAATCCTTTGTCGCACCAAGGACCCACTCCAGCTTTTCTGTTCTAATGGTGATGCCATCCTCGAGAGTCACCTATCGAAAGAGAGCAGAACATAGAAATCACTCCTGAGAAGCATCAGAAAAGCAGCGCAGTGGAGAAGCAAGAGGGAGCTTCCACTGAATATCGATAAATGTTCCAATTTTCTTCCCATTTTCCTCTGTGGACTGCATTTAAAATATAACTGAGGCTTCAGAAACAAAAACAAACAAGAAAGAGAAGCAAAGCACACAGCAAAATAACAATGTTTGCGTACCTCACTGCCAGCAATATACAAGTTTGGCCGAGTTGGGGTACTCTTGGCACAGGACCGCCCCAAAAATGGTCGCGGGGTGCGACTATTGACCTTGGCACGCCTTGCCTGTAAACACAAAGATGCAGAGTGTATTGGTTGACAGGTACTACGTTAAAAGTAACGCAAAGCCACACAAAGAAACAGTCTGCAGTTTCAATAAACCAGCTGCTTCTGTAATACACCCATGTGTATCTGTTCTCTTCCCTTCGTGTTACTGTCACATGATGCCTTACATGTATTTTGGGGCTATCCTTTCATTTCTCGACAAAGAGCGAGGTGGACTCCGCCTCCTGGATGCGGAGGGCGGGCACATCCCCGGCCTCTGCTCTTGCCTTTGAGATCGAGCTCCAGCGTTAATGCATTAGGTGTGCGTGCGTGATCAGCAGTCTACTTCTTGTGGCGGCGCCTCCGGATATCATAAAAATTCAACATTGAACGTGCTCACTGGGACCGAGCCTTAGACAAAAGTGCAGCTACCATTGTTTTGCCTGCTGCAGGGCTTCTAATCCGCACCAATCTAACCTACGGCTTTGCCGTCCGTTAACCTGGGAACGTGGTCAACTGGAAGGAACGTGCGTCTCTGGTTAATAGACTGCGAAGCAGCTGGTTACACTGGTGCCCCATGGCAGAAGCCTTACAGCAGGCAAAACAACGGTAGCTGTACTTGTGTCACACACCGGCAAAGCCGTTAGTTACATTGGTGAGCCATGCAGAAGCCTTGCCGCACGAAAAGCAGTGCCAGCTGCACTTCTGTCACGCACACCCCAAGTACTAACGCTGCGGCATTTGCGGCAAGAGCAGAGGTTGGGAAGTGCCTGCCCTCCATGTCCTCCTATTGGCCCGCATCCAGGAGGCAGAGCCTCCTTCGCTCTTGGTCAACCAACGAAAACAGTCGATAAATGGAAGGAAATATATCAATGGAACAGCAGTATTAATATGTACAAGGACCAGGGTGTCGAACCGGAATTGAAGCAATGTTCTACTGACATTTTGGAATTGAACATACAGTAATGAAAAGTACTGTTCCAAAGCAGCTCTGCAAATGGTTCAGCATTTTTGTGCTTTTGGTGAGGCACTTAGACAAGGATGATATGGGCGGTGTGAAGGCGGACACCTTATACCAGGGCTATCAGTGCGCAAACGTAGCAAGGGGTATGGTAAGAGGAAAGGACGGGCGAGGTTTTCTACACGGCTTCAGAAAACCACCAAGTGGCCACCATTTTCCAACTGGGGGTTCTAAGGCTAACACACTGATAAGGCTAAGATTTTGTGCAAAAGTTTCTCAAACAGGTCCCTTTTGGTCTGATAAATTTGTCGGTTCGACACCCTGCCCAGGAATGACTAATTATGATGAAATCCCTACCTCACGATTGACAGGCCGCGGTTGGTGCTCTGTCGAACAGCCTTGAGCACCTTCATCTGGTACTTGCCCAGCAGTGTTATCAGTCCTGGTCACCTGCATTGAAAGCCAGATATTTATTTATGTATTGTCTATACTGTTAGTCCCTACGGGACTGAGTGCAGTGGCCACGTTTTACAAAGTATGTTCAACGAATTCCACAATATGAATAAAAGTAGAAATATCATCTGTATTTACTGCTGACTGGGTCAATGAGTTCCAAATTCTAGCAATGTGCGGAAAATACAAATATTTAAACACATCTATTCTAGCATCATATGGCTTTTCAGGCTTACTATGCAATCCTTAAAGTGGCCACGATAACAGAGGTTGTATACAGGGCGCCTTTTTTTTCGATACAGATTTTTCATAAAAAAAACAATAAGGGCTATAGACATCCTGTTTTCACTTCTATCATCTCTGGACCATCTGTTGCTCAACGATTGAATGACTAATTACCAAAAATCGTTAATTAAGTTGTTAATTATAAAAGCTATGATGTTGTCCCAATGAGAACATTTCTTCCTCCCGGTCACCTGATATCCTTGCCATTTTCAGAACAAAAATCAGTTTGGTATAGATCGTCCACAAAAAATTCATGAAGGAACACGTTTTCCTTCATTTTGTTCACTGCGCATCTTCAGACACAAGCCTTTCCTTCACCCCCAATGTGAGACAGTGAAGGAGCACAGTGCCACCTCATGCGTTGAAGAAACGAAACAAATGCATGCATTGGGTGACGCTATCGGAACTGCCGTTATTTTGAGTTGCGTTTTCTGTTTTCTTTTAATCTTTTTCCAGGGTGCAAGAGGCGATAGTGTGCTCTTTCATCCGCTCACATTGGGGGTGAAGGAAAGATGGGTCTCCGAAGATGCGCAATGAACAAGATAAAGAAAAAAAAGTTCACGCTGGTCTGCCATGGTTCACATATTTTTTGTGCATGATCTACGATCGAATTTTCGTTCTAAGAACGGCTACGATATCAGGTGACCGAAAGGATCAGATGTTCTCATTCGGACAACTTCGTAGCTTTTATGATAAAAAATTTAATTAACGATTTCAGTTAATTAGTCATTGGATGGTTGAGCAAGGCATGGTCAACATGTACGCGGTAACATATTGCAGTGCGATAGAGAAAAGGTTTTTAACTTCACCATTCTCCATCTGTGTGCAGGCTTTTAGTACCAAGACTTCTAGAATGCAAGTCACAAAAGCAGTTCTTTGTGAAATTACCCACTATAAAAGGAGCTGCCATTCTCTGAATCTGTTCCATTTGACTTATCAATTGTAAAGGGGTCCCACACAATACTGCTGCATTCTTATATAGGGCGAACCATAGTTTTGTATGCCGTTAGTGACCGCTCTAGTAGATAAGTTCAATTTCTTTTCGCCTTGGAACACACTTGGCCAATATGGCTATCCCACATTTAAGGTAGATGCTACAGTGATGCCTAAATATTTAGGAGTCCACCTTCTTTAATCTGTGACCTTGTACACAATGATAAAAAAATGCAATGTATAATACAGCTAGGTATGATTTCCAGTAGTGAGTCGGAAGCATGATAAGCACCACTAACTATAAAGTAGAGCAATACAGATACCTGATTATTCAAAACTGAGTGTGGTACATTTAAAAGGCGTGGTTCAATAGGCCCCTGGCAGCTCCCAGGGTCAGCAGTGGGATGTGAAGATGCCCGAAGAAGCCCGTCTGAAGTGCCCGTGCTCTGAGAGTGCGCTCTGTTCCTGAAGAATGTGTAACATATGCAACTGCAGGGAAGACTGAAAGCAGCGAATCAACGATGCTATACACAAAGCAAACTGTTAATGATGGTATGAGCGTCCCTCAAACTACTAAGAATACCAGTAATAGCAGTCACCCAATCCTGTATACAACATGCCTCACGCTCTTCCCTCGAGACTATTCAAAGACTGCACGTGAGGAGACATAGAGCGGAGTCGAATTCTATCATACCTGCAATGTTATGCTGGTCATATGCACAGGTGATGTAAGCGGCTGCTCTGGCTCTTGACTCTGTTCAACAGAGTGGCTAACTCTTCCAGGACTAGGTTCCCTATACTAAAAAATCAGTTCAGCATTTTAAAAGATGATGAAACTAATCATGACTGCTGCATAACGTACCATTAACTCACAGCCTTCGTAAGGTAACGAGTATGATGAGGATGCGCCACTTGGTGCACTCTTGATCCTGGCTACTGAAAGAAATAATTGAGCAGCATCTCATGCATACAGTAGTGTAGGTAGCACATGAGACAACTACCAGACGAAGTGCCTGCAGTAAGCACGGTCGAATATGACACATCACGCTTTTCCAGCAGTGCCTCTTGGAGCTTCCTGCAGAGCTTTCGATCTGCATCAAGTTCCTTTCTGAGAGCTCTGTTGTCTTCTTCCAGCTGTTTCCTCTTCTCCTTCTCGAGAAGTAGCTTCTTCCTTGGTACAAGATCGTTGTGTTCATCACTGCTTTCAGACGAGTCTTTCAAGGTCTGTCTTTTCTTCACTAATTCCTTCAGCTGTCTCTTTTGTGCTTGTTTTTTGTTCTCCTTTTGAAGCTTGGGGTCCTTCGAAGGCATCTGCATTGTTATAGAGTTCAAAACGGAATAGAGACTGTTAAAACCTTGAACGCTGACATGTTGCAGACACTGAATGTTCCAAGTGCTCGAAACATGGGACAAGATGACACGTTGCTCTCAAAGGGACGGTCTATAACACCCTGCCCCTCTCATAAAGTGTACCATTTGATTGCCCTTTCTTAAAAATAGAATACCACAAATTTACCCGACGATAAGCACGTCACGGTTATTAAATAACCGAATTAAATTGAGAAAGGTTGCAGAGTATGCTGCGATCTGTGTTGGCAACAATAGGAATGGCTACGTCACCCTGCGGGAAAGTCCGTGATAGGATATAGAGAAATTGTCAGCTTTTGCACGCGCTAGTGCACCAGCGTGAGCAGACAACTTTCAGAAGTGACCAGGGACTGTGGCAACTCTCCTACATTTTCTTGCAATTCTCAAGTGAAACACGCACATTCTAAGACATGGCCCACATGGTGGCTTAGAACAACTGTGATGTTCCTCCTAGACAAGTTACAAGATGCAGGACAACCCCACCCACAATTACAAATCTGAAGTTGCCAGCCATCGCCGTGCTGTCGCATTACAACTCCACAAACATATTATGCGTGCTTCCATTAGACTTGTAGTAGAGTAGCAAAAAAAAAAAAAAAAAACAGACACAGAAGAGCACAAACTAGCGCTTTCTTTAAACATTTTTTGAAGTGTCCATGTTTTTCGTGCTACTCTACTACAAGCATGTTCCACCACGCCCAACATGTCATCTAGTTGAAGTCCATTACACACCCTGTTGCACACTGATCATGTTTCATGTCGAGGACGTACATGGAGAAGTGCGTGTTTTGTATAAAAACGGTATTAAATACTCGCGGAAAGAAAACACGTGAGCTAGCTTCCATGTGTCTAATTGCGCGCCACACTATCAGAGACCCCACGGTCAATGCACAGCATACATTCTCCGCTCACGGAGATATATGTGAGTGGTTAAGGAACCAGCCTCGGGGGAGTATCGCATGGGGATATGTTATATATGTCCAATACAGCATACATTGGTTCAGCCCCATCGGGATTATCAACAGCGCGTGCGCTCGTTCGATGTTCTTGTTCAGTTCCCCAGGAATAATTGACGTTGGCATAGTCCTATGTCTCCATGTTGCCCTCGAGGTCTACGGCGACTTAACACAATATATATTCGCCACATGCAGACTGGGGCTTGATACGACTTGGTCATGTGCAACCGGAAATCGCATAAATGTTACAATGCTTCAACCTCAAGCTACATGTGCACTGTTAAAAAATGGCTGTATTATACGAGGAAGGGCATGCAGTGGTGCCATGATTTGTCTGCCACGTGATTTAATAAAGACACCCATTTGTTGCGTTTAAAAGCAATGTTCTGCGTGCACATTGTGTTTCATGCTGTCCGCGTCTTTTGAGCATTCACCTTCACTGACCGCTGCTTGCCCGTACAGTATTGCCGACAAACATATTCTAACAGGAAAGGCAAAACATACTTTTTTAATGGCTGACATGAGAGAGGAGCAGCCTACATACCTCTGCAACCACTTCGTCATTTGTAGTCGGCTCCGAACTTTCTATGATATCAGGAATAGCCATCCTCTTACTTGCCATCTCCACTATGAGGTCATTCTTGCATTCTGTGACAAAAGAGTAAGCAATATCAGAACACGCTTCATTGAGAAGCTGCGTACTGCAGGAACGCTTGCTGCAACCTGCTGCCCCGTCGTGTCCGCCATGCTGATCCTAACATCCGATCAAATGTGGCTTTCGTTCACGACTACGATTTGAGCAGACATCCAATACACGTGAACTTGAGCGACTGTCGCGTTTTAGGATGGGCAGTGTGTGAACCGAGATGACATAGGAAGAATAGAGGAAACGTAGGGCGTCTGTACCGACGCGTCGGCTACCTAGTTTCGTTTGGCAAAGTAAATATACTGACATTCCACTGACAGACACAAATCGTGCAGGGCTACTGTGTACATTGGAGATACTACTTACTTCCAAGCAGTAGAACCTTGGCATCGTAATAGTTCATGACGTCGCCGTTCTTCGATCGCCAGAACGCCTTCTTGACGGTTGATCTGTCATAATCTTCACTTTTTGGGTTTAAAACTCTTGATGAGAGACACGGGCAAAATTACATTCACCTCGTCCTCTATGTATCGCACGTATGCGTACATGTCGCTTTGATGATGCTGCAGAAGCAACGATTCACCGCGTTCAACCAAACGAAACGAAACTCAGCAGACAAAAAAAGCGCGCACATGCAGAGCAAAAACTGCAAGTGAATCACGGCGGGGCTGGCGGTGTTGCCAGTGTTGCTAAAGGCGGATGCTATCCAACGTAACGGTACCCATCAGTAGTAATGTTACAACCCAAGATTTACACAGAAAATCCACGGCAAGTATTGCACTTTTTACTTTAAATTATTTTAAAATTACTTTAACACTTTTAAAAAAATTTAAATTTTTAAAATTTTTAAATTGGCAAAATCTGACTCAGTGCAATACTTGTCGTGGATTTTCTATGTAAAACTCGGGTTGTAGGAAATAAAAAACTAGATAGAAAGGAAGCAGACAGTGGGAAATGATTTATTTGAAAATCAACGACGCCATCTTGAAGAAGTCACGCCGGTGCGGGCGACTGGAGCACGACGGTTGCAGAGGCAGGTGGCACGCTAGTTCCAAGGCGTCACACCAGATGGCGCCAGCATCGTAGCTCTGTACGAGAAACACAGAGAACAAGAAAGTACTAGCGACACGTAAAAATGGCAACACTGCTCGACAAGTCTAACCATGCCAGAGCGCGGGGAAAAGGCCTAACCGCTACTGCTAAACAGCACGGAGAAAACACTACATATCGGGGGAAAAGGCTTAAGGCAATCGACAAGGCCTAACCAAAGCGTCACAACACTACGCGGCTAACACATGGCGGGAACCACTAGCCACACGATGGTAAACGTGCGTCAACAGGCTTGGACGCCGCTAAACAAGTCTAAACATTCGCGTACGGCGAGAAAAGGCTTAACACGAGCACGGTAAAACAATGCGCAAACATCGGTAAATCACTCACCTTTTTCCCCGCTGCGACGGAGCGTCCGCTCTCGTCGACAGCCAGGGATCAAGTGACGACGGAGCGACCGGCCGCACGTCTTCTACCTACGAGAGCCAGAGCTGGACTGACTCAGGCGACGCGCCGCGGCAGCTACGCATGCGCGCGCGCTCCTAGCTCTCTCTGCGCCGCCCGCGGGTGTTTTCGGTTTCGGCTCTCCGCTGCGCGCGCGCGCGCTCCTAGCGGCGACGGGTGGCTTCTGAGTTTCGGTGTCACTCTCGTTTCTTTGCGCGCGCGTTTATCTGTATAAAGGCAGCGCGCACCGCGCTCGCGTCATCATTCTGTCCGATACGTGCAAAACGCCATGTGTGGTTTATTCTCCTGCGTTTCTCGTCGTCGCAAGGAAAATACGAAAAACGAAGAACTTCGCGAATTTATACGCGGCATCGTGGAGGAAGCCTTTCAAGTCCACCGCCTGGAATGGTTGCAAGCGCGTCAAGAAATGTGTCAGGACAAGATGAAGACGCTCAACTGCATCTTAGCGGCGGACAGACTGGTGAAAAAGAAGTCCAACTTTAGCCTGGATAATCTGTATTGGGAACGCAGTTCCGATGTAGAGGTCGACGACGACAACGTGTAAATAAAAGCGATGCATTTCTCTTCGAGTCTCAGTCTCTTCTTTCTCTTCGTGAAACGTGTACGCACGCAACATGTCTTCCCCCGAACCTTTTCGTTTCCGTCATCCTTTTCGCTGTATCTTAAGCGGCCCCTCCATGTGCGGCAAATCTACTTTCGTTGCTAACGTGCTGAGGAACCTGAACGACGTGGTGGACAAGCCTCCGTCACAAATATTCTACGTGCAGAAATATGCTTCGCCGAGCATGCAGAACGAATTCGGGGACTCCGTAAAATTTACCAAGGAGCTACCGCTAGAGTGGGACACGTCGCGCGCTACGCTGATCGTCGTCGACGATCACATGACCGACGCCGGTTCCTTGAAGGAGGTGACCGATCTTTTCATTCGGGGTTCTTACCACGCCAATGCGTCGATCTTCTTACTCGTTCAAAACATCTTTTTCGACAGTAGCCATTTTAGAACAATATCCTACAACGCCAGTTACGTCGTCCTGTGGCGCACCGTGCGCAGCGTGCACCAGATGGAACATTTCGGCCAACAGCTATTTGGCAGAAAAAGATTGGAGTATTTTCTGGACGCATATAAACAAGCGATGTCGCCGCCCCACGCATATTTACTCGTGGATCTTCACAACTATACGAGCGAGGATCACAGGTTGCGTAGCAATGTCTTTCCGGGAGAACGTCAATATATCTACGCTCCGAAATGAATCTCCGCCCTCACCTCACTTTACTCAAAGTACTCTCCACTCTACCCCCTCCACACCGCCGCGACGTCTTGAGACGTTCGTCCTCGTCCGACATGAAACACCTCTCCGAAATTTGCCTCAATGTATTGAACGGAAAGGTGGCTCTAGCTCCAGATACGTTCGCGCGTTTGAAGAAGCACAAACGCTTTTTACGACGGCTCGCCTACAAAAAGATTCACAAGAATCCGCAACGTTTGAAGCGCTATCTGTCTCAGCAGCGAGGACAGGGCGTTCTTTCGTCGGTGGTTCCTCTCCTGCTTTCCGCCGTGTTGAACCTTTTCGCCAATGGCCACGAGAATTGAAGTGGCCACCTCCTCCTCCATCGGAAACATTCTTTCCTCGAAGGAGAGTGACGACGTCAAAGTGAAACTCATACTGCAAGCACTGTATCGCATACTCAAGCAGTACGGATTTGACCCCTACGACAATAAAAACAAGGCTTCCGACGCTACAAATGACTTGGACTATTCGCTCCTCTCTCCAGAGGTGGACGAAGAGGAAGCGGAAAGGGTCGTCTCGGAATTAAAAAAGGTTCTTTCCTGGAATCGCGAGGGTTGTGTCTCTGTGTCGGGCAAGCCCATCAGACACTCCTCCGTTTACGAACTCGTCAATTATTTGTTGCAACGTAAGACGGGAAAGAAACCTTCCTGGTTCCCCAAAGTCTCGAAACTATTGCGCCTGATTTCTCTGCCCAAATCTCGCGAGCCTCAACAGCAGCAGCAGGCCTCCATTGCGTGGACGACTTATGGAGGGATATGAGAAACCAGAGGGTGGTTTGGGGGGTGTGGAACGCTATAGAAAAGCGCATCACTTGAGCAAAAAGAAGGCTCTCGCCATTCTCAGAAAGCTGGATGCCTACACGCTACACCATCCGGTCAGAAGAAAGTTTAATAGGAGACGCATCATCACGCTCAAGATCAACGACGTGTGGCAAATGGACCTCGCCGATTTTTCAAAATACAAGAGATCCAACGGTGGCTACCGCTACATTCTCGTGGCAATCGATTCCCTCTCCCGCTTTCTGCGCACCCTCCCACTAAAGACGAAGCGCCCCGCCGAAATGAAAAGGGCCATGATAAGACTTTTTCGGGGAGGTAACGTACCTACACACATCTTTTGCGACAGAGGCGGGGAATTCTACAACAAGACCGTCAAGAAGTATCTCTCACGAAAGAAGGTACACATGTATTCGACCTTCTCTCCAGTAATCAAAGCATCGCAGGCAGAACGCGTCATACGCACTTTACGCGACAGAATATTCGAAAATCTCGAGGGCGTACTGATAGTCCTCGTCCGTGATCTCTTGGTCGTTCAGGTCACTTTTAAAAGCTTCCTTTGGCGGTAGTGCGGGCAAATTGTACGCTTCGAAACTGTCGACGAAGGTGTACGGGTAAATTCCCTTCTTGAGGAGGCGTCGGAAGCGGTCACCAAACATTTGACGGGTACAATGAAACGCGCTCTCACCACCGCTGGCGAGCAGAGTTTCCACCAGGTTCGACAAGGGCAGGTTGAAAAACTGTGTGGTATCGCGGAAATGGAGATCTCCAATATTGAACCCTCTTATCTTTTCCGAACTCGAAGCTAAGATCCACGGTTCACCCATATTTAGAACGTGCATGTATCGGAGAAGGGAGCTCAAATCGTATTGCAGGTTGTGCACGCACACGACGAGTTCTTTGGTATTACGACACGTAAGGTTACACGCATCACACAGCGTTGCGACAAAATTCGAAGAACCGGGCTCTACGAAGTGGGTGTGGTCGTGATGCGACACTTTCCGTGTGTGTCGGTTAAATTCGATTCCACAAAATTCGCAGTGCGTAGCGCTCGCGTGCCGAAAGTGGTCTTCCACACTCATGACCAACGGTGAGGGAAGACGGTTCAGCCTATGGATTTGTTCGCTAAATCCCTTGAGCGCGAACAAGCATTTTTCTGCCACGTTGGATCCCAAATAGCCATCTACGCCTATTATTTTCCTGTCACAACCCCGTGCATCATCCTGTGCACACTCACGGCGTCCTTAACAAGTGCATCCTTTTCCAAGACGCTCTCCGTGTCTAACACCGCGAAATAGGGGTAGGGATGCGTGTACTGTATCTTGTTGAAGGAGACACTCTCCCCCGCTTTTGGCATTTCGAGGATCACTTCGTCTACGTCTCGACACAGACGTTCGTGCTGCTCCAACGCCCGTGCTGTGCTGTCCCATAGCCGCTCGTACACTTCTCACAATAAAAATAGTCACCACGTCCCGTGAAAGTGCTAAATTTTTTAATGCCATAGAAATGCTCCCTAACCTCGAGCAGACAGACTTTATCCTTATAGAGCGTACAGGGAACCCGTCCGGTAGATATCGAACTCGTCTGCTCGTCGAACACGTAGATGTACACGGAGATTTTGTTTTTTCTCTCCCACAGGGTAATGTCTTCGTAAGTGACTGGGAAGCAGGGGGGCCAGTACGTCACGCGCGTCTCCGAGTTCCGCGGATTCATATATTTATGATATCTGACATAATGGTTTGCATTCCTCTTTAACGGATGCAAGAGTGCTAGCACGCTATACTTGAAACACTCGTTTTCGTGATTCGGTGGAAGTTTGACGTTTGTGAGAGTCTTTCGTTCTCTTTTTAGCAGCTCGGGAAGCTCGATCGTGCACCCAATCCGCTTCGGTTTTAAGCGCGTTAGTTTTAAGTCGACACATTGGACGTCGTGCGAGGTGAAACCAGACCCTTCTCTCGCATAGTTTTCAACGCGTTGCGACGATTCTGCGATAGCAGCATTTATCGCGCCTTCGATTTCTTGGTGGTTATGAACCACTCTCATGTGAAGGTTCACGTGAAGGAGATGAGAAGTCAACCCGTCGGCTCCGTCCTTAACCATGAGCGCTTTCGAGCGCAGACAAAATTTGAAAGGCATGGGATAAGCTTCGAGGACGCGCGTGATTACTGGAGCTATGCTCGGTAGATAAAGTCGCAAATCGTCGAGGTTGTCGTCGTGTGGGGAACAGAGAAGCGTGTACCTAGTAGCCGTTCCGTCAAATGCCTCATCTGTGACAAAAAAAAGAAAGGAATCGTCTCTCCATGACGGAGGGATGATTCTTACGACGTGTTCTCGCAATTCAACGATTCTACGACCCTGGACAGGCTCAGCTTCGTTTTGAAATTCTGGACTTGCATCTGGTGATTCATCTCTAGCTCTACCAGACAGAGGAATGAAATCTGCATAGGACTGATCCCCTTCCCACATGAGCAATTCGTCTGCATTGTGGTGCCCATTTAGGGGTTCGTTGTCGTCGTCGTCGTCCGTTTCAGGTATGTATTACGAAAGGAGGACTACTGACTCTGTCGTCGTCATCTGAAAGGACGACTGGGCTGTTACCGAGATTCTCTATTCTAGCTTCGTGCTCTCTTTCTACGGCCACGAGCATGGCATCGATGGGGTCGTACTGACATACGAGACAGCGCGGCACTGCGGTCAAACAAAATCAGTACGAGATTCCCCCTCACGAAACAATGCTCACTTTTCCCTTCAGTTGAGGAACGCTTGAGATTGATGATGAGAAAGGACGGGATGAGTCCCTGTGTGTGTTCAGTGTCATGCGGAGACAGCGGCTATTGGTTCCTGAAAAACAATGTCATACATAGAATGCACCCTCACAGCAGAGACGGTCAACTTACATTTTGCTCCATGAAACGCCTCGCGTCGTGGATGGATGCCCCTCGTGGGCTTTCGATCAATCGTCGTAGAACCAGCGCACCTTTTATAGTCGCTACACCGCTCTCCTCCTCGTCCTCGCATTGCGACGGTGTCGTCTGTACTTTGACCACCCCGCCTTCCGTCTTTCGTGCCTTTTTGCGATGTCGCATATGACAATGATACCATCGACGTTGAATAAAACATTACACTAATTTCTAGCTAACTAGCCGACTTGTATATGACGACGAGAAGACCCAGTGTGGGATTCGAACCCAGGATCCTTCTACACTGGGCGCGACACACTAACCACCAGTCTAATTTGTACTGTGTGACGTTTTTCGTATTGCGGGGCTCGTGTCTACACACGTCACAACATGTTCAAACACGTCCAAACATGTTCAGACATGTTCAGACACGTTCAATGACGTCATAGAGAGGGTGAGAGGAACGAGTGCGTCCAGGGGCGACTTCGACGTTTCGCCGCCCGTGTCTGAACACGTCCAAACATGTTCTAACACGTCTTAACATGTCCAAACACGTTCAATGACGTCATGGAGAGTGAGAGGCAAAGCTTTACTATAAATGTCAAAGCGAACGTTCGATCATCATTCTCGTGCCATCATGATCAGCTTGGTAGATCCTCGTAAGTTATACCCATGACGTCATCATCGTCGCAATGTTTGAAGAGTTTCGTTTCCAGTGTACAACACTCTTGCTGCGCGTGAAGTCGGTTTTTTTCCGCCTCACATATTTCGGGAGATTGGTAGCGCCCGCTTCTTCTGCACCAATTGCGGTGGATTGTGGTCCAAAGGTACGCTTCCTCGTTATTTTTTTTTAAATACATTCTATAATTGTTCACATTTTTTCAGAGCAAAAGCATTGGACGGACCGATTGATTCGCCCGTTTCTCGGCTGTCGGACGGTAACGTTCGACGTACGTTGCGAAGGACTTCGACTATTGAAGGAAGATGGAGAAGATGGACCATCAGTGTCACTCTGTGACTGTAGAAGATTGTACGTGTGTGTGTTTGAGATATAAAAAAAAACGTTTCTCACGCTCTTTTCGTTGCAGATTACGAATGGCTACTGACGGGAGATCTACCCCTGGTCCTAACCTTCAAGCCTCCTCCGAAGACCTTCTTTTTGCGGATCGGCGATCGGTTGACCACCTGTCGTTGCGGTGGACTCTGGTCGAGAAACCCCAGCCATTGGTTAGACTCGAGCCTTCGTCCGTATTTGGGCTGCTTCCCGGCTACGAAACCAAAGCTGGAGCCTAATTCATGTGTAACGAGAAATAAAAAAAGGTTGTCTACTCTCATTCTGTCTCAGTTATGATGACGCCCGAGCAGAGGTTTGCAACCTATGTGCAAACGCGAATGTATCGGGACTTGCTGCAATTACGCGATTATATTCACGGCGATAGCTGCGAGGGAGACTTTCGCTCGATTCTCAAGACGATATCCTTACGTCTGTTCACCGTCAGTGGGAAGATTGCAAAGAAAATGAAGCGTTTCGTAGATTACAAGCTCGAGCTGTTGGAAAAGTATAGACGAGGAGAGACAGTCGACCCGTGTCTCATCAACGCGGGTTTCAACCGACATATCGTCCGTCGCTACTGGCTTCTCCACACATCCCTCGACGTCACGGTGCAGACCGGCGACGACGAGCGTCGTGTCAGCACGTTGGAAGATCGTCTCGCAAGGGTCTTGTGTATGTCGTGAAAAAGTAAATAGTCTATTTTTACGAAACGAGTTCGCTCACGAGGAGACGTTTTATTGTTTCGTCATTCTCTTCGAGGTTACAGGAAAACATGGATACACAATTTTTCAAGCTGTAGCGTTTCGACATGCGCGTGGCTACGTAGATACAAAAAAGCCCGCAGTAAGGCGAAAAAGGCGATTGAATACACTTGTCGTTATACTCGTTCACTACAGGTAAAGTCCTTCGAAGGTTTGCTTCGATGGGGGGAAGTCCGTAGCTGTCGAAAAACAAGGCAGACTCGTCGTAGTTTTTCAGGTAGAGCACCCAGTGCTGCCCGCGCCTTCTTCGCTCTTCGGTATTGATGATTAAATAGCCGGGCTTGCGTAAAACGAAGGCTTTGTCGGAAGCGCAAATGCCTCTCAGCATGGAGGAAGCGAGGGGGTTCAGGGACACGAGTTCCAAGATGTCGCTCTCGTACATCTTTTCTTATGAGAAGGTGACCGTGCGGTCCTTGTCGACGCACATGAGCTTGGAACACTCGGAAATCAAGAGGACGGTGACCGGGTGTGGAAGGGCTTTAGCAAAGCGTAATTGCAGGCGAACGTTTCCTTTTCGCCACTCATTCAAATGCGAAGGAGAAGAACACTTGTCCACGTCCAAGTTGAAGTAGAGAAGGAACCCGTTCGTTTTAAATCGCTCGTAGCTATACTTGAAATGTTTCTCTCCCAGTTCTTGCAAGAAGTTAAAGTAGGGAATTTTGACGAGGTCGTTCTGAAAGTCGTACTCGGCTCGCACTTGCTGGCCGTCCACGGAGAGCATCGAATGAGACAGGTCGTAATGGCGGAATTTGTAGGGGTTCGATTGGATGTCGCCGAGAAAGTCGGACGTGGCGAGCAAGGTGAGCAAGGACGTGGCGGTGACGCATAATTTGGAAGGCACCCTTCCGGGGTAAACGTTTTCAAAGTGAGCGTCCAAGCTCCCGGCACTCAAGCTCCGCACCTTGGTTTCCAATCCGCGTAACACGTAGATGGCTGGCGTGGTCTGAAGCCGCCGCTCGTATTCCAAAAACAGTGAAGGTGCCAGCGTCACCTTTTTCAAGTGTAACGTCATTTCTTTAATGTCCACCTTGTAATTGTACGTTTTTTTGTCGTTGGGGGCCGATATGAGTTTAAATTCGTCGTTGTTTAATAGGAAAACGACGCGAATTTCGACGGCAGGTACCACCAGGCGCGGCTGTTGAAACAGGTCGGTATTGATCTGTCCGACCAGGTTAAAGTATTTTCCACCCTTCGTCGCTTCGTAACGTTGTTTCGGACCGCGAGACGATACGTCGTAATCGTTCTTTAAATGTTCGTCGTCCTCGACATAAAGTCCGGCCGCGTGCACTGTTTCTTGAGCCATGGGCGTGGAATGAAGCACGACGTCCAAAATACTCCTGTAGGCATACAACTCGTTGGAACTGACGAGCTTGTTGTTCGCAAAAACGGTGACCGTCTTAAACATGCCGCTCAACAGGTGGTTTATTGGGAAAACGACATCTTTCTCGTCCATTTCTTCCCCGTCGTCGCGAACAATGCGCACGGTCAAAGACACGAAACTGCCGTAGAGATCCAAGTGCGCCCTTTGCAAATTTTGAATAGAAAATTCGATTACAGAATTATTTACTCCGTTGACAGGATAAAAGAGTTGGTACGAAGTATCTTCCACGCCGTATTGAATGGAAGGGGGTTCGAATATCATCACGTCACTCGTAAGACAATGCGGTGACCGTTGCGTCTGTATTTTTGCTTTCGTTGACGTCATGACGGAGCGCGCGCAGCGGATGTGTGACCTTCTCGGCGTACCAAAGATATCTGCAGGTGCGTCGTGTGTCGGCGCCTTTTGTTGTCTTTTGCGGCGTTTATTTCCATTGTTGTTGTTTCCAGAGCCCTCCATGGAATCCAGCACGTCTCTCCCCGTTGCTATGGCCGTCTTTTTTACTGCACGCGGTATTCCTTCGCCATCGGCCAAATTCTGCGCCAAGCGCTTCAACGTTCTCTTGGCGATCGGTTTTATTTGCAGCCAGATGGGAACGATAAACTTGGATATGTTGCTCAACACACCGCCCCCTCGTTGGAAAAGGGGTTCTGTGTACACGGGATTTATTTTGGGGGAATTACGGTACATATTTGAAATGCAATGTTAGATTGGTTCTGCCTTTGGACCGCAACGGCAAACGTCTTCCCGTTTCGTCCGCGAGAACGATCGTCACTGAGGGAATTTCGAATTGAGACAGGTTAAAATACTGGATGTTATGTAACGTGTAGGTGACGACGTGCTTGTCTTTCTCATAATAAAAGGGTAGTATTTTAAATATCGTTTTTTTCCGATCCCCACGTCCATGGGTTCCACGATATCCGTGTACACGATTATGTTGTGAAACGGGGGTTCCAGGAGTACCTCGACAGAGCTCGTGGCATCCTCCTCCTCCTCCCCCGTGAACACGGTACGCGATTCGAAGCCCAAAAGCACGGCCAGGTACTCGGAAGGTCTTAGGGTGGAGGTACCCTCAGAAAGCCGAATTTTACATTTCTGTTCGGTTCCGTCGAAGCTGAAGCGCGCGCGTTCGCCTACGCGCTGGTTAATCGCATCCAGAAGTGCTTGCGGCGTCGCATAATAGCCGCAAAGATCGAGGAATTTTCGTCTTGATCGTGAAAGAAAATTGGCGCGCTACGGGGAGAGAGACGCGTAGCGTTTCTCCGTGTCCCTCGACGGGTGTGAGATGTAGCAGCTTGACAAGGGGTTCCGGTACGTGCAACCCTTTCGGCGTTTTCAGAGAGTAGACGTTATCTCGTCGAAGTCGTCACTCTCCTTCGAGGAAAGAATGTTTCCGATGGAGGAGGAGGTGGTCACTTCAATTCTCTTGGCCATTGGCGAAAAGGTTCAACACGGCGGAAAGCAGGAGAGGAGCCACCGACGAAAGAACGCCCTGTCCTCGCTGCTGAGACAGATAGCGCTTCAAACGTTGCGGATTCTTGTGAATCTTTTTGTAGGCGAGCCGTCGTAAAAAGCGTTTGTGCTTCTTCAAACGCGCGAACGTATCTGGAGCTAGAGCCACCTTTTCGTTCAATGCATTGAGGCAAATTTCGGAGAGGTGTTTCATGTCGGACGAGGACGAACGTCTCAAGACGTCGCGGCGGCGTGGAGGGGGTAGAGTGGAGAGTACTTTGAGTAAAGTGAGGTGAGGGCGGAGATTCATTTCGGAGCGTAGATATATTGACGGTCTCCCGGAAAGATTTTGCTACGCAACCTGTGATCCTCGTGCGTATAGTTGTGAAGATCCACGAGTAAATATGCGTGGGGCGACGACATCGCTTGTTTATATGCGTCCAGAAAATACCCCAATCTTTTTCTGCCAAATAGCTGTTGGCCGAAATGTTCCATCTGGTGCACGCTGCGCACGGTGCGCCACAGGACGACGTAACTGGCATTGTAGGATATTGTTCTAAAATGACTACTGTCGAAAAAGATGTTTTGAACGAGTAAGAAGATCGACGCGTTGACGTGGTGAGAACCCCGAATGAAAAGATCGGTCACCTCCTTCAAGGAACCGGCGTCGGTCATGTGATCGTCGACGACGATCAGCGTAGCGCGCGACGTGTCCCACTCTCGCGGTAGCTCCTTGGTAAATTTTACGGAGTCCCCGAATTCGTCCTGCATGCTCGGCGAAGCATATTTCTGCACGTAGAATATTTGTGACGGAGGCTTGTCCACCACGTCGTTCAGGTTCCTCAGCACGTTAGCAACGAAAGTAGATTTGCCGCACATGGACGGGCCGCTTAAGATACAGCGAAAAGGATGACGTAAACGAAAAGGTTCGGGGGAAGACATGTTGCGTGCGAAAGAAGAGACTGAGACTCGAAGAGAAATGCCTCGCTTTTATTTACACGTCGTCGTCGTCGTCCTCTACATCGGAACTGCGTTCCCAATACAGATTATCCAAGCTAAAGTTGGACTTCTTTTTCGCCAGTCTGTCCGCCGCTAAGATGCGGTTGAGCGTCTTCATCTTGTCCTGACACATTTCTTGACGCGCTTGCAACCATTCCAGGTGGTGGACTTGAAAGGCTTCCTCCACGATGCCGCGTATAAATTCGCGAAGTTCTTCGTTTTTCGTCTTTTCCTTGCCACGACGAGAAACGCAAGAGAATAAACCACACATGGCGTTTTCCACGTATCGGACAGAATGATGACGCGAGCGCGGTGCGCGCTGCCTTTATACAGATAAACGCGCGCGCAAAGAAACGAGAGTGACACCGAAACTCAGAACCCACCCGTCGCCGCTAGGAGCGCGCGCGCGCGCAGCGGAGAGCCGAAACCGAAAACACCCGCGGGCGGCGCAGAGGCAGCTAGGAGCGCGCATGCGCGGTCGGGTGGAGCAGTGGGCGCTAGGAGCGCGCGCGCATGCGTAGCTGCCGCGGCGCGTCGCCTGAGTCAGTCCAGCTCTGGCTCTCGTAGGTAGAAGACGTGCGGCCGGTCGCTCCGTCGTCACTTGATCCCTGGCTGTCGACGAGAGCGGACGCTCCGTCGCAGCGGGGAAAAAGGTGAGTGATTTACCGATGTTTGCGCGTTGTTTTACCGTGCTCGTGTTAAGCCTTTTCTCGCCGTACGCGAATGTTTAGACTTGTTTAGCGGTGTCCAAGCCTGTTGACGCACGTTTACCATCGTGTGGCTAGTGGTTCCCGCCATGTGTTAGCCGCGTAGTGTTGTGACGCTTTGGTTAGGCCTTGTCGATTGCCTTAAGCCTTTTCCAGGGATGTGTAGTGTTTTCTCCGTGGTGTTTAGCAGTAGCGGTTAGGCCTTTTCCCCGCGCTCTGGCATGGTTAGACTTGTCGAGCAGTGTTGCCATTTTTACGTGTCGCTAGTACTTTCTTGTTCTCTGTGTTTCTCGTATAGAGCTACGATGCTGGCGCCATCTGGTGTGACGCCTTGGAACTAGCGTGCCACCTGCCTCTGCAACCGTCGTGCTCCAGTCGCCCGCACCGGCGTGATTTCTTCAAGATGGCGTCATTGATTTTCAAATAAATCATTTCCCACTGTCTGCTTCCTTTCTATCTAGTTTTTTATTTCCTACAACCCGAGTTTTACATAGAAAATCCACGACAAGTATTGCACTGAGTCAGATTTTGCCCAATTAAAAAATTTTAAAAATTTAAATTTTTTTAAAAATTTTAAAGTAAAAAGTGCAATACTTGCCGTGGATTTTCTGTGTAAATCTTGGGTTGTAACATTACTACTCCCATCGTGTGGATAACGTAGTGTCTGCCGCTGACGGTAAGAAAAATAAACACTAATTATTTTTATGACAAAATATTTTGCCGTGAAATTTTACAAACACAGTAATAATTCTCGTCCCGTACATACGTATTTAGTTGGAGGAGTATGATATGTGCTACGTTGCCTGGTTTTCGTGTCAATAACAAACTGACACGAAAATCAAGCAACATTGTGGTCACTATTCCCTCGCAAAATGCAGAAGACGCAGACGTTATGAAAGTCGTGTTATTACTGCTTACACTCGCATTTTGCTAAGTTATCTTGCAGAAGACCGCGTGAAGCGGTTGTTGTTAGTGGTTGTGAGTATGCCTCCAAGGCACCGTAGCAAGCAATATTTGCACAAAGATGCTGAGTTTAAGGTTCCGATAATGACACGCTACAACAGGCGAAGGCAGACCAAAGTAGTATATAGTCAGCTCAACTGGCCCACAACTCACACAGTGGCCTGGACGCCATTATTGAGCAATTAGAGAAATTTGGGACCCCCATAGTAATTAGGATAATTCAGGGAGTCATTACACT
Source organism: Ornithodoros turicata (assembly GCF_037126465.1). Classification (NCBI taxonomy): domain Eukaryota; kingdom Metazoa; phylum Arthropoda; class Arachnida; order Ixodida; family Argasidae; genus Ornithodoros; species Ornithodoros turicata. The sequence continues at coordinate 174,771,039 of NC_088201.1, forward strand.
AATTGGGAGCATCTAGGACGTGTCCAGACCACTGTGTGAGTTGTGGGCTAGTTGAGCTGATAAAAAAAATAAGTAGAAAATAAAACAAATAGATAGAGATAGAGTGGAGAGAAGGAGTTTAGTTGAAGATCAACGACGCCATCTTGAAGAAAGCGGTTCGGACAGGCCGCTGACCGTCTCTGGGCGACGGAGCACGGATGCAGGTTGCAAAGCATCGCAGCTATGACCACCGACATCCTGTGACGTCAGCTGTGTCGTCATCATGGCATGTCTGGGCAAGTTAGGGCAGCTCTGGACATGCAGGGAGAAAAACACTCGTAATACAGCGGCTGGGAAAGCAAGAGTAAATATGGAAACCATCAATAGCTAACAAGAAAATAGAATTAGTTACACAACAAATGATCCCACCACAACAGGAGCACAGAACGATGCGACTGCTCTATCCGACAGTCAGGCAGAGAACTGACTCGTAATGGTGTTTTTCTCCTGTATAAAGCCCCACAGCTGCACCCCCTAGCGGTTACTTTCTCAACTAATCTCACAACAAAATTATTAAGAATCACGCCAGCGCAACTCCCGTTCCCAAGGCAGAAGATAGAAAATGGCGGGGATGCCCGGACAACAGCAACCAGCACCCAACGTGCACTGGCACGAAAATCGCAAACAAAGCGGGAAGAAAGTTGGCGAAAGCATTAGTTACACAACAGATCAGTTCACCACAGCAGGAGCGCAGACCGATGTGACTGCTCTCTGCGACAGCCAGCGAGAAACTGACTGGGACGCCGCTCCGCGGCCGCTATGCATGCGCGCTCCCAGCGCCCTCTGGGGCGACTACCTCCGAGAGGCTAAGAGACAAGAGTATTCCTGCGCCCCCTGCTGGCCGTTCTCATTGGTCATGACGTCATCCTATTGTCTCAGGGCTACACTGTTTTTTTCCACTAGTGCTCCATTGGACAAGGTCAATCTACAATGAAGCCATGGCATGACGTCATCATGCACCTGCGTGGCTCAAGGACGCGTGCGCTCTAGACAGGGGACCTATTATTTATTGAATCACTATCCCAAGATTATTTCCTTTATTCTTCTATCACGATTGAATAGGAAACTATTGCAGAAGAGCACCATGCATGAAAGCTGATCGTAGGAATTCCAAAGACTTACTAAATGAGACTTGCAAAAGAAGCCTAACATGTAACTCCATCAACGGCTAATAAGAGGACTAGGCACTCAACAAATCAACAGAGAGTACGGGTAACAAGGAGCGCAGAACGATGCGTGTACTCCGTCCGACAGCCAGGCACGGAACTGAGTCGTAATGCTTTTTCTCCTCTGTAAAGTCATGCATCTATCCCTCTTGCAGTTGATTTCTGAAATAATTTAATCGCGAAATTATTAAGAATAGCACTATTCCCATTCAGGGCAGCACTATCGTCAAGACAACAATGTTCCTTGTCAAAAAAGAAAAAATACAAAGCGTCAACAAAGGAAAGCATGCATATCGGGGCATGTCCGAACACGTCAGGATAAATCGCACGACTGCTGGGCAACAGAGGAAAACAAAGAGACACTTGAACAGAGTGAAAAAGACACTCACCACCATTTTTCACGTTCACAGCATTCCCTCATTGTAAATCCGCTCATCACAAAATCCACCTGCATGGGCGAACACCATTCACCAGTGACGAACCACACATCTGCACCCCATCAGGGGCAGAGAGAACCCGAGCGAAACTAAACTCTTCCACTGACGGCCAACGCAATTGCCAGGAGCAGAATTAGCGTGCCCACACCCGTCAGTGCCCAAGAGAGAAGTGAATCCTTGCGCCCCCTGCAGGCCGTTGTCATTGGTCGTGACGTCATCCTATTGTCTCAGTGCTGCCCTGTTTTTTTCCACTAATGCTCCTCTAGACAAGGTCAACCTGAAACATATAGTGTTGCGGTATGACGTCATCATGCAGGTGTGTGGCTCAAGGACGCTTATGCTCTAGACAGGGGACCTGTTATTTATTGAATCACTATCCGTAGATTATTTCCTTTATTCTACTATAATGATTGCATTGGGAACTATTGCAGAAAAACACCATAGATAAGAGGGGATTGTAGCATTTCATTCCCAAAGTCTTACTGTACAGGGAAAAAATAATGGTTCAGCAAGACATCTCTATCCCAGCCGAGAGCCATGCAGCTAAGTGAATAATGACGCTTTGTTCCTCCTGAGTAAAGTCACACACCTGTCCCCCTCGCGGTTACTCTCTGAACTAAATGAATCGCAAAATTATTAAGAATAGCTCTACTCCCATTCAAGGCAGCACTATCGTAAAGAATATTCCTTGTACAAAAAGAAAAAAAACTACATGTAGAAGGAAAGCCTGTCAGAACAGGCCCAGGCATGTCAGCGCATCGTTGTCAGACAACAAGGGGGAAAAAAGCGCAAAGAAACAAAGAAGAAAACCAGTATCAAACTATTTCTAAGCACACCCACTCCTCTTATTCAAAAACAGTGCTCATCATAAATCCGTCCAGGACAATACACACCATTTTTCTATTGCTACACTTTTTTCCAGTAACGGTCAATGCATTGCTACAGACTGCGTGACGTCATCACATCCTGTCTAAAGAAGAAGACAGTGGCAGAGACCCCTATTATTTATTGAATCGCAAGATTATTTCCTTTGTTCTACTCTTAATGACATTCATTCTCTCATTAAAATTCAACAAAAAAGCACCCTGCATATTAACGATTTTCACCCCAAAGGCCCATCATGGTCATTAGAATTACATTAAACTACCACTGCTCTTTAAAATAATAAGTGCGTCCACTCCACATCACCTCCAGTCTTATGCAATACATGACCCTTTCTATGCTCATACATTTCGTTGTCTGAGGCTACACCTGCGAGCAAAAAGGCGCGGAAGCCGGGGGGCAAAGTTCCATTCGCGCATCCCAAAGCACAAGACAGAACGCCTTTACGGGAACATGATGCCATTTCTACCATATTAATGATTTTGTACCTTGCATTGCAGTTTAGAAAAACTACTACAAAACTATAATTTTAGGAACTCATTAAAATTCTACTTTCTATGGAAACTATAATTGCCCTATTACTTGGATCGCTATTAATGAAGCGCTCCAATTTTTTCTCTCTTCTTATTTCAGCCTTGTCATGCAGTGAAGCAGACTCACATCCAAAATAATTAATTTACACTGAGGGTGCCATGCTTCAGGAATTCCTATCCTACGTTCAGATGCGAGCATTTCTTCACGGATACCTTTAACAGCTGACCTCCTCAACATACCGAGCTCCTAACAACATCTAACAAACAATCACAGAAATCCTCTTCTCAGCTGCACCATGCGACTTTCTTCTGCGTAAAATCGGTGATTTGAGGAGGAGAGCAGCGAAAAATTGCGCGCACTTGTGCTTGACTTAAAAAACCTGAAGCATATGCCAATAAACCAAGAAAAAGACACTCATGTCTGGTATCTGATAGTGCCACATACACAGACGCATTGTCGCAAAGAAAGCACAGGACAGGGATACACAAATTTCCTTAGGTGAGCAGGGAAAAGGCTTAAAACCTCAGGAATAATAGCAGAGTCACCGGACATCGCTACTCGGCTAACACAAGATAACAACAACAAGATAATAGCGGCGGGTAAAATTGCAACACTGCTAAACAAGCCTCAACATGCCATCGTGACGTCGCAAACCAGGAAAAAGAAGCACGCGCGCACACACAGCAGCTCAGGAATGCACAAGGAGAGGTGCTTTATAAGAATTTCTACTCCACGCTCAGACACCAGCATTTCTGCACAAATACCTATAACGGCTGACTTCCTCAACATATCGAGGAAAGCGAATACTGACACTCACGATATAACAAAAAACAAACAAATTCCATTCTCATGAACTCTCCTCTGCCGAGCGGCTTTCTCCTGCTCTACCTGGATGCTGACTGTTTCCCCTCATCTACATTCTGAGTAAAAGCAGTGAAAGGAGAAAAGAACCGCGAAAAATTACACGCATTTGTGCTCCAATAGCTGTAACTGCAAGAAACCGTAGCGCACGCCAATAAACTGAGAAAAAGACACCCATTTCTGCCACCAGATAATTCTTGCATAATGCCACATACACAGCCGCATTACCCTTGCGTAAAGAAAGCACAGGACAGGGATACACAAATTTCCTTAAGTGAGCAGGGAAAAGGCTTTAGTCGAACCGCTCAGGAATAATCGGAGAATCACCGCTTATCGCAACAAAACTCGACGGCTAGCACAACATGACACCAACAAGATACTAGCACCGGGTAAAACTGCAGCAAGAAAGACACTGCTAAACAAGTCCAGACATGCCATGATGCCGTCACAAATCAGGAAAAAAGCACACGCACGCACAGAGCACAACGCATTAAACACATGGAGCGCTCAGGAATAATCGTAGCGTTACCGCACATCGCTACGAAGCTCAACGGCTAACACAAGACAACAACAACAAGATATTAGCGGAGGGTAAAAATTGTAGCAAGAAAGACGCTACTGAGCAAGTCTAGACATGCGACATCGAAAGCGAAAACACTGGTGATCGGGGAAAAGGCCTAAGCCTGCGGCGGATCATCATAGAGCATACACAAGTTCATTTTTCTATTTCGCGTAAACTAAACGCGGTCTGCTTGGAAAACGACGCACAAATTTTGTCAGGGAGCAGAGAAATATAGAAATTTCTACTCCGTGCTCTGATACCAGCATTTCCGCTCAAACACCTGCAAGATTAAGCACTGCTTACTTCGATCAAGATATCGAACACCCAACAAAATCAATCAAACAAACAACCCCACTTCCACTTATAGAACACTATTCAGCTTTTACCAGGAGGCTTTCTTCTGCGTAAAAGTGGAGAAAATAAGAAAGGAGCAGCGAAAAATTACACGCACTTTTGCTCGCCATAGCGATAAGAGAATAAAATAAAATAACGGGGCAAACGCTAATAAAGTGTGACAAATACACCCATTTCTGCTATCAGATAATTATTGCATAATGCTAAATACTCAATTGCATTGTCCCTGCGTGAAGAAAGCACAGGAAAAGGACACAGAATTTATCTTAAGCGAGCAGGGAAAGTCACCTCTACTCGGACAGCTTAATACCATAAAGTCTGAATTTTTGCAAAGAAAACAAAGCTTGAACAGCGCCACGAATGTGACAGATACATACTAACAAACAAACAACAGCAGGACCGTCGTCGGGCACTCATAAAATACCCTCTCCAAAACAAAGACCTCCCCGGGTTCGCGAGGCAATTCCATTAAAAACGCTCGTCCAATCCAACAGATAGCAATGCAAACGCGACTACCCTTATTTTTTAAACCACTATTTCACGCAATAGTACATAAATGTATCACTCGTGTCACACGAAAAGGCAAACACTTACTTGTCAAGTGGGGTCCCAGCTCGCACGCGCACACAAACACACACTCACATTTTCACACTCATAAACACAAAGTCTATTCATAGCCACATAAATCCATATTATTCCTCAGGTCAATAATTATCCAACCAGCGTCAAAAGACGGCTCACAGATGTATGCGCACGCAAAGGTCTTCGTTCCGGATGTAATAGGATATCACCGGTCGACCGTCGCAAAGCAAAAAACAATGGAATGCATGTTCGCTATACATCCGAAGAAAGCGGTGCCGTGCTTCTACGCAGCGATCATTGTACACGAGTGAATTCACCTTCGTTTTTACTTTTATTTCCTTGCACCCATATATTTTGCAAGAATACTATAGAGCAGAACGGGCAAATGTGAACATCATTCGCTACACACTGTAGCTCTCATCATTTTCAAACCAAACCACTTAACATGTGTTCATAGGTCTTCACCAAATTGGTGATTATGATTAGTCATAATAAATGTCTCAAAATAAAATCAAATCAAATCAAATAATCATTCCAGCATCGCTGGCTGCAACCTTGGGTACCCTGCTTGGGTCTGCTGGCGCTGGAATAAAAGATTTATCGCGAGGGTACTACAATGGTGAGCTCTGCTGCTGTTTAAGTGATAAAACAGTGCGCCTGCTCGGGGAAACGGATCGCGCGCGTCCAAACCGCGAGGCCCGCGTTGCGCTCGCATGGGGAATCGCGCGCGTCGCGTCCCGAGAACGGGTTCGCGCGCGGCTCGCGTGGGGTGCGGTTCGGGCGCACTGTTTTATCACTTAAACAGCAGCAGAGCTCACCATTGTAGTACCCTCGCGATAAATCTTTTATTCCAGCGCCAGCAGACCCAAGCAGGGTACCCAAGGTTGCAGCCAGCGATGCTGTAATGATTATTTTATTTTATTTCATTTCATTTTTAGTCATTATCGGCTCACCAGCTACAGTGTGTAGCGAATGATGTTCACATTTGCCCGTTCTGCTCTATAGTATTCTTGTAATATATATGGGTGCAAGGAAATAAAAGTAAAAAGGAAGGTGAATTCACTCGTGTACAATGATCGCTGCGTAGAAGCACGGCACCGCTTTCTTCGGATGTATAGCGAACATGCATTCCATTCTTTTTTGCTTTGCGACGGTCGACCGGTGATATCCTATTAGATCCGGAACGAAGACCTTTGCGTGCGCATACATCTGTGAGCCGTCTTTTGACGCTGGTTGGATAATTATTGACCTGAGGAATAATATGGATTTATGTGGCTATGAATAGAGTTTGTGTTTGTGAGTGTGAAAATGTGAGTGTGTGTGTGTGTGTGTGTGTGCGCGTGCGAGCTGGGACCCCACTTGACAAGTAAGTGTTTGCCTTTTCGTGTGACACGAGTGATACATTTATGTACTATTGCGTGAAATAGTTGTTTAAAAAATAAGGGTAGTCGCGTTTGCATTGCTATCTGTTGGATTGGACGAGCGTTTTTAATGGAATTGCCTCGCGAACCCGAGGAGGTCTTTGTTTTGGAGAGGGTATTTTATGAGTGCGCGACGACGGTCCTGCTGTTGTTTGTTTGTTAGTATGTATCTGTCACGTCCGTGGCACTGTTCAAGCTTTGTTTTCTTTGCAAAAATTCAGACTTTATGGTATTAAGCTGTCCGAGTAGAAGTGACTTTCCCTGCTCGCTTAAGATAAATTCTGTGTCCTTTTCCTGTGATTTCTTCACGCAGGAACAATGCAATTGAGTATTTAGCATTATGCAATAATTATCTGATAGCAGAAATGGGTGTATTTGTCACAGTTTATTAGCGTGTGCCTCGTTATTTTATTTTATTCTCTTATCGCTATGGCGAGCAAAAGTGCGTGTAATTTTTCGCTGCTCCTTTCTTATTTTCTCCACTTTTACGCAGAAGAAAGCCTCCTGGTAAAAGCTGAATAGTGTTCTATAAGTGGAAGTGGGGTTGTTTGTTTGATTGATTTTGTTGGGTGTTCGATATCTTGATCGAAGTAAGCAGTGCTTATACTTGCAGGTGTTTGAGCGGAAATGCTAGTATCAGAGCACGGAGTAGAAATTTCTATATTTCTCTGCTCCCTGAGAAAATTTGTCCGTCGTTTTCCAAGCAGACCGCGTTTAGTTTACGCGAAATAGAAAAATGAACTTGTGTATGCTCTATGATGATCGCCGCAGGCTTACGCCTTTTCCCCGATCACCAGTGTTTTCGCTTTCGATGTCGCATGTCTAGACTTGCTCAGTAGCGTCTTTCTTGCTACAATTTTTACCCTCCGCTAATATCTTGTTGTTGTCGTCTTGTGTTAGCCGTTGAGCTTCGTAGCGATGTGCGGTAACGCTACGATTATTCCTGAACGCTCCATGTGTTTAGTGCGTTGTGCTCTGTGCGTGCGTGCGTGTGCTTTTTTCCTGATTTGTGACGGCATCATGGCATGTCTGGACTTGTTTAGCAGTGTCTTTCTTGCTTCAGTTTTACCCGTTGCTAGTATCTTGTTGGTGTCATGTTGTGCTAGCCGTCGAGTTTTGTTGCGATAAGCGGTGATTCTCCGATTATTCCTGAGCGGTTAGACTAAAGACTTTTCCCTGCTCACTTAAGGAAATTTGTGTATCCCTGTCCTGTGCTTTCTTTACGCAAGGGTAATGCGGCTGTGTATGTGGCATTATGCAAGAATTATCTGGTGGCAGAAATGGGTGTCTTTTTCTCAGTTTATTGGCGTGCGCTACGGTTTCTTGCAGTTACACCTATTGGAGCACAAATGCGTGTAATTTTTCGCGGTTCTTTTCTCCTTTCACTGCTTTTACTCAGAATGTAGATGAGGGGAAACAGTCAGCATCCAGGTAGAGCAGGAGAAAGCCGCTCGGCAGAGGAGAGTTCATGAGAATGGAATTTGTTTGTTTTTTGTTATATCTTGAGTGTCAGTATTCGCTTTCCTCGATATGTTGAGGAAGTCAGCCGTTATAGGTATTTGTGCAGAAATGCTGGTGTCTGAGCGTGGAGTAGAAATTCTTATAAAGCACCTCTCCTTGTGCATTCCTGAGCTGCTGTGTGTGCGCGCGTGCTTCTTTTTCCTGGTTTGCGACGTCACGATGGCATGTTGAGGCTTGTTTAGCAGTGTTGCAATTTTACCCGCCGCTATTATCTTGTTGTTGTTATCTTGTGTTAGCCGAGTAGCGATGTCCGGTGACTCTGCTATTATTCCTGAGGTTTTAAGCCTTTTCCCTGCTCACCTAAGGAAATTTGTGTATCCCTGTCCTGTGCTTTCTTTGCGACAATGCGTCTGTGTATGTGGCACTATCAGATACCAGACATGAGTGTCTTTTTCTTGGTTTATTGGCATATGCTTCAGGTTTTTTAAGTCAAGCACAAGTGCGCGCAATTTTTCGCTGCTCTCTTCCTCAAATCACCGATTTTACGCAGAAGAAAGTCGCATGGTGCAGCTGAGAAGAGGGTTTCTCTGATTGTTTGTTAGATGTTGTTAGGAGCTCGGAATGTTGAGGAAGTCAGCTGTTAAAGGTATCCGTGAAGAAATGCTCGCATCTGAACGCAGGATAGGAATTCCTGAAGCACGGCACCCTCAGTGTAAATTAATTATTTTGGATGTGAGTCTGCTTAACTGCATGACAAGGCTGAAATAAGAAGAGAGAAAAAATTCGAGCGCTTCATTAATAGCGATCCAAGTAATAGGGCAATTATAGTTTCCATAGAAAGTAGAATTTTAATGAGTTCCTAAAATTATAGTTTTGTAGTAGTTTTTCTAAATTGCAATGCAAGGTACAAAATCATTAATATGGTAGAAATGGCATCATGTTCCCGTAAAGGCGTTCTGTCTTGTGCTTTGGCATGCGCGAATGGAACTTTGCCCCCCGGCTTCCGCGCCTTTTTGCTCGCAGGTGTAGCCTCAGACAACGAATGTATGAGCATAGAAAGGGTCATGTATTGCATAAGACTGGAGGTGATGTGGAGTGGACGCACTTATTAGTTTAAAGAGCAGTGGTAGTTTACTGTAATTCTAATGACCATGATGAGCCTTTGGGGTGAAAATCGTTAATATGCAGGGTGCTTTTTTGTTGAATTTTAATGAGAGAATGAATGTCATTAAGAGTAGAACAAAGGAAATAATCTTGCGATTCAATAAATAATAGGGGTCTCTGCCGCTGTCTTCTTCTTTAGACAGGATGTGATGACGTCACGCAGTCTGTAGCAATGCATTGACCGTTACTGGAAAAAAGTGTAGCAATAGAAAAATGGTGTGTATTGTCCTGGACGGATTTATGATGAGCACTGTTTTTGAATAAGAGGAGTGGGTGTGCTTAGAAATAGTTTGATACTGGTTTTCTTCTTTGTTTCTTTTCGCTTTTTCCCCCTTGTTGTCTGACAAAGATGCGCTGACATGCCTGGGCCTGTTCTGACATGCTTTCCTTCTACATATAGTTTTTTTCTTTTTGTACAAGGAATATTCTTTACGATAGTGCTGCCTTGAATGGGAGTAGAGCTATTCTTAATAATTTTGCGATTCATTTAGTTCAGAGAGTAACCGCGAGGGGGACAGGTGTGTGACTTTATTCAGGAGGAACAAAGCGTCATTATTCACTTAGCTGCATGGCTCTCGGCTGGGATACAGATGTCTTGCTGAACCATTATTTTTTCCCTGTACAGTAAGACTTTGGGAATGAAATGCTATAATCTCCTCTTATCTATGGTGTTTTTCTGCAATAGTTCCCTATGCAATCATTATAGTAGAATAAAGGAAATAATCTACGGATAGTGATTCAATAAATAACAGGTCCCCAGTCTAGAGCGTAAGCGTCCTTGAGCCACGCACCTGCATGATGACGTCATACCACAACACTATATGTGTCAGGTTGACCTTGTCTAGAGGAGCATTAGTGGGAAAAAACAGGGCAGCCCTGAGACAATAGGATGACGTCACGACCAATGACAACGGCCTGCAGGGGGGCGCAAGTATTCACTTCTCTCTTGGACACTGACGGGTGTGGGCACGCTAATTCTGCTACTGGCAATTGCGTTGGCCATCAGTGGAAGAGTTTAGTTTCGCTCGGGTTCTGTCTGCCCCCGATGGGGTGCGGATGTGTGGTTCGTCACTGGTGAATGGTGTTCGACCATGCAGGTGGATTTTGTGATGAGCGGATTTACAATGAGGGAATGCTGTGAACGTGAAAAATGATGGTGAGTGTCTTTTTCACTCTGTTCAAGTGTTTCTTTGTTTTCCTCTGTTGCCGAGCAGTCGTGCGATTTATCCTGACGTGTTCGGACATGCCCCGATATGCATGCTTTCCTTTGTTGACGCTTTGTATTTTTTCTTTTTTGACAAGGAACATTGTTGTCTTGACGATAGTGCTACCCTGAATGGGAATAGTGCTATTCTTAATAATTTCGCGATTAAATTATTTCAGAAATCAACCGCAAGAGGGATAGATGCATGACTTTACAGAGGAGAAAAAGCATTACGACTCAGTTCCGTGCCTGGCTGTCGGACGGAGTAGACGCATCGTTCTGCGCTCCTTGTTACCCGTACTCTCTGTTGATTTGTTGGGTGCCTAGTCCTCTTATTAGCCGTTGATGGAGTTACGTGTTAGGCTATTTGTTCTTTTGCAAGTCTCATTTAGTAAGACTTTGGAATTCCTACGATCAGCTTTCATGCATGGTGCTCTTCTGCAATAGTTTCCTATTCAATCGTTATAGAAGAATAAAGGAAATAATCTTGGGATAGTGATTCAATAAATAATAGGTCCCCTGTCTAGAGCGCACGCGTCCTTGAGCCACGCAGGTGCATGATGACGTCATGCCATGGCTTCATTGTAGATTGACCTTGTCCAATGGAGCACTAGTGGAAAAAACAGTGTAGCCCTGAGCCAATAGGATGACGTCACGACCAATGAGAACGGCCAGCCGGGGGCGCAGGAATGCTCTTGTCTCTTAGCCTCTCGGAGGTAGTCGCCCCAGAGGGCGCTAGGAGCGCGCATGCGTAGCGGCCGCGGAGCGGCGTCCCAGTCAGTTTCTCGCTGGCTGTCGTGGAGAGCAGTCGCATCGGTCTGCGCTCCTGCTGTGGTGAGCTGATCTGTTGTGTAACTAATGCTTTCGCCAACTTTCTTCCCGCTTTGTTTGCGATTTTCGTGCCAGTGCACGTCGGGTGCTGGTTGCTGTTGTCCGGGCATCCCCGCCATTTTCTATCTTCTTCTGCCTTGGGAACGGGAGTTGCGCTGGCGTGATTCTTAATAATTTTGTTGTGAGATTAGTTGAGAAAGTAACCGCTAGGGGGTGCAGCTGTGGGGCTTTATACAGGAGAAAAACACCATTACGAGTCAGTTCTCTGCCTGGCTGTCGGATAGAGCATTCGCATCGTTCTGCGCTCCTGTTGTGGTGGGATCATTTGTTGTGTAACTAATTCTATTTTCTTGTTAGCTATTGATGGTTTGCATATTTACTCTTGCTTTCCCAGCCGCTGTATTACGAGTGTTTTTCTCCCTGCATGTCCAGAGCTGTCCTAACTTGCCCAGACATGCCATGATGACGTCACAGCTGACGTCACAGGATGTCTGTGGTCATAGCTGCGATGCTTTGCAACCTGCCTCCGTGCTCCGTCGCCCAGAGACGGTCAGCGGCCTTTCCGAACCGCTTTCTTCAAGATGGCGTCGTTGATCTTCAACTAAACTCCTTCTCTCCACTCTATCTCTATCTATTTGTTTTATTTTCTACCTATTTTTTTTTATCAGCTCAACTAGCCCACAACTCACACAGTGGTCTGGACACGTCCTAGATGCTCCCCAATTAGTGTAATGACTCCCTGAATTATCCTAATTACTATGGAGGGTCCCAAATTTCTCTAATTGCTCATTAATGGCGTCCAGGCCACTGTGTGAATTGTGGGCCAGTTGAGCTGACTATATACTACTGACCAACGATAATGCTTCGGAAGACTCAGTAAATCATGAAGCCTCGTAGATGCATCCCGGCAGCGCTACAAGTTCAACACATGAATTTTTCCGGGCTGAACCTGTGCCAACATATGATGAAAACGACGTGTGCTTTCAAGCTGTTAGTGACAGGGATCATGCGGTTACAAAAAGCCATGCAGAAAGCAAAGCGTACGGCACAACACAGGTCGTTGCTGAAGTCCCTCAAAATAGTCTGGATATGACTGCACGAAATGTAACCTGCGAACCCGCCACATTCACCCCTTGCGAGCTCGATGACGGTGTCATATTAGACGACGAGAATTAAATGATAGGCGCCGCAACGTCAACACTACAAGCTGCAACATCAGATGATGACACCGATAGTGCGTCCACTGCGGAAGATGACCCGATTTGGTTTCTGTCGAGTGACAGTGACGATGATAATGATGTGAGCAATAAGGACGGCGCTCAACCAGGATCTGCACGTCCATCCGATGAAACTAATTGTACAGATGAGGACCCACAGTCTGAACTTCCAACCTCCAAACTACCAGGATCGCATACCACTGTAGCAGCAGCTGTTATAATGGTAATGGCATTTGTCATTGGACATGGCTTGACTTGGTTAGCTCTGCAGGACTTATTGACTATGATCAATACAATGTTTGGCTCAACTGTGTTCCCACCAACATTGTACTTGTTCCGAAAACTGCGGTCTAAGAAAAATGCAGCACTGGTAACTTACCATTATTACTGCGATTCTTGTGAAGCAACCCTTGGCGTACACCTACAGTGTGACACTTGCGGAGTTACATATGACGTTCGACAACTCAGGGCTAATGGGTGCTTCTTTGTAATCACCAAAATAGCCAGTCAAATCAAACACCAGATTGAAGTGTCAAAGACTGACTTAGTGAACAACTTGCAAAAGTTGTCATCTGGGTTTCAAGCTCGAAATGATACCTCCGACATCACAAGCGCTGCTGCATATTGCAAACTGAGACAGAGTGAACTGTAAGCAACACTGACCTTACAATAACATTCATCACAGATGGTAGTCCGCTTTATAAATCATTCAAAACGTCCATCTGGCCTATTCAGTTCATCATAAATGAACTGTCACCTAAAACCCGTCTGAAGAGTCCCATCCTAGCTGGCCTGTGGTTTGGGAAGAAACACCCAAACATAAACCTCTTCCTGAGTAAATTTGTGGACGAGCTCAACAGCATGCAACCAGTGACATGGACCTGTGGTGTAAACATCTATGTCTCCTAAGTTTACGCACTTTGCTGCTGTGTTGATGCCCCTGCACGAGCAGCAGTCCAGAACTATGTTCTGTTTAACGGCTACTTTGGATGCCCATGGTGCCTTGCACGGGGAACATATTACCAAGGTGAGTGGACTTAATGTCATGTAGCATGAACTCACATAAATGTAACAATGATTCGTTTCTCAGGAGTCACCTCCCTGCATTGCTGTTTTACATGGAGTAATGCCTGTGACAACATGTTTGAATTCTAGGGAGCATGCGGTGCTTGTACGAGGACACTGGACCTGAAAGAACAGCAGAGGGAGTGGCGAGAGACATGGAGCTTGCTCTCCAACTCTCCAACTTGAAACTGCAATAAACGGCATCAAGGAACCTTCACCGCTGCTTGGCTTACGCACCTTTGATCTGGTGTGGGGGTTCACAGTCGATTATGTGTATTCTGTCCTCCAGGGTGTCACTAAGCAGTTTGCAGAGCTGTAGTTCGCATAATGTCACTCGGTACTCTGACCGCTGCAGACCAAAGCTGAGTTCTCTAGTTCACTGCAGGCTTAAGGTGACAGCCTTGTTCAGATTAAATCACCTCCCGTTCACTTATCTTTACTGGCTCTGAACTTAAGAAGGAAAATGAATCTAGTCTATCAGGAATGGGATTCATCAGCTCTCAAAATATGACAGTGCTGCGGATAGGATGGCTGCACACAAAGAGTTAATGCTCCCTCCTTCAACATATGCCGCTGAAGATGAGGAGATGCAAAAGCATGCCAGGAAAAATACTAAATATCATTCGCCTTCAGTATAGGAGAGTGGCAGGGAGGGCTCATGTAATGTCATGCAGCCAGGCTTAACAGCCAATACAGAAGCAGAGCAAATGTGGTGGATTGCCTTTTCTATGAAAGGGGCAGCATTACCTCTGTGTACCGCCATCCTATCCGCCGCACAGCCATATTTTGGGAGCTCACAGACTACATTTCTTTTACTTCATAAACTGAACACTACTCTAGATGCTGTGCTATTTCGTCAACCAGCACAAGGACATATTTCGCTTCGTGGGATTTTCATTAATATTCTTGCTTGACATGTGCCAATGTGTTTCTCAGGAAAATCCCGAAGAATCTCATTGACTAATCCTGTCTTGTGTCAATATGCATCAAAACGTTCATAGCAACATGGTAAAACAGTAGGGATAAAGATGTCTAGCTTTGTTGCTCATGCTTATGTTTGTTTTTGTTTTTTCCCCATTTGTTTTTTCCGATAAGCACACACACTCGCCCGTCGGATGAGTGTAACAAAGCACAGGAAGTAGATCAAGGCACTTTGGGCGTGTTGAAGTGTATTGCTGAAATAATTTGGTGCAAATGATAGAGATTTTCCATGTCCCCCATCTAAACACAACTTTCTTTGACAGCTGATGCTCCAAAGTCTCACTTACCTGAATTCCCCACTATCCAGACATTTTCGTTTGGCCAGAGGGATAGACTGTGCTTTTTTTAACAACTACCATACGTCGCAGCTGGGTCATTCCATGCCAAATGTCCCAGAGGCGATGCGCGACCCTCCTCGGTTTTGTTACAAAAATTCATATAGATTCATTACTTGGAAAACCATTAAAACAAATGTTTTTGCTGCCACCGCATTATAGCTGTCCCTCAGTGTCTGTTTAAGGTTACCGGGCTAACCCTTGACCACCACTGCAGTTTACGCATTCCGCTGCCAAAATTATGAAGTATTGCAACTGTTTTTGTGCCGCAGTAAGGGAGAAGTGTTCATCTACCTATCTGAGGATCGCAAATATTCTGGCTACTCGCCATATCTATCCCAAAAGGAGGTGCGAAAAATGGTTCGAGAAGCAAAGTTTCGCATTTTTTGTACAGTACATCACTAGAAGTGAAGAGACAAAACCATTTTTAACATTGAGATACGTAAGGGTACTACAAGTCAAAAAAAGTTTCGTTGAGAGACTAAACACAATAATATGATGAAAAAGTATGCAAAGATACGACTCTGGCAAAAATACAGCAACTTTAACCTGAAATAATATTTTTAACATTGTCTACTTTATATATATATACA
Organism: Ornithodoros turicata; assembly: GCF_037126465.1. NCBI lineage: Eukaryota > Metazoa > Arthropoda > Arachnida > Ixodida > Argasidae > Ornithodoros > Ornithodoros turicata. The sequence goes on from NC_088201.1 coordinate 174,786,728, forward strand.
TATATATACTTGGTGAATGAGGTTCGGACGACCGCGAATATATGTAGCTGAAATGAAAATTGAAACACAGACTACGAAGGTACGGGAAGTAAGAAAAAAAGGATAATTTATTTACATTTAAGATACTTCGAATGCTAAAAGGGTTGTCTACGTTACGGCGGAAGCTCCGCCTTCGTCAGGACAAAAGACGTGTCCTGACGAAGGCGGAGCTTCCGCCGTAACGTAGACAACCCTTTTAGCATTCCATTAATTAAGTTGACGGAGTCAGAGGGCTTTTGTTTGTACCTGGGTCTCTAAAAACTCTATTATTAGACAATATCTTCCGTTACCTTCCTTACTTCCGTCCACATCTTATTTCTTTCAGAGCTGTACGTGTAACGTTGTACTATAATATGGCTTCTTTCCTTATCATGCAGGGCATCTTCTGGAGCAGTTGGTATCAAGTGCGGCATCCCTGTATGGAGAAAGCTGTATGAAATTTAATGTACACCACCTCCTCCACCTCCCTAAAGCTGCGCAACAGATGGGACCCCTGTGGGCCCATTCTGCATTTGTATTTGAAAGTGGTAATGACTCATTAGTTAAACAGGTACAGCGTCAAAAGGCATTCCTCAACAAATAGTTGAGAGAGTTGCTCTCTCTCAGAAACTTAACTTCTTTCTGGCAGCAGATCTGGTTTCTGGGCGTACGAAGGTCCGTTGCATGGGTATGCTGGGAGATAAGAGGCTACAGAGTGCATGCTACGTTGGGAACATTTGCATGTTGAGCAAAGCGAAGACTATATGCTTCACGCCTTCAGAAATAAGTGAAGTAGCCAAAGCTTGTGGTGCCTGCCCAAATGTTACTAGCGAGTACACTAGGGCTAGCATCAAGACCAAGTGTATCACAGTCAAGCTTATTCACGTGCCACGAAGAGCAGCTCCTCTGCAGTAAGGACAGCGGCGGGGCCGTACTACATGGTATGCCGCATAATTGTTGTGAATGTAAACAATGAAGGACAGAGGTGCTTGCTGTTGTGCAAGGAAATGGTAACAGTGGACAGTGCCCTGCCTGCACACATAAAAGAGTGTTTTCTTGACCCAGTATCAACAATCTCTGCTATTGATATGCTGGATGTCGAAAGCCCATGTCTGTTTATCATGTTTGATTCTGAAGAGAAGTGTTATATTTGTGATATTCCTAATGTGATTGAGCGTGATTGATGCCACCTGTGGAGTATATATAAGGTTGTTCGTTTTCGGGTTAACCCTGATTTTTCATGATAGTCCCCCCCCCAGACACGTTTTCAAGAATTTGGGTAAAACCCTATATCTACTCGAAATCCCCATGGTCCTTCAACTTGTCATTCTAGGTAAACCGTCGGAAAAGTGAATCATAATATCGGCAAACAGAGCTATGTGTCGCAACCTATTTTTCCTGCCTTTATAATCCCCCTGCAGAGAACAAAGGAATTATTTTTTTGGGAATTGGGGTAAGTGTTTTAATACCGCAGTCGTTCACTGCCCCAGTTGTGAGCAGAAATATAAAGATTATTTTTTCTCATCCCAGTGGCTTGTTTCATGTAACTTTGGTTTCACCCGATTTCTCCCCGACTTCTCGCGTGTACATAGCACCTGATTCCTCCCTCTAAACCGCAAATTTGAAAAATCATAAAACCCCAAAACGAAGAACCCTATGTATATAAAGTCGACTCATATTTATCCGGACTGGACTCCGTTCCCTGCAAAAATGTTTGGATAGCAGGGCATCTGGACAATATTTTGAGTCTGTCCATTACACCCATACATATTTTGTAAAATATATCAAATTATTCATGCTCATTTGTGCAAAATCACTATAAGCATCAGGTTCCTTGAGCTCTTAGTTGATTGAATCTTAAACATTAGTATTTCATCTGCATGTAGTTTATTCTGCTTTTTGTAATATGACTCTATCTGATTAATTCATTGTTTTTATTCCCTGTTTCTTCACTGTTTTGCGAACTGTTCCATATTGATCTTTACATACATGCATGTACAGTGTCTGACAAAAGTTTACGGAACACGCTCCAGCACATTCCTTCCTCAGAATGACACATTAATAGCGAATGAGACCGTATGGACTTACCCTAAGTACCCCAGCCACCTGTTTGCAAGTCCTTACAGTACCATTCGGTGGTATAGTGTGTCACGCGGAGGAAGGAATACGCCAGAGCGCATTCCGTAAATTTTGTCCAGCACTGTACCTTGTGTATATGCACATAAGTACAGTGGTGTACATTTTTACCCAACACTTTATAAACTAAAGTAGAAGCAAACTGAATAAACAGTGATATAATAACTGAACAAAAATTCTTCAGCTGTATGCCTGACCTGAAGCCACGCAACTAAATTTCTCACAAACACACATTTCGTTTTGTCAGTTTTTCTTCTTACTGTGATAACTCATTCGCAGTACAGTCACAAATTACACTTGAATACAGCTGAATACACGCTGGAACAATTGTTTGACTTCCTCATTTTTAAGGTTATTTAGTGATAATCACGCAGGAAGTATTGTGGTGGCAATAGCATATTATTTGCAAAATATAACTTTATTAACTGGTGAGGGAATAGAGCATATGACCAGTTAAATGATAAATTGGCAGACATATCTTCAATTGTAGTTTCTAGATGAAAAAACAGTATTCCTGACATTGTGAATTGCCGTGCACAAATCGCATGTGATACCACAGCGTATATAAAATAATCTCGTATGAAGTACTGGTATGGCCCTTGTACTGTCTATACCAGTTACTCCATTCCAATAAGGGCCAGTATGTGGAGCAGCCATGTGCGCCACCAGTCATACGTGGAAATATCTACCCCTATACTAGCCATATATGTAACGAGTATGTGTCATGTCTGCTACACTAGGTACCGGTATATTTGTATTAGGACCTGATATGCTGCATACAAGGCCAGTATGTGGAGCAGCCATGTGCGACACCAGTCATACCTGGAAATATCTACCCCTATACTAGCCATATATGTAACGAGTATGTTTCATGTCTGCTACACTAGGTACTGGTATATTTGTATTAGGACCTGATATGCTGCATATCAGGGATACATGCTTTTGGAGGAAATTCATATCGGATTTTTCAGTAGGGTATCCTACATACCATGGCAACTGTTATACAGGGTGGTTCACATTATATAATAAAAAGTTATAGCAATAACATACTTTACAGAAAGTTAGGTGGACGCACATTATTTGACTAGCAGATAACTTTTTGCTGGCTTCGTGATGTATTTGCGAATTTTCTACTGTACTCTAGCTTGGGAAGCTTATGTTGACATTTTTCGTGCTCAGATCAACCAGACATGTTTTCAATCCACCACTAATTTCAGTTCATAGAACAGAGGGTGGAACTAAAACGGAATAGATAAAAGCAAAGAAGACTCAAATTTGTCCCTACCACTCCCTAAGGCTCCATTTGATTGAGCCACAAATGGAGCAATGAATCATAAGATCAACACGTGGAGATATTCCACCTGTCCGAACAGATGCATTGCTGTTGTGGATTTAACACCTCGGTTTACCCCTAAAAGTGGTGATGGCCAGATGGCAATTCCCATCATCATGCACTTGCCTCATTGGCCAAAATGCGTTACCGTCTCATCAAGCCGGTACGAAATTGTTTTCTGCTGCAAACGTGATATTAACCTCGAATATGTCAAAGGTAAAGCGAAAAATTAAACTTGTCGTAAGCGAAAAATTAAATTGCCTTTAGAAGGTCAGCCAATCTTCCCTAACCTGAATACTATTTTAGTTGTACAACTTTTTAATCAATCAAAAATATGGCATTTGTAAATAAAGATCCAGATAATGTGAAAGAAAATTGGAATGCAAAAACTCTGCCTTCTGATATGTTCCATGAATGCTTTTAAAATAATATGTTCACTGTTGTGTATCTCATCACCTCAGTAACCTGGCTGACACTGTTGCTGAAATATTTAATATGTACATAAAAAGAGCAGCCATAAAGACGTGATAGTTACCATTACCGTTCCTCTCAATGACAAAATTAAAAATTAATACGCAAGTCGTCCACAAGAGCGAATTACGAGACAATTATGAAACTCACTTCCAAGGGCATCCAATTTTCTAGGGGTGAGGCGTCGCTTCCCATCTGCGCCTTGTTTAAGAAACCGACGGCAGGCTTCTCCTGTTAGACTTCTCTCTGCCAACTGCTTCGCGCTCCATAGAGCTCTCACCATGTCGCGGCAGAACAGAGAGTCCTTCGGTGTGTCAAGCAGGTATTCAAAATGTTCCTTGTTGACATTTATGCCATCCTCAAGAGTCACCTGTTGCATGAAATAGAACAGACATATTGGCGACCAGAAACAGAAGGAACAAGGTCGCAGGGCAGATAGTTTACTTTGCACGGAGCTCGAACCAACGTTGTGAGACCAAGATTTCAAGGCTGCACAAGCACATTAAATTCCTCTCGCTACTGTTCAGCAATTGTGTCAGCTCTGATTCGTTCTCAGTGTTGCAGGAACTCACGTGAGTGATTCATTTTGATGTAGCTCTCCAGTTTGGGTGATTCTAAGGACTTTTTCAACCATTCTCGGATCAACAATTTATTGGCTCATTTGAGGTGTTGTTAGTGTTTGTCCTATTCTGAGCGTTCTAGCCTAAAAGCATTTCTTCATGTTCCATGAATGATGTCGATTAGGATCAAAATTAAAAGTTTTATTATAAAAAGTCTAACATTATCATATGTGACCACCATAGTGGAGCTTTAATTACAAGTGCCGATAGATGTATGCGGAGAGCAGAGAATCTGGAAGACCATGGGACGCAAACACAAGAGGAAATATAATCTATAACACTACAAAGAAGATATTCTTAATCAAAACAGCACAGTAATCTATAATTCAGAAAATCAGAAGAAAAAATTAAACTCAACAGAAAACATATATGTTAAACATTAACTTCGCCACATAGCACGCTCCTAGCCAACAAACAGAACTAATGATATCTGCCCTGATTTGTTGAAGACGGGTACCAATAGATGTATGGAAGACCACGGAACACAAACAACAAAGAATGACACGAACACAAGAGGAAATAAAATCTATACCACTACAAAGAAGATATTCATAATCAGAACAACAGAGTAACCTATCATTCAGAAAATCAAAAGAAAAAATCAAACTCATCAGAAAATAGACATGTTAAAAATGAGCGTCACCACATAGCACGCTCCTAGCCAACAACCAGATCTGATTATATCTGCCCTGATTTGTTCAAGACGGCTACCAATAGATGTATAGAAGACCTCGGAACACGAACGACAAGAACGACACGAACACAAGAGGAAATAAAATCTATATCACTACAAAGAAGATATTCCTAATCAAACAACAGAGTAATCTTTCATTCAGAAAACCACAAGAAAAATAGAACTCATCAGAAAATAGATATGTTAAAAATGAACTTCACCCCATAGCACGCTCCTAGCCAACAATCAGCTCTAATAATATCTGCTCTGATTTGTTGAAGACGGGAGGCGTACGCCTGTTAGTTATGAACACTTTCGGCAGCAATAGGGAAGACAAGTTCCAACGTTACACAATTAATTAATTTCTTATTAAGTAAACAACATAGACATACGGAAATAATGAGAAACACGATCAACAGCTAATAGAGAACCAAAACCCATCACATAAACATACACATGCAGGAAAGTAAATGAAAAAGAATCTATCAAAACGATAAACATGCACGGATGAATAGCGGAGAAACACTTTGAACGCCACATGATGAATAATTTAATACAGCACAGAGCTAACGCTGAATAGCAGAGAAACACTATGAACGGCACACAATCCGCACGTAAACAATAGGTACATGCAATGAAATAATGAGAAATACAATCAACAGCAAATACAGAACCAAACATATGCACCAAACCAAACAAGAGGTACACAGAAGAAAATAATTGAAAAACAATCTATCAAAACGATGAACATGTACGGATGAATACCAGACAAACGCTTTGTACAATGCATCTGCCAACATGTAAACAGCACACAGGAAAATAATAGCGAAAACAAACTATCGAACATTACAAATTGAAATGGAAATAATATATCTTTTGAACCATCATAAAATCAACCTTGCAACCTAACAATATAGAATTTCCATCCTACTCGGCACTATAAACATTACCTTGACAGAGGTATCCAAACACGCAGCACAGCTAAGCTTTCCATAGTACAACCAGACTGGAGCCCGGCGGGGTCACTCTCTCCCTCTATACAGCCCACTGATCTCGATTGTAAAATGCTGGATCGCGGATAGGGAGCGCGAGCGTGAAGAAACCGGCCGCCATCTGACTGTACCCACAACAGTCGCCGCAGCGATCATGGCAACTTCTTGCAATTACGGTCGTACCAACCGTACTTGCAAGGTTACAGGGCCTAAAATTATACAGGTAAGTAACTCTTCATCAAGGAATAAATAGGCGTCCATTCTGTATATTTAGTTGACCATTATGAAGTGTTTTTTGCCCAAAACGAGCACTGGATGCAGGTTGCTTGATCGCTCTGCCGACGTTCAATCGAGCACACTTGCATTTTACCCGGCGGCAAACACAGTTTGAGTGCATAATATGCTTGAAAGAACATGTTACACTACGCAGGTAGTGTTGTCATCAATATATGTGCAAGCACTCGAGCGCTTTTTTGCATGCATTGCTAGCATGGTACACGGTGTTCTCTGCGGAAGCAAGTGCCACACTCATTTCTTTGAATTACCTTCGCGCACAAGTTCAGTATTACGTCATAATGAGACCACGATTGTCACCTTTTTTCATGTATATTGGTATTGTTTTGTGCTTTGGTTTGATTTGCGACAAAGAATGCTACATAATAGAGGGCACGGTGGCACCACTACCGACAACATGCCTAACCCAATCATATTTTTTATGAAGGTGCTACTACTCCTGTCAAGTACCGGCGCTCACCGTATCAAAGGAATGCAGCAACCAGTGATCCTGTATGAAAGCAACGAGACCTTGGATCCCTCAAACTGGATTTTCTTCAAAACAATGTCAACTGTCGACCCAAGCGCGATCATCACCAATCACCGCAGGGAAACGGCACTGACATCAGCTATAAAAGACTTCACCGGCCAGGAACACATCAGAGGGCACGGTGGCACCACTACCGACAGCATGCCTAACCCAATCATATTTTTTTATGAAGGTGCTACTACTCCTGTCAAGTACCGGCGCTCACCGTATCAAAGGAATGCAGCAACCAGTGATCCTGTATGAAAGCAACGAGACCTTGGATCCCTCAAACTGGATTTTCTTCAAAACAATGTCAACTGTCGACCCAAGCGCGATTATCACCAATCACCGCAGGGAAACGGCACTGACATCAGCTATAAAAGACTTCACCGGCCAGGAACACATCAGAGGGCACGGTGGCACCACTACCGACAGCATGCCTAACCCAATCATATTTTTTTATGAAGGTGCTACTACTCCTGTCAAGTACCGGCGCTCACCGTATCAAAGGAATGCAGCAACCAGTGATCCTGTATGAAAGCAACGAGACCTTGGATCCCTCAAACTGGATTTTCTTCAAAACAATGTCAACTGTCGACCCAAGCGCGATCATCACCAATCACCGCAGGGAAACGGCACTGCCATCAGCTATAAAAGACTTCCAGGAACAAACTTCCAAAAGACGGCCAGGAACACATCAGAGGGCACGGTGGCACCACTACCGACAACATGCCTAACCCAATCATATTTTTTATGAAGGTTAGTAAGCCTACTGATTACCTATATAGCAGTAGTTATGGTCCTTTTGATGTGGTGTTCCCGCGCCCCGGGCTTTTGCAAGCAATTGTCTTAGATTCATGGGGGTGTATTATACGCACTGCATTATCCGGAGATGTGGAGTTAAACCCCGGGCCCACCTCAGGAATTGAAGATGTGTTTGCTAAGATATCAGATAAACTAGAGGAAATGGCATCTGATATAAAAGATATTAAAAGAAACCAAGAGCGTATGGACAGTAACATACGAGAGTTAGCAACTAGAATATGTGCCGTGGAGAAAACTGCAGAGTCTGTGAGGCAATGTAGCGAAAAGGTGGCAATGCTGGAAAGAATTATCTCGGACATAAAAGTGGAATTGAGGGAGAACAAAGACAAAATGATAGACATGGAAGACCGTGCCAGACGCAATAATTTGGTGGTCTTTGGTGTAGAAGAAAATGATGCAAATGAAGATTTACTTCAGTTGATTGTGGAAGATATTTTTAAAGTAAAACTAGAGGTCGCTGTAAGATCTGTTGAAAGGATTCATCGTATCGGGCAAAAACGGCCCAACAAGCTCAGGCCAGTTATTGTGAGGTTTTACGACTTCAACGAGAAGCTAGTGATTCTACAGAACGCAAAGAAGCTGAAAGGCACCAGTGTAAGAGTGTCTGACGACTACTCTCAAGCCACGCTACGGAAAAGGCGGCTTCTGTGGGATAGTTTTGCTGAGAGTCGGCAAGCTGGCAAGGAGGTTACCTTACTCCATGATAAGATACGCATCAACGGCGAAATGTTCGTCTGGAACACTGAGGAAAATAAACCCGTGCCGTTAAAAGGCCAAAGGAAGGATTGACACGTGGACAAATCGGAAGATCAGTTATTTATTATATTGAGCTTGAATGCACGCAGCTTACTTAATAAAACCTTATCATTGGAATGCATACTGATGCTTTATGATCCCATTTTTACTGTTGTCACGGAGACTTGGCTTTCCGCTGACATACCAGATGAGAACGTCATACCCCCATCGTACAAGATGTATCGCCATGATAGAACGACTCGCGGAGGGGGCGTCGCAGTAATAACACGGTATAATGTCAGGTACGAACTCATTCAGGATGATTTTCCAGTAGACACTTTGTTTTGTAGAATTCATCACGGTGATAGAACGTACACAGCAGGAGTAATTTATAGACGTCCGCAAGCGCCGCCCTCCTTCTTACAAAATGTCGACAACTTTCTAGCCAAACACGACAAATACAGGTCGCGTGTACTGCTTCTTGGTGACTTAAACCTCCCTGATATTTGTTGGAGTGACTATAGTGTTGGGCATACGGAAGTACAGAGTAGTGAACTACTATTACAAATTATGATGAAATATAACCTTAGGCAAATAGTTAATGAACCTACACGTGTGACCCCTAGTTCTTCCTCAATTCTAGATTTAGCCTTTATTCATGAAAGTCTTTCAGATTGTGATGTTAAAGTGGTAGATTGTCCTTCCGATCATAAGCCTGTGCTCATAGAAGTGTCACCCGCTGTTCATGTCAAAAGATTTGAAACAGCGGTAGTTTCATTGTTTTCGCGAGCAGATGATGTCAGCATTATGGACCGCCTTGAGACTTCCTTGGATGCTTTTGAGAGAATGTCTGAAACGACTTGCGTAGAGGGCCTTTGGGTCTTCTTGCGCGACTTGGTCTCGACATGTACAGCCACATATGTCCCCATGCGCAAAAAGAGAGTAAGACGGAGCAACCCGTGGATTAACCGGGACATCATACGCATCAAGCGCAAAATTAGCAGGATACGCAGGTCTAGGAATAATGTCCAGCAAAGACTTCAAGGATTAGGCGCGTTGTTATATCGCAAAGTACGCGAATCTAAAGAAAGGTTTTTCAATGTGTCGCTGCCCGCGTTCATGCAAAACTCCCCTAGGAAGTTTTGGCAATACATTAATCAGAAAAATGATAAAATTGACCATATTAAAATTGAAGGAGAAATGTGCGAAGACAGACTGAAGATCGCGAATGAATTTAATGGGCACTTCCAGTCGGTTTTTTACAGTCGACGACCACCACATGGGCTCTGCTGAGCCTTGCTACAGTCCGTACTCAATGCCTGACGTGATAATAACGAGGGAAGGCATATTGAACCTACTGCTTAATCTTGATCCGAGGAAGTCTTATGGAACAGACAATATTCCTACTGAGTTTCTAAAAAATATGCTGAATGGGTGTCTTATTACTTGTTTATCATTTTTTTCAAAATCGCTTGAAAAGGGTCAATTGCCAAATGATTGGCTAATGGCCAGGGTCGTTCCTATGTTTAAGAGTGGAAATAGTACTTGTGTAAATAATTATCGTCCTATATCTCTGACTTCCGTTTGTTGTAAAGTGATGGAGCATGTACTTTCTAAGAGCATAATATCATTTTTGGAAGATCATGATTTATTGTATGAATATCAACATGGTTTTCGTAGCGGGTTGTCTACTGTAACACAATTGATGGAAACTGTCCACGACTTATGTGAGATTTTAAATAAGAAAGGCAAGATTGATGTTATATGTATTGACTTTGCCAAAGCTTTTGACAAAGTCTCACATACGTTACTATTGTCAAAATTAGAAATGTACGGCATAAATGGGAGAGTTATTAAGTGGATTGATTCATTTTTGTTAAATAGAAAACAATATGTTGTGTTAGAGAACCACTCTTCCAGCGTGTGCGATGTTAGTTCGGGTGTCCCCCGAGGCTCAGTATTGGGTCCTTTACTATTTCTTTTATATATTAATGACATATCATTCGACGTCCCCAGCTGTATCCGTGTGAGACTTTTTGCAGATGACTGCTTACTATACACCAAAATAAACAATCACGAAGACAAGGCTCAGCTAGCAGTGGCCCTGGAACGTATTAATGATTGGTGTCACAAGTGGAAAATGGAAATTAATACAGGGAAAAGTATTGTTTGTCACGTAACTAACAAGACACTGCCGCTCAGATATGACAACGTTTTGCAGGAGCACGTGCTCCGAGAGGTCGAACACTTCAAATACTTAGGAGTAACCATGAGAGCTCATATGCAGTGGGGAAGACATATTACTAATCTTTACTAGTGCAGCTTGTCATAAGCTTCGAATCCTTAACGGGAAACTTTACAACGCGCCATGGAAAGTAAAACTCATGGCATACAGGACGACCATACTACCAACATTAGAATACGCCTCTGTGTTGTGGGATCCCTATAGAAAGAAGGACATTGAGAAATTGGAGCGCGTCCAGAGAATGGCGGTCAGATTCATTTACGCAAACTATGACAGAACGCAGCTACTGCTCAGGGCTCACCTGAAACCATTGCAAGTACGCAGAACATTCAATCGTCTCTCTACTTATTTTATGTTATACAATGGTCACTTTAAACTTGACACCTCTCCCTATATTAGGTGACGAGCTGTTAGAGAGCTGCGCTCCTCACATAGTATGCAAGCCATCCCGTTCCAAAGTAAAATTGATTGCTTCAAGAACCCGTTCTTCGTTAAAACGGTGGAAGAGTGGAATTCGCTGCTTATTTCTTTGCTTACCATTAATTCCATTAGTGTTTTTAAAAAACAGCTAGACGCATGGCTGTGAATTGTTGAGTGCTATGTTTTGACTTTTCTGTACCTCTCCTGTGACAACCCTAGTACAGGGTTAACAGTACCAGTTAAATAAATAAATAAATAACGGTGGTGTGTCGCGACTTGAATAACGCCTTTGTGTCTGAGCTGTATCGTCAGCTTGTTACGATAGTAATAATTTGTAGCGTGTCGTGCAATTTGTAGCAGTTTTTAAGGCAAAAGTGGTCTCTCAGTACAGGTTTCGTCATGAGGGCTACCCAGTGAATAATCTGTGCAGTGTTATACGGCTGCGTGTACAGGTAAGTGTCACGTTCCTCATCCACTGGTTTCTACTTTATAGGAAGGAACACACTCAGTACACGCACTGTGGTTAGCCTCTCTCAGTTTTGCATATTTTCTTACATGTTCACATCAGAAACACACCTTACACTTTAGGCTCCTTCACCCAGCAATATAATAATTAGAGATTATAATTCTTTTTAGAAGAGTTCCCCATATTCTTTTTAGAAGAGTTTTTAATATTTTTAATTTTTAGAAGATAGAGGGATTGTAAACCATGTTTTAACATTTGTCCAATGCATTTATTAAACAACATATTCATTTTTAACTGGTTGCACCCAAGCCAATGTTCTGATGGATTATTTCCTTTGTTGTCGATGCACCATAAAAATTAGAATAATCATCATCAATGCAGGTAACTTCACAGCTGCCTCGACATACTCAAGAAATGTCTGCAGAACCTGTGTAATGCCCACAAACTTTGACTACCACAGCACCTCCAGAAAGTAAAGGCACATGTGTCACATGGGATTTTTAAAGGCATTCACAGTATATAATACCTTGTATGAACTGTTGTAGATCTAAGCAGCCTCTACAGTACTCTCAGAAATTAAGACTTGTCAGGGAACTGTGATAATTGTTTCAGTTAATAGGTATGCACATATACGCTATAAGAAGAAAATTATTTATTGAGATTGCACTTCTCTGGCTACTCATGTTGTTTACACCTACTGTTGATCACATTCATTTATCACATATTATATCTTATATATTATTATTATATTATCACATATTCGATCACATTAAATTAAAATTTAACATATATGAGAAAATATCAGGAGGGAAGTTGCTATTCATTGCTCATTCCAACCTGAAATTGAGAGAGCGTACCTGACCATTGTCATTCCTAAAATATATACTGCCATTGTAGCAAGGTCACAAAACAATAAATGTAGTCTTTTGTGACCTCCCTGCACGTTCATTGTATCCTGAAACGCATAAGTGCAAGAAATAAATCTTGAACTTGAATAAACTTGATGTTTTATAAACTTGAAATAAAATGTTGAATAATATAATGAATGATATAAAATATTGAATAAACTTGAACTCGTATATTCTCTTTACTCATCATCAGTGATCTTCATTACAAAAGCATATCATGTTAGACTTTTTTGTTTGCGTTTCACAGACTGGGTACACGACGGCCAAAATGATAAAATCACAACTGTTTCAAGCTCCAAATAATCCTGTTGCAATTTGAAGACCATACGTGGAGCTGCATTTTTGGGAACATGCTCCACATAACAAGCATGACAAAGTCAGCACTGGATAGCAGGACCCCGTCCCCAAGCAGCTTTTCTCACGCTGCAGTTGTATTCAACAAAAGCATGTGAGTGCTGGAGAAGGACATTCAGCTTGGCACAATCGCGCCTGCAAATAATCAGAACAAATAAAGGAAGAAGCAAACAAACATAGAAGGGCTGTACTTGAAAAAGAGATCCTGTGTCTCAAGGAGGTGTTACCACTTTCTAAGTAACTTAATTGATCAAGCTTACATCCCTACCTGATTAACTGTCCTAACGAGTGTGATCTAATTGCGTGAAGTAATTATTTGGGCTGCTCCGGTGTGTTCATATTTGCGAGGCAAAGCACCGCTGTCGTTTACTAAACGACTCTTTCTAAGGCGATGCTTGATATAAATCATACTAAACGCATACACGGCTAAAACGGCTGCCATTCTGCAGAACGATCTCTTTCTGCCATGCGAGTATATCTTTTCCCGGACCGTTCTTTATGGAACAATTTTTGTCCAGAACGGATATTACGGGATATTATATACATGGTTGTTGTTAACCTCAAGTCGTTTCTTATTGAAATATTGGCTGGGAAACGTGCTGTAGTACAATCCCCAGCGCTGCACTGCAGTGACGGTCTAGTTTCGGAATGCAAAACATAACCTAATTAAGAATCGAACGGCAGGACACCTGGGAAACACTGTTAGGATACATCAGTACACTGGCACCTTACAAAACTGTGTGATGACAAACAACGACCAATGCTTGCAGCGCAATAAATACTCACAATCTCTGTTACCTCCCATTGTTTTCTATGGGCACACACAGCACTTTAGGACCCACCAACATGGCGATCCAGCCTTTATACATAGATATCAGTGATACAGCCCAAAGCGAAGAATCTGTTGTCAATCTATGGAGTGGGGAAACCCTCTCTCTTTTTCACAATCTTTCCTCCAAAAGGAAATATTCTTAGGACCGGTGTACAGAGATGAAATTTTTTGTTGATTGCAAATAGACATTGTAATTATTCAATTCTCAAGGACACAATAAGAATTCTATCAACAAACAATAGCACGCAAACAATCGAAGAATAGACGTCAATATCAGTGCAAACTGGTTTTTAGAGAAACATTATCTAAGCAAATGAGAAATATTATGAATGAGAAACGATGCATTTGATTGTATTTCAAATCTGACACAGCTATTATGCATACATTATTCTCAACTCACAAAATATCGATCGAGTGAATATCTGAAGCAAAAAGAGAGAGTCAAATTTATTCAATGATAGAAACGATACTCATTCGAAAACGAGTATCAAATTTAATTACATTGTTTTATGACAACTTTGCAATAGTAATTTCTACATGCAGAAGCCACAAACAACTCATCTGAAATGCAAATGAATGTCAAAGTTTGCTACAGTGAAAATAAATGCACACAACTTAAAAATACATTCCCAACTAGCAGAATATTTTTAATAATATCAGTCGAGTGATCATCTGAAACAAAGTCAAAAGCAATAATTAATTTAGGCAAACATTTTTAGGCAGCACAAATATACATAACAGAAACATGTCTTTTTCATTCAGGACCCACTAGTGGAAACGAAGTGACAGAGCGAGGCTGAGTTCCCGTACACTTTCGTTAAGGTTACGCCCGCAGGGAGTAGGGGAATCCAACAATGGTCTTGGTATACAATGTATAGTTGAACGCCATAAACTGACTCCCACAAGTCAAGTTATGGAAGGAGGGTCTCTAGCGGTGTCTTGTACGTAGAATCATTGAAAGCACACGTTTTTTCCTTACACATCACATCTTTTTGTAACTTGAATTTCGTAATTCTCACGGCAGGTGGAACATTCTAAACCTGATAACATAATAAATTTTTAATAAATAAAATTAGCACGGATATGATTTAATTAAGTGGCGGGGCACACTACAAAACAGAACAGATTGTTGCTATACATTGAAGAGATGGGCGGATTTTGTACTCGTTACCATAGGTCATGGGGGGACCTGATAAAAAGCTGCTTCGAAAAGGAGGAGCCTCGAAACGATTCAATTATCGCTGCATTTCAATACGTCCTAGACATGGTCGTATTCGGAGATATGGTGCAAATTTTGGAATTCAAGATGCGAGAATTTGTATGCCGAATCTACAATAGTTATAAAAATATTTGCACGCCAACATCGGAAGGACCACTGGGATTGATGGTGGAGCTTTTGAGGTTTGCTAACGAAGAATTGAAATGCACTAGACCAAACGTAATTGTAATCATTGCAATGGGCATTGCATTAATCAAGAAAGCAATCAGATCAAATTATCATATACAAGCAGACTATATCGCACGATTCATTACGGATTTGTTGAAATTACACCTAACGGTTGAAATGGAAAGTACATAAAAAGTCGTATCACGTGATATATTCCCCCTAGAACCTCTACACATTTATTTTATTCTACCAGTTTGCGCAATGACGTCGAATGAACAGAAGTTCAATATTGTAGTGCAAGGTCTGATGTAGCATCACTTATTGAAACTCAACAAACATATCAATTGTGGTGGACCACCGGACGATTTTCATCTAATACTCTCTTGTACGCCATTCAAGAATATTCGTACAAAGAAAGGAAACATCAATAAGAGACTGTGCAAGTTCATCGCAACAAAGTGCAAGTTGTTGAAGCAATACAAACATGGCGACAACATATCGCCCGCGTTAATCAACGCTGGATTCAAGCCCCCAATAATCAGAATAAACTACTTGATGTCTTCGGAATTGATGAATCAAGACAACAAACGGAAACTTCAGAGTTTAGAATAGAATTGTAATTGTACTATCCAATGTATATCTGTGTGTGTGTAATTTATCGAAAGAAACAAGTGTATAATTGAAATAATAACTGTATTCTTTGTGATCATTGTAATGTATTCTACACATCGCAACGAAAACAGCTTTTGATTAGATTGAAGATTGCTAAGGAGACACTATGTACAAGGATCTTCGCATAGAATCAGCGTTGGCAATCAAAGCGATTTTACACGATCAAACTCTATACAACCCCGACACCCGAAGGAAAGAATTGCAGAAGAATCGCTAATAGAAATTTAGAGACATGTTACATCAATCTTTGTTTACGAAGAGGATCACTAATATTTTGCGAAAGCTTATTTTATTAATTAAATTGCACAGTGTATACATTTTCTCAGACGATTGGACAGCTGACAATACTATATTGAAAGGAATCTGTTGTCAAATGACGCGCAGTCTACAATTCTAATCATCATAACATGTGGCACACAGTTCCAATAAGATTTTGGGAGAATCGAATCACACAACACTCATCAGAAATGTTTAACCAATGAAGAAGAACACTATGCATAAGATATGTAATTATAATAAGTAAATATTCCTTTTGCAAACTTAACCAAAGCAGCACACATAAGCGTAGCTTCAATTCACAGAATGTACCAGGGGTTCTTCATTAGCCACACTGAAAAACTATGAGTCTGTTCACTATGGCACGGCATATGAGGCACTACAAATGGGAAGGGCATACTTTAATTTTAGAAGATTTGAGCTCATAAGGAAACAAAACGCAAACTCCAACACCAAAGGTTCTTGTTTAAATTTTCAAAGTCAAAACTGTACACTATTTCTTACAATTTTTTAATATATAGATTAAAAAGCTGTCTATATAGTCACACATTGTATACAAGATATTTGTTTGTACATTAATTGCTAAAATTTATCAGATCACATTCCGGAGCAGTGGTGACTATAAGTAAGTGTTTAATTAAAATTTGAACTGCTGCCGCAATTTACGAACTGAGTTGTAGCAAGTGTAATTTGACTGCTTTAGCTGGCTCACTTTGATACGCGAAGGTTTTAAGAACTCTTTCACGATGACAAATAATTTAATCGAGTCTATTGATATTTTCTATAACGTAACGTGAATCCTCCATGACGCGGATAGTAAAAGTTACGAATATTTTTCGAACGAAATTTACTTAAAACTGGAAGAAATGGTCATCCGCGTCGTCGAACCCGTTTCCGGAAGAAAGCAACACGATCGCGTGGGGTGCCGCGTTAACGCATCGGGCGCCGAATCGCGTTCTGTTTCGGAAGGGTGTCCGGAAAATGCTGCCCGGCGTGTTGCCGAAACGCATTCGACGACTCGGATGACCGTTTCTTCGAGTTTTAAGTAAACTTCGTTCGAAAAATATTCGTAACTTTTACTATCCGCGTCATGGAGAACTCACGTTACGTTATAGAGTATATAGAAACTATCAATACACTCGATTAAATTATCTGTCATCGTGAAAGAGTTCTTAAAACCTTCGCGTATCAAAGTGAGCCCGCTAAAGCTGTGAAATTACACTTTCTACAACTCAGTTCGTAAATTGCGGCAGCAGTTAAAATTTTAATTAAACACTTACTGATAGTCACCACTGCTCCGGAATGTGATCTGATAAATTTTAGCAATTAATGTACAAACAAATATATTGTATACAATGTGTGACTATATAGACAGCTTTTTAATCTATATATTAAAAAATTGTAAGACAGTGTACAGTTTTGACTTTGAAAATTTAAGCAAGAACTTTTGGTGTTGGAGTTTGCGTTTTGTTTCATTATGACCGCAAATCTTCTAAAATTAAAGTATGCCCTTCCCATT
This sequence comes from Ornithodoros turicata, assembly GCF_037126465.1. Taxonomy (NCBI): domain Eukaryota; kingdom Metazoa; phylum Arthropoda; class Arachnida; order Ixodida; family Argasidae; genus Ornithodoros; species Ornithodoros turicata. The sequence goes on from NC_088201.1 coordinate 174,804,412, forward strand.
TGTAGTGCCATATATGCCGTGCATTAATGAACAGACTCATAGTTTTTCAGTATGGCTAATGAAGAACCTCTGGAACATTCTGTGAATTGGAGCTACGTTTATGCGTGCTGCTTTGGTTAAGTTTGCAAAAGGAATATTTACTTATTATAATTACATATCTTATGCATAGTGCTCTTCTTCATTGGTTAAACATTTCTGATGAGGGTTGTGTGGTTCGATTCTCCCAAAATCTTATTGGAACTGTGTGCCGCATGTTATGATGATTAGTATTGTAGACTGCGCGTCATTTGATAATAGATTCCTTTCAATATAGTATTGTCAACTGTCCAATCGTCTGAGAAAATATATACACTGTGCACATCAAATAGAGTCAGTAAATTATAAGCGGTGGTTCTAAGCTTAGACTTCAGGCTTACAAAACTGAAGTTCAATTGTTACAAAACATATGCAGGAAACTGAATTACTTGATGGCAGAGTTAACATAATTGTGCTGTTCAAGTTGTCGTGAACTGGCCTTCGTGGCTGAGTCTGTAGTGTGCTCACCTTCTGATCCCGAGATCGCCGGTTCCAACCCGGCCAAAAACACCAGCAACTTAGTGCCAGGATGCAAGTTGCTTAGACATGCCATCTTCCGCAAGGGACATTAAATACGGTGTGTTGTGTGGTGAGCTTTCATTGCACATTTAAGGACACTCAGGTGGGCGATCCACAGACCCACTGCTGTGGCGTCGCTCATGATCTCAGTTGCCTCGCAATGTAAACCCCAATTATTATTAAGTCTTCCATGCTGGTATCTGCCCACAAGAGTCACCACAAGAAATCTAAAAAATGTAGCCACATGCAGAAAGAGAACTGGAATTAACAGGGTCATCCAAAAATAAGTTTCGCTATATTTGTTCTTCAAAGGAAACGCCACTAGGACAAACTGAATGGTGTAGTAGTTAAGTGTGACATCCCGGCACTGCAGACGTTCACCTACGAGGGTGCTTCCATAAGTTTCCGGCCCAAGGTACAAAATGCGCGCGAATTTGAAAATGCGATTAAGGACGCCTGGCGCCATCTGTTGGAGGGCCGGAGCACCACCCTCAACCCTCTCCGTGCTTTTGTCGGTTGGAGAGCGGCGTTTCAAACAGCCAGGGTGCACTCTTCAGTTAAAATGTAAAAAAATCGAGTAGCGCGCTGTGATAAAATTCTTGACAAAAGAGGGACTTTCGGCTAAAGATATTAAAGCGCGAGTGGACAACGTATACAGGGAAGCCTCTCCGTCGTACACAAATGTAAAAGACTCGGCTAAGCAGTTTCGACTGAGGCGAGAGTCCATTGAAGATGATCCACGCGATGGTCGTCCAGTGGAAGTGGCGGCACAAGAAAATCTGTCTCTTGTCGAGGAGGAAGTGCTGAGCGACATGCGTCTGAAGGTGAAGGAAATCTCAGAAAGGCTAGGGCTTTCCAAAACAACCGTTTTTCGCATCATCGGCGAGGGCCTTCACATGAAAAAGGTCAGTGCGAGGTGGGTGCCACGACTTCTCTCGTCAGTTCAAAAGCAACAGCGCGTCGTCTGTGCCAAAGAGTTTTTGGAGCTCTGTCAAGAGAACGAAGAAGAAATATTGAAGTCAATTGTCACAGGGGATGAGACTATGGTGTTCTACTATGATCCCCTTTCGAAAAAGGAGTCGATGAAATGACGCAAACCAGGTGAAGCACCCCCAAGAAAAGCCAAGGTCACACAATCCACAAAGAAGATCATGGCAACAATATTTTGGGATTGTCACGGGATCCTCCTCACCGAGTTCAAAGAGAGGAACACCATAGTGAATGCGACTTATTATGCTTCACTCCTGCACGGACTGCGAGACGCCATCAAGGAAAAGAGGCGCGGCAGGTTGAGTCGAGGTGTCCGGTTGCTCCAGCACAATGCCCCTGTCCACACGGCTTCTGTTGCCAAGGCTGCACTAAAGGAGTGCGGCTTCGAAGAAATCCACCACCCACCCTACAGTCCACACTTGGCACCGAGTGACTACTTCCTGTTCTCAAACTTGAAGAGGGATCTCAGAGGACGGAGATTTCAAAATGATAGTCAGGTGCAAGAGGCAGTTTTCCAGCATTTTGCAGACAAAACATCGGACTATTTTTTCAAGGGTATAAGAATGCTGGTTGAAAGGTGTCAAAAGTGCATCGAAGTTAAGGGTGACTATGTCGAAAACTGATACACTTGTTTCGTCTCTATGACTATGAAACGTTGGTCGGGCCAGAAAGTTATGGAACCACCCTCGTATGTGTCAGGCATTCAAGCATGGATATAATATTTCCGAGTACGTCTGACTATCCTAGTAAGTAAGAGTTATCCTACTTTTCGTTAAAGAAAAAAGAGTGCTTTAAAGAATATCCACTGACAGTTAACACCTGTTTATGCAAAACACTTTACAGGCATTGAAATGGTATGTCCTTTATACAGGGTCGTGAAAATCTGCACAATGAACAGTACAGTGAGAGATCAGCTATAACACCACGGAATAACGTTTCTTTTCTGAAATTCCGAGAATTGTTAACGGAGACTGGCGGGTCACTGGTACTGCACTCTGTTACTAATGGGAACAGATTTCCTTCAGCTTGGTCAACGAAAGTAAAGCGAGGTGGGGGCCACATTTGCTCGGTAACGTTCGCAAAGAGCAACGAATGAATGCAGCTTGCATTATCCTTCAATTGTATCAAGACGGTCAAGATGAATTTCTTGAAACAATTATTATTAATGAAACGTGGGTGCATTATGCAAGTGCTGAGACAAAATACCATAGAAGTCATGGTGGGTGCCCGGTGAAAGCATTCTGAAGCAGGTCAAACTCGCGTTTTCGTCTGGAAAGGCTGTGCTGACAGTGTTTTAGGACTATCGTTGTGTGCAACTTGTAGATTATCTCACACGCACAATCACAGTAAATGCCGATGTACTGCGAGATCCTGGGTAAGCTTCAAACTACAATGAAACAAAAACGCAGAGGACCTGGAAGGCTATAGCGTACCACGTGAACGCTGTCTGCACTCGTCTTGAAATACTCCAGATTTGTTCCAGAAATTCATCTGGAAATTTGCCAAAGAGAGAAAAAAGTACACAAGCGAGCTGGTACAACATTAAAGCAGGAAGCATCACCTTGATCATGAGGAGAATGAAGTATACAGGAGACACACAAACGTTAGTTTCGTTTTCGTGAGCTTCCTCTATACTTCGTTCTCCTCATGCTAAAGGTGATGACGAACTTCAACGAAAATTTGCCCAATTTGCTGTTTCATCTTCCTCTCAAAGCGCCCCTCGGCAGTCACCAATTCGCAAGTGATCATGAAACACAAATTGATCAGGTTAAATGCCTCACTTTGTAAACAGGACATAGGATGGCACAGAAAATACAGTATTGAATACTTGATATCAAATGTTTAGCTAAATAAAGTGACTATATTACGCAGTAACGTTGAGCTCTAATATGTAGATACATTTTTTCAATGTTATGCTGTTGATTTATTATTTTGTTCACAGCAGAGGAACTTTTGTTGGATGATCCACATACATGGAGGAAATTCCATATTCTGTCACTTTCCATAACACATGTGTGAAGCAGCAAGTACAATCTGTTTGCAAATGATCATATTAAGGTAATGAAACTGGACTCTGTAACAACTTTCAGAACCTATGCACGAATGGACCACATTAACTTTGTTCAATTATATTATGACCAAATGGATAGTATGTAGCCTTTCATGCTATGTGAGTTGTATGCCCATATATTGTAACAAAAGATCAGTCAGATGAAGGCAGTGTGACTGAGGTACGTAGATAATTTAAATAATCTCTATACATATGATGATCCGAGTTTTTTGGCTCACTGGCATACATATATATAGCATCCACAACTAGAAAACATTACCAGAATCTGAGTGCTGTAAAGTAATATTTTATTTTACTGAATATATATTTTTTTTCTTAACGAAAGCCCGCATTTGTTCGGGGCAATGTTTCTAGCGTTCCTGATGGCGTTACTGTTGCTGGTAAATGTAAATGTTGTACGTCAGTAACTCCCCTGCAGAATACTATGCTACACCAACTTAAAGAAATCAGCAACTAAATTATGGAATCACTTAAATGTCAATAAAGAAGTCGGCGACTCCGACGGATCGTTCAGTGCAGCACTATAAAACATTGCTCCATAAACACAGAAGCACGTACTGTGGGCAGCAGATGGCAGATGTTTGTTTACTGCACATAACATTTTACCACAAGCTACACAGCAGCAGCAGTAAAATGGAATCTGACGCGACTCGGGGATTTCAGGACCCTTCAAAAAATCTTGAAACTGCCCATGGTATCTCTTTGAAACCGCTGAACAGGCAATGCGGTGCATATTGGGCAGACCTGCAGCTCAGTAGCAAAGGCACTGATAAATTGTTTGCAAAAGGAACAGCGATTTTCCACACACACAGCACCAAAATACGACACTCGTCGCTGCAACGACGATGGCGATGGCATAATGATGATGATGTCTGTGTCACTTCCGCTGGATTGGCATATGTGTTATTTAACATTTAACCTCCGCCACCCAATTATAATGAACAGCCAAGGAAATTAAATAATATTACAAAAAATAAGTACTCAATAAGCACGAGCTAAAGCAATGTCAATGACGTCTGCCCGTCTACCCAATCACCATCCATCATCCATCCATCCAACCAGTTCGAACCTGTTCAGTTTCAACCGTTGAAACTTGAAACTTTCCGGACGCGCAACGGGTAGCAGTTGCACCTTGGCGGCTGCACTCCAGTGTTTGTTATACGAAAATATTTCTAAGTTCCAACCTCCCGCACGTTTTGTCTTGCAATTTTTTAGCATAGCGAAAACGTACGCCGTGCTGTCCAGTGATAAAAACTGTTGAGCGCAGCAGAGCTCCCAGAGTACACTGTGGTGGACAGCGTTTCTTTGTTCTCTGGCTTTCAAGTTTAGGGGTGAGTTCACTCTTCATTAAAAGTATGTGCCTGTTTCTGTGTACCAAATCGCATGTAGTAGAGATGCGTGGCATAATATGGGAATATCGTTTCCTTATCTCTTTCGGCTTCGTATCACCGACTGAAGCACATTGGAAGTGTGGGTTGACCTGACTGCACTTGCATTTAAAGTAGTGATTAACGTTGTATGTTCGGCAGTACAATGTTTCAGTAACTGCCGTGCTTCGTCTTGGTGCTAAAACAAATACGGTAACACTAATTAACCATCGAGGTTCACGAGTTTTCGATGACTGCTCAAGTCTTGAGTAAACAAAAGACGACAGTTACGGCTTGCAGAGCGGACACGCTGGAACATAAGTGCTGGTTAGTTCATTGTCATGTCAGCTCGAACTTCGGTTGTTGCATTTTTCGCTGGTAGTGAAATCACACTCTGAAAATTTTGCACAAGTACCTTTGTTTGCATATCATGGTTTCATAGCAACTGCATTTTTCTTTTTATAGGTGCTTGTACTACCTTGCATCGGTGGATATGAAAATAGTGGTAACCTACCCTACAAAACTTCTATTTGCACATAAGTTTAACAATTCCCTGTGAGGTGATGGGAAGCAGTTGTCTCTGACGTGTGACTGTGTCCTCCAATGTTCCTGATGTTCGATGTGCCCCCAATCTTACTCTAGAGGGAGCCTCTTTAAATTTTTGTAAACAAATTATTGCAAATACAGTTGGTAGAAGGCTCTAACAGCTTTCCATTTACATGGTTGTTGTGTGGTTAACGAAATCGAACTTTTTTCAGGTGCTGTGAAAGTCAGTAGGGAAGTGCGATGTAGAAGAAAGAACTGCCAGAAGCTTGCTAAAAAACCGCACAACGTGTATGGGCAGCAGACAAAATATTCATCAAACGGTACAAAACTAGTATTTCTGTGCTTAGTAATTTTGAAACATCCTTGGTATTGTGTGAAGAACAGCGTGACTATGTCATTCTGTCTTACTTCACCTAAACAGCTATCTAGCAGTAGTGCAAGATTTGAGTTCCTAAAGGGTTTATTCACTGAAGTCACCTCAGCGCCGTACTATAGGTCCCTCAATGTTACGTCTTTGCATTTGTTCGTTGCATTATGCTTTTTAGGTCACTATTAACACCGAAAACATAAAAATTGCTTGGGTATTCTACAAATCACAGAGCAATAAGTTTCACACACCTGATGTACGATGAGCACACAATATGGGCAACGGCTTGGACGGGACCTACAATAAGGTGGCCGATGGCAGCACATTTGCCTTCTAGCGAGAGTGGCGGTCTACTGCGGATGACGTCATGTGAATAAACCTTATAATATTTGACGTGGTGATACAGCTCTAGCTTTGTATTGTCTTTTATAATAAACATAGTGTTTATTTTTATCCTGTACAGAATTTTTGCACCAAAGTTATAAGAGCAGCACAGTTGTTGTTTTAGCGTAATGCAGTGATAGAAGTGCTGCACCAATCTTGGAGTGCTTCGCAGTCGCCTGCTCGACCAGGTAACGTCGTGCATCACGAGAAAACGCTTGTCACATCGATGTACTTTCACCAGGTGTCTTTCACAGCGACAGCTGTTACATCCTCGTTTCCCTGAGATCTTGGCAGTGTCCACATCAGGTATTCACGCACAAACAGATTTTAAGCTGTTACTGCAATTCGTGTTGTGTAGCTGTAACAGTCCTGTGATTTTTGTATGTGCAGCTTCTTTTCTTTATGTGTCTCTCAGATCAGTGTTGATACAGTTTTTGCTCTTATGTGGCCAGACAAGCATCCCGTGAAAGAGTGTGCACAGCCACTAAACGAACCAGATAGAACTAGCAGGCTACATAACGCTTTCTGACATGTTTTGCTCTATTTTCTAGCCACAGAGAGTCATTGGAGGCAGTGCTGCAGCACCAACAATGACTCATTGGAAGAAAGGAAGGAGGTGGCCTTCAACACCCTGCTGCCAGTTGAACACTCGTCAGTCAAAACACAAGACGCCTGCATGGCAGCAAAGTCAATCCATTTTAGACTGAGTTTTGTACCATAGACTTCGTGCGTGGTTTAGTGCGAATAAATGTTCATGCTGAGATCCATGTTGCTATCAATTATATCACATTTATTCATGAATGCATGCCTGGACGGTAGCAGGTCTAGTCATGGTCTAAAGTGTGTTTAATGGTAGCTAAATTAAGGTACAGGAAATGTATAACCCTAGACCTGTCGCCTGAACGGAGGGATAAAATTGGTCTAGCTGTAGACTTCACGTCTAATATATGGGTAAGTGTCTGACCCTGTTCCAGACATCCAGGTCAAAAGAATGTCTAAATCTCGGCTAGGTACATAGACATCGGATGTCTAGGGCTAGATGGCTAGGTGGCGTAACGTTAGACGTGTTATTTGACGTCTAGTGGACAGGTACTTGACATTTGGTGTAGTGCCGAGACGTTCTATAGACATTTCTTATCTCTTTTATTAGACGTCATATAGACGTCTACTACCCACCATGTGCTCCCTGGGTTGCGTTCTCCTCCAAGCCTTGCGTCCTCTGCGCTTTCTGCGTCATACATTTTGAAATGGCGTTACAACACAAGGCTGCGGTGTCATCATTAAATTCATAGTGCGCACTGAGTTTCTTCTAGAAGTAATGTACGAGATGCTTACCTGCCAAAAAAAACTACATCGACCTCATAGTAGCCGCCCTTTGTTTTCTTGTCACAGGGTCAATACACATCGCAAACTGGAAAGGTCGCGTTCCAATTGAAATCTGTAACGTTTACGGGTTCCGTGAAGTTTCTAATATTAGACGTTTTCACAACAAGCCGCGCATTGTAGAAAAGAAATCAGATGTGCGCGAACATCACTGCTACGAAGCGAAATTACTACTACAATCGACCGGGCACAACAGCGCACCACGTTGCCGTAAAACAAAAAGACCAAAAGAGACCAACGCAGGATTGACTTGGATAAGTGCATAAGTGCCGAGCTTCTGATAGCGATGACACTTAGCAGTTCAGAATGCTCACACAAAAAAAAGATCACGCGACGTTAAACTCGAGCAAACGAGGTGAAAAACTTATTTAGTTTATTTAAAACTAATTTAAAAACTAAAAAAACTTATTTAAAAACTAGTTTAGTGAAAAACATTATTTAGTGCTGGTCTACGACTGCTTGATTGTGGGGTCATGCTCTGTGACCGCTGTTGTCACTTGGTTGGTGGCGTCTTGTTCCAACAGAATGGATTGTCAATAGTGTGGCTCAAGTCAATCCAATGTTGTTCCCTCGTATCGCAGGCGTTTTAGTTTTGCAAGTCTTTGTATTTAATGGGGAGTTACCATTATTATCAAGCTTACCGAGGAACAGTGGCAGTTTACGGTGCGAGCCGATAGCTAAGTGGTTAATGTGTGTTCTATCGTTCAGATAATTAAGATATGGATGCCAAAAAGGCGCGTCGGAAACGGTTCTTGGAGCCAGGGAGTGACTCTCGCATACTGAAGCAGACCGTATTTAACAGAAGGAAGAAGGAACAGAGAGTGAATAGAAGTGTTAGTGCTAGTACAAGTGCAAATTTAGACTACTCTATGACAGAGGAGCACATTGGACTTGAAGATTCCTGCGCGGCTTTTGGCAGTGCATCTGCAGCAGACGAGGAGCAAGGTGACGACAGAGGTGAACCAAGCAGTCTTGTTTAGCAATTCTGTCATTTTTACCTGCTTCTAGTATTTTGTTCTTTGTCTTTCTCGCATAGAGGTATGATGGTGGCGCCATCTGGTGTGATGCCTTGCAACTAAGTGGCCACCTGTAGTCGATCTCTGCAATTACCCGCCGCCGACAACTACCAACATGACGGGCGCTCGTCACTCGAGTCTTCTGGAGCGGTTTCTTCGCAACGGCATCGTTGATTTTCGAATAAATTGTTTCTCTCCAGTTGATTTCTATCGATTTTTTCTTTTTTTATGACCATGACTATCCGGAAACGCACAGGGTGGTCTATACACGAGTTATATGCTCCCCAATTAGTGTAATGACTCCCTCGATGGTGCTGAGTAATGTGGTGGGTTCTAATTAGCTCTAATTGCTAATTAAACGTGTCCAGAAGCATTTTAGCGGTTCCGGATAGTCGTGGTCATTCATTACTACTTGTATACACATACGTATGTTTTAAGAGAAAAATGCCGTGTTGTGTGATTTGTAGCGATGGATAAGGAAGCTATACAGATAGGATGATATGACAGGAAGGTATACAGAAGGACTATAACATGTATTTATTTATTAGAATACTTCTGACATTAAAAATGTCATAGAAGGAGTTGCATACAAAGTAACAGGTAATACACTGAACAACTGTGAGACTACATTGTTCTAGCTATGAATAGTATAACCAATATATAGCCAATATGAATAGTAAGGTTATAAAAAGACTAATATATTCCTCCAAAGTCCTCCATATTCCTCAAAGTCCTTCAAAGATCGAGTGAAACTACGTAATCCTTACGTAAAATAAAGCTATTTCGCTCGCACAAAAGATTTTTGAATGCATGAACAGACAGTTTCGAACGATCACCCCACTGTGCACATTCTTACAACAATGTATAGTAAGTATTTCGCATAGTATGCATAGACAAGAACAGTTACCTTCTGAGCTACCCAACACAAGCACCGTGCTTACGGCCTGCTCTTATAGAGCCACCAAAGCGCATGCGCCTAGCTATCCATCTGTTTTATATCGTAGCCTAAAAAATATGGGCAGTGGGGGTTGCCCTATCCCATGACTCTCCTGTGGGCCCCTGCATCAGGTCATTTACGAGAGCGTCTCCGATGCCATGGTGCGCTCAGTGTAAATGTACGCAGCTCGTCGAAAATTCCACCCACTGACCCCGTCACTTCATGTAAAATGTTCTACGTTGAAATCCAAGAAAAAAAACTTGCCTAAGTCTAAAGCGGGGAGTGATTTCACGTTCGTCCAGCCTACCTCATTCGATTCTTTTTTTTTTAATTGCCACGCGGGCGTTTGACATCGCGTATCTTTATAACCACACATGAAGAAAATGATCAAGAAACCCGAAAACAAAGTGTGGGGAAGAAGCTTCTTTCGAAATCTGACGGAAGTGGTGTGAAAATACTCTGCCTCGATATCTATCAATAGGACACGAGGTGCCACTCAGTTATCCCACCGCACACCATTCGAGATAGCACATCGACACGGTATGGTGTTCGATAGCAGAAAGGGGTACATCGATTTCTTTTCCCACTTCACAGAGCTGATGAAAGACACATTTTCTGTAGGCCGCATGGTCTTCGATGTTGTAACAACCTTCTTCGAATGGATACCTGAACGGGAAGTGCCTGAAGGAATATATGAAGCTTTCATCACCAAAACATTCAGCGCAAATGACAGGATAGACAGCTTCGTGGACAAGATGTTACTTATGTACTACGAAATCGAGAGAGAACAATGAGTTTCAATTCTATTCAAAATATCACGTAATCTCGATGAAGTCCTAAAGAGGTCGGGCTACGAAGACATCGTACCTGTAGATATCCTTCAAGCTCTCCTTCTGCTACGCATACTGGTCTATCGGTGGAATCAACGTTGTTGTTGTACGACTTACGAAGCGAACGGCCGGTTTATCTTTTCAAGGATTGAGTGAAACAGTACAACGCTCTCGGCAAATAAACATATATTTGCGTCAAAAATCTATGAATTATCACTGACTCAATCTGCATAAACCGCGAAGATTTCGCGCTGTCACTAGATACCTTCTATCTACCCAAGGGGGGCAATATGCTTACCGCACGTATTTGGTCTCTTGGCGTTGGCAAGGGGGATTTGTTTTTGTCATAAAAATAGTGGTCGCTCCACTCCCTCATTTATTTCGTGCGAACTTTATGTCACAAAAAACGCATACGCTTCCTGCCAATAATCTCGCTTCTAAAATCAATAAAAATGATGAAAAAACTCTTTGTGGCAAAAAAAGCACGGTGTCCTTTCTTCGCAACACTCTAGCGAGGACGTCTTCTTACGTAGAGACAACACGTTCTTTTCTATCGGGGACATCGTGTTGTTCTTTTTCCAGCACAGTCACGCATCACGGGGATCCGGCTGACTGTCTCGTCGTTATGACTTCCTGCTAAGGTTCTCAACACACAGAATGAATTGAAAATAAGAACAAATAATAGCTCAGTTTCCTCACAACCTTTGAAGTCGGCTCAGGAATTTCAGACAAGCAGCTTCTTGAAGTGCAGATCTGAGGCGAGTTATATATATCTATCGCAACTTCCATATAAAGCCTCGATGAGACTATTTCTACACTCTGACCTAACCCAGCTGGCCCGTGCGAGGGGAGCTCATGATGTACCATCCAGCGGGCTACAGGGGCTTATATAAAGGGTGGGATACCACAAACGTTTCGATAGCCTCACTGGAACTTCCCGAAAACTTATTTTCGGGAAGTATATATTATCCCGAAAACAAAAAAACTTATTTTACAGGAGATTTTTTTACTAAAAGCCAGAACTTGTTTTGAGCACGCTGAAACAATCTATTTTCCATAATGCTCTGACCTGTTTGATCGCGCAGAACAATTGACGTTTGGGATATGATATAAAATTAGCGTGGTATCCTTTGTTCTATGTAGCACTCTACTCGCTTAGTCGATGAGTATGTGCTATAGTCCTTCTATATTACTCCCTATCATATCATCCTATCTATTAGCTTCCTTATCCATCACACAACACAGCATTTTTTCACTTAAAACAGGAAAAACACGCATTTTTATTTTACTGATGATTATACGAGGGGCGTTCAAGTCAAATCGGGACTTTCTCTCAACTGAGTGTACAAATGGCTCGAGCTACTTCTTTTGCGTCATTTTCACACGCGACGGGCCTCCGCGTTCACCCCGCGGTAGTCCAAAGTTTGTGCAAAATGGAAGACACGCGTTGGACAAGATGGCCGACAACGAGGTGAGCGCGCACGTCGAACAGTGAAGTTCCTCGTGAATGAATGCGTAAAGTCATCTGAAATTCAGAGAAAACTTCAGGCTCAGTATGGTCACGATACACTTAGCCGCAGCAAAGTGTTTGAGTGGTGCAAACGGTTCCGAGACGGCCGTACACCAGTGCTGGGCGATCACGGCCGGTGCGGCTCAGAGTACAGTGTCAGAGTTCCTGAGAACACCCAACCTGTGGAGCTCCCGATCCTCAAGGACCGACGGAAACATGTCTCGATATCAATAGTACATATAGTGCCATAAATAGTACATATTACTGCCAGGGTCTCGGGGATGTGCATAAGGCGCTGAAGCAAAAGCGACCGGGCCTCATCAGCAAGGGAGTTCTCATCCTACAGGACAATGCACGCCCGCATACCGCGCACCTGATGACACGCACCTTACAGGAACTTGGCTGGGAGTTGCTCCTACATACCCCTTACAGTCCAGACCTCGCCCCCAGCGATTTCCATCTCTTCGGGCCACTGGAGGCGTTCCTTGGGAGCCGCCACTTCAGCTGCGACGACGACGTCAAGAATATACGGTCTGATCATGGCTGCTACGCGCCGGTAAGGATTTCTGCGCTGCTGGCACCCAAGCCCTCCTGAAACGCGGGGACATGAGTATTAGTGCAGCTGGGGATTACGTTGAAAAATAAAACTAATTTCTCGTCTGTTAGTTCATTTTACTGATTAAATGAAAAGTCCCGGTTTGACTTGAACGCCCCTCGTATATGGCACACGCAGACTATCGATGATCTTGTTGGAACGTGTTACACTTTCTTCGCGTGAGTAAAGATAACTTCGGGCTATGCGACTCCATCCATGAATCTCTGCTTCTTGTCTAGTCTCAGATCCGGCAATTCACACATTTCTTGCAACTCTTCATCTGTGAATCGCTTAAAACGACTGGGTAGGTACACCTTTACACGTTTATTGTTTTCCATCAGGAGTTCCACGTATACCGCCTCCCCGTACACAGCGTTCACCTTGCGTAAGTCCAACACGTCCAGCTTTTCATTCCCTGGAACAATTCTCATTGTCTGAATGTCCCCATCACCGGGTTTCTTTTGTTTATCTAGCTTCTCAAAAACAGATGACATATCTCGCTTACTTCTCAGTGCAAGTTTCTACGCACACCTAATGAACTGAAAACGAGAACAACTGTTATCTAACTTTCCTCGTTTTGAAGACAATAGTAAGTCGTACCTTCTTCGTTGTGCGCTTGACCCAGAATCGACCGTCGGAAGTAGCTTCACGGAACTCAAATAAGTTGTATATATCACAACTTTTATATAAAGAGCCCCTGGAGGTGGCTATTTTTATCCACAGGGGTGGAGCACAGGGAAGTAGCGATTTTTTTTACACAATCACATAGGAACAGCTCGTGATATATGGAGCGCGCTCATGTTAGCTGCGAAGAACTCGGATAACCCCATTTGGAACTTCATGGAGACAAAACTGCAAGAGCGAACCGTTTGTTTTTAGTTACAGAAAGGTTGTTTCAGCAATAAGCAGGCTATGATGTACAACAGGTGGTCCTCTTTGACGTAGGCTTATAGGATTTTTTTCCCCTTCAGATAGACATGTCTGATCACAGTTTACTTTTGGTATACGTTTTCATAAGAGTGGCCTCGATGATTCGGAAAACATGATTTACTACCCCAGGCTGCGGAAGCATTGATATAAAACAGATGGTTTGAACAGGTTGTGGCATGCAGTCGGCTCCGGGCGATGCCACTCCATCCATGAGTCTCTCCTTCTTCTCTAGTTTCGGAACCGGTAATTCACGCGTTTGTTGCAACTCTTCATCTTTGAATCGCTTAAAACGACTGGGTAGGTACACCTTTACGCGTTTATCGTTTTCCATCAGGAGTTCCACGTATACCGCCTCCCCGTGCACAGTGTCCACCTTGGGTAAGTCCAACACGTCCAGATTTTCTTTCTCCGGAAAAATGCTCATTTTCTGAATGTCCCCATCACCGGGTCACTTTAGTTTATCCAGCTTTTCGAAAACAGATGCCATATCTGGCTTACTTGTCAGTGCAAGTTTTTACGTACACCCAATGAACTGAAAACGAGAACAACTGTTACCTAAGTTTGCTCATCTTGAAGACAATATAGTAAGACGTACCATCCACGTTGTGCGCTTGACCCAGAGTCGACCGTCGGAAGTAGCTTCACGGAACTCAAATGAGTTGTATATATTACAACTTTTATATAAAGAACCCCTGGAGGTGGCTATTTGTAGACACAGGGGGGGAGCACCGTAGCTGGGTCAGATTTTGCTTACAAAATCACATAGGAGCAGCCCGTGATATATGGCGCGCGCGCATGTTAGCTGCGAATAACCTGGATAACCCCATTTGGAACATCTTGGAGACCAAACAGCAAAAGCGAACCCTTTGTTTTTTGTTACAGAAAGCTTGTTTCAGCGGGTGGAAATGAGCAGGCTATGATGTAACATAGGTAGCCTGCTTTGACGTGGGATCATAGGATTTTTTTTTTCCGATAGACATGTCTGATCAGGCAGAACAGTTTACTTTTGGTATACGTTTTAATACGAGTGGCCTCGATGACTTGGAAAACATGATTTACAACCCCAAACTACGGAAGCTTTTATATAAAACAGATGGCTCGAACACGTCGTGGCATGCAGTCAGCTCATCCTCAAAAACCCGATGACTCGCAAAACGTGATTTACAACCATGGGATCATGCGGAAACAGGCGAGCATTGACATAAAACAGATGGCCCCAACATGTTTGGATACGGACCGGGAGAGGTATATTGCGCGCGTGTGTTCAGTCTATCTAGTTTTCTGTGCGGCTGGCACTCACCACGCTATACTTGAGCTATACTTCGTTGGCATGGGGGTAGATTTGTAAACCTGGAAGGTGCGGAATATTTAGCCCCTGCTTCGCTATCATCCACAGATTATGCATTCAGAATTGTGTTGTGTGTGTAGCTACGCGTCTGAGGTGAAAAATTCTGTGGAGATGGACAGGCTAAATTCGCGTGAGCTCTTCACGCGCTCGAAATTCAATGTATGGTGTCGCGTGCCAGGTTTGCGCATCTATGTGTTGTGAAACCTATCACATTTGTAACTGTGATAACTCTTGAGGTCAGCATACTTTGTCTGAGAGCATTGCACATTTTGGGTGATCATCCTAAATTTATATTTCGAATGGTGGTTCCCGTAGAGCTCCGTTTAGAAGGAACGCGTGCGAGGTGTGTTGCGTAAAATATACGCTGGCTATGTTTGTGATGCATGCACAGAATGGATCTGGGAGAGCTCTGAAAGCAATCTGAACTTCTGTTTCTCCATACTCAGCTTGGGTTGAGTGTTCTTTTTTAGGATTGAGTACGTGCGAAGCTTCACTGCATGGCACCAACCACTTTGTTTAATAAGCTTTAGGGCGCCGAAGTATCTGTGCGAGAAATAAGAAACCCTATAGAGCTGTGAAGCTTTTGTTAACAAAAACGAGCCCAAGCTTCAGCTTTTTATTTCGCTCAGCTTTTTTATTTCGAACGCGTGCAGGCTTCGCTGCATAGCACAACGATGAGTTTTTTCGCGCTCTGTGTAATGCATATTGAATGTTTTTTTTTTGTTGTGGTTACGATGAAGCGCAGTATCTGTGAGACAATTCTTTCTTAAGAATGAACGCGCTTCACACCATAGCATCATTTGTGGATTTTCTTTGCCATTCTGCTGGATAACCATTGAAATAAATTTTTATGTTGAAGTGCAAAGCACGCACTGTAGGAAGAACGATCCTAAGCTTGTTCTCAGGGGTAGGCTTCACCTAATGCACGCATGCAACCAGGTGAAGCAAACTTTACTCTCGGTTTATGTAGGTGGATAGAGGGCGTGTTGAGATGTGTACATCGTATCCTGGACACGTTTTTTTTTATTTCCCATTAGCAACTGTGGCTATGAGTAGTGCGAATAGAAGGATGGAGTTCATGCGGCGGCATGTTGATGTGAGCTGTTGTATTCATGTTTTGCAATGTTCAGGAATGAATTAGCCTTCTAACGCTGGCTCTCTAGCTAGAAGTATGAGCCAATAAGCAGTTGAATAGAACTGAGTGACCAATGCTGTTAGAATGAACCTTTTTTCACACTTGCGTTCCGGCTGTCCAGTGAGACACAATTGGCGCGCGCCAGCCTCAGCCTTCTATGCAAAGAGTGTGCAAGTATCAAGTATACATCCGGCGCCATATTGGTTCCATCTATTGTATGTGTAGGGAACTTTCTTCGGCGTCGTCAGAGCATGTGCAGAAACGTTGTGAAAAAGTTTCATTGTGAAGCAGTGAGCAGCCGGATGGAGGCATGGAGTAGCGTGCAGTTAGCACGGGCCAATAGCAGTTGGATCCTACCTACCCGCTAAACTTATCGTATGGTAAAACTTCCAATAACCCACAGTTAAGCTTCTATTTTCTTATCTAGAGAATAGAGGGAGTGACTAATGAGTGCCTTGGAGTTCTACGCACCAAGAGCAGTTGGGTCTAGCGATGAGTGGAAGTGACCAACCACAGTTGGTGCCTGTTAGGGAGCTCTAGAGATGAGTGGCCATGAGTGGCTGTCAGTGACCAATGAGAGGCTTGCAGTGAGATGGGCCAATGAGCAGTTGGGAGTGACCACTTGCAGTTAGATGAACCAATAGCAGTTGGTGTCTACCACGGGAAGTGAGTAACCGGCTAGCAATCAGCGCAAGACACGAGTTGAAGTGACCCGATATAAATGTGAACCAATTGAGTAGAAACATCCAATAACCCTGGTTAAACTTGTGTCATCTAGAGATGAGTGTGAGTGACGAATGAGTGGCTTGCAGTTCAATGGACCAATAGCAGTTGGGTGAGTGACCACTTGGTGTTAGATGAACCAATAGCAGTTGGGATCTACCAAGGGAGCTGAGTGACTGGCTAGCAATGAGTGAAAGAGATGGCCGCACCCATCAGTGGATCGATACATCAGGGACCAGTGATCTCTCTGATGCAGTTGACCAACACACAGCTAGACCGGGAGGTTGTTGTACCAAATAAAGGTTGAAATAAACAATTGTTGTGTCTTGTCCAAAGCCACTGCCCAGTGCCGGACTGGCTTAGGAGCGACAAATACAGGCTAGCCAATCACGGTTCAGTAGGCTTAAAATGGACCAATCAGCATGAAGGGCCAATCAGTAGGCATAGCGTGGTCTGGCTTAGAAGTCTGGATCTGTAGGCTTAGAATTGACCAATCAGCATGAAGTAGGTAGAGCTAGTAAAGAGTTGCGCCATCTGGTGGCACTCTAACGAGGTAAATTTGGACATCTGAGGTAGGGACAGAGTGGAGCTGCTACCGAGCATATCATGTGGCGGGCGCTGGTGAAGGCTATGCTAGTCGGCCAATCAGTGGGCTTAGAATGGGCCAATCGATAGGCTTAGATAGGATTCCACCAATCAGAGGAGGCTTAGAAGTCTGGAAAATGTGAAGAGTGATCAGTAGGCTGAATGGGTCCATCAGCTAGGTAGAATGGACCAATCGGCTGAGCCAGTTAATTAGCATCAAGATGTGGAGCTACGGTCGACCAATCAACTATTGGTAGGCTTAGCATGGGCCAATCAACGTTAAGTAGGCGGAGCAAAATATCACAAATCAGGAGGCTTGGAATTTGCTTGTGTTGGACTAGAACTGGATTGTGTTGGATTAGAGCTGCATTAGAACTGGATTTTGGCTTAGAATTTGATTAGAATAGGCTTCTATTGGATTAGAAAAAGGATGTTCTTATACAGTCTGACGTCCTACTACTAGCGTGTAGAGCTGAACGTTCCAGTCGAAGATAGTTGCTGGAATGCCCATCTGATTGTACGAGACGTGGGCACTCGCTCGCCCGGGAACATCTTGCTATACTTTTCAACTGCCGCGTTGTATTCCAGGTGAGCATCGGAAAGAGCCAGAAGTATTCTGAAAACACAGAGCTGACCATTGCTAGCGCTTTTTGGCGTTCAGCAGTCAATGAAGCTGTTCGGCTGCCAAATGTTCATACCGGGGTAATGCACCTATGAGTGTACAGCAGACACGCTGATAACGAGTGTGGTGACCTTCATGTGTGACATCCGTTGACAGCAGCAAACTACATTGTCATTACCCTTCTCTTATTTTTCAGCTGCTCAGTCTATCAGGTAGAGAATGGTATACCCTTTCAAGCTGCTGTTTTGGTGCGGACTTGGGGCGTCGCTGACAAATGCGACACTAAACCTCAATTTTCGGACGACTTTTCTGCACATAACGGGGTCGTCACTAACAGTGCGTCTCGACGAGACGTCAATGTTCCACGGTGACGGCGCCAGCTGTGAAGGCCGCAGTACGAGCTAGGAAGTACATATACAAAGGGACAATAGCCGAGGCTCTGTAGCTGCACGTTGAGCATATGTTAGTTTGACCGTGCACTCCCAGCCGAGCACAGCTGTTTCGTCCTACTTGGGACTCGTCAGCCCAGCGTAGGGAAGTGACACGGTCTTGGGTCGGCACTAACAGTGCGTCTCGACGAGACGTCAATGTTCCACGGTGAGGGCGCCATCTGTGGAGGCCGCAGTGAGAGCTAGCAAGTACATATACAAAGGGAAAATAGCCGAGGCTCTGTAGCTGCACGTTGAGCATATGTTTATAGTTTGACCGTGCACTCCCAGCCGAGTACAGCTGTTTCGTCCTACTTGGGACTCGTCAGTCCGGCGTAGGGAAGTGACACGGTCTTGGGTCGGCACTAACAGTGCGTCTCGACGAGACGTCAATGTTCCACGGTGACGGCGCCACCTGTGGAGGCCGCAGTGCGAGCTAGCAAGTACATATACAAAGGGAAAATAGCCGAGGCTCTGTAGCTGCACGTTCAGCATATGTTTATAGTTTGACCGTGCACTCCCAGCCGAGTACAGCTGCTTCGTCCTACTTGGGGCTCGTCAGCCCGGCGTAGGGAAGTGACACGGTCTTGGGTCGGCACTAACAGTGCGTCTCGACGAGACGTCAATGTTCCACGGTGACGGCGCCACATCTGGAGGCCGCAGTGCGAGCTAGCAAATACATATACAAAGGGAAAATAACCGAGGCTCTTTTCTGCACGTAGAGCATACGTTTATAGTTTGACCGTGCACTCCTAGCCGAGTACAGCTGTTTCGTCCTACTTGGGACTCGTCAGCCCGGCGTAGGGAAGTGACACGGTCTAGGGTCGGCACTAACAGTGCGTCTCGACGAGACGTCAATGTTCCACGGTGACGGCGCCACCTGTGGAGGCCGCAGTGTGAGCTAGCAAGTACATATACAAAGGGAAAATAGCCGAAGCTCTGTAGCTGCACGTTGAGTATATGCTTATAGTTTGACCGTGCACTCCCAGCCGAGTACAGCTGTTATGTCCTACTAGGGGCTCGTCGACTACTAGGCGCCGTCACCGTGGAACATTGACGTCTCGTCGAGACGCACTGTTAGTGCCGACCCAAGACCGTGTCACTTCCCTACGCCGGGCTGACGAGTACCAAGTAGGACGAAACAGCTGCACACGGCTGGGAGTGGACGGTCAAACTATAAACATACGCTCAACGTGCAGCTACAGAGCCTCGGCTATTTTCCCTTTGTATATATATGTATATATATAAAAGTGAAATAATAAGACTTGGACTACAGATTACAGGAACGTTAACAAAAACTAATTTATTTAATGGGCAATTTATCACATAGATTAAAAAATAATGGTCGACGTTTCGACAGTGGCACTGTCTTCGTCAGGACAAAAGAGGTCCAAGGGTTGCATATTCCTTAAATAGGTTTCCTGGGTGACGTCACAATCGGTGCAAGTATGCCACGTGGCAGTTGTCTGAGTCATATTCTGGAACATTCCGCAAGGTCAAGTCCGGGTGGTGATGTCATCTTTCTTGGGGAGCCAGCTCAGGGTGAGCTGTACTGAGGCCATAGCTGAAAAGAAAAAAAGGAAAATAAAAGGAAAAAAATGGAAAGTATATCCTATCTAGACGACCAGATTCCTTACTGTTGAAAGTACACCGGGATCTTCGTTAATGATTCATTGGAATTTGTAAATGGGGTAAGACTCGCGTTGTTCCCTGCCTCTATCGGAGCTAAAGTTTGATTGAAGAATAAAAAGGGCAACGTCATTTATTGAATGACCAGGCTGGTTGAAATGACGAGAAACAGGAAGATTTGGCTTTTTATTAACGTCCGACCGGTGGTTGTTGAACCTGATCCGAAAAGTTGTTTTGGTTTGACCTACGTATTGTACTTGACACGCGTTGCACTGAATGGCATAAATGACGTTGGATGAATTGCAGTCAAAGTCGCCATGAATTTTGACGAAGAAAAAATTCATTCATCCAATCGTAAATCACAGTCCAATTTATCGCCAGCTGAACACCGTAGCCTTTCCGACCTTCAAAGACGTGATGATCTGGTTATAAAAAAAGCTGATAAAGGTAGTGCAATTGTGGTAATGAACAAAACTGATTATATTAACGAGGGCATTCGGCAGTTATCTTGCACATCATTTTACAAAGTTCTCGAAGCTGACCCTGCGGAACAGATCACTGCTATTGTTATCCGTAGCTTGAAAGATCTGAAAACCAGCAAAAAGATAGACACCACCCTGTACGAGTACTTACTCCCTAGAGATCCCGTGCCAGGCAGATTTTACATGCTCCCCAAGATCCATAAACCTGGGAACCCAGGGCGCCCGATAGTTTCGTGTAACGGTACAGCTACCGAACATATTTCCAGCTTTGTAGATTATCTTCTTAAAGATATACCCCCAAAACTTCCATCCTACATTAAAGATACAAATCACTTCCTGGAAATATTAAGTCAGTGCTAACCTCCTCCCTCAAGTTTGCTGGTCACGCTAGACGTTTCTTCCCTCTATACCAACATCCCCCACGAAGATGGCATTGCTGCAGCTCAAAGGGCGTTTTTAAAATATTCGGACAACTCATACGATCCTTGTGTTCTATTCACATTCCTTAACCTTATTCTGAAAAATAACAACTTTGAATTTGATGGTAAACATTACTTGCAAGTCAGTGGCACGGCTATGGGCACTAAGATGGCTCCAAATTATGCAAATATCTTTATGGGTAATCTGGAGGAGGCATTTCTGTTCCAATGCGAGAAAAAGCCGACGTTGTACAAGCGCTTTCTGGACAACATCTTTATGGATTGGCCATATTCGGAGGACGATCTGAATATATTCATTAGCAATTTTAACCAAGCACATCCGTCTATCAAATTCACCCATTCTTACTCAGCTCTAACTGTTAACTTCCTAGATGTCCAGGTAAAGTTAACGGACGGGGTCCTAACTACGGACCTGTTCCGTAAACCTACGGACTCCCAGCAGTACCTAGCTTTCAAGAGTTGCCACCCGCGGCACACTAAACTTGCTATCCCCTACAGCCAGGCACTTCGTTATAGACGCATCTGTTCCAGCGAAAGTGATCTGGATAGAAATTTGAACAAAGTCAAGCAAACATTCATCAGTCGCCAATTCCCACCCAGTTTAGTTGAGGACGCAATAAGGAAGGCCCGCATTGCAGATCGCAAAGCTCCGTTCCAAAACCGCAACCGCAAATCAGACAATGGTTCCGTCAACCTCGTTGTAACATTCAACAATAATGTTTCCAACGTCAACAGTATACTTAATCGCCACCACGGTATTCTTTGTCAGTCAGAGCGCATGCGACAAATCTTCCCGGAACCGCCACGTGTGACCTACAGGCGCTCGCAAACCCTCCACGATAATCTAGTCAGCTCCAAAGTCAACCGACCAACAAGTCCGACGGCAGGCTGCCACCCGTGCAATGGCCGCAGATGTCAAATATGCAAACTAATGCGAAGTGCCCACGTGCTTAACAGCACAAATTCTAATTTCTTCGTCAAAATTCATGGCGACTTTGACTGCAATTCATCCAACGTCATTTATGCCATTCAGTGCAACGCCTGTCAAGCACAATACGTAGGTCAAACCAAAACATCTTTTCGGATCAGGTTCAACAACCACCGGTCGGACGTTAATAAAAAGCCAAATCTTCCTGTTTCTCGTCATTTCAACCAGCCTGGTCATTCAATAAATGACGTTGCCCTTTTTATTCTTCAATCAAACTTTAGCTCCGATAGAGGCAGGGAACAACGCGAGTCTTACCTCATTTACAAATTCCAATCAATCAATAACGAAGATCCCGGTGTACTTTCAACAGTAAGGAATCTGGTCGTCTAGATAGGATATACTTTCCATTTTTTTTCCTTTTATTTTCCTTTTTTTTTTCTTTTCAGCTATGGCCTCAGTACAGCTCACCCTGAGCTGGCTCCCCAAGAAAGATGACATCACCACCCGGACTTGACCTGGTGGAATGTTCCAGAATATGACTCAGACAACTGCCACGTGGCATACTTGCACCGATTGTGACGTCACCCAGGAAACCTATTTAAGCAATATGCAACCCTTGGACCTCTTTTGTCCTGACGAAGACAGTGCCACTGTCGAAACGTCGACCATTATTTCTTTAATCTATGTGGTAAATTGCCCATTAAATAAATTAGTTTTTGTTAACGTTCCTGTAATCTGTAGTCCAAGTCTTATTATTTCACTTTTATTCAACTTCGTTGCCGTCTGATATATTAACCTATTTGTTCTGTATATATATATATATATATATATATATATATATATATAAATATAAGCAGGAAAAATCAGAAGACGACAAAGAGCTTACAGGAAAACACAAAGGGGAGTTTATTAACACATATAGGGATAGGGGTCAACGTTTCGGCAGTCAGCGCTGCCTTCGACGGGACTGGGGTTTGGTGACAAGAACAAGCTTTATATATGGGAGAGGGTTATGTACAAGGGAAAGAGAGCAGCGCATGCGCTTTTGTCATGACTAACACAGGTTGGTGACTAAGTGAAAGGGGAATGACCGGGTCTGTGCAGCAGGACCTCGAGGAAATATCCGTGAGCCCGAAAAAGAGACAAAAGAGCATATGTATTGTGCTGGATTAGGAATGCAGGTTGCGAATAGTAGAAAGGATTCCTGGATCTTCGTTTATCTGACACTGGAATTTATGAATGAGATAAGATTCGCGCTGTTCCCTGAGCCGCTGGGAAGGAAAGTCTGACTGCAGGATGAAAATAGATATATTGGTGATTGAGTGCCCTAGTTTACTGAAATGGCGCGACACTGGCAGATTAGGTTTCTTCGAGACGTCAGATTTGTGGTTATTGAATCGCGTTCTAAATGACGTAGCTGTCTGTCCGATATATTGGGCGTTGCATTCATTGCATTGAAGAAGATAGACAACATTGGAAGAATTACAGTTAAAGTCGCCCTTAATGTTGACCCGATAATCAGAATTGGTACTTTCCGCAGAGTTAGCGGCTTGCATTGATTTACAAATTTGGCATCTACTTGCATTACAAGGGTGGCAACCAATGTTATTTTCTGGAAGTTTGTTAATTTTTGCATTTACTAGTCTGTCTTGGATGTTCCGCGCCCGGCGATAACTTACGCGCGGTGGCTGTGAGAATATTTCCTTCATCCGATCAGATTGTGAAAGAATTGTGTAGTGGCGGTTGAGTATCCGGCTAATGTTAGGAACGCTGCCATTGAATGTGACAGTGAGATTTACTGCAGAATTTCCATCGGCTCGAGAAGATCTTTGGAGCAATTGTTGGCGATCTGTGGATCTTGCTCTGGCTAAAGCGTCTTTAACAAGTTTGTTCAGGTATTCACGATCAATGAAGGTTTGTTCTAGTCGTTGGAGATGGTTGTCCAGTTCGGCATCGTTAGTGCATATTCTGCGGTAGCGCAATGCCTGACTATAAGGTATGGCTTACTTAGTATGCCTTGGATGGCAACTGCGGAACGATAAGTACTGCTGAGCATCTGTAGGCTTCCGGTATAAGTTGGTTGAGATACCGCCGTTTTGTAACTTGACTTCCACATCCAAGAAGGTAACAGTGGAGGCGGAGTAGTGGGAGGTAAATTGAATGTTAGGGTGAATTTGGTTGAACCGGTTGATGAACGTGAGAAGGTCGCTTTCAGAATGAGGCCATATGATAAAAATATCATCTAGAAATCTCTTGTACACAAGTGGTTTGAATACGGAACATTCGAGAAATGTTTCCTCCAGGGATGCCATGAAGATATTTGCATAGTTGGGGGCCATTCTCGTGTCCATAACTGTCCCGTTAACTTGCAGATAATGCTTGTTATCAAATTCAAAGTTATTGGAGGTCAAAATAAGTGTTAGCAGTTCGGTGAGGACAGTCGGATCATACGGCTGGTCAGGTTGTTTTTTGTATGCTGAAACGGCCGCTGCTATACCATCTGCGTGGGGAATATTATTGTAAAGGGACGTGACGTCTAACGTTGCCAAGAGACAGCTTGAGGGAACGGTTACTTGCGATACAGTTTGAAGGAAATGGTTGGTATCTTTGACGTAGGAAGGTAATTTAGGCGGATAGATTTAAGAACGTGATCGACGAAGGATGATATATTTTCTGTAGCGGTTCCGTTACTAGACACAATTGGTCTTCCGGGATTGCCTGGTTTATGTATCTTAGGGAGCATGTAAAATCGGCCTGGTTTAGGGTCTTTACGAAGTAAGTATTCGTAGAGCGCATCGCCAATTTTCTTAGTGGCCTTTAACCGTTTTAGTGTTTTACATATGTCTGCGGCAATTTCATTGGTGGGGTCGGATTCGAGAGGTTTGTAAAAGTCTGCACAATTAAGTTGACGGAGTCCTTCCGCCATATAAGCTTGCTTATCCATTACGACTCTGGCACCTCCTTTATCAGCCTGTTTGATGATGATACCTTCGTTGCTTTCTAGCACGGACAAGCTTTGCTGTTCTGCTTTCGTAAGATTGTGCCGGAATTTCCGATTGGTTGAGTTTGCATAAGTACTGAGAATATCTTTCTGAACAGCTTTGATATACATATCAAGACTTTTATCTCGGTTCGGGTTGGGAGTAAAATCGGATTTTATATGGAAAGGATTTAGATTTGATTGCTGTTTGTCGTAGAAGTATTCCGTAAGGCGTAGTCGCCGCGCAGAGTTGTCAAGATCCAGATGTAGCTGATATTCATCGATTTTACTGTTATTGGGACAAAACGATAATCCCTTCTCGAGGAGAGAGATTTCCGCGGGTGTAAGGTCATGAGCAGAAAGGTTCACTACGCTACATTTGGTTAGTGTGGGGATGTCGGGGGCAAATTGGGTGTTGCTGTCTAACGGGGTATCTGGACGTAGTTGTGAAGTAGTGCTACGGGCTGTCGGGGGGTGTCGAATCTGTGGAAGTATTATGAGTTGGAGGGCACTCGATTTTGTCTCTAAATAATTTCTTTTGCTTTCGGAGCTTCAGGTGGATGTTTTTCTTTTAGAGGAATTTGTCTAACTCTGATCTATGAGAATGTGACAACGGGGTAGTGCTGTTAATGTAGTTGTGAAGTATTGCTACGGGCTTCGGGATTAGGGGGTGCCGAATCTGTGGAAGTATTATGAGTTGGAGGGCACTCGATTTTGTCTCTAAATAATTTCTTTTGCTTTCGGAGCTTCAGGTGGATGTTTTTCTTTTGGAGGAATTTGTCTAACTCTGATGTATGAGAATGTGACAACGTGGTAGTGCTGTTAATGGCGTCGACGTCTTCGGATAGAGACTGGATAGTATCTTCGCAGTGAGAAATTATAATTTTAGTTAGGTCTAAAGATGCTTTGTTAAGAATGGACAGCCATTGCACATTGCGTTCATGGTTCAGGGGGAAGGTTGATGTTTTGTGGATTTCTAGTCCACGCGGAATCCTGTCGTTTTCATGATAAGTAGCCAAAGTATCACGATGGGAGGTGTAGCGTGCAACTTTATCCGCGATTTTTCTGAGTTTAAAGAACGCCTCAGTGCTACTGCTGACAATTTGTGGGGAGTGAATTGGTACTGACTCACCCGCTAGTCAATCCTGCTGCTTGGATCGTGACGATTTCTCGGCATGTGTGCTTCTTTGTGTCCATGCTGCAGCCTCCTGGAGTGTCGGCCATACGGGGTCCGGGGTACAACGAAGCAGCCGGGGTACCAAGGACCGCAGTCGGTGGGCGATCTGCGTGACTCCATCAAAACTGGGGTGGAGGCCGTCAGCTGCAAGGACTCTGGTTGGGGGCTGTCGGTGGAAACCATGGTCCAGGAAATACAGGTCACGGGCACTTCGCCTCAGGGTCATCAGTCGTTGGTTGAACGCAAACGCCCGGGGATTGCACTGGAATTCGCGTCGCCTGTCAAGATAAGGACGACGGCGGTTGTAGGATCTGGGTAATTCGAGTATTACATAATCGATTATTAATTAATATAATCGATTATTATTAATAATCGAGTATTACATCCCGTGGGCAGTTCGGCAAGACGGCAAAGCTGACGACGTACTGGATGTCACGCTCTTCTATAACTGCCGTGCATCGGCCAGTCGGTGTTACGACGTGTCCACCAGCAGTGCCGATGTTAGGCTCATCCCACTTCGTTTGCACCTTGCGAAGCTTCTTAGCCAACCTACCACTTATAACAGAGTCGTCGGCTCCGGTATCGATTAACGCAATCATCTCATGGCAGTCGATGAGTATTTTCAGGTTATTGGTAAATTTTCGAGCGTCGTGTTGGTGCTGCGTTGCTGTTCGTCGAGTTGGAGGAATTGTAACTTGTCGTCGGTCCGCAGCTTCACCTCCTGGAGCTGCAGTCTTCAGTTTTCACGGTTAGGGCTGCGCCACACAGGTCGTCTTGCCGGTGACCGTGAACGTGCTCTTTCTGGCGACCTGCTGCAGTGGGGGACGGTTGGGGGCAGGTCGCGTCGCGAGCCAGCAGAAGCATTCTGCTGCCGTAGATAGTCTTCCATTGCGGCGGGGCGACTACCGCGCTGGGGGCGGGGGACGTCGGGTGAAAAACCGGGCAGGCCAAGTCGTCGGTAGGGACATCGACGATAGACGTGGTTGGCCTCTCCGCAGTGGTAGCAGAGCGGTCTGAAGTCGGGAGTCCGCCAAACGTCCGTTTTGCGAAACGGCTGAGAGTGTGGTGGGACGCTCGGAGTAGGTTGGACAGGCCGAGGAGGCGTCCAACGGTTTCCGTAGTGCGACGGACGAGTAGGTGGCACCTGTCTCACAGCGGCGGCGTAGGTTGGTCTCGGTACTTCGGCGTCGGGGTTAGCGGTTGACGATGTCTGGATTGCCTGCTGAACCTCGTCCTTGATGATCGCAAGACAAAGGGTCTTGAGCCTTCTCAGGACAGAGGAGAGCTCGTACTTCTTTGCGTACCACCTCCCGAATCAGCTGTCTGAGCGATCCGACGTCGAGGCCAGCGGTCGTGGAGAAAGCCTCGTAGCCCTGGTGTCATTCGTTGACGGTAGCGCGAGAGAGCAGGGTCCTCTCAATGCGGACGGCTTCGTCCAGAAAAGCGTCGGTCGTGGCGCGTGGATCCCGGGACAGAGCGCGAAAAACTTCTTCTTTTACGCCCCTCATGAGTCGCTGAACCTTCTTCTCCTCAGATGCTTTGGGGTCAGCTCGCCGGAAGAGCCGCAAAACATCTTCGACGAAGCCTGTAACGCTTTCGTTTGGCAGCTGGATCCGTCTCTGGAGCAGATGTTCAGCGCGTTCAGCTCGTTGTTGAAAAGCGAACGCCTCACGGAGTTTGCTTTTGAAGACATCCCAGGACGTGAGCGAAGTCTCCCGGTTCTCGAACCATGTCTTCGCGGTGCCTTCCAGGGAGAAATAGACGTTGACGAGCTTCTGGTCGTCACTCCAGTTGTTGAACTTGGCGATCCGCACATAGTGGTCGACCCAATCGTCCACGTCTTCGTAATACTCCCCGCTGAATGTCTTCGGCGACTGTGCAGGGGCTATGGGCGTGGCAACAGGTTGCGCCACTTGGGTACTGGTCTCCGCAGTCATCTTCTTCTTGCGTTTAGGGGGTTTTAATGGACCGAATTCTGCAGGCAGACCAAGCTGTCTTCTGCTTTGTCGCTGTTGGTCTTCCAGGCCGTTGGACAGGGAATGCCCCGCACCTCCACCAGAAATGTCACGAAGCGAAATGAGTCGGCGAGCCGCTGAATAAACAGCGAACGGTTTATTGGTCTACTTGGTAGCAAAACACAAGAGTGATAGTTCTCTGAACACAACTGAGTCCAAAGAATGAATGCTCCAGCTTGGAGCGCACAAGCATTTAAGCGTCGCGCCGAAAAGTCTAGAAACAGCACGTGCGTTTGGCAGAGAGCAGGCGATGTGTCTGGAAGCTTCTTGCTTCTTCTTCAGCATGCGCCGGGATGAGATGTACCGTTTCGTGCCTGCCCTGGAAGTTTCGCGATGATGATTCGTGTCAATATCACTCCCTGTCCTGATATCTTGTGAACGGTAGTGTCTTCCCTTATTATGGCAGACATGAATTATGTTCATGTCACAAAAAAGGTGTATGCCCACTATTTTCAGCAAATCAAGCTAGACAATGGTATCTTTCGCAGCGTTTGGTTCCGTGCGTGCTATGCCATGCTATTCTGTTTTTAGGGTGTGCTTGTATGGTAGCGTGAGTAGTATATAGTCAGCTCAAGAAGCCTGCAAGTCACACAGTCATCTGGACGCCATTAATTAGCAATTAGAGCAATTTGGAACCCCCACATTAATTAGGATCATTCAGGGAGTCATTAGACTAATTGGGGAACGCCTATCTCTTGTCCAGACCACTGTGTGAGTTGCCGGCTACTTCAGCTGATACGGAACGGCCGCTGACCGTCGCTGTGCAACGGAGCACAGAGGCAGGTTGCAAAGCATCTCAGCTATAACCCCCAGTTCCGGACATCCTGTGACGTCAGCTGTGACGTCATCATGGCATGTCTGGGCAAGTTAGGACAGCTCTGGACATGCAAGGAGAAAAACACTCGTAATACAGAGGCTGGGAAAGCAAGAGTAAATATGCAAACCATCAATAGCTAACAAGAAAATAGAATTAGTTACACAACAAATGATCCCACCACAACAGGAGCGCAGAACGATGCGACTGCTCTATCCGACAGCCAGGCAGAGAACTGACTCGTAATGGGTTTTTTCTCCTGTATAAAGCCCCACAGCTGCACCCCTAGCGATTAGTTTCTCAACTAATCTCACAACAAAATTATTAAGAATCACGCCAGCGCTACTCCCATTCCCAAGGTAGAAGAAAATAGAAAATGGCGCTGCCCGGACAACAGCAACCAGCACCCAATGTGCACTGGCACGAAAATCGCAAACAAAGCGGGAACAAAGTTGGTGAAAGCATTAGTTACACAACATATCAGCTCACCAGAGCAGGAGCGCAGACCGATGCGACTGCTCTCCGAGACAGCCAGCGAGAAACTGACTGGGATGCCGCTCCGCGGCCGCTACGCATACGCGCTCCTAGCGCCCTCTGGGGCGACCACCTCCGAGAGGCTAAGAGTGAAGAGCATTCCTGCACCCCCTGCTGGCCGTTCTCATTGGTCGTGACGTCATCCTATTGTCTCAGGGCTACCCTGTTTTTTTCCACTAATGCTCCTCTAGACAAGGTCAATCTGCAATGAAGCCACGGTATGACGTCATCGTGCAGCTGCGTGGCTCAAGGACGTGTACGCTCTAGACAGGGGACCTGTTATTTATTGAATCACTATCCCAAGATTATTTCCTTTATTCTTCTATAATGATTGAATAGGAAACTATTGCAGAAGAGCACTATGCATGAAAGCTGATCGTATGGATTCTAAAGTCTTACTAAATGAGACTTGCAAAAGACAAAATATCCTAACATGTAACTCCATCAACGGCAAGTACGGGGACTAGGCACTCAACAAATCAACACAGAGTACGGGTAACCAGGAGCGCATAAATCAGGGCAGCACTATCGTCAAGACAACAATGTTCCTTGTCAAAAGAGAAAAAATACAAAACGTCAACAAAGGAAAGCATGCATATCGGGTCATGTCAGGACACGTCAGGAGAAATCGTATGACTGCTGGGCAACAGAGGAAAACAAACAAACACTTGAACAGAGTGAAAAAGACACTCACCATCATTTTTCCCGTTCACAGCATTCCCTCATTGTAAATCCGCTCGTCACAAAATCCACCTGCATCGTCGAACACCGTTCACCAGTGACGAACCACACATCCGCACCCCATCAGAGGCAGACAGAACCCAACCGAAGCTACGCTCTTCCACTGACGGCCAACGCAATTACCAGGAGCAGAATTTGTGTGTCCAGACCCGTCAGTGTCCAAGAGAGAAGTGAATCCTTGCAGGCCATTGTCATTGGTCGTGACGTCATCCTATTGTCTCAGGGCTACACTGTTTTTTTCTACTAATGCTCCTCTAGACAAGGTCAACCTGAAACAATGGTCTCGCGGTATGACGTCATCATGCAGGTGCGTGGCTCAAGGACGCGTACGCTCTAGACATGGGACCTGTTATTTATTGAATCACTATCCCAAGATTATTTCCTTTATTCTACTATAATGATTGTATAGGGAACTATTGCAGAAGTGCACCATAGACAAGAGGGGATTGTAGCATTTCATTCCCAAAGTCTTACTGTAGAGGGAAAAAATAATGATTCAGCAAGACATGTCCATCCCAGCCAAGAGCCATGCAGCTAAGTGAATAATGACACTTTGTTCCTCCTGAATAAAGTCACACACCTGTCCCCCTCGCGGGTACTCTCTGAACTAAATGAATCGCAAAATTATTAAGAATAGCTCTACTCCCATTCAAGGCAGCACTATCCTCATCGTCAAGAATATTCCTTGCTATAATAATAATAAGCTACATGTAGAAGGAAAGCATGTCAGAACAAGCCCAGGCATGTCAGCGCATGTTTGTCAGACAACAAGGGGGGGAAAAGCGAAAAGAAACACAGAAGAAAACCAGTATCAAACTATTTCTAAGCACACGCACTCCTCTTATTCAAAAGCAGTGCTCATCATAAATCCGTCCAGGGCAATACACACCATCTTTCTATTGCTACACTTTTTTTCCAGTAACGGTCAATGCATTGCTACAGACTGCGTGACGTCATCACATCCTGTCTGAAGAAGAAGACAGCGGCAAAGACTCCTATCATTCATTGAATCGCAAGATTATTTCCTTTGTCCTACTCTTAATGACATTGATTCTCTCGTTAAAATTCAACAAAAAAGCACCCCGCATATTAACGATTTTCACCCCAAAGGCTCATCATGGTCATTAGAATTACAGTAAACTGCCACTGCTCTTTTAAAATAATAAGTGAGACCACTCAACATCACCTCCAGGCTTATGTAATACATGACCCTTTCTATGCTCATACATTCGCTGTCTGAGGCTACACCTGCGAGCAAAAAGGCGCAAAAGCCGGGGGCAAAGTTCCATTCGCGCATTGCGAGCAAAAAGGCGCGAAAGCCGGGAGCAAAGATCCATTCGCGCAGGCCAAAGCACAAGACAGAACGCCTTTACAGGAACACGATGGCATTCCTATACTATATTAATGATTATTGCAGTGCCGTTTAGAAAAACTACAACTAAACTATAATTTTAGGAGCCCATTAAAATTCTACTTTCTATGGAAACTATAATTGCCCTATTACTTGGATCGCTATTAATGAAGCGCTTCAATTTTTTCTCTCTTCCCATTTCAGCCTTGTCATGCAGTGAAGCAGACTCACATCCAAAATAATTAATTTACACTGAGGGTGCCGTGCTTCAGGAATTCCCATCCTGCGCTGAGATGCAAGCATTTCTTCACGGATACCTTGAACAGCTGACTTCCTCAACATACCGAGGTCCTAACAGCATCTAACAGACAATCAGAGAAACCCTCTTCTCAGCTGCACCATGCGACTTTCTTCTGCGTAAAATCGGTGATTTGAGGGAGAGAGCAGCGAAAAATTGCGCGCACTTGTGCTTGACTTAAAAAACCTGAAGCATATGCTAATGAACTAAGAAAAAGACACTCATGTCTGGTATCTGATAGTGCCACATACACAGACGCATTGCCCTTGCGCAAAGAAAGCACAGGACAGGGATACACAAATTTCCTTAGGTGAGCAGGGAAAAGGCTTAAGACCTCAGGTCACCACACATCGCCACGCGGCTAGCACAACATGACACCAACAACATACTAGCAGTGGGAAGAACTGTAACACTGCTAAACAAGTCCAGACATGCCACGATGACGTCACAACTCAGGAAAAAAAAAGCACACGCATGCTGTTTTATCACTGAAACGGAAGCAGAGCTGACATTGTTGTACCCTGGCGATAAATCTTTTTATTCCAGCGCCAGCAGAATGTATTCAGAGAAGGCTTCGGGTGTGTAAGGTCAGCCCAAGGTGTGTTGATGGGAGCGCACTACTGCTCTGTTGGGTCTCTATAGTATTCTTGCAAAATATATGGGTGCAAGAAAATAAAAGGAAAATGAAGAAGACAATTCACTCCTGTATGATGATCGCTGCGTAGAAGCACGGCAGCGTTTTCTTCGTGGAGGTATAGCGAACGTGCATTCCTTCCTTTCTTTCTTTTTTGGTTCGCGTCGGTGGAGTGGCGATATCCTATTACATCCGGAACGAGGACCTATCGCTTTGCGATCGCATACAATTGAGTGAGCCATCTTTTGACAATGGTAGGATAATTATTGACCTGAGGAATAATGTGGATTTATGTGGTTGTGAGAATAGACTTTGTGTTTGTGAGTGTGAAAATGTGAGTGTGCGTCTGTGTGTGCGCGCGGACGCTTTTCTGAACCAGGGATCTCACTTGACAAGTAAGTTCTTTGTGTGTGCCTTTTCATTTGACACGAGTGATACATTTATGTACTATTGCGTGGAATAGTGGTTTAAAAAATAAGGGTAGCAGCGCTTGCATTGCTATCTGTAGGATAGGTCAAGAGCGTTTTTAATGGAATTGCCTGGCGAACCTGGTGAAGTCTTTGTTTTGGGTAGGCTATTTTATGAGAGCCGGTCCTGTTGCGTTGCATTTGATGCGCTCTCCTGAAGCAGTGTGCTTTGTCCTTGTAGTGTGGTTTACGCCTTTATCAATAGAAATGAATAGAAGTGTTTCTTTGTTTGTTAGTGTGTGTCTGTCACCTTTGTAGCGCTGTTCAAGCTTTATTTTCTTTGCAAAAATTCAGACTTCATGGTATTAAGCTGTTCGAGTAGAAGTGACTTTCCTGCTCGCTTAAGATAAATTGTGTATCCCTGTCCTGTGCTTTCTTCACGCAGGGCCAATGCAAATGAGTATTTAGCATTATGCAATAATTTTCTGATAGCAGAAATGGGTGTCTTTGTCACAGTTTATTAGCGTGTGCGTCGTTATTTTATTTATTTTTTCTCTTATAGCTATGCAAGCAAAAGTGCGTGTAATTTTTCGCTGCTCTTTTCTTATTTTCTCTACTTTTTATGTAGAAGAAAGCCTCCTGCGTAAAAGCTAAATAGTGTTCTACCAGTGGAAGTGGGGTTGTTTGTTTGATTTTGTTGGGTGTTCGATATCTTGGCGATGTAAGCAGTGCTTAATTTTGCAGGTTTTTGAGCAGAAATGCTGGTATCTGAGCACGGAGTAGAAATTTCTATATTTCTCTGATCCCTAAGAAAATTTGTACGTCGTTTTCCAAGCAGACCGCGTTTAGTTTACACAAAATAGAAAAATGAAGTTGTGTATGCTCTATGATGATCCGCCGCAGGCTTAGGCCTTTTCCCCGATGAGCAGTGTTTTGTATGCGATGTCCCATGTCTGGACTTGTTCAGTAGTGTTGCAATTTTTACTCTTCGCTAATATCTTGTTGCTGTTGTCTTGTGTTAGACCTTGAGCTTCGTAGCGACGTGCGGTAACGCTACGATTATTCCTGAGCGCTCCGTGTGTTTAATGCGTTGTCATCTGTGCGTGCATGCGTGTGCTTTTCTTTTCCTGAGTTGTGACGTCATCGTGGCATGTCTGGACTTGTTTAGCAGTGTTGCAGTACTTCCCGCTGCTAGTATGTTGTTGGTGTCATGTTGTGCTAGCCGCGTGGCGATGTGTGGTGACCTGAGGTCTTAAGCCTTTTCCCTGCTCACCTAAGGAAATTTGTGTATCCCTGTCCTGTGCTTTCTTTGCGCAAGGGCAATGCGTCTGTGTATGTGGCACTATCAGATACCAGATATTGAGTGTCTTTTTCTTTGTTTATTAGCATATGCTTCAGGTTTTTTAAGTCAAGCACAAGTGCGCGCAATTTTTCGCTGCTCTCTTCCTCAAATCACCGATTTTACGCAGAAGAAAGTCGCATGGTGCAGCTGAGAAGAGGATTTCTCTGATTGTTTGTTAGATGCTGTTAGGAGCTCGGTATGTTGAGGAAGTCAGCTGTTAAAGGTATCCGTGAAGAAATGCTTGCATCTGAGCGCAGGAGGGGAATTCCTGAAGCACGGCACCCTCAGCGTAAATTAATTATTTTCGATGTGAGTCTGCTTCACTGCATGACAAGGCTGAAATGGGAAGAGAGGAAAAATTGAAGCGCTTCATTATTACCGATCCAAGTAATAGGGCAATTATAATTTCCATAGAAAGTAGAATTTTAATGAGCTCCTAAAATTATAGTTTAGTTGTAGTTTTTCTAAACGGCAATGGAATAATCATTAATATAGTATAGGAATGCCATCGTGTTCCCGTAAAGGCGTTCTGTCTTGTGCTTTGGCCTGCGCGAGTGGAACTTTGCTCCTGGCTTTCGCGCCTTTTTGCTCGCAACGCGCGAATGGAACTTTGCCCCTGGCTTTCGCGCCTTTTTGCTCGCAGGTGTAGCCTCAGACAACGAATGTATGAGCATAGAAAGGGTCATGTATTACATAAGCCTGGAGGTGATGTTGAGTGGTCTCACAGTTTACTGTAATTCTAATGACCATGATGAGCCTTTGGGGTGAAAATCGTTAATATGCGGGGTGCTTTTTTGTTGAATTTTAATGAGTGAATCAATGTCATTAAGAGTAGGACAAAGGAAATAATCTTGCGATTCAATGAATGATAGGAGTCTTTGCCGCTGTCTTCTTCTTCAGACAGGATGTGATGACGTCACGCAGTCTGTAGCAATTCATTGACCGTTACTGGAAAAACAGTGTAGCAATAGAAAGATGGTGTGTATTGCCCTCGACGGATTTATGATGAGCACTGTTTTTGAATAAGAGGAGTGTGTGTGCTTAGAAATAGTTTGATACTGGTTTTCTTCTGTGTTTCTTTTCGCTTTTCCCCCCCTTGTTGTCTGACAAATATGCGCTGACATGCCTGGGCTTGTTCTGACATGCTTTCCTTCTACATGTAGCTTTTTTCTTTTTGTACAAGGAGTATTCTTGACGATGAGGATAGTGCTGCCATGAATGGGAGTAGAGCTATTCTTAATAATTTGGCGATTCATTTAGTTCAGAGAGTACCCGCGAGGAGTACAGGTGTGTGACTTTATTCAGGAGGAACAAAGCGTCATTATTCACTTAGCTGCATGGCTCTCGGCTGGGATGGACATGTCTTGCTGAACCATTATTTTTTCCCTCTACAGTAAGAGTTTGGGAATGAAATGCTACAATCTCCTCTTGTCTATGGTGCTCTTCTGCGATAGTTCCCTATGCAATCATTATAGTAGAATAAAGGAAATAATCTTGGGATAGTGATTCAATAGATAACAGGTCCCATGTCTAGAGCGTACGCGTCCTTGAGCCGCGCACCTGCATGATGACGTCATACCGCGAGACCATTGTTTCAGGTTGACCTTGTCTAGAGGAGCATTAGTAGAAAAAACAGTGTAGCCCTGAGACAATAGGATGACGTCACGACCAATGACAACGGCCTGCAGGGGGCGCAGGGATTCACTTCTCTCTTGGACACTGACGGGTCTGGACACGCAAATTCTGCTCCTGGTAATTGCGTTGGCCGTCAGTGGAAGAGCGTAGCTTCGGTGGGGTTCTGTCTGCCTCTGATGGGGTGCGGATGTGTGGTTTGTCACTGGTGAATGGTGTTCGACGATGCAGGTGGATTTTGTGACGAGCAGATTTACAATGAGGGAATGCTGTGAACGGGAAAAATGATGGTGAGTGTCTTTTTCACTCTGTTCAAGTGTTTGTTTGTTTTCCTCTGTTGCCCAGCAGTCGTACGATTTGTCCTGACGTGTCCTGACATGACCCGATATGCATGCTTTCCTTTGTTGACGCTTTGTATTTTTTCTCTTTTGACAAGGAACATTGTTGTCTTGACGATAGTGCTGCCCTGAGTTCTGCGCTCCTGGTTACCCGTACTCTGTGTTGATTTGTTGAGTGCCTAGTCCTCGTATTTGCCGTTGATAGAGTTACATGTTAGGATATTTTGTTCTTTTGCAAGTCTTATTTAGTAAGACTTTGGAATTCCTACGATCAGCTTTCATGCATAGTGCTCTTCTGCAATAGTTTCCTATTCAATCATTATAGAAGAATAAAGGAAATAATCTTGGGATAGTGATTCAATAAATAACAGGTCCCCTGTCTAGAGCGTACACGTCCTTGAGCCACGCAGCTGCACGATGACGACATACCGTGGCTTCATTGCAGATTGACCTTGTCTAGAGGAGCATTAGTGGAAAAAAACAGGGTAGCCCTGAGACAATAGGATGACGTCACGACGAATGAGAACGGCCAGCAGGGGGCGCAGGAATGCTCTTTACTCTTAGCCTCTAGGAGGTGGTCGCCCCAGAGGGCGCTAGGAGCGCGTATGCGTAGCGGCCGCGAAGCGGCGTCCCAGTCAGTTTCTCGCTGTCTGTCTCAGAGAGCAGTCGCATCGGTCTGCGCTCCTGCTCTGGTGAGCTGATATGTTCTGTAAGTAATGCTTTCGCCAACTTTGTTCCCGCTTTGTTTGCGATTTTCGTGCCAGTGCACGTCGGGTGCTGGTTGCTGTTGTCCGGGCATCTGCGCCATTTTCTATTTTCTTCTGCCTTGGGAACGGGAGTAGCGCTGGCGTGATTCTTAATAATTTTGTTGTGAGATTAGTTGACAAAGTAATCGCTAGGGGGTGCAGCTGTGGGGCTTTATACAGGAGAAAAAACCCATTACGAGTCAGTTCTCTGCCTGGCTGTCGGATAGTGCAGTCGCATCGTTCTGCGCTCCTGTTGTGGTGGGATCAATTGTTGTGTAACTAATTCTATTTTCTTGTTAGCTATTGATGGTTTGCATATTTACTCTTGCTTTCCCAGCCTCTGTATTACGAGTGTTTTTCTCCTTGCATGTCCAGAGCTGTCCTAACTTGCCCAGACATGCCATGATAACGTCACAGCTGACGTCACAGGATGTCCGGAACTGGGGGTTATAGCTGAGATGCTTTGCAACCTGCCTCTGTGCTCTGTTGCCCAGTGACGGTCAGCGGCCGTTCCGGACCGCTTTCTTCAAGATGTCGTCGTTGATCTTCAACTAAACGCCTTCTCTCCACTCTATTTCTATCTATTTTTTATTTTTTATCAGCTCAAGTAGCCGGCAACTCACACAGTGGTCTGGACACGAGATAGACGTTCCCCAACTAGTGTAATGACTCCCTGAATGATCCTAATTAATGTGGGGGGTTCCAAATTGCTCTAATTGCTAATTAATGGCGTCCAGATGACTGTGTGACTTGCCGGCTTCTTGAGATGACTATATACTACTAGCGTGAATTTATTTTTGTCCTTTGTATTTGTATCCTCTGGGATGATGCTCTTCCTTTCCTGCACTGCCTTAGTAGGACATGGGTATGCCGGGGGAGACCGGTGGCGAGTTTGTACTATGCCAGTGCCTCCCTGGGACGACTTCACTCGCGTATTTTTCTGTGCACGGCGCGTGTGTGGAGGGTTCTCCGCGTGCTTCTCGGCGGGGAGAGGGCTGCATGCGCGCTTACTCTCTCACATTTTTCAGCCTTGGCCGACTTCGTTCGCGTATTTTTTCCCCGCTGGGCGGGCGACGCTCGGGTGGAGGGCAGCTGGGGTGGGCGGAGCGTGGCCGGAGGGCTGCGCGCGCTTACCCGCTCACATTTTTCAGCCTTGGCCGACTTCTTTAGTCATTTTTCAATCTATGCCGACATCAATCACAATTTTTTTCCAGCCTCAGCAGGTGTGCAGTATGCGTTTTACATGCAAAGGATAGCCACACACAAAAGTACAAGTGAAACTATATTAAAGTCATTAGTGTCAGGAATTATGATATGACTCTGTGTGAAGGAGAAAATGATGATGCAATAGCATTGAAGGGTATCACAATTTTTTATTACTTATAATCACGCAAGTTCTCTATTAAGCAGAAGGAGTACCATATTTTAATCAAAGAAGATATTTTTAATCAATATGATTACAATCAAAATTAAAAGTTTTATTGTAAAAACTCTAACATTATAATACGTGACCACCATACTGGAGCTTTAATTACAAGTGCCGATAGATGTAGTTAGTTGCGGACAGCAGAGAACCTGGAAGACCATGGGACATGAACACAAGAGGAAATAAAATCTATAACACTACACTAACCAAAGAAGATATTCTTAATCAAAACAACAGAGGAGGAGAATAATCTATCATTTTAACTATCATAAAATCATCCTCGTGACTTAATCTAGTCGAACTCCATACAATTTTCATTCTAAGACACTACAAACCTTACTTTGTTTTATGAATTCAACACAGAAAATATATTAAAGAATGAACTTCACAGCATAGCACGCTCCTAGCCAACAATCACCTCTAATAATATCTGCCCTGATTTGTTGAAGACGGGAGGCGTACACATTTTTTTTGACAGTTATGAACATTTTCGAGCGGAATAGGGAATATTATTCCAACATTACACAATTAATCAATTTCTTATTAAGTAAACAGCATAGACATACAGAAATAATTAGAAACAAAACAATCAACAGCTAATAGAGAACCAAAACGAATCACGTAAACAAGAGGTACACAAAGGATTAATAATTGAAAACGAATCAATCAAAACGATAAGCATGCACGGATGAATAGCAGAGAAACACTCTAAACGGCGCATCTGTCAATGTGTAAACAACAGACAGGAAACATTATTGAAACAAGATCAACAGCTAATAGAGAGCCAAAATCCAACACGTAAACAAGAAGTACACAAAGGATAAGTAATTGAAAAACAATCTATCAAAACGAGAAACATGCACGGATGAATAGCAGAGAAACACTCTAAACGGCGCATCTAGCCAACGTGTAAACAACATGCAGGAAAATATTTGAAAAAGAATCTATCAAAACAAGAAACATGCACGGATGAATAGCAGAGAAACGCTGTGAACGATGCATCTGCCAACATGTAAACAACACACACGAAAATAATAGTGAAACAAACTATCAAACATTACAAATTGAAATGGAAATAATATATCTTTTGAACTATCATAAATCAACCTTGCGACCTAACAATAGAGAATTTTCGTCCTACTCGGGCACTATAAACATTACCTTGACAGAGGTATCCAAACATGCAGCACAGCTAAGCTTTCCACAGTACAACCAGACTGGAGCCCGGCGGGGTCACTCTCTCCCTCTATACACCTCAAAGCGAAGAATCTGTTGTCAATCTATGGAGTGGGGAAACCCTCTATCGTTTTTCACATTCTTTCCTCTAAAAGGAAATATTCTTAGGGCCGGTGTACAGAGGCGAAATTTTTTATTGATCGCAAATAGACATTGGAATTATTCGATTCTCAAGAACACAATAAGAATTCTATCAAAAAACAATAGTACGCAAAAAATCTAAGAATAGACTTTTATGTCAGTGCAAACTGGTTTTTAGATAAACATTATGTAAGCAAATCAGAAATATTATCGGCGCAAACAATACTCAACCAAAACGAGAAACGATGCATCTGAATGTATTTCAAATCTGACACAACTATTATGCATACATTATTCTCAACTCACAAAATATCGATCGAGTGAATATGTGAAGCAAAAAGAGAAAGTCAAATTTATTCAATGATAGAAACAATACTCATTCGAAAACGAGAATCAAATTTAATTACGTCGTTTGATGACAACTTTGCAATAGTAATTTCTACACGCAGAAGACACAAACAACTCATCTGAAATGCAAATTATAGTAAAAGTTTACTACAGTGAAAATCAATGCACACAACTTAAAAATACATTCATAACTAGTAGAATATTTTTATTAAGATCAATCGAGTGAGCATCTGAAACAAAGTCAAAAATATCAAATTATCATATACAAGCAGTCTATATCGCACGATTCATTACGGATTTGTTGAAATTACACCTAACGGTTGAAATGGAAAGTACATAAAAAATCTTATCACGTGATATATTCTACCCTAGAACCTCTACACATTTCTTTTATTCTACCAGTCAAGGATGTCGAATGAACAGAAGTTCAGTATTGTCGTGCAAGGTCTGATGTATCATCACTTATTGAAACTCAACAAACATATCAATTGTGGTGGACCACCGGACGATTTTCATCTAATACTCTCTTGTACGCCATTCAAGAATCTTCGTACAAAGAAAGGAAACATCAATAAGAGACTGTGCAAGTTCATCGCAACAAAGTGCAAGTTGTTTAAGCAATACAAACATGGCGACAACATATCACCCGCGTTAATCAACACTGAATTCAAGCCCCCAATAATCAGAATAAACTACTTGATGTCTTCGGAATTCATGAATCAAGACAACAAACGGAAACTTTAGAGTTTAGAATAGAATTGTAATTGTACCATCCAATGTATATCTGTGTGTGTGTAATTAATCGAAATAAAGAAGTGTATAATTGAAATAATAATTGTATTCTTTCTCATCATTGTAATGTATTCTACACATCGCAACGAAAACAGCTTTTGATTAGATTGAAGATTGCTAAGGAGACACTATGTACAAGGATCTTCGCATGGAATCAGCGTTGGCAATCAACGAGATTTTGCACGATCAAACTCTATACAACACCGACACCCGAAGGAAAGAATTGCAGAAGAATCGCTAATAGAAATTTAGAGGCATGTTACATCAATCTTTGTTTACAAAGAGGATCACTAATATTTTGCGAAAGCTTATTTTATGAATTAAATTTCACCCCTCTTAAAACCTAATAGGACAAAATCTTGATGATTTCTAATATGTGGTATATACAAGGCCAGCTACAAGACGTCTACAATTAGATGTCAATTACTAAATGTCTACCAGATGTCTACTAAATCACTAATTTTAGACGTCTAAATAATAGTAAGACTTTTAGAAGTCTAGTCAGCGTCTAGTTTGGGCACTATCCCTAAAGTCTAGGGTTAGAACAGGTCTGGACGTCTAGTAGACTACCATGTGTTCCCTGGAAAGCGCCTCGGCAAGCCGTCGAAGAGCAATCATCTGCATGCAACTGTTAGTCAGAAGAGGCCGCTTAGGGTACGAAACTTTGTTAATTCGTTTAGTTGTCGTCAGCGAGATGTATTAAAGCAAATATTTGTATGCGTTCTAGACTTTCCGCTATCTGCTGTATTTATTGCGTCAAACATTTCTGGTTTCTGAACTACAACCAGTAAGCTACGAAAACTACAGTAACACGTATTACCCCTTCAAAACTCACAACTGTCGACATTAATTTTTAAATTCACCGTAGTATAAATAGGGTCGAGTTTGTGATGTCAAGTATGTAGATGTTCCTTAAGGTGAATTGGACGCTTACGAAAACTACAGTAACATGTATTACCCCTTCAAAACTCACAACTGTCGACATTAATTTTTAAATTCACCGTAGTAGAAGTAGGGTGGAGTTTGTGATTTCAAGTATGTAGATATTACTTAAGATTAATTGGACGCTTTTGTAGACACTCTTAGTGTGTCATGTATATGTGCACCTGTTCAGACTACATAAATATAAGTGCTTGCAGCTTCATTCTTGGTTATCAGTTGGTTTGTTCCAGGCCAAATCATCCAATGCTTGCGCTCGGCCCCCAGAACTTTTGTTCCCAAAAATTATGATCGACACGTCCTGATATTAGTATGCATATCCCAAGGTTTTATTGAAAAATATTCAACCACTTTGTCTACATGTAGTCACAGTTAAGGGGAATCACAAAAACAATGGTGCAAAAGTAGTAGTCCAGCCAATTGACTGTTTGCGCTAGTCCTGGTTTCACCAATGCTGGTTAACTTTGAACCGCGAGATCAAGGGTTGTTAAAACTTGAAGTTATCACTCAAATATTTTTGTCAACGCTAGCTTGTAACGTCATGAATGCTTCAGTAACAATAACTATCTTTTGTGAAGCACAGTTAAGAATTTTACTTAAGTTAAGGGACGGTTGATCTCGGTTCAAATGGTAACCGGCGTTGGTGAAACTGGGCCCTAGCCAGATTTTGCATGATTTTTTCTTACGACTTTGCTGCCTTACTGACGCCATTTCATTCACGTCGCAACCCTCATAGCTGGCACACGTAAAGTCTGGGCACTGTAGTACACCTGTATGGGGTGCAGATGGTCACGCTTTAAGTGGTCGCTGAAGAAAAATGCGAAGTTAGCAGATATGGCGAAAATTACACACATTTTAGCGCTCATGGCTGGTCGACGGCTGGCCAGAGGTCCCTACAAAATGTACTTTTAATCTGCAATCTTTGTGCACTGTGCAATGATGTGCAATCTTCAAGTTAGTTTCGTTGCCGAAAGAGATGTCAGTAAAGTTAGGCGAGAGCATAAAATTCCCGATGTTTACTTAGGCCTCTGCAATACTTAGTCCAATAATTTTGCGGTTACTCAAGGCCAACATATCCCATAAACATAGCTGCAAAACTATGTTGCACTATTTTAGTAGGGTGAACGCAGGGCATTTTCTGTGTGTCCAGTTTTCGCTGTTGCGGCCTTGCACTCAGACTCCACTTTTGAGTGGTACGCCATCATGCGTTTGCCATTTCACAGGGCCTTCAATCTCCCTGATGGTACACTGATTCCCACGGCTGGCACTTATTTGTGGACATGTCCACGTCGGCATTGTTATTGACGTACAACCCTTTTATATGCTGTTGCGAGACCAACAGATGCCGTGTTTCTATTATTATGTCACAGCGAATGAGAGTGGAGTACTGACTGACGATATGTAGCTGAGTATAGCAATGACTTTTGCAACAGTTTTGTCAATGCTGCACAAGGTGTGCATTTCTTTAAATTATGTACTGGGAAGCGCTACCAAGTGGCTCATTGTTGGAGGTGCCGTGTTTATTTAATTAATGTGTTTCGTGTATGTTTAATTAATTAATTTATTTAAACTGTTCGGCTGCACTGCATAGCTAACGTGCAACCCATCAGCCCTGACATTATGTGGTTAATTAGAGAGGGTTTGGTCAATAAGATGAAGGTTGCAGCCGGCCAGATCAGGCGAACACTTGTCGTTATAATGTGTCCCCCTTCCTGTTTTATTATTATGTGCCACAAATAAATAACACGATAATTTCCATTGTAGAAAGGAGTGCTACCTATGCAATGCAGCCGGACAGTCTTGCTTTACTTCTTTTTTCGGCTGTAATAAAGACAGTACCTCCAGCAATGAGACACTTCAAAGCGATTCCCAGTACATTTTTTTTTAAATGCACACCTTGTGTAGTGTTGACAAAACTGCTGCAAAAGTTATTGCGATACACAGCTACATATCGCCAATCATTACTCCACTCTCAGTCGCTGTGGCATAATAGACACACGCCATCTGTTGGTCTCGCAACGGCATATAAAAGGGTTTTACGTAAATAAGAATGACGACATGGACATGTCCACAAATAAGTGCCAGCCGTAGGTATCAGTACTGCATAAGGGAGACCGAAGGGCCCGTGAAATAGGAAACGCGCGATGGCGTACCACTCGAAAGTGTAGTCTGAGTACACGGCAGGAACGGCGAGACCTAGGCACAGAGAAAAAATTCCTTGCGTTCACCCTATTAAAATAGTGCAACATCTTTTTGCAGCTGCGTTTAGGGGATACGTTGACCTTTGAGTAATCACAAAATTATTGGACTAAGTATTGCAGAGGCTGGGGTACGCCATACCAAACATCGGGAATTTTCTGCTCTCACCTAACTTTACTGACATCTCTT
This sequence comes from Ornithodoros turicata, assembly GCF_037126465.1. Taxonomy (NCBI): domain Eukaryota; kingdom Metazoa; phylum Arthropoda; class Arachnida; order Ixodida; family Argasidae; genus Ornithodoros; species Ornithodoros turicata. The sequence continues at coordinate 174,848,471 of NC_088201.1, forward strand.
TCGGCAACGAAACTTGAAGATTGCACATCATTGCACAGTGCACAAAGATTGCAGATTAAAAATTCACTTTTTTAGAAACCTCTGGCCAGCCGTCGAGCAGCCATGAGCGCTAAAATGTGTGAATTTTTTGCCGTATCTGCTAGCTTTGCATTTTTTCTTCAGCGACCCTTTAAAGTGTGACCATTTGCACCCCTACAGGTGTACTACAGCACCCAGACTTTACATGGCCAGGTACGAGGGTTGTGACGCGAATAAATTGGCGTCACTAAGGCTGCAAAGCTGGAAGAAAAAAATCACGTCGTAAAGACGGCACCGCCTTACCCCATCTCCATTTGTGGACTTGCTGATCGTACGAAGCACCTGTACCTGCTTTCGTCTTCACTGTAGGTCGTTTCCAACATCTTTTTTTTCACTGAAATCAAAAATTGTCACCGGCGGACCTTGGTCGATTTAAAATTGAATTACCCAGCAGGCGATATTCATCATCCGCTGTACTTCGCTGTCTTTGTTTCTTTACCGTCACACGGGTAGAGGGCAGACAAAAAGAAAGCCGGAGCCTTCAAAAAAGAAAAAAAAAAGAGTCGAAACACAGGGCGGTGACTAAGATCTTCAAAATTTTGTATGCCTCATACTGTGGGAACTTCCAAGTATGCCAAAAAATTTGAGGGTTTCTAGCTTTCCAGGAAAATGTCTTTATTGAAGCGCAAACAGTGGACAAATCGCGGCGTACCGTGCGCCCCTCTGACGGGGGAAATGGTTTGTGCTCGGTATGTTCTTTTGGGTTTGATCTCGCGTTCTGCGCAGACAATGTCTGCGTAGATTAAACAGTCCGCTGCCTGGACTACTACTTTCGCGCCATAGCTTTTTATGATTCCCCTGAACTTTGAGTCGGTGTAGATCGAGAGCGGTTAAATATTCTTCACTATAACCTTGAGATGTGCCTTCTAATGTCAGGACGTGTCCATCATAATTTTTGCGAACCAAACTTCTGAGGGTCGAGCGCAAGCATTGGATGATGCGGCCTGGAATGACCCAGTCGCCAGAAATATATGCAGGTTTGACGTGACTTTTGACAGGATACAGCTAGTAAGCGAAAGGCTGCAAGCCGTAGGGACGAACTGGCGCTTCTCGATGAGCTGACTAGTGAAAGCGGAGACGAAGTTGTCCCAAAAAGGCTTCTTGATGAGAGCGACAGCCACATAGGATTTCTTGAAAAAGAAATAAAAGATCTCAGAAAATTAAATACGCGACTCTGTAAAGCCCTAGCTGCAAAGGTACTGGATATAGGTAAGTAATGCATGATATTGTCACCAATATTGTTTCAGTATTCATCCACGTTTCCTGGTGCTTTGTTGCTCCAGTTTACGTGCAGTGTTAATGAATTGAGTTCTTAGGATAGAAAACAATAACACAGACAAGGCCACAGAGACGTTTTAACACTTTGTCTGTGTTGTTTTTTGTCTCTCAGTCTTGGGTTTTTAAGTTAAGAACCTGTACCGCCACCTTGCTTGCTAGCTATCCATCGTCCTGTGATTACACTAATACGTATTGCTATTGCGTCACAGGGGAAATGAAGCTTTTGTGCAGGACTCACTGAGATAGTATACTTCAACTTCAGATTCTGTAACGCAGACAATGGTGTCCGTTCCTGTTCAACCTCAGAGAAATAACAGCACTGCGATGTGAACATTACAAAAATTATTAATATTAAGCTATTCCCAGCAGGTGTACAAGAAGTAGATCTCATGGAGTGCGAGATCCAAAGCCGCCATGACTTGGTACACCACTTACTCCATGCGAACTCGACGGTATGAGCATAACGTTACTCGGACCTCCTTAGGATTTTTGATACTTTGTATCCGTGATTGACGGGTGTCCTCACGTCAGAATCAGCCGGTGTTCCCAAAGAAATATTTTCAATATTTGCGGCTGCTGGTATGAGGCCTTTTTACCCTGCCTCATGATTTCCCTATTCTGCACCTGTCCAAACTGTTACACAGCTGTAGCATTTTTTGTAAATATATTCAGGTATCTCTCTTTCTTCAGTCAACAACGTGGAAGGAATGGCATGGTCAGTTTCAGGTATACCACATTCTTCTGCATTTCCCGGCATGAAGGTCTTTCTGAGGTGGGCCATCTTTTGGGGACTGCCTTCCTGGCCTATCATTGCAAATACCTGCACATCTTCCGCAAAACACAAAATTTTCAACCAATGTTGGTCGGCCTCATTTTGTCCCAACATGCCGGGAAATGTGGGTAGGACGCCTGCTTAATTTTACGACATGTTAATCATTGTACAGATGGAAACCTTGCGCAACCTGAGGGATCCTGGAACTTGCAGCTCAAGGTAAATATTTGCCCACTTATTGTCGGTTGCACCAATCTCGGTTCACAACGAGGCTTCCACGAGCGCGGGTCATCCCATGAGCTCCAACAAAGAGAGTTCACTTGAGGCTATTATCAGCTTGGGTAACACAAACGGAGAATGGTGCAGAAATTAGAAGGTTGGATGCGCTTAAGTTGTGCCTTCGCACCATTTTAGTCGTACAACACTGTACGATTTTTTTTTTTTTTGCTGCGCCTAAGTTAGGGCACGTTGTAGGCTTCGATTCATTTTACAGTTGCTTAGATCTGCAAATGTTTGCATGGGGACTGTTTCAAAATTGTCTTCTGTCGAGTTAAACATACTTTCCTTCGTTCCAGGGGAACCCGGAGAACAGCTTCCATTGGAAATGGTAAAGTATATCTTCTATGAACTACTCTGTGACTACGCTGGGTATTTTTCCTTGTTACTTTTCAGGCATCTGTGTATCGTTTTTCTCATACTATATTCCGATTGTAAATCGCACTGTGTGCACAACTTTGCACAGTATAAAGCTTTTTAAGGGTAATATAACATTTGGTAAACTTAATATAAATGGCTAAGTGGGTAAATCCCCACAGTCTGTTAATTACTGGGAACAAATTGAGATACTTTATGGTTGAGAGGCCCAGTCAGTGGCGGATGCAAGAAGGTGGGGGGGGGGGGGGCGGTCGCCTCCCCAGAAAACGTCAGTTTATGCATTAGATTTTCCTCTCTCCCCACAACGCGCTCCGACGAAGAACCCTCTCCCCAAACAGAGGGTCTGGCTCCGCCCCTCGGACAAAGTTAGCTCTGCTGCATTTGTACACAAATATCGATTAAAGGAAGACTTTATCATGAGAAGTTTCCAGGTGCTCAAACTTTGCCATGCCGGTACCGGACAGCTGTTTCGCTGTTGGGCCACTGTCAGCAGTACGCAGGCAGGCAACGTTTGAGCAGGTGGTGTCAGAAGGTGACGTGGCTCGTGACTCTTCCGGTCAGGGTGAGCGTGGGTTTCGCTCCAGTGCAAAGTCAGTGAAATATATGAAGTAGTAATTGATTATGCCATGATGAAGTTAATAAATTTATGCCATCTATACTCTTGCCGACTCTCCTTGGAAATGGAGTTGCCATCCCCAAAGAGAAGTGGGACATCATATTTTCACAAGACGAGGACACCGTTTTCGTCAAGGAGCTTGCGGTAGCGCCGTGGTGTACTGAAGTGCTCAGCTGCAAGACCTTCTCAGGCAAGCTGTCGAATCATGGCAAAGCCAAAGGGAAGGTTGAGACATTCCCAGCCCTAACACCAGAGAAAGTTCCAGCTGTTAACGGTATGTTCACCTTGTTTATCAGGGCTACTATTCTATTTAGTCAAATTATTTGGCTGCGAGATCACGAATGCCCTCCTAGTAGTTTTTTAGGGGTAGTATCATGTTTCATAATTTCTACGACCTCTAGTGCCCTGAAACATGTACCATGTGCATTCTTCCATTCAAGATGAGATTCACTCATAATGTGATCCTAAAGAAGGCTTTTTGTTGAGAACATTCGATTATGGAATTCATCACCCTCTTGTGCTGTTAGGAGTTAGAGGGCTTGTTATTTAAAAAGTTGTGTTACAACTGCATTGTTATAGGCTCTTCTGTTATCTTTTCCTGCGGTTCCGTCTATATGTTTTGCTTAGGCTATAAGTATTACCTGCAGCATTTCTAAATAAGTAAACACAAAATGTGCAAAAAACATTTTCGGTCAGTTGCCTCGATTCATCTTTTTAGCACTGTTTTACAGGCAGTATAAGTGAGAACTAATCAACGATGCATCTGTTCAAGCTTCTGTTACTGTTTTGGCGCTGCAGTCATTAGTGTTGACAATATGGTAGCAGCCTGCAGTTTTAATCAAATCGGTGACCAGGCATCGTTGGTTGGAGCTTGGTAATCGTTATATTTGCAAAGTTCTATGCATTTGTATTGATTTTTAGCAACTTTATACCTAAATTTGGCTGTTTCTACTAATACAGCAGTGGCAGCACAGGCCAGTTTGCTCTTTCTCAATGTGTACAGTGTTCTAGATCTCAGATTCCATAAGACTTCTGTATTTGGATAGGCACCACTCCAAGATGAAACGGGGCCTTGTTTGTATTTTTGTTTTATGCTTAATGCAGTACAGCAACAGGAAGTTATGGTTTTGTGATTCTTGGGCACTAACCTTCCTACTGACTAAATCAGTCTCTCAATCCCTTTCCCCATTTATTACGTACTATGCAGCCCTTAGTGTATTACCGCATTAAGTTATGCATTACACTGTGTTACTCCTTTTATTCTACAACGAATGCTTTACACTTGCTGTTCGTAAGTGTTGAGTTTGAATGTGATTGCTATAATGGTGTACTACATATCTCTCCGCTAATTTGTTACAGGGCCTTTCGATGATTCCTCGTGGAACAGAAGAACGTCCCAGAACACAGCCTTCAGAAGAGACTGAAAATGATGAGAGTATACCTGTCTCAAAAAATGAGCGACCTTCGTCGACCTCCATGGTGAGCCTCGGACTTGTAAATATTTTAAGGTTCTGAAATGCAATGTGTATCTTCGTTAAAATATCTCCTCTCTAACGTGTGATGTCACTGAATCCATGAACACACTCACGACGGCACCATTATCCCGGAATGGAACAAATCACATCTAGGAGACTCTTGACACATGTGTATTGTACAAGGACAGCTCTCCATCGTCATATGATTTGGCAATATAAGTTCTAGCAGTCATGTACATCACCTTTAGGCCATCTCACACAATCCAGTGGGGTCCAGTTGGTCCAGGCTGGGGTCCTGGTTGGACGACCAGCCCATCAAGTCTGGTGGGCTGTTGGGTACGTCAGCCCCCAAAGGTCCCAAAACATACTAGCCCATCAGGCTTGGTGGTCCATAAAGAATATTTTTCAATAGGGAATGGTTCATAATGCCACGAGCATTGCACATTTTGTGTGATCATGCTAAATTTATATTTCTAATGGTGCTTCCAGTAGTGCTCTCCTTAGAAGAAGCGCGTGCAAGGTGTCTTGCGTGAAATGTTTGTGGTGGACGCACAGAATGTTCTTGGAGAGCTCTGAAGGCAATCTGAACTTGTGTTTCTTCATACTCAGCTTCGGTTGGGTCTTCTTTTTAAGGTTGAGTACGTGGGACGCTTCACTGCATGGCACCAACCACTTTCTTTATTAAGCTTTGCGGCGCCGAAGTTTCAGTGCGAGAAACAATATTGAGCTTCACCGCATAGCACCGCTATGCTTTGTCATTGTGCTTGATTTAGTTAATTTCGTATGTTGAAGTGCAACGCACACTGTGTAAAACCAAAGTGAGCCCAAGCTTCACAGCTCTATAGGGTTTCCTGATCTCGCAACATTCAAATTGGTTTTCTCTCAAATCAGTTTCCCTGAACAGCGTCAGCTATCGATGTTTTCTTGATCACATGTTTTTTCCTCCTCAGCTTTTTTATTTCGAACGCGTGCGGTCTTAGCCGCATAGCATCACGATGAGTTTGTTGAGCTCTGTTTAGTACACATTGAATGTTTTTTGTTGTGGGGTAGAGTATCGCCTGTGGCGATGAACCTCCTCACTCTCCAAAGCCAAAAATGAAGTTGTTGTTGTTGTTGTGGGTACGTCGAAGCGCACTATATAATACAAAATTGGTTCTTAAGAATGAACGCGCTTCACTCCATAGCATCATTTCTGGATTTTTTTTTGCTATTCTGCTTGATAACCATTGAAACCAATTTTTATGTTGAAGTGCAAAGCACGCAATGTAGGAAAAACGATCCTAAGCTAGTTCCCAGGGGAGGGCATCATCTAACGCTCTCGCACTCGCGTTGCGGCTGTCCGGCGAAAGCCAGCCTCAGCCTTGTTTGCAAAGAGGGCCCAAGTATACAGCCGGCGCCATACTGGCTCCATCTATTGTATGCGTAGGGAACCTTCTTCGGCGCCGTCAGAGCATGCGCAGATACATTGTGAAAAACTTTCATTGTAAACCAGTGAGCAGCAAGATGGAGGCATGACCAATGAGCAGCATGTAGTTAGCATGGGTCAATAGCAGTTGGAGCCTGCCAGCGTATGACCCCCGCTAAACGTATCGTATGGTAAAAGTTCAATATCCCACAGTTATACTTATATTATCTTATCTAGTGATTAAAGGGAGAACCAATGAGTGGCTTGCAGTTCTACGGAGCAATAGCAGTTGGGTCTAGCGTTGAGTGAAAGTGACCAATCGCTGTTGGAGCCTGTTAGGATGCTGTAGATATGAGTGGTATCGAGTGGCCGTGAGTGAGCAATGAGAGGCTTGCAGTCAGATGGGCCAATGAGCAGTTGGGAGTGACCACTTGCGGTTAGATCAACCAGTAGCAGTTGGTGTCTACCGAGGTCGCTGAGTAACCGGCTAGGAATAAGCGCAAGAGACGAGTTGAAGTGACCGAATAGAAATGTGAACCAATTGAGTAGAAAGTTCCAATAACCCTGGCTAAAGTTATCTCATCTAGAAATGAGTGTGAGTGACCAATGAGTGGCTTGCAGTTCAATGGACCAATACCACTTGGGTGAGTGACCACTTGCTGTTAGATGGAACAATCGTAGTTGGAGCCTATGACGGAGCTGAGTGACTGGCTAGCAATGAGTGCAAGAGATGACCGCATACAATTATCAACGAATGAGTGGATCGACACATGAGTGACCAATGACCTCTCTGATGAAGTTGACCAAGCCACAGCTGAACCAATGGCAAGAGGCTCTTGTACCAAATAAAGGTTGAAATCAACAATTGTTGTGTCTTGACTAAAGCCACTGCCCGGTGCCCGACCGGCTTAGCAGAGACAAATTCAGGCTAGCCAATCACTGTTCAGTAGGCTTAGCGTGGACTTCAGGGCGGGCTATTGGTAGGCTTAGAATGGACCAATCAGTTGGCATAGCGTGGTCTGTCTACAAGTCTGTATAAGTAGGCTAAGGATGGACCAATCAGCATGAAGTAGGCAGAGCTAGTAAAGAGTTGCGCCATCTGGTGGCACTCTCATGAGGTAAGTTTGGACATCTCGGATAGAGCCCCAGTAGAGTCGCTGCTGGGCGCACCATCTGGCGGGCGCTGATAAAGGCTATGTTCAGCTGGCTCAGTCCACCAATCAGAGGGCTTAGAAGTCTGGAAAATGCGGAGAGTGATTAGTAGTCTTAGAATGGACCTATCTGCGGGGACGGTAATTAGCACAAAGGAGCGGAGCTCACCAATCAGGGATCAGCATGCACCAATCAGCGTGAAATGGGTGGAACCAAGTTATTAGCATAACGGGGGAAGAGCTACGGTCAACCAATCAACGATCAGTAGGCTTAGCATAGGCCAGTCAGCGTAAAATGGGCGGAGCCTAGCCAAATAATTTGCTTAAAGGGGCGGAGTTACGATCGGCCAATCAACGATCAGTAGGCTCTCCATGCGTCAATCAACGTGAAGTTGGCGGAGCCAAGCCAGCTTATTAGCATAAATAGTGGAGCTACGATCGACCAATCAGCGATCAGTAGGCTTAGCTGGGGCCAATCATCGTGAAGTGGGCGCAGCTAAAGGTGACCAATCAGATGGCTTCGAATTGGCTTGTGTTGGATTTGAATTATATTGTTGGATTATAACTAGATTGTGTTGGATTAGAACTGAATTTTGGCTTAGAATTGTATTAGAATTCGGTTGGAATTGGATTAGAAAGAAGTGGTTCTTATACAGTATATCCTTCTATTACTCACGCCGATCACTTCATCATCCAGTTACTTCCCGGCACTCTAGCCTTCGTGAAGAGGTCGCACAGGATCCCACCGTAAGCAGTCGATCCATCCAAAGGAGAACAGGGGTCTCAGCCAGCAGTTCTCAGAGAATTCTTTATTGCGGGGAGTACCAACATTACCACGTCAGCTTGCATCAAAGTTTTCTCCCAGATGCCTACAACAAGCGAATGGACTTCAGCATTTGGATCACAAACATGACTGAAGGAATTCCAAATATTCCAGACTGCATCGTTTGGACAGACGAAGCGCATTTTCCTCGGAATTCTGAAGTTAACTTGCACAACGCTCACTATTGGTGCACATCAAATGCTCATTCCGAATTCAGTTAAAAAATTTTATTGATTTCAATTAGAAGTCGTCGAAATTATTTTAGTATGTGGCAAATTGAGTGGCTGAAAGGCAGCCGCTTACCCGATGTATTTCTGTTGAGCCATTTCTTTACAAAGGCGAAATGTCACGTTACGTGGCGCACCGTGTTTGTTAGATGGCACGCAGACTCTGACACCTGAGAGCTCCCTGCAAATACCGCCACATACGAAACCTCCTGTCTTATGTCGGCCGCAAAAAAAAGAAAAAATGAAAAAATATGAAACTCAGTATGAAGTTTGCTATTTCTCCCTCAGCTAATTATGGACCGAATTTTTGAAAAATAGAGAGATCGAATTTTAAGTTACAATAAGGGGTTATACAGGGTGTTCTTTATTTCCAACAAATTTCCACGAAAAAGAGAGTTGCCTTAAGGAACATTTACTTTTATCATAGGATTGCTCGACGGGGCTTCTACTAGGAAACCGTTTCTTTTCTCAACATGGGGTGTAGTCAACTAAGATATTGTAATCAACTTTTAACTAAATCGACTTGAGGAAACAAACTGCAATTGCGATATTAAAACTTCATTTACAGGTTATCCGCCCGAGCTACTGATGTAGCACAAAATAAATCGCAGCGCGCGCCACAGGCCTAACTATTTCAGCTCTGCCGCCTTCTACAAAGCGCAAGTGATCGGCAAAAGTGTGATAGTCATGTCAATATCTCCGCGCTCACTTAGCGTCACAGAAAAATGCCATACGCGATTCAGGGAAGCACTTATCACAGTATGTTTCACGATCATTGTTTTGTTTTAGTTTTAGCTTGCAAAGAGACTGGAGCCCGGCGGGGTCACTCTCTCCCTCTATACACCTCAAAGCGAAGAATCTGTTGTCAATCTATGGAGTGGGGAAACCCTCTATCGTTTTTCACATTCTTTCCTCTAAAAGGAAATATTCTTAAGGCCGGTGTACAGAGGCGAAATTTTTTATTGATCGCAAATAGACACTGGAATTATTCGATTCTCAAGAACACAATAAGAATTCTATCAAAAAACAATAGTACGCAAAAAATCTAAGAATAGACTTTTATGTCAGTGCAAACTGGTTTTTAGATAAACATTATGTAAGCAAATCAGAAATATTATCGGCGCAAACAATACTCAACCAAAACGAGAAACGATGCATCTGAATGTATTTCAAATCTGACACAACTATTATGCATACATTATTCTCAACTCACAAAATATCGATCGAGTGAATATGTGAAGCAAAAAGAGAAAGTCAAATTTATTCAATGATAGAAACAATACTCATTCGAAAACGAGAATCAAATTTAATTACGTCGTTTGATGACAACTTTGCAATAGTAATTTCTACACGCAGAAGACACAAACAACTCATCTGAAATGCAAATTATAGTAAAAGTTTACTACAGTGAAAATCAATGCACACAACTTAAAAATACATTCATAACTAGTAGAATATTTTTATTAATATCAATCGAGTGAGCATCTGAAACAAAGTCAAAAATATCAAATTATCATATACAAGCAGTCTATATCGCACGATTCATTACGGATTTGTTGAAATTACACCTAACGGTTGAAATGGAAAGTACATAAAAAATCTTATCACGTGATATATTCTACCCTAGAACCTCTACACATTTCTTTTATTCTACCAGTCAAGGATGTCGAATGAACAGAAGTTCAATATTGTCGTGCAAGGTCTGATGTATCATCACTTATTGAAACTCAACAAACATATCAATTGTGGTGGACCACCGGCCGATTTTCATCTAATACTCTCTTGTACGCCATTCAAGAATCTTCGTACAAAGAAAGGAAACATCAATAAGAGACTGTGCAAGTTCATCGCAACAAAGTGCAAGTTGTTTAAGCAATACAAACATGGCGACAACATATCACCCGCGTTAATCAACACTGAATTCAAGCCCCCAATAATCAGAATAAACTACTTGATGTCTTCGGAATTCATGAATCAAGACAACAAACGGAAACTTCAGAGTTTAGAATAGAATTGTAATTGTACCATCCAATGTATATCTGTGTGTGTGTAATTTATCGAAATAAACAAGTGTATAATTGAAATAATAATTGTATTCTTTCTCATCATTGTAATGTATTCTACACATCGCAACGAAAACAGCTTTTGATTAGATTGAAGATTGCTAAGGAGACACTATGTACAAGGATCTTCGCATGGAATCAGCGTTGGCAATCAACGAGATTTTGCACGATCAAACTCTATACAACACCGACACCCGAAGGAAAGAATTGCAGAAGAATCGCCAATAGAAATTTAGAGGCATGTTACATCAATCTTTGTTTACAAAGAGGATCACTAATATTTTGCGAAAGCTTATTTTATGAATTAAATTTCACACATCTTAAAACCTAATAGGACAAAATCTTGATGATTTCTAATATGTGGTATATACAAGGCCAGCTACAAGACGTCTACAATTAGATGTCAATTACTAAATGTCTACCAGATGTCTACTAAATCACTAATTTTAGACGTCTAAATAATAGTAAGACTTTTAGAAGTCTAGTCAACGTCTAGTTTGGGCACTATCCCTAAAGTCTAGGGTTAGAACAGGTCTGGACGTCTAGTAGACTACCATGTGTTCCCTGGAAAGCGCCTCGGCAAGCCGTCGAAGAGCAATCATCTGCATGCAACTGTTAGTCAGAAGAAGAGGCCGCTTAGGGTACGAAACTTTGTTAATTCGTTTAGTTGTCGTCAGCGAGATGTATTAAAGCAAATATTTGTATGCGTTCTAGACTTTCCGCTATCTGCTGTATTTATTGCGTCAAACATTTCTGGTTTCTGAACTACAACCAGTAAGCTACGAAAACTACAGTAACACGTATTACCCCTTCAAAACTCACAACTGTCGACATTAATTTTTAAATTCACCGTAGTATAAATAGGGTCGAGTTTGTGATTTCAAGTATGTAGATGTACCTTAAGGTGAATTGGACGCTTACGAAAACTACAGTAACATGTATTACCCCTTCAAAACTCACAACTGTCGACATTAATTTTTAAATTCACCGTAGTAGATGTAGGGTGGAGTTTGTGATTTCAAGTATGTAGATATTCCTTAAGATTAATTGGACGCTTTTGTAGACACTCTTAGTGTGTCATGTATATGTGCACCTGTTCAGACTACATAAATATAAGTGCTTGCAGCTTCATTCTTGGTTATCAGTTGGTTTGTTCCAGGCCAAATCATCCAATGCTTGCGCTCGGCCCCCAGAACTTTTGTTCCCAAAAATTATGATCGACACGTCCTGATATTAGTATGCATATCCCAAGGTTTTATTGAAAAATATTCAACCACTTTGTCTACATGTAGTCACAGTTAAGGGGAATCACAAAAACAATGGTGCAAAAGTAGTAGTCCAGCCAATTGACTGTTTGCGCTAGTCCTGGTTTCACCAATGCTGGTTAACTTTGAACCGCGAGATCAAGGGTTGTTAAAACTAGAAGTTATCACTCAAATATTTTTGTCAACGCTAGCTTGTAACGTCATGAATGCTTCAGTAACAAATACTATCTTTTGTGAAGCACAGTTAAGAATTTTACTTAAGTTAAGGGACGGTTGATCTCGGTTCAAATGGTAACCGGCGTTGGTGGAACTGGGCCCTAGCCAGATTTTGCATGATTTTTTCTTGCGACTTTGCTGCCTTACTGACGCCATTTCATTCACGTCGCAACCCTCATAGCTGGCACACGTAAAGTCTGGGCACTGTAGTACACCTGTATGGGGTGCAGATGGTCACGCTTTAAGTGGTCGCTGAAGAAAAATGCGAAGTTAGCAGATATGGCGAAAATTACACACATTTTAGCGCTCATGGCTGGTCGACGGCTGGCCAGAGGTCCCTACAAAATGTACTTTTAATCTGCAATCTTTGTGCACTGTGCAATGATGTGCAATCTTCAAGTTAGTTTCGTTGCCGAAAGAGATGTCAGTAAAGTTAGGCGAGAGCATAAAATTCCCGAAACACAGGGCGGTGACTAAGATCTTCAAAATTTTGTATGTCTCATACTGTGGGAACTTCCAAGTATGCCAAAAAATTTGAGGGTTTCTAGCTTTCCAGGAAAATGTCTTTATTGAAGCGCAAACAGTGGACAAATCGCGGCGTACCGTGCGCCCCTCTGACGGGGGAAATGGTTTGTGCTCGGTATGTTCTTTTGGGTTTGATCTCGCGTTCTGCGCAGACAATGTATGCGTAGATTAAACAGTCCGCTGCCTGGACTACTACTTTCGCGCCATAGCTTTTTATGATTCCCCTGAACTTTGAGTCGGTGTAGATCGAGAGCGGTTAAATATTCTTCTCTATAACCTTGAGATGTGCCTTCTAATGTCAGGACGTGTCCATCATAATTTTTGCGAACCAAACTTCTGAGGGTCGAGCGCAAGCATTGGATGATGCGGCCTGGAATGACCCAGTCGCCAGAAATATATGCAGCATGACGTGACTTTTGACAGGATACAGCTAGTAAGCGAAAGGCTGCAAGCCGTAGGGACGAACTGGCGCTTCTCGATGAGCTGACTAGTGAAAGCGGAGAAGAAGTTGTCCCAAAAAGGCTTCTTGATGAGAGCGACAGCCATATAGGATTTCTTGAAAAAGAAATAAAAGATCTCAGAAAATTAAATACGCGACTCTGTAAAGCCCTAGCTGCAAAGGTACTGGATATAGGTAAGTAATGCATGATATTGTCACCAATATTGTTTCAGTATTCATCCACGTTTCCTGGTGCTTTGTTGCTCCAGTTTACGTGCAGTGTTAATGAATTGAGTTGTTAGGATAGAAAACAATAACACAGACAAGGCCACAGAGACGTTTTAACACTTTGTCTGTGTTGTTTTTGTCTCTCAGTCTTGGGTTTTTAAGTTAAGAACCTGTACCGCCACCTTGCTTGCTAGCTATCCATCGTCCTGTGATTACACTAATACGTATTGCTATTGCGTCACAGGGGAAATGAAGCTTTTGTGCAGGACTCACTGAGATAGTATACTTCAACTTCAGATTCTGTAACGCAGACAATGGTGTCCGTTCCTGTTCAACCTCAGAGAAATAACAGCACTGCGATGTGAACATTACAAAAATTATTAATATTAAGCTATTCCCAGCAGGTGTACAAGAAGTAGATCTCATGGAGTGCGAGATCCAAAGCCGCCATGTCTTGGTACACCACTTACTCCATGCGAACTCGACGGTATGAGCATAACGTTACTCGGACCTCCTTAGGATTTTTGATACTTTGTATCCGTGATTTAACCAGGCCGACGGGTGTCCTCACGTCAGAATCAGCCGGTGTTCCCAAAGAAATATTTTCAATATTTGCGGCTGCTGGTATGAGGCCTTTTTACCCTGCCTCATGATTTCCCTATTCTGCACCTGTCCAAACTGTTACACAGCTGTAGCATTTTTTGTAAATATATGCAGGTATCTCTCTTTCTTCAGTCAACAACGTGTAAGGAATGGCATGGTCAGTTTCAGGTATACCACATTCTTCTGCATTTCCCGGCATGAAGGTCTTTCTGAGGTGGGCCATCTTTTGGGGACTGCCTTCCTGGCCTATCATTGCAAATACCTGCACATCTTCCGCAAAACACAAAATTTTCAACCAATGTTGGTCGGCCTCATTTTGTCCCAACATGCCGGGAAATGTGGGTAGGACGCCTGCTTAATTTTACGACATGTTAATCATTGTACAGATGGAAACCTTGCGCAACCTGAGGGATCCTGGAACTTGCAGCTCAAGGTAAATATTTGCCCACTTATTGTCGGTTGCACCAATCTCGGTTCACAACGAGGCTTCCACGAGCGCGGGTCATCCCATGAGCTCCAACAAAGAGAGTTCACTTGAGGCTATTATCAGCTTGGGTAACACAAACGGAGAATGGTGCAGAAATTAGAAGGTTGGATGCGCTTAAGTTGTGCCTTCGCACCATTTTAGTCGTACAACACTGTACGATTTTTTTTTTTTTGCTGCGCCTAAGTTAGGGCACGTTGTAGGCTTCGATTCATTTTACAGTTGCTTAGATCTGCAAATGTTTGCATGGGGACTGTTTCAACATTGTCTTCTGTCGAGTTAAACATACTTTCCTTCATTCCAGGGGAACCCGGAGAACAGCTTCCATTGGAAATGGTAAAGTATATCTTCTATGAACTACTCTGTGACTGCGCTGGGTATTTTTCCTTGTTACTTTTCAGGCATCTGTGTATCGTTTTTCTCATACTATATTCCGATTGTAAATCGCACTGTGTGCACAACTTTGCACAGTATAAAGCTTTTTAAGTGTAATATAACATTTGGTAAACTTAATATAAATGGCTAAGTGGGTAAATCCCCACAGTCTGTTAATTACCGGGAACAAATTGAGATACTTTATGGTTGAGAGGCCCAGTCAGTGGCGGATGCAAGAAGGTGGGGGGGGGGGGGCGGTCGCCTCCCCAGAAAACGTCAGTTTATGCATTAGATTTTCCTCTCTCCCCACAACGCGCTCCGACGAAGAACCCTCTCCCCAAACAGAGGGTCTGGCTCCGCCCCTCGGACAAAGTTAGCTCTGCTGCATTTGTACACAAATATCGATTAAAGGAAGACTTTATCATGAGAAGTTTCCAGGTGCTCAAACTTTGCCATGCCGGTACCGGACAGCTGTTTCGCTGTTGGGCCACTGTCAGCAGTACGCAGGCAGGCAACGTTTGAGCAGGTGGTGTCAGAAGGTGACGTGGCTCGTGACTCTTCCGGTCAGGGTGAGCGTGGGTTTCGCTCCAGTGCAAAGTCAGTGAAATATATGAAGTAGTAATTGATTATGCCATGATGAAGTTAATAAATTTATGCCATCTATACTCTTGCCGACTCTCCTTGGAAATGGAGTTGCCATCCCCAAAGAGAAGTGGGACATCATATTTTCACAAGACGAGGACACCGTTTTCGTCAAGGAGCTTGCGGTAGCGCCGTGGTGTACTGAAGTGCTCAGCTGCAAGACCTTCTCAGGCAAGCTGTCGAATCATGGCAAAGCCAAAGGGAAGGTTGAGACATTCCCAGCCCTAACACCAGAGAAAGTTCCAGCTGTTAACGGTATGTTCACCTTGTTTATCAGGGCTACTATTCTATTTAGTCAAATTATTTGGCTGCGAGATCACGAATGCCCTCCTAGTAGTTTTTTAGGGGTAGTATCATGTTTCATAATTTCTACGACCTCTAGTGCCCTGAAACATGTACCATGTGCATTCTTCCATTCAAGATGAGATTCACTCATAATGTGATCCTAAAGAAGGCTTTTTGTTGAGAACATTCGATTATGGAATTCATCACCCTCTTGTGCTGTTAGGAGTTAGAGGGCTTGTTATTTAAAAGGTTGTGTTACAACTGCATTGTTATAGGCTCTTCTGTTATCTTTTCCTGCGGTTCCGTCTATATGTTTTGCTTAGGCTATAAGTATTACCTGCAGCATTTCTAAATAAGTAAACACAAAATGTGCAAAAAACATTTTCGGTCAGTTGCCTCGATTCATCTTTTTAGCACTGTTTTACAGGCAGTATAAGTGAGAACTAATCAACAATGCATCTGTTCAAGCTTCTGTTACTGTTTTGGCGCTGCAGTCATTAGTGTTGGCAATATGGTAGCAGCCTGCAGTTTTAATCAAATCGGTGACCAGGCATCGTTGGTTGGAGGTTGGTAATCGTTATATTTGCAAAGTTCTATGCATTTGTATTGATTTTTAGCAACTTTATACCTAAATTTGGCTGTTCCTACTAATACAGCAGTGGCAGCACAGGCCAGTTTGCTATTTCTCAATGTGTACAGTGTTCTAGATCTCAGATTCCATAAGACTTCTGGATTTGGATAGGCACCACTCGAAGATGAAACGGGGCCTTGTTTGTATTTTTGTTTTATGCTTAATGCAGTACAGCAACAGGAAGTTATGGTTTTGTGATTCTTGGGCACTAACCTTCCTACTGACTAAATATGTCTCTCAATCCCTTTCCCCATTTATTACGTACTATGCAGCCCTTAGTGTATTACCGCATTAAGTTATGCATTACACTGTGTTACTCCTTTTATTCTACAACGAATGCTTTACACTAGCTGTTCGTAAGTATTGAGTTTGAATGTGATTGCTATAATGGTGTACTACATATCTCTCCGCTAATTTGTTACAGGGCCTTTCGATGATTCCTCGTGGAACAGAAGAACGTCCCAGAACACAGCCTTCAGAAGAGACTGAAAATGATGAGAGTATACCTGTCTCAAAAAATGAGCGACCTTCGTCGACCTCCATGGTGAGCCTCGGACTTGTAAATATTTTAAGGTTCTGAAATGCAATGTGTACCTTCGTTAAAATATCTCCTCTCTAACGTGTGATGTCACTGAATCCCATGAACACACTCACGACGGCACCATTATCCCGGAATGGAACAAATCACATCTAGGAGACTCTTGACACATGTGTATTGTACAAGGACAGCTCTCCATCGTCATATGATTTGGCAATATAAGTTCTAGCAGTCATGTACATCACCTTTAGGCCATCTCACACAATCCAGTGGGGTCCAGTTGGTCCAGGCTGGGGTCCTAGTTGGACGACCAGCCCATCAAGTCTGGTGGGCTGTTGGGTACGTCAGCCCCCAAAGGTCCCAAAACATACTAGCCCATCAGGCTTGGTGGTCCATAAAGAATATTTTTCAATAGGGAATGGTTCATAATGCCACGAGCATTGCACATTTTGTGTGATCATGCTAAATTTATATTTCTAATGGTGCTTCCGGTAGTGCTCTCCTTAGAAGAAGCGCGTGCAAGGTGTCTTGCGTGAAATGTTTGTGGTGGACGCACAGAATGTTCTTGGAGAGCTCTGAAGGCAATCTGAACTTGTGTTTCTTCATACTCAGCTTCGGTTGGGTCTTCTTTTTAAGGTTGAATACGTGGGACGCCTCACTGCATGGCACCAACCACTTTCTTTATTAAGCTTTGCGGCGCCGAAGTTTCAGTGCGAGAAACAATATTGAGCTTCACCGCATAGCACCGCTATGCTTTGTCATTGTGCTTGATTTAGTTAATTTCGTATGTTGAAGTGCAACGCACACTGTGTAAAACCAAAGCGAGCCCAAGCTTCACAGCTCTATAGGGTTTCCTGATCTCGCAACATTCAAATTGGTTTTCTCTCAAATCAGTTTCCCTGAACAGCGTCAGCTATCGATGTTTTCTTGATCACATGTTTTTTCCTCCTCAGCTTTTTTATTTCGAACGCGTGCGGTCTTAGCCGCATAGAATCACGATGAGTTCGTTGAGCTCTGTTTAGTACACATTGAATGTTTTTTGTTGTGGGGTAGAGTATCGCCTGTGGCGATGAACCTCCTAACTCTCCAAAGCCAAAAATGAAGTTGTTGTTGTTGTTGTGGGTACGTCGAAGCGCACTATATAATACAAAATTGGTTCTTAAGAATGAACGCGCTTCACTCCATAGCATCATTTCTGGATTTTTTTTTGCTATTCTGCTTGATAACCATTGAAACCAATTTTTATGTTGAAGTGCAAAGCACGCAATGTAGGAAAAACGATCCTAAGCTAGTTCCCAGGGGAGGGCATCATCTAACGCTCTCGCACTCGCGTTGCGGCTGTCCAGCGAAAGCCAGCCTCAGCCTTGTTTGCAAAGAGGGCCCAAGTATACAGCCGGCGCCACATTGGCTCCATCTATTGTATGCGTAGGGAACCTTCTTCGGCGCCGTCAGAGCATGCGCAGATACATTGTGAAAAACTTTCATTGTGAACCAGTGAGCAGCAAGATGGAGGCATGTCAATGAGCAGCATGTAGTTAGCAATAGCAGTTGGAGCCTGCCAGCGTATGACCCCCGCTAAACGTATCGTATGGTAAAAGTTCAATATCCCACAGTTATACTTATATTATCTTATCTAGTGATTAAAGGGAGAACGAATGAGTGGCTTGCAGTTCTACGGAGCAATAGCAGTTGGGTCTAGCGTTGAGTGAAAGTGACCAATCGCTGTTGGAGCCTGTTAGGATGCTGTAGATATGAGTGGTATCGAGTGGCCGTGAGTGAGCAATGAGAGGCTTGCAGTCAGATGGGCCAATGAGCAGTTGGGAGTGACCACTTGCGGTTAGATCAACCAGTAGCAGTTGGTGTCTACCGAGGTCGCTGAGTAACCGGCTAGGAATAAGCGCAAAAGACGAGTGACGAGTGAGTGAAGTTGAAGTGACCGAATAGAAATGTGAACCAATTGAGTAGAAAGTTCCAATAACCCTGGCTAAAGTTATCTCATCTAGAAATGAGTGTGAGTGACTAATGAGTGGCTTGCAGTTCAATGGACCAATACGAGTTGGGTGAGTGACCACTTGCTGTTAGATGGAACAATCGTAGTTGGAGCCTATGACGGAGCTGAGTGACTGGCTAGCAATGAGTGCAAGAGATGACCGCATACAATTATCAACGAATGAGTGGATCGACACATGAGTGACCAATGACCTCTCTGATGAAGTTGACCAAGCCACAGCTGAACCAATGGCAAGAGGCTCTTATACCAAATAAAGGTTGAAATCAACAATTGTTGTGTCTTGACTAAAGCCACTGCCCGGTGCCCGACCGGCTTAGCAGAGACAAATTCAGGCTAGCCAATCACTGTTCAGTAGGCTTAGCGTGGACCAATCAGGGCGGGCTATTGGTAGGCTTAGAATGGACCAATCAGTTGGCATAGCGTGGTCTGTCTACAAGTCTGTATAAGTAGGCTAAGGATGGACCAATCAGCATGAAGTAGGCAGAGCTAGTAAAGAGTTGCGCCATCTGGTGGCACTCTCATGAGGTAAGTTTGGACATCTCGGATAGAGCCCCAGTAGAGTCGCTGCTGGGCGCACCATCTGGCGGGCGCTGATAAAGGCTATGTTCAGCTGGCTCAGTCCACCAATCAGAGGGCTTAGAAGTCTGGAAAATGCGGAGAGTGATTAGTAGTCTTAGAATGGACCTATCTGCGGGGACGGTAATTAGCACAAAGGAGCGGAGCTCACCAATCAGGGATCAGCATGCACCAATCAGCGTGAAATGGGTGGAACCAAGTTATTAGCATAACGGGGGAAGAGCTACGGTCAACCAATCAACGATCAGTAGGCTTAGCATAGGCCAGTCAGCGTAAAATGGGCGGAGCCTAGCCAAATAATTTGCTTAAAGGGGCGGAGTTACGATCGGCCAATCAACGATCAGTAGGCTCTCCATGCGTCAATCAACGTGAAGTTGGCGGAGCCAAGCCAGCTTATTAGCATAAATAGTGGAGCTACGATCGACCAATCAGCGATCAGTAGGCTTAGCTGGGGCCAATCATCGTGAAGTGGGCGCAGCTAAAGGTGACCAATCAGATGGCTTCGAATTGGCTTGTGTTGGATTTGAATTAGATTGTTGGATTATAACTAGATTGTGTTGGATTAGAACTGAATTTTGGCTTAGAATTGTATTAGAATTCGGTTGGAATTGGATTAGAAAGAAGTGGTTCTTATACAGTATATCCTTCTATTACTCACGCCGATCACTTCATCATCCAGTTACTTCCCGGCACTCTAGCCTTCGTGCAGAGGTCGCGCAGGATCCCACCGTAAGCAGTCGATCCATCCAAAGGAGAACAGGGGTCTCAGCCAGCAGTTCTCAGAGAATTCTTTATTGCGGGGAGTACCAACATTACCACGTCAGCTTGCATCAAAGTTTTCTCCCAGATGCCTACAACAAGCGAATGGACTTCAGCATTTGGATCACAAACATGACTGAAGGAATTCCAAATATTCCAGACTGCATCGTTTGGACAGACGAAGCGCATTTTCCTCGGAATTCTGAAGTTAACTTGCACAACGCTCACTCTTGGTGCACATCAAATGCTCATTCCGAATTCAGTTAAAAAATTGTATTGATTTCAATTAGAAGTCGTCGAAATTATTTTAGTATGTGGCAAATTGAGTGGCTGAAAGGCAGCCGCATACCCGATGTATTTCTGTTGAGCCATTTCTTTACAAAGGCGAAATGTCACGTTACGTGACGCACCGTGTTTGTTAGATGGCACGCAGACTCTGACACCTGAGAGCCCCCTGCAAATACCGCCACATACGAAACCTCCTGTCTTATGTCGGCCGCAAAAAAAAGAAAAAATGAAAAAATATGAAACTCAGTATGAAGTTTGCTATTTCTCCCTCAGCTAATTATGGACCGAATTTTTGAAAAATAGAGAGATCGAATTTTAAGTTACAATAAGGGGTTATACAGGGTGTTCTTTATTTCCAACAAATTTCCACGAAAAAGAGAGTTGCCTTAAGGAACATTTACTTTCATCATAGGATTGCTCGACGGGGCTTCTACTAGGAAACCGTTTCTTTTCTCAACATGGGGTGTAGTCAACTAAGATATTGTAATCAACTTTTAACTAAATCGACTTGAGGAAACACACAGCAATTGCGATATTAAAACTTAATTTACAGGTTATCCGCCCAAGCTACTGATGTAGCACAAAATAAATCGCAGCGCGCGCGCCACAGGCCTAACTATTTCAGCTCTGCCGCCTTCTACAAAGCGCAAGTGATCGGCAAAAGTGTGATAGTCATGTCAATATCTCCGCGCTCACTTAGCGTCACAGAAAAATGCCATACGCGATTCAGGGAAGCACTTATCACAGTATGTTTCACGATCATTGTTTTGTTTTAGTTTTAGCATGCAAAGAGTTTTGTGCATCACCACTACATATCAGGGCTCATCGTACCGGTGAAAGGCAAGAACCGCGTCAAGCAGGATGAAATGAGCAATTCGGCGAGCGACTGCGAACACATGAAGGAAGAAGATAAATCAAAAAAGAAAAACAAAACACATATCCTGAAACATACCGCGATACGGGTTTGCCTGAATAGCATGGGACGTTTTTCTGTGACGTTTGTGAGGGCGGATACGTCGACGTCAATCTCGCTATTTCGTCGCTCGCTTGCGCTTTGCAGCAGACGGAAGAGATGAAATAGCTAGCACCGTGGCGCGCGCTGACATTACTTTAGTGCTTCATCAGTAGCTCGAGCGGATCATGTAGAAATAAAGTTTTAATATCGCAATTGCAATGTGTTACCTGAAGTAAATTATTAAAACGTTGAGTAAAATATATCTGTTAATTAGGAAAAATATGGTTGCCTAGAAACAGCGCCGTCTAGTAATCAATAAGAGAAGTAACAGCGTCCTAAGGCAACTTCCCTTTTTATGAAAATGTGTTGCAGCTAAAAAGAAACGCCTTGTATATTCTTGCAAGCATGCTCGGGCGACAGGTGTACCAGTATGCCATACGCTGACATAAGGGACATCAGCCAGCTGTCATATATGTTATCCGCTGGTATGGACCTTGCTATGCTGGTACACAAAGGATATACTAGTATGAAAATCCGCCTGGTATATATAACATATCAACCGAGTAGGCGGGTGATGTCTTTTGCTGTTATGAGCCATACGAGGATGATATGCAGAGCTTATATCAGTACGTTAATCAGTCCAGTGTGAAGACATACCAGCATTTTTCAATGGGGTGGGGAAGAAATGCTCCCTTTCAAGCAGGTAATGTCACTGACAAAAGCAGACGCTAGGAGTACTCATCAGTGCGCAAAGGTAGTAGAGTGGGCGCTATGTAAGCTAGCGTGAATAGATACAAAGGGTATTTCCGTCCCGCTGAATGTGGAGAGCCTCCTCTGGCCTCTTCTGGCCTTTGCTAGAGTGGACTACATCTCTATTGTCCTGGGGACTCCCAAGCAGATGCGAAGGTCACACGCCTGTATGCTGAGTAGTCCCTTTTGTTGGTAATGTGCTGCCTGATGAGTGTCGCGTTAATTTTCTTGCACCAAGAATGGTTAATACTAAAACCCATCCAGAATTCATGAGAATGAAAAAGGAAAAGAGAAAAAAAATATATGCCTGATCACATCGCTTCAGCCACGGTAGACTCTGGCAGACCTTTCTTCTTAATAAATGTATATTCCCCCAAGGTAGTCTGCTTTATTAATCAAGCTAATGCACCCAATAGTATTTAGCAACATTAGCCCACTAAATTTAAAGAATAAAATGAACTCTAAAAGCACTGAGTACATTATATGCAGTGACTGTAAGTGCATTTGTGTATTTTCTCCCACAGGGTATTTGCAGGTGTCGTTCACATACTTCAGAACTATGTTATCTTTAATGGTAACTGGTGTACTTTTGAAACGTAACTTTAACAACCCCGGTAGCTACACAGAGGAAACTGAAACATGAATAGCTAGAGAGAGGAAACTGAAAGGTTAATTACAGCGGAGAGGAAACTGAAATGTTAGTTACAACGACAGGAAACTTAAAGGTTTATTACAACGACAGCAAAGTGAAAGGTAAATTACACCGACAGGAAACTGAAAGGTTAATTACAGCAGAGAGGAAACTCAAAAGTTAATTACACCGTCAGGAAACTCTAATGTTAATTACAGCAGAGAGGAAACTTAAAGGGCAATAGCTACACGTTCGTAAAATTCGTAAAATCAGCCAAAGCTTTCTCCAGAGGAACAGACGCTTCACAGAAGGAATTCCATTAATTAGAAAGAAACATGTGTACTATGTACACAGATGATATTTATACATGACTCGGAAACATTAACTTTATTGGGCACAGAAGAGCGGAAAAGGGGCAAAAAAGACGTGTGACTTGACACGGCCCAAGCTCATTAACCTTACACGACAATGACAAACTCAATGACGACCAACAAATTAAAAAAGGGCAAAATGGAACAACACGTATTTACTCATATATGGAAAATCTATTGATAAATTGTCCTATACGAAAGAAAAATACGATAACCATTAGCTTTAGAATGCAAAACAATATAAATACAACCGACACGATAGTAGAATGCAACAAGACAAGTGGTACTCAGGTCAGGAGTAGTTTTCTGACGTTCCAGAAGTTCAAATATCAATGTAACTTGACCTCAAGTCGTTCGAGAACTTTGTCAGTCTATATTCAATGAACTGAAAGCCGTTCGACATAGCCACAAAATTTAGATAAAAGTGTAACAAGCTCAACTCATAGATGTAACAAATTCGTAGAATTCCATGCTGAACATAAAAGCGTTCCGCGTGATCTCTAAAATGGAGCCCTGTAATAATACTCCGGACTGGCATTAGTATCACTCAAATTCTTTGAATATTACTTCTTGATGTCGTACCCCAGATTAAAACAAATTACCCAGTGTAAATTTGCACAGAATGCCAGAAACTTTAGACAATCTTGTTGTGAGATACTCAAAATGATCCTTCCAGGACATGTCATGGGAAAAGATAGCACCGAGAAGATCAGCTGAAATACTATCCCTTTAAATCTATAATCTAATTTATGAATAAGGATATCATAATGTAGGCACTCAAAGCCCTTGCTGATATCAAACAATGAGCCCAAGGTCAGAAAGCGAGCCTGAAAAATTCTCTAGATATATTCCTTTTGCTGGAGAAGCGCCTGTTCAGTTGGCAGGCCCTTCCTAAAATCGAACTACTCAGTCAGCAAATTATGCTGATAAATAAATTTGGAGAAGCGCATGTATACGTTTCTTTTCAAGATGTTTGAAAATGCCGGTAGTGTCTAAATCGGACGATTATTTGTTTGGTTAAGCCTGGTACCGCCTTTATGCAAGATGTGCAAGATATGCAAAACCTTCGCAACTTGCATTAGGCGAGGAAATTCATCGCTACTCAAGGACAAGTTGCGAACAAAAGAAAGGAGCACGTTAAGTAATCGCAAGCGTACAAGCGCGCTTAAGGTATGCAAAATGCATGCTCTCTGCATCAATACTTTTATAATTATTGAGGGTCATGACTAGCGCTTCGACCTCATTTACATCCGTCGGGACTAAAAACCAGGTGTGGTCATTTGGGTCAATATCCTATGTTTTCTGTTGGTACCTGCACCAACATTAACAACATGATTATTAAATGCTTTTGCAAGCTCATTTCCAGAGAGCACTTTGTTATCAATAACAATACTCACTATCGTTTGAATGTGCTGCTTGACCCGTAATTGGCTTTAGGTGCTTCCATATCAACTCTGAGCTTCTACAAGAAGGATCCTGAAACAGGATACGTGAGTTGTTTTGCCTTCCTCTTTTTGGAAATTACACTGAATGATTTCTGAACTTTTTAAATGCACTCAGAAAATAGCATTGTACAAGGCGTATTTCTTCCGAATCACCATTAGTAGTCCATGAGTGACATACGGTTCTTTACACGCTTTGTCCTTCTGATCTTTTAAAGGGAAGCCATTTTCCGTAAATATATTTCACAACAACGAGGAAACTCAAATATACATCATTCACATCGGTACGGCGATACGAGAACTGCCAGTTAGCCGCAGAAGGATGTGAACAAAAAAGGTCCAACGTTACAGAAGTAACACCCTGAATATAAATGGCATTCGCATGGGTAGCTTCAGCTATTTGATGCAAGGCACCCAGACAACGCAATGACGTCAGGTGGATATCAATGTGGGATATGTGGGATATCTCCATGACTCCCAGAAGGCGTCCCACGAAAGAAATGAAAGAGCAAAACATTATGCATTATCACATCATTTCAGCCAAGGTAATCTACTTTATTATTGCAGCTAATAGTATTTCGCAAAATTAACCTACTCAATTTAATTAATAATGTACTCTAAAAGTACTTAGTACATCTTCTCTACGTGCATCATCGTATTCTCCCCCATGGGGTATTTGCAACTGTAATTAAACTATTTTAAAACTCTGTTATCTGTAGCTGTCACTTGATACTTTTCAGAAGTACCTTTCACAACCCCGGTAGTTTCACACAGGAAACTGAAAGGTTAATTGTAATGGACAGGAACCTGAACGGTTCCTTACAACAGACAGGAAACTGAAATGTTAATTACAAGATGCGGGAAACAGAAAGATTGATTACAAGATACAGGAAACAGAAAGGTTAATTAAAACAGACGGGAACCTGAAAGGTCAATAGCTACAGCCAGTGAGGCATAAAAGCAGCCAGCATTTTGCATTTGAACCGCATTCGATCGACCGCAGGTAAGCTAAAACCCTGATACATAACAGTATACTCTATATATGCCGTACCGTGTTCAGTAGTGTTGCCGTGTACTTAACCGCATGTAATCATTGATCTCTTTATATTAGCCTTTTTATGAAGATGTGTGCTGGTTTGGCTAGGTGTCAACCACCATCATATATGTAAATGTTCTGACATGTATTGAGGTTGAAATGATGAAAGGTGAACTACCCCGTTTGTGACACTCTTCTAAAATATTTTGTCAATTGCTTATGACACACTTCTTGGCATACCACAGAGTGTTATCCGCTGCGTGATGATTATTTCTGAAAATATTAGTGAAATCGATACGTAATGCGCAGTTCAAACAATGATATTATTTATGAAAAATGAAAGAGGCTGCGACGTGCAGTCTTGCGTAAGTGCATGCAACCCACTGCTTTCTGTATAAATCGTGTTATCACAGGACGTTTCTAAAACAGGCAATGAAAGCTGCTTGAAATCGGGTGTCTTTGGACCAGGCCCGAAAAGTCACTGTAAACCACCATCCACGATGCACCCTAAGCACAACAGTGAAATATGATGCTCTTGCATAGCTGAAACCCATCTATTCCCTTTGCACACTCCTGACGCATCGCTGTACACACAGTGAGATCCGTTGACCCATCTGCGATCTCGACAGTAATGAGACCTGGGAAAGATTGTTGGTCGTAATTAGGGTTTTGCCCGTTATTGTTCGTCATGAGACGTGGAGCAGATTGCCTGCCGCTACGGTCAAGAGTTCGTCACGGTGAGCGTTTCAGATACGTTCCGGGTTTAAAAAGACAACAAAGAAATCAGCATAGGTACCTTTCTGCGTGTGGGTTATACGCCGGGCCAACATTGTCTTGAAGAGAATATGTAACTAATAGATTGCTATTTGCCTTAAACTCATTAATAAACATCATTTAGGGGGCTTTCGGGCAAAAGTGAGCACAATGGGAAACGATCTTCGTTACAGTTATGTAATGTTTATAAAATACTGCTTATTCCATGATTTTAAAAACATAATGGCCTAAAACGAGGATAGTCTCCTATTCCTAAGTCTCACTTTTGCTCGAAAGTCCCGAAGTAAGGAGTTACTTGATTAATTTTAGATGGTTATTCATCTAGTAGTTATACAATCGCTTAGAGAGGATGTCGCCCTGGCAGTTTCGCAACTGCGAAAGCGGCATCTATGCTGCTGTCATTCCTTTTGAAAAAAAAAAATCTGGTGCACAAAACACGCTCTATAGACAATGATGTGCGCAGAAGAAAAGCGAACAATGAACACGGGAAGATACAACTGGAGGACGAACAAGAAACAACATCAAACAAAGAAGGAGTTAAAGAAGGCACTTGAAAGCAAGTTGAATGAAAACAGTGGTGGCACTCATACTATACCCGGTTTGAAAATTGACAAGTGCGTCTCTAAGGAGACGTTTTCCTGTTTCAGGTTCAAAACGTTTAGCCTAATAGCACTTTCAGTTCAAAATGGTGAGGCAGGAACTGTTGAATCTGACTTTTACACAATTTAGGTGAAGTAATTTGTATGCATATTCTTTGTGCGATGACCTGCTCTGTGATTTAGACACTGTGATGTTTCGCATATATAGACAAAACTGCAGGCCTAAGGAACTAAATATGCCACATTTGTTTGTGTAGGGGACAGAATGTAAGAACATACGACCAATTCTATAATTGCATTGAATGACCGAAAAATGTGGTAGAACGGTAGGCCTATATGGAGGATACACATTTCGAAGGCGCAAGTCATCAGTTGATAGACAATAAATTCGCAAATCAGTACGTGGTTAATACTCAAGGTGCTGGCTATCTCGTCAAACATGACGAAAAGTAACATCGATGCACTGTAGGAGGTGCAGGCAGAATCGATAATTTGTTGTGGTTGTCTGTGTGATTCCTCTGTCTCGGGGTTACTCTTCGTCATAGTAGATCAGACTAATCCGTCTGGAATTTCACTGACTGTAATCATTTCCGACACCTTCTTTATGGTTCTATATTGTGGTGAGCGTCTGATTAAATTAATTATTTTCATTTCACACGAACTGAGGTACGAATTCATTATTGTGACACGGTAAAAAACGCCTTGCTCACTGGTGTAGTCAGTATAAATGGTCAGTACTGTGATTTGCCAAGTCATTATCACGTCCTTTCGAACTAAAATACGATAAATTATTTGCCAATTGAAAGTGTTATCGTTATAATAGTGATCGCTGTGTAGCCGTCGAGCATCAACAATGACATCCTAGTGGCATGGATAACCCCTCAGTGTCCTCCACTTCTCATGTCTTCTTTCGCTTTCTTTCCTCGGATGTTTTTTTATTACAATTACGAAAATATCAAAACGAAACTTACCAAAAACGAAAATTATCTCGTCGAAAGATTCTAGACACCCTTCTATTATGGATTACTTGCTACTTGACTTCTCGCGAGCAGTATACATTTGTTAATGATAACTGTTCCACCCTTTCTCACGTTACTGCAAGTGTCCCACAAGGCTCTGTATTGGGTCCCCTGCTATTCCTGATCTACATTAATGATCTCCCAACTAATCTCTCATCTGCAGTTTACAAACACATCGCATCTCCCGAAGACCAGATGCTGCTCCAATCACACCTTAGTCTTATAGACTCATGGTGGTGCTCCACATTGTTGCCAGAAGGCCCTTGGAGCACCACAATAAATCAAATAAACAAATAAATATTGGCATTCCCAGGTTCTCCCATCATCAACCAGCAAGAACGCTCAAGATGATTCAACTCGTAGCTTTCATCACTGTCTGCTGTTTCTTGGCAATAGCCCATGCTGAATGTCAGACGGGCGATTTGAAATCCAAGAAAGTAAGTCAGCGACCCACGTTGCATGCCTCAGGTCTCAGTGGCTCTTCAGCAAAAACAACAGTTTAAGAAAGACTTTAGCGTTATTTCCAGAACCTTTATGCTACCTGGTATGTTTCAATTAACATACTACAACCCCCCGCTCTAATTTAGAGTATTGGTACTCCCGGCGAATGTGCAATATATAAGCTGAGGAAAACGACGCTCAAGGACGAAATGGAACCCTGTCTCTACGTAGCACCACCAGAAGAAAATCTCAGCAAGCATGGGTATGCATGGTATAGGTGGGGGTACATGTACGGCTACACCGCTGAGAACGGCAGCTACATCATTGAGGAACCATGGTGAGTACTGAACACGTACAGGCTATTATTACTTGTATCTGGGCTAGTGATACACATTAAATATGTCCATAATAAAGGCAGCAGCTAATGTGTAGCAGACTGCAGTTTGGTGTCTTCTAAGAGCAAATTTTAATATGATTTTCGCAGCAACTCCTATGTACTTCAACTCCTATCCTTATACACATTGGGTATACAGTTTCGAATATACTGCGATAACCACGATATTTCTTATTACTCTGTTATCAATATTTCATTTAATCTATCACGTAGGATTACCCATAATTTGTTACGGCGGCCACAGTATAGGGTCATTAAATTTGCTCCCTCTATTTCCACTAGGAAGTCCACTAACAACAATAACGACTTTCTTTTGATTTTTGATACGTGGTTGTTAATCCAGTAAGTCCCTTTTTGGCCACTGAAAACCGCTCTTGAAGCGTGGAATGGTAGTGTGGTTCCTTTCCGAGGTCGGCCTACTGTATGCATGAAACCCTGCATATGCGCGAGAAACGTCAATACATGCACCTTCTCACGTTGCTGCATAAAGCTTTGCGTAGGATTCACATAATCCACATTCTTCCTCGAATACAGCCAAAGTCACTTGAGCGCTGCTCTTCGCCAAAGGGTCACACAGATTACTGCAGGGCATTCCATAAAAGCCACAAAAACGGTGGTCTTTGTACGCAAACACGCACCCTGTCTGCTGATCAGGATCGCTTTAAACATTACAGTGGCGATTACAAACTGATGTAATGAGGACAACTGAGAGTTTCAAGAAGAGTTCGACAATCGCACACGGAAATTTTTTATTGATGCAGTATAATGGCCACAAAAAAATGTCAGGGAAATGCAGCAGTGCATCGCGTTGGCACGGGATACTCTTTGCAATATCACCAGTGGGTTTTACATTGTGTAATAATTGATGGTACTATTTCTGTACCATAGTTAACAGCCTTCAGCCTGGACATAAGAAAAAGAGACTACATGATACAAACAACAAGATGATTGTGCCCTGTCGTCATTTTCTCCAGTCCCCTGGTGCTGGTTGTTCTCGATATCGAGTTCGTCCGCCACTTCGCTTGCATTTATACCACAGTATCGGTCACGGTCACTACACGTTGACTAAATATTCAGGACCAACGATTGTTCACCCATCTGTGTTGGGGAGTAGTGGGATCGAAGAATTTACCGCATTTTCTTCTCGGCTGCTGCAATCTTTCATGTAACGACGTTTGTTTCACCCTCCGACCCGTTGATTGCACTGTAAAAAAAACTACCGTAAAATTTACGTATATTTTAATGGCAGCTATGTTGCCGGACTTTTCCCGTTAAAATTACGGCCACTTCGGAAGAAGTACTGCCGTTAAATTTACAGTAATTTTGATGTAACCAGAATGCTGTTTTTTTCCCGTGAAAATTACGGTGCCTTACAAAATATACAGCCGTAAAATTTACAGGGATTTTAATGGCAGCTATGTTGCCGGCTCTTTCCCGTAATTTTCACGGCCACCTGAGAGAGTCGGCTTTTGTTTGAAGTGTGGAGTGCATTAATTCCCACAAATTTGGGAACAGCACCGAAGAATGTGTAATTGTGTTTGTCTTCCTTTGATAGAATTGCAAGTCATGCAGTAATGTGTGACACAATTCATAGAGTACAGGACTGAACATTTATTGTACATACAGAGAAATGGTGAAAAATCTGTGACATCTGTTGAATCTGCAGCGATCAAAAAAACATCTTAGAGTTGCAAAGTATATTAAGTGTATCTGGTTACCAAGTAAAATGTTCCCTTACACTTGTGCTGTTTTCGACACAATCTCCAGAACTTCTTCATAGGTTCTGCCTTTGTTCTTCAGCTTGCTGCCCCTGCAGGGCTGATCCACAGTATACCCCTGTAAGAAAGAAAATGGAGGATATGTAGTACGATAGTTTCTACCATTCGAATGCAGGTCCACATGCACACACCTCTGCACATTACACATTCAGTATGGTGGCACTAGTACAGGCACCTTCCTGGTGCTGGCTGAGTACTTTCCAATACAAGCGAAGAAATACCTTAAGGTCTTATACTGTTCATAAAGACCTTCACTCATACTGGGATAGTACATATATCGATTTAAATATTGTTAGATATTGATGATTTCATGTGGAGTGACTGTGTGAAGACGCAATGAGCTTACAGTGTTTGTCATTATAGATGTAGCCTAAAATTGTTGAAACGAAGAATATGTTTAGTTATGAAATAAGCACGCTTGACTCATATAATCACAAATGTCACTGAGATTATTCCAGGAAATACATGCCATGCAATTCAACAGGTAGTTCCAATCACAAAATACGTCTTAAATGAAAGAATCAGCAACGCCATCAGTGAAGCAAGTACAAATTTTTACTTTTGATGACTAGTGACACGGGTGATGTATGCAGGAATGAGATGGTTAGTTTATGGAAAATCACTGCACTAATCTCACCATGCACCAGAGAATTGCGTGCTTGTGTTTTGTTATAAAATATGTACCACATAAATTTGCTGCACCCTAATGTCGTTCATACTGACACATGCACGTCCCGCACCTGTACTACTCATCACCGAAAAAAAAAGGGAGAGAAAGCACACAATTTCCATGTTGAATCTAACACTGATTTCTTTGTTCCGCACACAAATCATGATTAGAGCTACCTCCCCGTTTGCCTCGCATCCATTTTACCCACTAATCATTTTAAAACAGCATACTGCAATTGTGTCGCACTAGTATAATATTTTGTGATCAAAATGGGTGTGATCAAACTCAGTTTTTAGACTATAGTCATAACACAGAAACAACTTTGTAATGCTTCTTGCATTCTGGATGAATAAATACTATGGAGAGCAGAGCACAGCATCACGGTGCACCAGCGTACAAAGGGCACCACACTTTCTTACTGCTAGGGAGAAACAGAAGCTGGGTGATTTCACGCAGGATCAGGCAGGGTGGTCTGGTCAACCTCTCCAATTTTTTCTTTCAAACATGTATTAAGCCTTGTCCCTAGGAAGCATACTGGCACTGAAAGTAGTCGAAAATAATTGGTGGTTATTTTTTAATGAATCATCATTCAGATGTGGGCATTTCGACCATTGCACTTCGTACGCAGTTCAACGCCACATATCTTCATATCTATTTGACATATTAAGCTGAATTTGTTTTCAAGTGTTGTGTCAGGTGGGTAGCACTGCGTCCTATGCTCTGAGAATCCCAAGGTTCGCCTCTGAGGAGATAAAAAATCGCAAAGTTGCCTCATTTGTAAAATATGATACGTTTTGATAACCTCACAACTCGGTCCCCCCTTGTGATGCTTAAAAATGATCTGCATCATTTTGTTTGTTTCGAAATGACCTTTCTCCGCATAGCGATTACATCGTATCGCGAATTGCACCCCAACGGTCTTTTTGTGAATGGTATCTACGGAAAATGCCTATACTCGACATCGCACATCCCATATATTCCCACTCGTAAACTCACAAACGTTCTTCATGACGACTCAAAACAGCACAAAAAAAATTGCTTCAGACATGGTCGAAATTACGTTGCGAATGACATTGAGTTACGAACGTAACTTCGACCATCCTTCGCAAATTTTTGTGTGTGCTGTTTTGAGTCTTCTTGGAGAATGTTTGTGAGTAAAATGAACGATGTTACGAGTGGGAATATATGGGATACACGCTGTCGAATTTACGCATTTCTCGTAGACACCCTTCATAAAAGGACTCTTGGGGCCGTTGCCATAATTCACAATGCAATGTACTCATTATGCGAGGAAAGGGCATTTCGAGACGAACGCAATGATGGACGCAGTGGATAATTTTCCGGTATCACAAACGGGGGACGAGTTATGAGGTTCCCAAAACGTACCATATTTTACAAATGAAGCAACTTTGTGATTTTTTGCTCATCAAAGATGCACCTTCTTACAATCTGCAGAACTTCGTATGCAGTGCTACCCATCCCAGGCAATACACGGATAACAAATTCAGCTAAATATGTCAAATAGTTATGAAGATACTTGGCGTCAAACTGCATAGAAAGCGCAATGGTCGAAATGCCCACATCTGAATGATAGTACATTAAAAAATAACCACCAATTATTTTCAACTACTTTCAGCGCCAATATACCTCCTAGGAACAAGGCTTTAAAATATGTTTGAAAGAAAAAAAATGAACAGGTCGACCGGACCACCCTGTCTGATCCGGTGTGGTCACCCAGCTTTCCTTATATTAAGATATGGAGCTACACGTACTAGCCAGCCACCAGTAGCTTTACTCAACGACTTTGTTTCCGACAAAAAATAAGGAGAGGGACACCGAACAATATCCGCCATGCTATGCACTTATTGCCGCAAATTCTAAGTGGGTAAGAAGGCACAATTTCAGTTGCAAAGGAATGCTAATGTTCAAGGGTGGACAAGCAGCCTGCCAACCCAACAAAATACCCTAATTCCATGTGAAGCTATAAGGGACACCAGCTCCTTATGTTCTACCTTTCGAGACATTGGTGTGACATTTAAGTTATGAACACAACAAGCATGTGTTACAGTCACTATAGAACAGCAGTACAAACGGCTAAATGAAATAAGCCGGAATAATATCAGTTTCTAGTTGAAATGTGCTCCTGCAGAGTGAAGGATTGAAATGATAAAGTGATGGCAATGCTGATTGATGATAAAAACTGAAATACTCACTCAGTGTCACGAGAAACCATGCAAAAGAGATGCCCCCTCCTGGATCTTCTTCCAGAAAGTGACCCAAGGCCAAGGGTGTCTTGGATGCCTTTCCACACAACTTGGTCAGGAAGGATGGTGTGCCCAGAAGTGACCATCTCTGCTGGAACAGATTGGAACCAAACAAATTATGCAGGGTCAAAAACACGTTAAACATGTTCAACAATCATGACATCGTTCAAGTAACACCACATTGACAAGTCATACGCATATGAAGCACATGATATGTCATATACGCATGTTCTTAGATCTTTTCATCTAGAATACAAAATTTACAGCAGGGCGGTTTAGCATTCAGTATCTTGGAGCACTGAAGTATGCAAAGAAGTAAATCTAACACATCAGCAAGATAATTTACCTCCAGGTTATATCAGTGGACATGTGCGCACGGAGCTTGCTCAGCTTCTTTTAGCCGGCAGCAGCTTCAAGTAACGGTGACTGGAAATAGTACACAGGATCATTTCCCTTTTCGCGTACAATAAGGCAAAAGTATGTGTCTTCTGGGAGTACCTCAGGCAAGATTTTTTTTCACTGGTACCAGTTGAACTGTGTTATCGAACAGGGACCAGTGCAACCGGTTCCAGCTCAACTGGTACCAGTTGGGACAACTGGTCTCTGTTCGATAACACAGTTCACCCAGTCCCAGTTGCAACTGGTCCCAGCTGAGACTGGGACCAGAAATCAGTTGGGCCAACTGGTACCAGTTGTGACTAGGACCAGCCAGAAACCAGTTGGCCCAACTGGTTTCTGGCCAGTCCCAATCTGAACTGGTTTCTAACCGGTCTCAGTCTCGACTGGAGCTGGTTGCAAACCTAATTGTTGGACTGGGACCAGTCGAAGTGGTTTGACTTACAGTGGCCTGCTCGGACAGAGGCTAGCTGGTAGGCAACCGGTGCCACTTCGCAGGATCGCTGTTCCCAGCAACGACAGATCCAAAGAACTGCAATGCAAAATTACATTTTATTTGTAATCAAACATTGCGCATATTCTAATGTACATGTAGCGTAACTATAATGTAATTAAACAAAAGCAGTAGAGGAACTACAGAGTTACATGGAATAGATAATATTTTATGGCTGATGGGTCCCTTGCTCGACTACCTTGTGGTCATCTTGAATCATTCGACAAAGTATGTGAGATGTTCTTAATAGCACACGATGGATCGACATTTTTCTTTGAGCCCAAGCAGCTTAAGGTTTCTGGAAAGTTGAAAAGGCACAAGTAAATATGCATTCAATTGCAACATGTAATTAGAGTGTGCAGTTAATTTGAGCAGTCGTCGCCCCAAAAAGCACGCAAATCTCTCAACATTTCTGTTGTGGAGTAGTTGGACATATCAATTAAGAGATTCGCCGGCTTTCGGGGGCAATGAGTACTACTCATTGCCCCCGAAAGCCGGCGAAGCCCTTAGTTCTACGCTAGTTCGAGAACACCCGTGGTGTGAAGGATCTAAAACACGAGCATGAACGAAGAAATACAAAGACAAAAACACGAGAATGAAACAAGTTGCTGGTAACGTTAACTAGCTACTCGTACATGTTACTCGTAAAACGGCATGCACTTACAGGTGCCACGAACCTGACGCGGAACAAAGAGATGAGGTTCTAGTAGAAGTAATATTTCTAAATGGTGCACAAGGGAAAAGCACTTAAGCATAGTACTCACGATAAAGCGGTATCCACAGTTGTAGTCCAGCTGTAATTCTATAACACCCGCCAGCCCGGCCGCTGGCGCTCATTGTACTGTCGCACTGTCGTAACTTACAGACAAATCCTTTCGATTATAAAACCAACGCCTGTGTCACACATCACGCTAATAACGAGCAAGAAAGCGTTTTACAGGCAAGCCGCTAAGCAAGCGACCGTTGCACAGCGAACGCATCATTCATCACGGGAGCAGGCACGCACAAAATACAAATATATGAATTCCAAAATAACATTCGTTAACGCTAATGAAGTTTTCCAAAAATAGAAATATTATTCTTTTCTACTAATAAAATTACTTTAACTTGGCCTTGCAATCTTTATATTAACATGTCATGGTACTGAAACCGAAACTTCCCCCAAACACGTAAACTGGTCCAGTTCGAACTGGCACCACCTCACTTCCAGTTGCTCATCAGACCAACTTCAACTGGTACCATCTAATGAAATACAATGCATACCAACACTGTGCCACCATATGCATGTATACATGTACAGCAACCGGCCATTTATTAAAATTCGCTGTTCCCAGCAAGCGTAGCACAATGTCAGATACTGGAATCCAGTGTAAAAGTGTGGCAGACTTCCGTAATATCTACAGTCATTTGACCGTAATCAGGATTACGGGCACACTACTGTTTTATTTACGTGATAACAGCCATAATAACGGCATATTTCATTGGTGCCGTATTAATTACACTACTTCGACCATATTTCCAATTACAGTAGCATACCTGTTCTTTTTACGACAAAAAATAGATTTTGACCGTAAAATTTACGGCAATTTTTTACAGTCAATTTTTTACAGTGTGCGATCACGAGCAAACAGTTAACACGAGGACCAAATGACGTTGAAAATGAAAAAGAAGCCTGCTATTGAAGAAAGAAAATAATAATATTTGGGCTGGTGGCGTGCGCCGTTGGTTCTCTGTTTTGATTTGGGTTTGGTTACGAAACGTTTAGATGTAGGGTAGTTCGGCTGGTTCTATCCATATCGTGGCACCTATTATTAAACGTTGAATTGAAGGCCTTCGCTAGAAGAGTCGTTGCAATAATGTGACCAGTCCTGTACACCTTGGTCCAGTTCTAATGGAGCGCAACCACTTTCGCGTGGTTGTTAGTTCGAATGACGTGCGCTAACTTCGTCTACCAAACGGTAAGCATGTGATGGTATTACACGGCCATCCACAAGAGAGCTACACTCTGATGCACCAGTAACCTCCATGTCCACGTCTTCCAGGGTTTTGAGAACTAGAAGGTATGTGTTACAGTGATGCTTCATTGCAAAGCATTGAAATACCGCGTATAAAGAAGCGGATGCAATGCTCCAGCTCGAGTGCCCCTCGAATGCTACATCGTCGTCGGCTGAATTCTAGAGAATAAGTGGAACGATGAGGAAAAACCTCATAGGTTTCTTTTCTAGCCTTTCTTCCAAATCACACTTGACAGTAATATATCCCTTCAATTCCAAAGTAATAGACGAAACACAAACAGAAGGTGACGGATCTTATGTGACCAGTTGTGTGGATCAATTAGTTAGCTTAATAGCAGGAAGAAGAAACATACTGCATCTCTCGTTCGCCGACAATCTTGTTGTTCAACCAGGGCCTGTCTCTCCCTCCATAGGACCAGCCCATCCGTCGTAGTCTGATACAACACTATAAGATCACGACGCTACATGTGCAGTAATGCGGTGCAACACGAAGACTACACTTTTAAATTTAAAACACCATTTAGGGTGTAATCCGGGTGTAACAGGGGTGTAAACTAATGTTTACTCCGAAATTACACCAGCTCGAAGAAACATCCTGGGATGAGGGTTGTTAAATGGGTGTAATAATAACGTAACACCTTATTTACAACGTCCACTGAGCTCGGGTGTAAAATAGGCGTAAAATGGGTGTAGCGGGCATAGAGCTTTTACATGAACTGCATTCCTTTTGAAAGCACAATGATATGCTTCATGTTACCTACAGATGCATACAATACAATAGGGGACCTCAGTAGAAATTTTGAGTCTACACTCTAAATCCTGTGACGAACATATGCCGGTTAAAAAGTTCCCTCAGAAAGTACAGCCGGTACACAGCCGTAACCGTCTGGAAGCAGCCGTAACAGCTATCAAATAGCAAGCTCAACGATCCCTATCGCCAAATATGTGTGCCCCGCTGAATAATATGTGTGCCTCCTGAGCCGTATACTCGTGTGCTTGTCGAGTAATCCGCGTGCCGGCTGAATATGTGTGCCTTCGCTGGAGCGTACTACGTTGTTCCGCGCTCCGCCCGTGAGGAGTGACGTGGCACCGCGTATTCTACTGCAGTGCATTCGTCGCTGCGTTCGTGCCTGTTATGTGCACTGCAACCTCGCCTTTGAAAGGACGACAACCTTGCGTTTTTAATTACAAGTTTAATGTTTGCTTAAGGTAAGTCAACCAGGCTGTGATGCAACGTACGACGCCTGCGTTTTACTTGTGTTTAACAATCGTTCTGTTGCGGACGATGGACACATTGCAAATGGCGGCAGGAGTGGATCGGCTACATCGGTGAAGCGACGATTTATATTACAAGCTATTACAAGCGAGGCTAATTGTATTCTTTCGTTATAGGTGAACGTGGGACTGTATTGACTGCAAGGACATGAGTTACAAAAAGCTGTAATATTCTAGCATTAACGTTTGAACAATACCCGCGTGATGTTCACTTCGGTTTCTTTACAGGTAGTGTCCTGTCTCAACGGTCACGTATATGCGTGCAAAACTGCAACTGCTTCTCACATCGAAGAGGGGCCTGGTGCCACATGCTCGGAAAAAAAAAGAAGAAAGAAATAGGAAAAAAATGCACCAAGGACATTGAACTTGAAACACCAAATTTTATTGGCGTGCACATACCTTTAAATTTCATCCAGTACATCATCGTTGGCCGAATGGAAAGCATACACGGTTCACTAATCCCAACGCACACATATGGAGCACACGTTGCACGGACACAACCCCTCCGATGCACCAGGCTGGCACTGCAAAGCCCAACCAAGATCATCCATAGTGCCGAACACGATATTCTGCGCCGATGTCACCTGTCTCTCTGATGACTTCCCTCCAACTACATCACCGCCTCCTGACCCAGCTGAGGACATACTCCCGGAGCGCCTCCTGTCCATAATCGACGGTGCGCTCGACGCCGAGAACCGAGTGAAAATTATGCGACTTCTGAATCCTTACGGTACTATCTTTGACTTCGAGAAGAGGCCCCTGGGACACACATCCGTCGTCAAACATTCTATCGACACTGAGGGTCAGGGTCCCATAAGACAGAAGCCGCATCGAGTGTCCTTCGCTGAACGCCAGGTCATCCAAAAAGAAGTCGATGAGATGTTGAAAGGCGACATTATCCAGCCCTCTTGGAGTCCCTGGGCTGCACCAGTTGTTTTAGTACGAAAGAAAGATAACTCATGGCGCTTTTGTGTCGACTACAGAAAACTCAATAAGATCACTAAGCGGGATACCTATCCAATGCCACGTATTGATGACGCACTCGATTCCCTACAAAATGCAAAATACTTTTCCTCGATCGATATGCGATCTGGATACTGGCAAATTGAATTGGACTCTAGGGACTGTGAAAAAACAGCTTTCGTCATTCCCGATGGGCTTTACGAGTTCAAAGTAATGCCGTTTGGTTTGTGCAACGCGCCAGCTACCTTCGAGCGAATGGTCGACAACGTCCTTGGCAATTTCAAATGGACCGCTTGCCTCTGCTACTTAGACGACATCGCTGTGTTTGGATCTACGATTGATGAGCACAATGCGCGTCTCGGCCAAGTTCTTAATTGCATGCGTGGCGCCAACCTCACGCTGAACAGTAAGAAGTGCCTTTTCGGTTCACAAGAACTCACGATCCTCGGCCATGTCGTGTCTGCCGACGGTATTCGGCCTGACCCTAAGAAGATCGCCGCAGTTGCAGAATTTCCCTGTCCAACCACTGTTAAGTCTTTGCGGAGTGTTCTTGAGTTATGCTCTTATTTCCGCAGGTTCATCACGGACTTCGCGAAAAAAGCACACCCCCTTCATGCCCTTTTAAAAAAAGGCTCATTGTACAGTTGGACTTACGAACACGAGAGCTCCTTCCAGATCCTCAAACGCGAACTTTCTTCCGCCCCTTTACTACGGCACTTCAACCCAGACAAACCAACGGAATTTCACACGGATGCTAGTGGAGTGGGACTCGGTGCAGTCCTGGCTCAACGCTGGGAGAACGTAGAACACCCGGTTGCCTTCGCGAGTCGATCCCTGACTGGCCCGGAGACGAACTACAGTGTTACTGAGAAAGCATGTTTGGCTGTTGTCTGGGCGGTTACAAAACTCAGACCCTACTTATATGGACGACATTTTACGGTTGTCACTGACCACCACGCGCTCTGTTGGTTGGTCAACATTGTCTCCCTCTGGGAGTCTCGCTCGTTGGACCCTTGAGCTTCAAGAATACGACTTTGATGTCAGGTATCGAGCAGGACTCAAACATCAAGACGCGGATGCACTGTCACGGTCCCCCCTACCAGCTTGCGGAAGCAGCGGAACGGTCTCATTCATTGAGAACCTCGATCTTTGCACAGAACAAGCCCGTGACCCTGATCTGATGAAAGTGATTACCATCCTTTCTAGTGGTGAGCCCGTGACAAAGCAGCAAGCATCACTGGTGCGAAATTTCGTCCTTCGTGACAACATACTTTATAAGCAGAACTTTAACCCTTTCGGCCGACCGTATTTGTTAGTTATTCCCCGCCACCTGCGAAAACCGCTCTTGCAGCACTTTCACGATGACCCCAGTGCCGGACATCTTGGATTTGTCCGGACGTACGGCCGCGTCACCAGTCGTTTCTTCTGGCCAGGCATGCGACGATTCGTCTCCAATTATGTCCGCACCTGCCTAGAATGTCAACGTCGCAAACACCCGACGACTGCCCCTCAAGGTCTCCTGCAGCCCATCCCGCCGCCCCCAGCCCCATTCCACCGTGTTGGAGTTGACCTCGTGGGACCGTTCCCCTCGTCTTCTGAAGGGAAAAAGTGGATCATAGTCTGCATTGACCATCACACCCGTTACGCGGAAACGTCCGCCCTTCTTTCCTCAACGGCACCAGACGTTGCCAATTTCCTGCTGCATCAGGTCATTCTTCGCCATGGTGCCCCTCGTGAAATCTTAACTGATCGTGGAACTGTCTTCTTGTCCACAGCCATTTCCGAACTTTTGTGTGCATGCAACACTGTCCATCGGACGACTACTTCATATCACCCTGAATGTAACAGCCTCACGGAGAGACTCAATCGGACGCTATGTGATATGTTGTCCATGTACGTGGACGCCTCTCATTTCAACTGGGACCATGTCCTCCCGTATGTCACCTACGCGTATAACACCTCCCAGCCAAGACACTACTATATTTTTCTCCGTTCTTTCTGCTATGCGCCCGGGAATGCGAGACCATGCTGGATACAGTGCTTCCGTATGCCCCTGACCACTGCCCCACCGACTATGTCACTGAGATTCTGGCCAGCGCTGAAGAGTCGCGGCAACTTGCACGCACATATGTACTGCTTTCCCAGGATAAGCAAAAGACCCGCTACGCACGCAGACAAATCTGCTGGGTTTTCTTTACTGTTACAGTATCCCCACTCTGTTGTCCTCGTGCGCTCATGAATTTCTTTTACTCGATTGTGGACGAATTTTTTCCATCGTTGTGGATCTCCACGTATCCAGAATCTAGTCTCCGGAAATCGTCGCATGCCTGGCCAGAAGAAACGACTGGTAACGCGGCCGTACGTCCGGACAAATCCAAGATGTCCGGCACTGGGGTCATCGTGAAAGTGCT
Source organism: Ornithodoros turicata (assembly GCF_037126465.1). NCBI lineage: Eukaryota > Metazoa > Arthropoda > Arachnida > Ixodida > Argasidae > Ornithodoros > Ornithodoros turicata. The sequence continues at coordinate 174,889,555 of NC_088201.1, forward strand.
GCAAGAGCGGTTTTCGCAGGTGGCGGGGAATAACTAACAAATACGGTCGGCCGAAAGGGTTAAAGTTCTGCTTATAAAGTATGTTGTCACGAAGGACGAAATTTCGCACCAGTGATGCTTGCTGCTTTGTCACGGGCTCACCACTAGAAAGGATGGTAATCACTTCCATCAGATCAGGGTCACGGGCTTGTTCTGTGCAAAGATCGAGGTTGTCAATGAATGAGACCGTTCCGCTGCTTCCGCAAGCTGGTAGGGGGGACCGTGACAGTGCATCCGCATCTTGATGTTTGAGTCCTGCTCGATACCTGACATCAAAGTCGTATTCTTGAAGCTGAAGGGCCCAACGAGCGAGTCTCCCAGAAGGAGACTTAATGTTGACCAACCAACAGAGCGCGTGATGGTCAGTGACAACCGTAAAATGTCCTCCATATAAGTAGGGTCTGAGTTCTGTAACCGCCCAGACAACAGCCAAACATTCTTTCTCAGTAACACTGTAGTTCGTCTCTGGGCCAGTCAGGGATCGACTCGCGAAGGCAACCGGGTGTTCTACGTTCTCCCAGCGTTGAGCCAGGACTGCGCCGAGTCCCACTCCACTAGCATCCGTGTGAAGTTCCGTTGGTTTGTCTGGGTTGAAGTGCCGTAGTAAAGGGGCGGAAGAAAGTTCGCGTTTGAGGATCTGGAAGGAGCTCTCGTGTTCGTAAGTCCAACTGTACAATGAGCCTTTTTTTTTAAAGGGCATGAAGGGGGTGTCCTTGATGAAGCTGCGGAAATAAGAGCATAACCATTTTTTCCTGTGTGTCTCAGGGGCCTCTTCTCGAAGTCAAAGATAGTACCGTAAGGATGCAGAAGTCGCATAATTTTCACTCGGTTCTCGTCGTCGAGCGCACCGTCGATCATGGACAGAAGGCGCTCCGGGAGTATGTCCTCAGCTGGGTCAGGAGGCGGTGATGTAGCTGGAGGGAAGTCGTCAGAGAGACAGGTGACATCGGCGCAGAATATCGTGTTCGTCACTAAGGATGATCTTGGTTGAGCTTTGCAATGCCAGCCTGGTGCATCGGAGGGGTTGTGTCCGTGCAACGTGTGCTCCATATGTGTGCGTTGGGATTAGTGAACCGTGTATGCTTTCCATTCGGCCAACGATGATGTACTGGATGAAATTTAAAGGTATGTGCACGCCAATAAAATTTGGTGTATCAAGTTCAATGTCCTTGGTGCATTTTTTCCTGTTTTTTTCTTCTTTTTTTTGCGAAGCCTGGGGATCATTTTCTGTTAGAGAACTCGAGAGGCATAATGTGTATCGCGTATTAGTTTGTACAAGTATTCCTTCATTACGTCCGGTACACTGTGACTCCTGGCGTCAGCAGCGATGTCGTACCAGTTGATCCAGGGGCACAGGGCACGTAGAGCTTTCGCAGGCTTCCTCTTGAAGTCATCTGGTGTACTTTTTGAGAAATGTGCCAGTTAATCAGGCGGCACCTATCCGTCAATGGGTTTAGAATGTACATCGTACCTATTTGAGACGTACTTGTCTGAAGTTTGGGTTTCGGGCCTTCACAGCATTCTGCAGCCTCTGTGAAGAGTTGTTGCAAGTAGTAAGCAGCAGGCAGGTCGGGAAAAATCTGCTGTGCCTGTTTATTACTCACTACCTGCAGCATGCCGCAGAAAGCAGCGAAACCATGAAACCCAAATCACAGACAGTATGTCGCCAGCAGTACATGTCCAGCTCAATATGACTTTTTTTCAGAGCATTCAAGAAAACCTGTGAAGCGAAAAAGCCGCTGCTCCTTGCTCGCTCTTTCGCTGCTCCTTGAGGGCACATTAAGCTTTGGCACACTTTGATATACTGGCGTGAGGAGTTTTAAAGCAGTGTTGCCCAGCAGGACTTTACATCATTCTTGTTGAATGTTTCTTTTAAGACCCCAGAACTAAGGGAGACCGAGCTTTGTTATGCAATGCACAAAGCAGGTGCTTTGTATCCTGGCAAGCAAGAGTTTCATGCCGTATATAGCTTCGGTGGTAATTACGGTTCTAGTATTGATATGTGGTGTTTGTCTGGTTTGGCCTCATTAGCAATACAAAGGATTGTAACTGCGGTAGCAATTGGACCTCAGGCACTATGAAATAAAGAACCTGTATACTTAACCTACGTCTGGACTTTTCTTTTTAGGTGCATTTCCCAAATGCTGCAGTGGCTCTGCATTTGGTGCTCATGGAAATTTCTTGTGTCCACAGTAATTAGCAGAGAGGCACTCCCCTGAATTATGTATGAGTAATTCAACTCCTCATTTATTGGACTGCGTACATGTGTATAGATTCACAGTTTCTGGCTGCTGGCTTTTGTGAGAACTATAGCATCTATCTCTCAAGTAGAACATGTATTACATGACAGATAAACAACACCTTTTTGAAGGGTATAATATTACCAGGGGTGTTAAATTACACCCTGAAGGGAATGAGTTATAGCACTTCTGGATTACACCGTAAAGTGTGTAATCCAAATTAGTGTAGCAAATTACACCCTTTTTGAGGTTGTAGCCGGTGGAAAAGGGTGTGATATTACACCCTAAAGGGAGTGAGTTATCGCACTTTGGGATTACACCCTTATTACACCCTATAGGGTGTAAAAAAATCAACAGTGTACTCTTAGAAAATTGCGATACTAGTTATATTGCAGTATATATTAGAGAGCAGAAGATAGTGTGAACACTGACATTTGTCCTTAATGCTGACTCTCTCTCCGAGAATATAGAATTAGTTGAGTAATGAAATTCATGCGAAACTCAAATGCATTAAAAATTGTACTATGTTATCCCGATTGACTGTTTCAAGCTGCCTTGATGTGAGTATTCACTCGGTACAGGTGCAAAAAAAGGAAAAAAAAAGAATTGAGGGCGGTTACGGCTCGTGCGAAATTCAGCGTCAGCTGTGGGTGTAGTGAAATGAGGCCGGATGAAAGTGTGTAGGCAAATTTATTTAAGCGTGATGAGTATTGATTTGTAGTCGCTCAAATGGTTGGCGAGGTGAGTGCTGTCCTGAACGAGGGGGCTGTCCTGGAACACCAAGTCTATGAATGGGCCATTTCTAGTTGTGGGTTGGTGGATGTCGGTGCACAGCGTAAGGTCGAGTTGTAGGGACATATTAGTTAGGAAAGTGGTGTTCTGGGCCAGTGAGACGCCCACACTGAAGTCTCCGACGACGAGAAGCTTGTGCATGTGGTAAGGAGCGAGTGCACACACGATAAAGTCGCGGATGCGTTCTGGCGCGGTGAGAGACAAGGCGTGACTTCGGCTGTGCAAGGCGTTTGCGCCGAGCATCCTCAGCTCCCCGTCTTCACGGATCTAAGAAAGGTTCACACGTCATAACCACGTGGTATTACTACGTTAGGCATCATCGCTAATTCCAATTGGTAGAAGGAGATTGCGCGCTCCGCGATTGGTTGGCAAAGTTTCAGAATAGAATTCTTTCGCGGGCAGGTACGAGAAGGGCAGAGTGTCAGGTGGCAGCGTCCCGACGATGTCGGTTGACAGCACCATTTAAAGAGAAGTATGTTCGCGGATTTGGTTCGTGTGTCAAAGTAACTCTGCGTATTTTGTGATATTTCCCGACACAAGTATCTGTCAATAATGTGTCTAGTTCAGAACTGGAATGCAGTGGTGAGCTGACGCTTGAGGTACACTTTGGAGCGCCGTCGCATTTTCAAATACAGTGACAACGGAGGCAGGATTCGCTGTCGGTGCGACATTTCCCGCTTCGCCGTAACCTTTCATGCACTGCAAGAAGCGAAAGAAGAGGCTCACCGCGTTCATGCCCCAAGACGAAGACACGTCTCGTGCCACATGTTCTGCTGCCAGAAGTTGAGAAGGCGCGTCGGTGCCTTCCTCTTCCCTTTCTGGTAGAGGCGCACGGGAAAGCGCGTCTGCTACGTCGTTCGTGGAGCCCCGCCTGTACTCCACGCAGAAGCAGTAGCCTTGTAGCGTCAGGGCCCACCTGGCAAGTCTTCCAGACGGGTTATGAAGCTGCTGCAGCGAAGAAAATGTCTGGTGGTCAGTCTGGACGGTGAACGTGGCGGCATCCAGGTATAGATCAAACTTCCTGAGAGCGAAAGATGGTCGCCAATCACTCCTTTTCCGAGACAGAATAATTCCGTTCTGCCGGATTCAGCGTGAGACTTCCAAAAATCAGCGGACAAAGAATAGCGTAATGTTCCTGGCTAATCCTAGACTATGCCAGCTGCACCTTGCGGGGGTTGATCGTTATGTCCGCTTCACTCATCCTTGCAACGACGATTGATAGGTGTTCTTGGTGTTCCTGAAAATTTCTAGAAAAAACTACAACATCATCCATGTATGCCATTGCAAAATTGTACTTCGCGTCTCCCAACACCGTATCCATCAACCGCCGGAAACTGGCGGGTGAATTAGGCAGACCGAAAGGCATTCGTAGAAATTCGAAGAAACCTCTATGACACGTAAAGGCTGTTTTTGGTACATCCTCCAGGGCAACTTGGACGTGCAAAAATCCTCTACTACAGTCAAGCGTTGAAAACACAGTTGCATTGCCTAGGGAATACATAATATGAATGATCGATGAACGGGAATGGGTAAGAGTCCCTTACAGTTACTGCGTTTAGTCGACGGTAGTCGACGCATAACCTAGCCGTACCACCCCGTTTCGGAGCCAGCACAACAGGAAATGCCCAGGGGCTCTGGGACGTTTGAACTGCGCTGGTTTGGAGCATTTCATCTAGAGCAGCGTCTAACAAGACACGCTTATGAACACTCAATTGTCTCGGATTACAACGCCAACGCCTAGCGTTACCGGTGTCTATGCTATGTTGTAACACAGACGAATTACCCGTTGTGTCCGTAAAGATTCTGTCAAACCGCCGCAGTACTTGTTCAAGCTGACGGCGTTGCTCCTCGGGATTATGGAATGACCCCAAGACAGTCGGCAGCCCAGACGTTTCAGCGAACGCTGCCACAGCTTGCTGTGCTGTGCAGTGTTCTCGTACTGCTGCAAAGCGGAAAAATCCTGACGAGCCCTGGAACACATATCCTCCATTGAGCAGCTCCAACGTCAACTTCTGCCGAATGATGAAGTCTCTGCCCAGGATAACAAGAACTGCCAGGCCAGGAAGGTGCACAAAGCGCTGCTTTCGTCGTCTCCCATCAAAACGTATCCAGAGTACAGGTTGGTACAAAAGTTTACGGAACACGCGAGCGACGTTCTTTTTCTTCGGTGCGACACCCTAGCGGCTGCCGGAAGCGGGTTAGTTGACTGTTTCGGAGGGGTGGAAGGCTGCGCTGTTAGCGACACACAGTGATAGCTCCGGTGTCGCTTGGGTGTGCCTGGGAAGTGGAAGCTACCGTTGTGTGTCGCTCCTTCCACCCCTCCGATACAGTCAACTCACCCGCTTCCGGCGGCCGCTAAGGTGTCGCCGCTCGCGTGTTCTGTAAACTTTTGTCCCAACCTGTACAACTGTCGCCTGTGCTGGAACGGTGTCCTTGGAAGCAAGACGAAGAGTGACATCTGTGGATTGCAATTCCACATGCCCTGATACGCAAGGCTCGTAAACACTGTTTACGATAAGGGAAAACGTAGCTCCCGTGTCGATGACAACAACAACTTTATTTTGAGAAGGAGAGTGGGGAGGTTCATCGCCAGGGGCGATACTGTACCCCATTGCTGGTGGGGATGTGGGGAATTTCACAACAACGATCGTAGTCCTATGGTGTCCGGAAATGTCAAAAGAGCTTTGAGCGCTGATTGCTGCTGGGCTGGTTTGGGCCAGGGACTAATCAATTTTGCGAGGGAGAAGGGGCGAGAGTCCCGCTGACGAGGAGGCGATGTAATCTCTACCCAAAATTCGAACGGCGCCCAAGCAGCAAAATGCACTGGAAGTCGAGTGCAATATGGGTGGACGGGTAGATTCATGAAACTACAGAACATTGATAAGACACATACCGTCCACCCCTAATGCACTCGACTTCCAGTACATTGTGCTGCTTGGGCGATGTTTGGTTCCTTATCCTCGATGAAATCTTCGACCAGAAAAACGAGAGGAGCCAAGTCATCTCATTACGTTATCTTATTGCTTGCAAAGCTAGTCTTTCACTGATCAAGATCACGGATAGTAACCGTTTGCTCGCTTTCTTCCCAACTTGCCGACGTCGTTGAGCGAGCATTCATGAACGCCGGCTCCGACCGTTTCCCGATGGCACATTACGGGTGTTTGGTCGTTGTCGCGGGCATTCCTGACGAAAATGGTCAGGGCTGCCGCAATTCCAACAGCCGTTGGGTGCTCGGGGCTGCGGGCGCGCAGCCACGATGATGCCGCTCTCGCTCTCGCGGGGTTTCGCTAGCTGAAAGGCCATGTTGACCGCGACTTCGAGGCGGGACTGGTCTGTCAAGGCTCGTTCCTGCAGGGATCCTCCTGTGGTCGCCGAGGAAGGGATATAGGGCTCGGTGGGATGAGTCCGCATTGTATGAATTGCTGGGGTTGTCACCCAAACCTGTTGCATGTAGTGTTCGACCGAGACGGCTCCTCCCGACCACGCACAACGCGGTTCCAACTCTAGCTCAGGGGGTGGAGGGGGCCGGTATTCGAGCTCTGCCAGGTGGTCGCCTTGTATTGAACGAGCCTCCTGGGCCAACGCCTCAAGGGTAGTAAAGCGACGGGCGCTTTAGTAGGGCCGGAAGCACGGGTGGCACTGAAAGATAACCCGTGCGACGCGCTGCTCTTCCGTAGTAGTGGAATCTGCTATACTGTACAGATCTTGCAATGCCCGAACGAATTCAGATAAGCTTTCCTCAGGATGCTGAGTTCGCATATGTAATTCCTCTAGGACACGGTATTCATAATCCGGGGGAAGACATTAGTTTTTGAACGGCTTCTGGAAGTCCTGAAGGGACGTAAACTCCGATTGCAACCGAAGCCAGCGGGCGGCGTCTCCTACGAAAGCAACCTGCACGATGAGTTGCTTTAGAACTTCGTCGGAAATTTCCATACCCGTCTGATAGGCGGGAAGGTCGTCCAGGAAATCAGCAACAGACTTCTTATCGCTGTAACCCGAGAAGGTAATACTGGTAAGTTGAGTCGCAGATGCGCTTGTGCCTGCCTCGCCGAAACCGACCCGGCATCAAGGCGTTGAAGCACCAACAAACACAACTCCGTCATGCCTGACATTAGTTCTGGCGTTGCAATGGCGTCAGACTGTGGCACGGTCACCTTCGCCTTGTCATTCATCAGCTCCGAGGGCTCGTCCACCGGGTGGGAGCTGAAAAACTCAAACTAGCAATCAAAGCACACACGAACCCGAAAAACCAACCCGAGCAAACGACGAACCGCCGTGGTAGAACCGCGGCAAGAAGGGTTCGTCGTTTGCTCGCCTGTTCGAAGGTACAATAAATCTGGTATGCTTTTTAATTGAATCTGTTGTGCTGCTTGTTCCTTCACGCACGGAACGGACGGGCTCACGCACCGGGTTGTGGGAACTTAGGTTTCCACACGCTTCACGAGGAGTACAGATTGTGACCACAGCAAAGCATCGATAAAGTTGCACGTTTCATTAGCCTGAACGACTCGTTCAATTGCCTCGTGCAATTAAGTTAAACGTGTGAAACGATTAAGGCCCTGCTCTGATGCAGTGAATCACGCGCAATGAGCAGCTGCGACGTAAAAAAAATTGCACTGGGCGTGATAACTCAGGTTTTACGGAAGAAAAACGCACCATGCGGGCCTGCGTTTATTCGGATATTTTCATAGTCTTTGGGCGACCCATCCTAGTGGTGGCAGGAGCCCCACACACAGGGTTTTAAAGAGCGTGAATGGATTCTCGCGTTTTGGGGATCTTATCGTGTAGGCTTTTAGCTATGTACTAAAAATCCGGTGATGCCACCGATAGCGGTTGTAAACCGGTGCGGTTTACCTTCCGCGTTTACATTCCTTCGTATCTTCTTAGACGAGACACGCTTCGAAAATTTTACAAATAACATGACTCGCATGTCTTCCCTCCTGTCTTCGTCGTTTTCATTCACGCCCCTCCTGTGATAGTGCCTTCCCCTTGTCGTCGTTTTTGTGTGGACATCCGAATGCCGACGACGCCAACGCGATCTCGGCAAAGTCTCCACTATACAGCTCACACTGTAAAAAAGAAGAAAGTCAGTATTTTCCATTGATTAACATTTACTGCTGTAACACTGCAAGTGTCCCTCCTTATCATTCTCACAGGTGAACGCGGATTTGTTAGAAAGAGGTATTTCATGTGCAATGGGCAGTAACCTCTCGAGTGTACCGACTGTATGATATTTGCCTTTGCAGGTTATATATGAGAAACACAATGTATGGCGGAGACCCAATAACATACTACACTGTCCGTGAGTACTGCACATATGATTCAGTCAATGGCGAGATTAGGAATGTGGGGAATAGGAAAGAAAAGGAATGTCGGTCAATATGCAAAGAAGGTCACGCAGACAAGAAATGAAAAAAAAGTAAGAAATAAAAGATGCGTATAACAACGTTTCAATTATAGATTGAGAAGTTACCCGTCAAAAAGAACTCGTTACAAGTTAAGTTATCGTGTGCAAAATGTAACTAAGTAACTAATAACGAAGTTCCTCAGCCTGAAATGTAACTCGCAGTTACTGAGTTACTTAACAAAAAGAACGCGTTACATCCAAGCTACTTCGGACACAAAATAGCATTACGCAGGTGCAGCGCGCGGGAGCAGTTGAGTTACACCTTGAGTTGCCTGCGGAGGAGTGCAACACGCTTAGATAGTTTTCGTTTATGTCCAACAATAGACATCTCCCTGTTTGTAAACAAACGACGTCATAGTGTTCGACAGCGCCACAAATTTGGTAGAACTGAAGTACGCTCGACGCTAGAGGTGAACAAGGTCGCGCCCGAAAGCCACGGTCTTGAGGGGATTACGCTATGGTCCCATAATGGGGCGCTACCCTCGGTCCTGCTTTTCTTTCAATGGGAGGCAGCGAGCAAGTGCCCGTTCGTGGAACCCAGCCCTCTCCTTCCGATTTGTTTCGGTTTCAGTCTGTCTACCAATGTCATGATGACGTTTCCCTGGTAGAGCTCTATTCGAACGCTTTGCATCTTACTCCCTGTGGGCGTACAATGGTTCAGCTTCATTTCAATGGCAGCGGTTCTTACTTCCTGAATGAAATGCTGTCTTTGATTGAATATCACGTTTTATGGCAAAAAATGCCATGAAGGAACCGGAGAGAAAGCAAGAAAATATGTGGACGTGAGTGAAAAGCGAGTTAAAAGTAACTTGGAACTTAACTTAAATTACTTTGGCAAAGTTACCTGAAAAAGGAACGAGTTCTTCTGAAAGTTACCACGGCGCAAAAGTACCGAGCTAAGTTACAAGTTACCAAAAAAAAAACTTAGTTACAGTAACGAGTTACCTCGAAGTCTGGTTTCAATAACTACTGACACTTGGCGCGCCGAAGTGGCTGTTTAAAGCCGGTTTCGCATAGTTAGTTATGAGACTCACTGGCCCCATTTATGGGATCACGTAGAGCGAACTGAACTGTGTTCGCTCATGTGTAACCCGACTCAGTTCGCTTGGAGAATCCAAGCAAACGCCTCGGAGCGCTCCGATTTCATCCGCAGTAGGTAGCGCTCGACAGATTTCCCTGCGCGTTGCATCATGGGAACTATTACGCGGTTATTCGCGTTTTGCGCCCAGCACGAAGTCCGACTTCTGCTTTCGCAACGTACAACGGCGCAGCGTTGTCGGCGGTGGATCGATAACGTGGTACCTCATACATTTACATACCATTGTAACCAACCCTGTTGGGAAAAGCAGATTCGATCTCATTCAGCGCCCGCACCAATTTCAATGAGTTTCAATGAGAATCTATGCGTCTGATTCATTTAATGTGAATATAGCAGGTATTTCTCATTGAAGTAATGAGAAGTGTTGAAGGTAAGATAGCGTCATGTTTTAGCGCTCTAACAGGTATTGTGGTGAAGAAGATTCGCAGGAAATCAAGAACCAAATCAAGTAATTAGTACACTGGGTGCCAATGAGAAACAATGATTTCCAATTGGAGCAAACTGAACCGACGTGTCGTGCAATGAAGATCCCCTTCACAGAAGAAGAACGCGTCGGGCAATTGGTTTAGCGTCGAACCATCATGATCACTATTTCAATTGAATTAATGTTAGGAAACACGTTGTGTGGATAGGACTGCCCCATGCATAGATGAAAGGATGAAGATCATGAAAGACACATTCGAGGGATAGAACACGTTTGTGAGCACTGAATACAGAAGTCAATCATTTTAATTTAAAATATATTCTATTCGAAACATGTTTGAATTCCTACACACTTCAATTGGCACCAACTACGCAAGTGACGGGTTTTAAATTGCTTACATTTAAATCCATGTATTTTTTTTTTTTTTGCACTGCACGGGAGTGAAAGAGAATATTATTTTCCCCAGGAGCATGCATATAGGAATACGCAGGGGTGCCTCAAGTGAAGTATGCTCTCTACCCATGCATAGTTTTGCACATTGTGTTTGCAAGTGGTGAACAGACTTGCGTAAACAATATATAGCAAAATACATACAAATAATGTACGCTTGTATGTGTCAGCTGTAAGCATACTCCAAGCAAGAAAATCTCAAAAACACGGTACATGACATCGTGTAAGAAAGATTGATGTTTATAGCTTACGTTATCTCAGAAAAAAAGAAACTACTGGTAAAATACGTCAATGGTCAAGATTGTCGCACTACTAACAACAATTAAAAACGTGAATGATATATGAAATTGAAGAAATTTTACCATAAAAGGAAAATCAGTTTTTCACAACGGTAGTCATCGCTCATATTCAATCTTGTTTGGCAACTTTGTCGCCACGAACTGCTTATTTAGTGTCATGCGCATACGTCAACATGCCAACACTAAAGGTGAAGGTATTCTTATTCACTGCGAAACATAGCATACTGTTACGTTTGTTCCGAACACTGTTGTATTCCAAAAGTGTCAGTGAACTTGCCGTTTCCTGACCCTCTTGACGAAAGCTAAGGCGCCAACCGCATGGAGCGTATTTGCCAGCCGAGTTCAAGCGGAGCGTGCAACCGAACGGCAGAACAATAGGCACACAGCCGAAACGCTCATATCTGGCGGGATAGAAATTTCGGCAGTGACGAGCGGAGCGGAATAGGGCCAGCCAGTCAGCAGCGAGAGGAAAGTGCACGTGACCGCCCTCCCTACAGCACGACGAGCACGGCACATAAACAGAAAACGTGGCTGCCCGTTTCGTGGTGTACGATGTTGAACGCTTGGAACGTGAAGACGGACGTGTACAATGACGTGACGAATCATTTATTCTGGACAAAACTCGCGGACGAACTCGTAAGTGTATTTACGTGTTTAAGCAAATGTATTTATACTTATCGAAGAGCGGTGAGGATTGGCGCCGTTTCCGTCGATGTCGTAATCGACAAAGAAGATTTTAGTGAGTTTTTAAACAATATATATGTGAGTCAATAAACTTTTTTGACAGTACGCTTCGTGTGTGTGTCGCCTTTCTTCATGGTGTCATGCGCTTACGATGACTGATTACTTGAGTTCCCGTTTGACGTCTCGGGTATTTGTATGTGACTGAAGCTGGTTGTCATATTTTATCGCTGCTGCTTCCAGCACATGATCGCCACTCTGATGTATACTCAGTCCGATTATGTTACCGTGATTACTTAATATCGCGAACCAAAGCAAGCGACTAGCAGCATGACCAGCAACAAAGAACATGACCAGCTGGAACCAGGCGAAGCCAGAAGCGCCTCGGGGACGCGCGGGTGCACAAAAGAGGACGAACACCCTGACAGCTCGAAGTTTTCCAAAAGTAGAAACAGATGACATCGCGCGTTTTCATCAGCATAGCTACAACGCAACTAGTATCGTACTTATGTCGTTATCGCGTTCACAAGCAGGCAGCCGGCGCGTCACTATGCCAACCACGCTCGCCGAGAACCCGTCGCATGCGGTTGGAAGAGCTCTGCTCACGTTCCGCGCGGTTCGGCAGAGACAACGCTGGCCCATTTCGGTTGTAAAATACGCTCCATGTGGTTGGCGCCTAATGCGAATAATCTCGGCATATGACCCGCCGTTCAGACAAACTATCTTGTTGCTTGTCCTCTGACATTTAATACAATCTGTAGTGAAATGATACACGACCCCTTTGGCGATCATTCGCTTGTAAGCGGTGAATGATGAAAGCAATACTGCCGTTTGATTTGTGAATATGTGAATGGTCTCGAGCTGTACATCTTTCCCAAATATCCGTGCAGACGAAACTTTCAAAGCATGTTGCACAAATGATTCTGAAACAGTTGATCAGCATAATCTAAGACAAATGTTTGTACTTTGTAGCGGCCACAGAAGTAGGGCATCGAGAGGTCCAAAATTGAACACACTTTCTTTGCAATGTGAGTCAATCAATAAAAATTGCAGGACATTGACGACTTGCAATAGAAAAGCTCCATTTCACACGCAAACTTAAGCAAGAGTGTAGAAAAAGAAAAAGAAAACAGCCTCGATCTACTGTAGAGCCAGTCTGGAAAAGCAATGCCAGGCTGGAACTAGGCTCGCCCAGGCACTTTCCACGCTGGGGCAGTGCAGGTTGAATTTCCTTTCTGAAACTATGCAACTGCGTTTCGAAAACCGGGATAGTTCAATGCTCAACTCGAGCTGGAAATGGGATGTTCCAGCGAGTAAGCTAGATAGTGTTAGGTTCCTGGCTGTGTAGATAATCTTGGCTTATATAAAGCGAAAAAAAAAAATGTCGATATTAATTGAACAACGTGTGTATATAAATTATGCTCAAATACAATAAAACATATTAGTGAAATAATAAAATAAACAAATAAATAATATTAATCATAATAATAAGCAAGTAAAAAATAATAAAATAAACAAAGACCGAAACGTGTGCAAGGTTATGCACAAAACTCCGCGTTCCTGAATAGGCTGCAAAAACTGAATGTACAATGGGACAGCTCTTGGTTTACCCTGCGAGTGTGCCTTTGCCAGTGTGTCAAAACGAAACTACAGCCATAATGCTCTCGTAGTCATATGCGACCGAGCGCCATCGGCCCCAATTCAGAATATGTTTCGAAATTGGAAACGTCTCTTGGGGGTGTAGGATCTAAGACGCAGTCTGGTATAAATTAGACGGTTCTTCCTGCCCTTCAACTCCTCCTACCGTATAAAAGTGTGAACGTCTTTGCATTTGCGTAGTGAGCTGCTCGGTCATGCATTTTGTTCCTGAACCCGTGCACGAGGTCTGTGACGACAAAGGTGAGCGGCGTCTTTTGCACGCTTGATCCTCAAGTCCTAATAAATGCGAACCAAGAGGTGTACTAGTGACCCGATATTTATCCTCAGTTCTCTGAACTGCCTACATGATGTGCCATCATCACGCTTGCACTGGACGGACTTACTTCGTCGGACAATGAGATGAGAGAGTGCTACTGATAAGTGACGTTCGTGATGTCACATATGCATGTATGAGACTATGCCGTCGTCAAATTGTGTGACACATTATCTCCTTATAGTGTTGTTACTGTTGTTGCGTGTACACTGGATATTTGTAGTATATCTGTTTTGATACTTGTTGGTATCGATCAACTTTCTGCACTTGGATCAGAAATTAAATGAAGCAGAGGAGTGTTTTCACTGTTTTAGCTTCCTTCTTCACATACCTTCCTTTCTTTCCGTTAAACGAATTTCTATAGACAGTGTCTTCATTTGCAGCCAGGCTGTCTCACATTCTTAAAATAAATCTTCCAATTTATTGCTCATTGTCACTAGATACTTTTGTAGCATATATCAGCCTTTTCTGCTTCCTCGTGCAACAGTTTATCTTGAAACCAGTGGCGGTCCCAAGGGGGGGAGGGGGGGGGTCGCCCTCCCAAGAGCATAGCCTGGTCCAGTTTTCGTCTCTTTCACTGCGACACTCTCAAGGAGAGCGAAGAGAGCGCACCCCCATAAGACCTAAAATGGTTTACCAGTTATAGGATGTCGTGCGAGAAAAGGTTGAGCCCGTGTCCAGAACCCCTCCCCCTCGCACCCAAATGGATAGCGACTGGCTAAAGGCTTACAGACCCCCCGCCCCTCCCCCAAAGTACTTCGGTGGGACCGGCCCTGCTTGAATCAGTTGCTTCAACGCGGTCTGATGTAAGTTTTAAGTAAGGATACCCTGTATACATGGGATAACTTAGAAAAGTAAGACCTTTCCATTCTGAGGCCTTCCAAAAGCGATATTCACTCAAGTCCCTTGGTGGTTTCGATAAAGAGCTTGGTGTAGTCATTATTCTTCTGCTAATGATGATTATTGTTTGTTTCTTGCAAACATACAGGTTGTTTGTTCGTACATAATTTTTATTAACAGCTAGAAGAGCAAAATACATGCCGTGTTTCCAGTTGAGTGGCCAGACAAACATTTGCTCGACGAAAATCATGCAAATATGTGATCACTAATTACTTCATTAACCCTTTAATTAGGGGGGACTAACAGAACGGGATGTATTCGTCATCGAAAGCAATTTCATGTTGAAAAAAACACATAAACGTGTGGCGGCCCGTGTGTGTTGACGAAGACGTGCCTCTGCTGCCACGCGCTACAGGCACTACAGTTCTGCCGGCACCGCCCTAGCCTGAGGCCACATCCATCTGCCCGCTGGGACATTCCATCATCGCCGGTCAGGACTCATGTAGAGGAACAACATCTCCTCTACATTTGGTGACCCGAACAACGAACACCGTGTTCGGCATAATTCGGCCCAGTACATCACAAATTTCTGCAAGTACAACTCCGAGGCCATCTCCGAAGGTACGGTGCATCGTTCTGCCGGGGAACCGCTAGGTGACGACTTCAATTCAACGCGCCTTGGCTCATCGCAACGCCCGGCCGCGCAGCACCATGGTTCTACCCACCTTACTCATCTACTCAGCTCACGACGCCATGGTCGCACACGTCACGTCGCCGCACGCTTCGTGATGGCACTCCTCGGGATTCCACCAGCGGCACCTCCCTGAGCATCAAGCTCCTGTACCGGTCGCGATACGCCGCTGTCGACCGCACCACCGCATCTGCTACGCTAGCGGTCTAAGAATTCTGCCCGCCTCGCCTTCCCACCAGGCTTCCATAGACGATGCTTGCAGCCCTTCCATTTGCGATCAAGAGGCACCGGGCCAACGTTCCACCGGGGGCCCGCACGGAGGCCACCGAGTTCTGCTCCCGGTCTCCCCGTGCTTCGCGATGGTCCTTCCCGGCACTCTCCTTGGCGACACTACGAGCTCAACACTAACGAACCGGTCGCAGTTCTGTCGCCCCATCCTGCATTACGTTCGGCCTACCTGCCTACTCTGCTCTCCGGTTCGTCCCGCCCCTGGAACCCTCCCGAACGGCTCTTGTCCGCACCATTCGTCCCGCCACTTCTGCCCACTCAGCACAAGACGCAAGACCAGCCGCCCCTGTTCCACGTGTCGCCCGTCATCCTCCTCTTCACGTATCGACGCGGACCTCAACCGCTAGCTCCACACCGCTCCGCGTCTGAGGGGGGGGGGGGGGGAGTGATGTGGCGGCCCGTGTGTGTTGACGAAGACGTGTCTCTGCTGCCAAGCGCTACGGGCACTGCAGTTCTACCGGCACCATAGGCGCCGACTGCGGGGGGGGGGGGGGCGCCCACCCCCGGAACGTGAAATAGGGGGGCGCCGCCTCCCCCGGGAAGTCTCGCTAAGAGACTGACACCAACGTTTGGGGCGGCGCGCCCGGCTCAAAAGAGCAAAGGGGCACCAACCCCCAAAATGCATCTTGCAATTTGTAAAATATGTATCCGCCCGCCCTACTCATGATCACAGTAGAAGATGAGGCGAAGAACCACAGAGGATGACACAGCACACTGCCTGAATTTCGCCCAAAGCAATCAGATCAATGAAACGAAGCAGTCGAAAAGGTACCAGCAGCTGCCAGTGAGGTGTAACGGTAGGATCTTCGGAACGCATATCCGTTGGGAGCGGGTTCAACTCCCGCTGCTCCATTTCATTGACCATATTCATTATATTGCGCGCATTTCGGGTCAAACACCGAGGGTTCAATGCATTTTGTTCCTTTTGCACTCAGTTTGCAAAGGCGTAATGCCTTCAGTTGTGCACATGTTCACGTTCTCTGGGTTTTTTCTTTTTTTTCTGTTCTTCCTTCCTCTTATTTCTATACCAGTTCTGCATACATCATAGGATCCCGCGAGAGTGTGTGATTCTTCAGCTTTAGTTTTGTGTTCTTCATTTTTCTTTTCATTTTCTTTCCTTCTTTTTGTTTTCTTTCTCTTTGCCTTTTTTGTCTTCCCCCTTTCACTTTTTTTGGGAATAACAAGCCGACGTCCATCTGGCTTACCTTTCCTTTCTTTTTATATGCCCCTGCCAGAGTACTTACTTCGCGGTGTGCCCTTCCCCCTCCGCCCTCCGGAAAATGAAAACTCTCCGCCTTTTACTGGCCCCGTCCTAGCGTGAGGCCACGACCATCTGCCCGCGGTAGGATCATAGCCGGTCAGGACTCATGTAGACGGACACCACCTCCTCAACAAACGCACACGTGCGTTGAAATATCCATCCCTGGATTTCGCCATGCGAACGAGCGGAAATATGAACTGAGCACTTTTCTGGCGCAGAAAGGGCGACATGCAATCCACGTGAGAGGGCCCCGTGGTTTGGAGCGATGAAACTGATTAATGTAGGAGCTAATCTGTTGGCCAGATAGACCGCTTTTCGACACGGATAAGGCGAAGGTCAAATCATTTCTGCGTTTGCAAACTGCGTATTTCTTGGTTCGGCTCATTTGCAAGACGAAATTAAGCGATGAACATTGCAGCATAGGTGAGCTTTTAACGCTTATTTACACATGAAATGTCTTTCAACGAGGAATATATTCCTTTGTTTTCTCGCTTTCATGCGAAATCCCATAATTGAAGAGTTAATTAATCAATATTAGGTAATTAGTGGTCTTGTAGTTACATACCTTCCTCTAGAGAATGTCTGTCCGTACTTCTGAGCTGCAAAAACGGCATCTATTCTGCTCCGCTAGTTTTTTAAAGAAAATGTATGTGACGAATAAAAATAACCTGCAGAATGCTTCTTTTGCTTCAGACAGCCACGTACCTGTGAGAGTGCGTACAACGCCGCCAAAGATCACCGTGTGCATGTAATAATGGACAAATCCACGCATAATTTCAAAATCTGGCGTGTTTATTAGTGCAGCTGGTCCTTTAGATCCGCAGACATTAGAGGTCGTGCTTTAATGACTGCTGCATCTTTTTCACTGCTGCATCATCAGTCGGTTCTCTTGGGGTGTTGGTGGTGATAGGGTCCATGGCTGAGTCATAGTACTCTCCGTCATGGCAGCGTCAACTACGTCCGTAGTACCCGTGAAATCCCACATTATTTTGCATGAGGGGCAGAGATACGGAGTCGACACAGCAGCATAGTTAAATAAATCTGCTTTTAACAAGGCTTCCTGACTTTCATCACTTTCATGACTGCCATGTCACACCACTGAAAATATCCTTTGCATCGTCTACAGAGTCCGAGGAAGGTGTTCGTGTCCGGCTTTCCTTTACCACAATTAAAAACGTGCCTCTGCCTCACAGTTTGCAGCAGCTCATTTATCATCACATGAATTGGCCAAGTTGACTTTTGCTGATCTAAATACTTGTGCCCTATCGGTATTAAATGTATAAGAGAAGTCAATTGATGACAAGACATGACCGGGCTGCGATAATGCTTCGTACTTTGCTCCGTCCAAGATACATTCAAATTTGTTTGCCTCTTGCTCCCCGGAAAATTAGAAGGAGTGAAGGAGGTTGCGCCTTCAGCTACTGCTAAATGTTAATTTCATGTTTTAGATTTTCTGTTTCTCACTATCTGATGCATGACAGTATTACCAGCCAAACATTGCGCATCTGTGAAGGCACAGTGCAACTGAGAATATTACAGCCAAGCTGGAATATGTAGTGCGTTGATCCAGTACATCATCCAAGTCACACTGGGTCTTATTCATTTTTGCGGGAATTCATTTACAATCAATGGAAAGCTCTACACATCTAATGTGACTATACCGCAAAAACCTACTGGCGAATCGAAATGGAGAACCATTCCAATGAGAAAATCTCCTGCTGTGGCTAATTGGTTCAATGAGACAAGACGGGGATATCCAATGGGTTTGAAGCCACCACTTCTCATTACATCTCATTGACACTTACTGTGATTTCTCATTACATCTCATTAACACTTACTGTGATTTCTCATTAAGACTCATTGAATATTGCACCATTTTCAATGTAATATTTACCCCAAATCATCTGTTGGGGATGCGAACTTTCGCAGTCACTGAATGAGATTTGTCTACATGATATCCAATAGGTTTGTAGCAGCCACACTGCCAGCGACACCGCCAGCGCCTGTGGCGCACGGGGCGCGAGAAATAAATCTCGGGCCAGTCCGGTTCTGGCTTCTGAGAGAACAGCTACCAGTTCTCCGTCGCCTTTCATGCCAACCACTACAACTGGTGACCCGGACGTGCGACGTACCTGCTTTAACCGCATCATAATGTCTACAGGAGACGGCGATCCCAATTTGGCACCACTAACCGCCCCCTTCAGCCCGGTTCGACAGCCCGCCATCGTCACCGCTGTCATTGTGAAGCTCCCAGCCTTTTGGGATCGGAACCCTGCCACCTGGTTCATACAAGCCTAAGCCCAGTTCCATCTGGCTGGCATTACTGCGCAATCCACCAAGTTCTATCATGTCATTTCCTGTTCTCCGTTTCCTTTCCTGCCAACCACTACAGGTTCAATGAGGTTCTCATAGGATTTTGAATGAGACAGTTTCCAACATGGGTGCTAGCAACGCCGAAAAAAACTGGACTTCGAAGGAAAGCAGCTGGCAAAATACTTTCCTCTTCCATCCTCTTGTATAATCACATATTCGGCGACTAGGCCGAAAAACGGCAGCTGCTCTGCTCCTTCTAATGAAGCAGACCTTGTAGCAACTGACTTAAACCAACACTGTTGCCACTGCATATCGTCACTAATCTATTTTGTTCCTCAGGGACCGACACACAGGCGTCTGATATCTCATTGACATAGGCGTAGATATAATCCTCCAACAACCGCCAACATAAAGCGACCACATGCTGCCCCATTCCTGCAGTCTGTGAACGGAACACCATCTCCGTATATAGGGAACGCTGTCGACGAAGGACTGCGGCTATCCGCGATTTTGTTGTGGCCCACGTAAAATATCCAGTTATCGGTGCAGAGTTCCTAGCTCACGTTGAGGTTCCAGGGAAATGACCACACGAGACCTTGTGAATACTAGGACAAGTCTCGCGGGTTTCCTTCATGTTCATGTCTACTGAGATATTGCCGTCCGTTCCAGCCCAAAGTGCACATTCGAAGGCACGTTCTTAATTTCCACAGTCTGTCCTCATCTCCAAAACCTGAGCGCCACCACGTGTCATTAATGTATCATGATATGAATTACATTTACATTGGCAAGACCTCTCGCGGATGCTCGAGCATATCGCGGACTGATCTCACATTCTTCAGTTAGTTGGGCTCCCCCTCACCGATGCGATAATCATTATCACCCACTTAACAAGGATTGGTACCTACTATCCAATCTCCAAGACTTCGCAGTAGGCCTTCACAGGACCAGGTTCTTCTCGAAAGTGGATCTAGTCCGAGGTTAGCACCGTATACCTGTTGCCCCCGTTGATATTCCTAAAACAGCCATCGGCACGTCATTTGGCCTACATGAGTTCCTCCACAACCCGTGTACAATGCGTAACGCGGCTGAAACGTCCCCTAGTCTCGGGTTTTTAAGTTATGGATCGACTTTCGTGTTTTCGTATCTGGGTGACATTTCGGTGGCAAGCTCCCCAGTGGAATAACACGAGCAATAACTATACTTGCTATGCGAACATCTCGACGACCATGTCATTCTGATAAACACCGCAGTCTATCAGTTCGCTCTCTCGGAATTAGAATTTCTTGGACATGGTTCCAACAGACAGTGGATCCGCCCGATCAAGGACAAGGCAGAGACCATCCAGAATTTCTCTCAACCAACAGACGTGTGCCAGCTTCAATAATTTCATGGGCTAGTAATAGTAAGTTTGTATTGTCGTTATATTCGTGGATGCCCAGAAATTTTCCGACCTCTTCATGATCTTTTACGCTCGAGACCGGATCCGCCGTCGCATGGCTCTGTTGCATCCGCGTTCACTGAGATCAAGAATAGGCTCTCTCATGTTACCCTCTTGCTACACGTGAAACCCGGTGCCGCTACAACCGTCACGGCCGGCGCTTCGAACACAACACTTGGGGCAGTACTTCAACAACGGCTTGGGTAGCGAGTGGATGCCACTATAGTTTTTCTCAAACGATGGTGACCTCAGGACACCCGTTAGAGCACGTTCGGAAGGGAACTCTTGACCATCTACATTGCCATCACTATAGCGATGCAACCATACAGATATTGGTATGAATTATATCAATATTTTTTTCAGAACAATTTTATTAATACTTGGAAAATATCGATATGCATGCCGATATAAATGTCGCGCCCGGAAGTGTAAACTTGCGGTGAGGCGCGGTGTTAGTGGTAAGGGCTGTACGGGCTAAGACAACGAGGACAACGAAGAAAGTTAACGATGGTGGCGTGCAACGTAATGTCGTCAGTGAACTTACTGTTACGTTTTGCTTATAAGCGAATAACACTGTTGGTAAAAAAAAAAGAACTCCTCTTGGTCACCACATCGCTATTTGTCATTGGGCCCTGGAACCCAGGCGCGACACTACGCAGCAGCGCACGGCTGGCGGGAAAACAAAGAGGAAGCAAACATTCTTTTGTGGAGAGTTCTGTTTTTTTTACATCTATGACATTGCTGGATAATTTTAGGATAGCAACACTGCGCAAAATATATCGCCTAGAAGCAAGAAAAAAAGGTCGGTCAAAGTTTTCATGCGGTTTCGCTGGTGCTCAAATGTCGTGTGCACGTGCGCGCACCACACAGTCAGCAATAATGTATTATATATTATTTTGTTTTAAGACATTCGCGGTGGGTGTCAATCTGGTTTGTGTGCGTCTTCATTTGTCTTAACTTTAACAAGCAGGTGAAAGCGTCGGCTAGCTCACTCCCCCATTTGTGACTACTTTATATACGTCATAAGTCCGGAGACCCCTCCGCTAGGTCCGTTTCCTAAGCCAAGCATGTCAAGACAAGCTGTTATACCGCAAACATCGGGGAGCACTTCAGAGTGCGGCGGCGCCATATCAGTGGAAAGGGAGAAGATGAAGATCTGTCGCAAGAATGTTACGGCTCTGGCGTGGCGTTGAAGTCAGCTGGTGGCGCATCAACTACGTCTTCGGCTTGTGGCGCTACATCTACATGTGGCCTACGTGAGGTCTACATGCAGTTGAGGCAAAGAAACGCAGAGGGACACGCGCAACACAAGCCTTGCAACACCCAGTTGCGTGCATGAGTTAAAGAAGCCGTGATGACATCGTCCTGAAAATCCTGCCGGAAAACCGATGGAAAACCTCACGGGGCACAGCCAGTGCGGCGGCGCTGTACTGCTACTGAATTAGGGCTATTGTTAAAATTTGTAATATTATTGCCATTCTGGTGTTAACAATCTAGCATCGTTGACTAATGCAACTCGTTTTGTGTTTACACTCCCCTAGTAATTGACTAATTGGGTATACACCTGAGGTACCTGCCAACTTTTTCTCGAAAAGCCGTTCATAGACATCTGATGTACTGTACAGAATCATAAAGGTGCTTGTTCTATTTATTCTAACAGCACATGGGAATAGTACTGTAGGGCTGAATTATTACCACGAGGAGGTCTGCTATGTAGGATTTCGGATTGGAGGCTATTCGGAGGAAAAATGTAAGTAATTTGCTTGTTGTTTCTTCTATGTCGCCAACCACACGACATTCTCGTTCGCCGGCCAACGATTAGCCGTTACTAAACCGGCTCTTAGAGAGGCACGGAATCAGCAAGATACAAATCGGTTAGTGCAGCGAAATCCGACACTTACTTACGTATAAACTGCTGCCACCACGATGTCCAATGCAAAAACAAAAAGAAAGCACACACACAAAAAAAAACTTCCCTATTAGCCGATAAACTATGTAACTCTTGCAGTGTCATTACTATTTGATTGTTGAGCGACATATAGACTAAATAGCGACTAAACCGCATAGGTTTGATGCGACCACATTAGTGGCTGACGAAGCACCAGTAAAACATTTATTTGCGAGCTTCACTGATCTGGACGACACCTTACTGCAGCTATTTTCGCACCCGTATAACATTGATGAATCGATGAAAACTGGGCGCGATACATATATGCAGAACTATGGAACTCATACACAGTGTGATGACGGATGAACTACTGCGGTATACAACGAACTTTTACAGTAATCAATTAATCCAATTCTTTTCAAGTTTGTCAGCAACTCGTGACAATATGTAATAGTTTTCCCACTAAGTTATGGCCCTGTGACTGATATTGAACTACACTATATCATTCTATTTTTATAATAGCACATGATAAAAGAAGTAAAACCTGTCAGTGCTAGGCAGGATAGGTTTCTTGCTATCAGTATGGACAACCAAACAGCCCAGTTTTAACTCCATTTATAATAGTAACGAGACTTTTTTTTCAATAGCATAGCAGCCACACCGGAGTTTCAGAAAGTCTAGAAGCTGTTACGGTTAGGTGGTTCTCCAAAACTTTCATCTGGTTGTTGGGCAAAATAGCTTGTGCCCGTATAGAGTGCTACTGGGTTCTGCGTTCCTTGTGTCATGATCCCCAGCGTTGGAAATCCGCATCCTCTTTGATGTACGTGTGTAATTTCCTTGTGAAATGTTGTGCAATAAGCAAGGACACAAGCACCCCCACTGTAGAGTGAAAACTTGCCACCTTGCTGTTAGCTTAACATCAACTAAGCTATCATTATTATTTTTGCATCATAACTTTTAGTGCCGTCAATCTTGTATCTCCCGAATAAAGGGGTTGACTGTACTGTATGAGTGTCAACATACGCGGGTGCCGTTGTTCTGACACGTATAACATGGTGCACAACAGTGTCTGCTCTTCAACATGAACAGTCATCTTTCAAAAATGTGGGCGCTGCTCCAATGCCTTGTAGTTTGAGTATTTCAAAGCTCATTGTCCCTCTAGTTCATTTAACCTGTTGATAGTGCTTTAATGACGACGACCACTCATAGTGGTGCCACATGTATCATGCGTCCGTGACATCGTATCAATATCTTACAGCTGTTGATTTGTGGCAGCGCACGGATGCTAGCAACCAGCAACAGATTAAGTGCTGCGAACAAAACTTCCAGAAACTAGTTAAGAAATACGAGCTGACGAATAACGTCACCGAGGTCGACAACGGCTGTCCTGCATACCCGACGTTGAGATAGAATGATCATGAAACCGTCCTGCAACAACGGACAAGAATAAAGATCCTACATTTTAACACGTGCGTACGAGTGTGTTTTCCTTTTCAATTATGTACAATTTCACCACATAACACACACGAAGCCAACCACTGCACAGCATAATTACACAACATTACACCAGCCCCTATCACACGGGCAGTTTTCAACGATCATTGAAACGAATGGCCATTGAACATGTGGCCACTTCTCAAATAACATTAGGTATATACCACCTGACAACAGGTCTGCACTTTATACGCTAAGTGGCGCCGCACACACGTTCAAGAGCCATCTGTTTGAAACATCACTTAAGATTCCTCCTGGGCTAAGCATGTTACACACTCGAGGCAAACAAAGCCATATAATAACACCACTGTCATTCGTGACTGAGATCAAGGCGTACGCCCTATGGATTATTTTCCTGTACGTGAGGAGGCTCGGCGGTTTCGTTTTCGTTTCTTTCTCTGCAGCCTCCTGCATCTGTTCGTTGGTTTTAGTATTCACCTTAGGTTTCGAGCCCGATTTCTGCTGCTTGCGTCTGTACAATGTTCGAGTGCCTGTATGATATATGCAACATGACCCTTGAGCCTGCCGTGCCATTCCATGCTAGACCAATGAGACATGCGCTACTGTTTTGCAGAAGAACAAGAATATAATTGTACGTCTTCAGCGCAGTGCACCCGTTCTGCATTAAAGCTGTTGGTTGTGATTTCTAAAACCTTTCCGTAAATTATTGGTGGCGAAACCAGGGAAGCGTAGCATCACTCGTTGACGGAAGTGCTCGAGGAACGTGAAAGTGGTAGCAGCGTTAGTGTACCAATAGTAATTGTTGCGACTGTTTTCAGCATGAACGAGAGCGGCGCATGCTCTTTGCGTTCTGAGGAAAATGGTCCATTGTGAGCGTTATCATCACTCTCATTAACTCTCTCGGAAATTAGGAGCCATTAACTTTGCAAAATAATACAGCTATATGAAAATGAATGAAAATGAAAATTGGTCGGTGGTTTAAATTGGGAAGTTCGAAACTATCTCAGGTCTGAAAAATGAAATATGAAACAACAGAAACTGCAGCGAGTTTTTGTTCCGCACTATGGAGGGGTAGAGACGCAAAAATCTGCAAAAATAGGCCAAGTTGTCGCACTTTCACGCTGTATCCCACTCGCTCATTCTGCCGGTTTTTACTCATCACTTTGTGGCCTACCCAACTTTGTGTAGCCAACGAAAGTGTCGCTTTCGCATATATTTCTATATGTATTCGTTGTCGACAACGAAGACAAGCTTTACCATTGGTTCTTTGCAGTACATAGCGTGGGTATATGGTGTACCATGAAATACCAGTTAGTGCTTTGTCGGGGATTCACCGCAGTGGAGAGGAGGGCATAGAGCGACGTGCTGAAACACAAAACTTCGCCGGACACACGCATATTTTAGAGTTTTTCATCTGTCGTGGAGCACCGCATAAGTTCCTTGCGATTTCCAGTTCTGCGGGCTGGATACCTCAAGACTCTTCTCTAGAACTTTCTAATTTAGACCACAGCTAGCCCACTTTTATAATGAGCAACATTAATTATGAAAGCTCATTAGGGCTCGCACTGACTGTTCAAACGATGTCACGTCGGAGTAGGTAATACAGGTTGTAGGTGTATGCAGTGCAAACTTGGAAGGTAATATGTAACGTGGGTTTATGAAAAATGTTGCCTTCTTCTCATGACGAACACTGCGTATGTGCTGTATCAGCAGCCCGGCCTGAATTCTTACAACAAAACGCAACAGCGAATTACAGGGTTACAAAGTTGCCAGGCCAGACACCCGTCCTCGCGACCTGAAGGAAGAATCTGCGATGCTGTAATAATAAGAATTCGTGGCTTTACTATTGCGAGACAGCTGTGATCATGAGCGACGCCACAGTGGTCGGGTCTGTGGATTAATTTTGCCCACCTGAGGGTTCTATGGTGTGCGGCGAAATCTCGACACACGGCACACCACATTTAACGCCTCTCGCGGAAGACAGCGTGTCTGAGCACCCTTCCACCAAGTTGCCACCGTCTACGAGAATGCTCTACATTTTGGGCCGTATGACTACGACTTTCTGAATAACTCCTCCTCCCGTCTCATCATTGATGTACCCCGTCTGGTTCAAGTGCTCGTCGTTGAAAAGCGGGTGGTCCGGTGGATAAGACGACAGATTTAGCTCACTTTCAATTTTAATCAACTGCTCTTCGAGGCTTCCGCACGCGAGAGAAAAAAACTATACTGTCCGGAAAACTGCACTGGACACGCCATGCGAGAAAGAGCGACTCGTAGATGAAGCTGTGCATTCGGAGTTTGAATATCTCTAAAATGGCAAAGCCCACGTAAAGGGGGTGGTGCATTTGATGCGACGCTGTTTGATCTCGTACAAGATACGCTTGTCACTCAGAATGAGAAAATGCTGAGAGTCGACGGAACTAGCTTTTCGGAGCGCGGTTTCTTTCTCGTAGGCTAGGGCATACTTTTTCATGTGTCCCATATTTTGTATCATCTTACCGATCGTACTGTTTGACATGGTTTTGTAGAGAAATCGCTCGAATTTCGTGGACGCGACATTCCTCAACGCGACGTTCCTGTGCACAATGTTCCTAAAAAGTTGTCTTGGCGGAACGAGAGGATGCTGTGAACAAGTTTCATTTTCAAGCCCAACCTCACGTACAGAGCAAGCAGCGCATAATGAATGACGTAGCGTTCTTTCTCGTGACACGTCAGCAAGAGTTTCTTGGTAGGTGGTGTGCTCAGTGGCAACCCGTCTTTCAAGTTTCTCTGGTAGGGGGAGAATTCGTTCTCGTCCATGTACCTGTGTTCGGGTGCCAGGGCAAAATCCCTGGTGAGCGCGTGGAATTCTTTGCAATACGACAAGTCTACCACGTAGATGTAACCTAGTTCCGAATCGTGAGGAATGTCGAGAAAATCGATGTCGCTCCACCTCGAAGAATCGACGCACTCAAAAGCACCTGTCGGGAGACGAAAATTCATCTCGTACGAGTACAAACTGTTCACGTCGAGGTACTGGATAAAAGTATTTTCTTGCTGGGGTTCGTAATCGTCCGACCCCTCGTGATTAGCCTGACAGCGTTGAAGCTCTTACAAATACCTCCCCTGATTCCCTTCTCGATCGTTACGTACATCTCTTGGTCGCTTATGAACTCGAGGTGAACTTTGGTGAGCTTCAGCAACTGCTTCACGCGTAACTGGCGAGAGACACGGTGCGTAAGATATCTATCCCATCTGTCTCTAGCGCAGTGGCATAGCCACATGGAGCCCAGGATGGCTCGTGCCCTCCTACCTGCCACAGATCGACCCACGCAAATCGTGAAAATCTGAGGAGCACATAATATATGGGAGGGGGGTGCAGTGTGACGATCGCGTATGTTCTTACAGTTCATGGCGTCTATCTCAGCAGTATTCTTGAATGGTTTTCAAAATATTGCTTTTCGAACTACTTCCCATTACGTGACATCACCTCACTGCCATGACAACACACAGATACACAGATTACACAGATATTGTGAACGTCCAAGTAAATTATTTTCGTTCTTTTTTTTTGTATCCGCATTTTACAGTGTGCACAAGTATATGTGTGTTTCGCACCTAGGATCACCGGGGGGGGGGGGGGGCAAAGTGGGACGGGTTTTTCTATCGAGCCCCCCTAACTTGGAGGTCTTTCTACGCCACTGCTCTAGCGCAATCTTCAGCACAAATACAGCGCAAAGTACAGCACGATGTCGCACAGCTGACAGGTGTCGAGCGTAAAATTGGGACGCGTGTAACCGACCAAGTGCTCACATTTGAACAATTCGCAAATCTAGAGGACGTACTGATAGTCCTCGTCCATGATCTCTTGCTAGTTCAGGCCACTTTTGAAAGCTTCTTTTCGTGGTAGCGTGGGTAAATTGTAGGCTTCGAAACTGTCGACGAAGCCGTACGGATAAATGCTCTTCTTGAGGAGGCGACGGAAACAGTCACCAAACATTTGACGGGTGCAATCAAACGCGCTCTCGCCAACGCTGGCGATGAGCGTTTCTACCAGGTTAGACAAGGTCAGGTTGAAAAACTGCGTGGTATCGCGGAAATAAAGCTCGCCAATACTGAAGCCTCGTATTTGTTCTGTGGTAGACGCTAAGATCCATGGTTCACCCATATTTAGAACGTGCATGTGTCAGAGAAGGGAGCTCTAATCATGTTACACGTTGTGCACGCACACGATGAGTTCTTTGTTGTTACGACAGGTAAGGTTACACGTATCACATAGCGTTCCACCAAAATTCGAGGAACCGGGCCCTACGAAACGAGTGTAGTCGAGATGCGACACCTTCCGCATATGTTGGCTAAATTCTATTCCACAAAATTCGCACACTCTAAATCTTTTCACACCCCTAAAGGTGTAAAATGGGCGTAAAATGGCAGTACACAGCAGTAACACACCCCAATAATCTGTTTCAGAGCTCTTGAGGGTGTAAGAATGGTGTATTACACCCTTTTCTGAAAAATTTCGATGAGGGTGCGATACAGGGTGTATTCTAAGGTGTAGTTGAATGTTGAACATACATTTATTTTGCGAAAGCAGAAAGCATACACTGAAAGCAGATCGAATACTGCTGACATAACTGGGGAACATTATACATGAACGCATTACTTAAAATTACGTATGAAACACTGAAATAACGCACAACATGAAGAAATAATAAACGCATGGCATGATTAACAGCGAGGCGTGGATTAATTCAGGCAAAGGAAAGCTTGACATACGTGGAAGAAGTGATATACAAAATGCACTGTTGCACACGATCTGGATCGACCCGCAATCCTGGTTGACACAATACCGCTGGACGCGCTGCGCCGTCTGCACTTCACGTTCGTGATCCAGGTTTTCATTTGACGCCGTCTGGTGAGAGCTTTGCACCAGCTTTCCACAATACCCACTGAAATTTCAAATTAAAAGAAAACACTGGTCCAGGTTGTCTACTTGAAATATATTCACATTAATGCAAATGGAAATAGCATTTGCATCGCTGTTTCAGCGTTTGTCAATGTTGTTTTCTTCGTTCGGGCGCTGCCATCACCGCCTTCGTGCCAGCCCGGAACGCTGGGAACCGCCAGTGCGAGTAGAGAGAAGACGAAGAAGTGAAAGGAAGCCACTGCGCCTGTGCCAACCCTCCTTGAAGTGTGTAATCTTGTTCGCGAACGCGGGACAAGTGTCTGCGTCGTTGATCTCTGTCGCCGAGACTCGCTTTGTCCGCACCTCAGGACGATCGCAATTTCTGCCTAATCACGATTGCGCCCGATGTGGATCCTGCGTCAGTGCGTTTTGGTAAAACAGGCAATCGGAGAGCACATAACATGAATTGACATGAATAAGACACACCACACAAGCGCATGGCGTGGATTGATAACGCGCCTGCCATCAGGGAGTTTGTGCAAGTTCAGCACGTCAGGTGAAACGCTGTTCTAATTTTCCAAAACAGTGGTTTCCTGACTGATGGTTACCACATAGACATGCAAGTGGCTATCGTATTCGACGTAGGTTAAACACTGTGCAATGAAGAGAATCTGAGAATTTACAATATGTATTCCTAAGATCTCTGAAAATACCGGCAAGTCATCGTCTGGAATTTCTCTTACGATTACACAGCTTGCTGAAACTGTAAGGCCATAAATCGTGACACTTCTGACAGACATCACAGTGCCAACAACTATGCGATTGTCAGAAACATAGTTTCTTATGTGTTCTGGTACATGTTCAAGTAGCACCTCTCTTGTTCCATCAGTGGAGGGGACATGACTCATGAACTGCTTTGACCACACATACATCTGACCGAGTTGGTGCCTTCTGGCCAATGAATAGGATATGTTTTTGAAATTACGAATTTTTCTTGCAATGTCTTTGAAATATTGATGTTTTCCTTCAAACCGCATGCACCAGATATCTACAAGGGGACCATACATGCTGAGGAATCTCGGGTAATGCACAATATAATGCCTTTTGCATGGTACGGACACTTGTGGAAACAGTGCTGTGAAACCTTCCAGAAAAGAAAATATGCAGCGCTCCAGACAAGTAACATACACTCGTGGTATGCGCTTGCTCTTTATAATATCGACAATTTCACGAAATGCTGCATATAGTTGCCATGTCTCATCTTCGTGCGGAACACAATCTCCAATGTACAATGCTAGGTTCCTAAAAAGACAAAACCTTTGTGATGCTGTACCTCTCATTACTCCTCCACTAGACAAAAAGTGCTGGGAGATTGGCTCAGGTTTGTTTTTCTTGTCACACTGGTCATAAGCAAAATTTAAGATGCGCTCATTCAGTACATCAAGGCTGAACAGTCTCTGGGAGATGAAGTATCTTATAATGTGGCGCAACACAAACGGTATGACACCTTCGTGCAAGTCATGCATTACGCCAGGTGGCAAGTGTTCAGTGGGATGAAATCCCTTTGTGTGAACTGCAGATGGTGCTTTATGGCCATAAAGACGCAGCGTTGCAACCCCCCCCCCCCCCCCGAATCATGTTTAAGTGGAACTTGTGGAGTGCTGGAGTGCGCAACAAAAAGTCCTGTTCTTTGTGTTTTGTTCGAATTTCATGATGTAGAGCCATGCAAAATCGACAAATGTGTCCGTGGTTAAAGCTTGCCTTGAACCCACCAATCCGATGGCTTGAGAGGTTGTCACCTGAGAGGCAGAATACGCTACCAGTAATCTTTTTGTTGTGAACTGTGATACATTCAGTTTCCAGGTGGGCAATATCCTGGTGCAGCCGTTCCAGTACTCTGTCAAGCCCATAGTTTTGAATGTGCTTTTCTTTACATAATAGAGCCAAATGGATGTGTGAAAGTTGTGCTCTAAAGCGTGATGGTACATTTAGTAAAGTATAGTACACAGTCATGAGCTTGTGTTTTTGTCTTTGTGCACCGATGGGATTGCACACCTCAAATTCATCAGTGTAAAGCTGGATGCACAACTTTTCCCGATCCCCACAGAAATACTCATGGCTTGCAAAGGCTGATGCATCAAACACTGAGCTTAAGGTGTCAGCAAACCTGCATGGGTCACTGGTGGCCGAATTGTCAAGCCATTCGACGTAGTGTCTCAACACCTCCAAGATGGGCACGTACTAGAAGCTTACTCGTGGTTCGCCAGCTTCATTTAAGGTCACTGTGACTGGCTCAACAAATGGAAGGGCACCAGTCCAAAAGCGTTCACGACCTTTTTTTTTTGTCAAAAGTTGCCCCATTTCACTATTCACAGATGGTTCCATATCACTACCTTGTGCAGAAAAAAGCTGTGGCCCACAATCATTGAAAAAATTGAACATGTCGTTTGTCGACTCTGGTAGCTTCCTTGCTTCTTTCCATTACAATAGGAGCATTGCGAATTCTTTCACAGGATTTTGTCGTTCAGCGGTTGGCCGCAAAGTACTTGTGCTTGCAGTACTTGTGGATGGTAGATCAGCTGAAGCATTTTGTTGAGTCGATTGAGGGATAGCAGCTGCATTATCATCATCACTGCTCTCCATGTTCTCCACATGCTCAACGTTGGTATCAGGTTGCACACTAGAAGATCGACGCACTGAGGTTGGTCACTACTCTGCATTTTGAGTAGGTGCTCTCGGAAACGAGACAACGATGTATAGGTTCTGGCACATTTTCTCAGATCACAAGCCCAATTCCTCTCATAGCCATGACATGAGGATAGGTGACGCAGCAGTGAGTTCAAAGTAAATGCCCCGTGTTGGCATCTGGGGCACTGGAAGTACCGTAGATTTGGCATCTGTAATAAATTAAAAAAAAAAAAGTTAAACTTGACGTATTAGGCTTCAGTTTCTGAAAACACAAATTGTAACCAAGCTGCTGACCAAAATAAATTAGCTTCCGCCCAATTATTGCGCTGGTTGAAGGAAAAAGAATGGTTGCGTCGGGGCTGTAACCTCCATCTGTCACATTCTTAATCTTCCGGGTACGGAAGATCTTGTCTCTTTATCTCAGCTAGTTCATTCCTGCCTGCTTTCGGATTCAGTTAGCTCGGACTACCGTCGCCGCAAGGATTCCCTTTCACGTAAAGCTGTTAATGAACAATATGGTAACTGTGCGTTCGTGCGTGTTTAGCTTACTCAGAATACGTACCCTGTCCTTCACTGCGGCTGGTTCGTTCTGCGGACGGACCTTGTCACATGGCTACGCAAAAATGTGTTGCAGGAGGTTGTCGGGTGGGCTTTTCCAGATGAACATCTCTCCCTCGGTTCTTTCACTCATGACCCTTTATATCGCTTGATGCTTGGTTACATTAGGCTGTCACCGTTCTGCCAAGTTGAAAAGCTGAGTTTGACAAGACGGGAGAATGAAGCAATGATACTTTCGCGCACTCGGCGCGGTCTTGTGAGGCTGCCAGGAAGACCGATTTTATCACTCCCGCTTTGTAACCTACTTTGCATTTTATAACGTAATACGTTTTCCAGTTACGTAATTGATACCTGATTATAATATATCTAATCAGAATTATGTTACAGGGAAATTATGTTGCAGCGAAATTGTGATACCAGCACGAAACGCGCAAAAATAGGCTTGTAGCGCCACCTACGAATACTTTGTCGGTGTGCGTTGTTGCTCCTGAGCTAACGTGGGACAGCAAGGGGCTGTTGAATTTGCACGCTTCGTAGGTGACGGATATGTGCGTTCATTACGAGTCAAACGTTCGTCGTTGAAACTACGCAGGTTCCAGAGCCTCGTGGCTGAACGAATGGCATCTGTCTCATGCCTTGTCGTCGTACAAAGCGCGCATATAGCGCGGAAACTAACACTACAAGATCCCCCTCTCGCCGCCCTGAAAGACGATGTACGAGCATGCAGACTGCTGGCACCAGTTGTGACTTTGAGCAGAGACAGGTTCCAGGTAATACACGTTTTCTGATCATGTGTTTTCTTATTTTATGCTGGAGATCTTAATCGTGTGCGTAGAGATAAGGGCTGCGTTACACGACGTGGAGTTCGCGTTTGCTCCCGTCATACACGCAAACGCGAACTTGTGGACGTGTGATGATGTGGTCGTGGAAACGCAGTCCTGGACGGTCGTGTGGTCGGCGAATGTGTTAGCCCCAAACTCCCCAACATAATTGCCGGATGTCACAGCTTCGCTGTCGTACTTTCCCGCTGTTTTCACGTCCTCAACCGGAGATGCGTTTATCGTAAATTTTCCCCATCTTCAACAGGTATTCGACGTCGTTTTCAAAAGAAACATCGACCTTGCGGACGTTGACGTTATTCCTGACAAGGCAGAAATATTTGTGGTCGCCACAGTGAGTATCACACGTCTGTTCTTTTTTATGGAAATGCTGCCGGTTCGCGTTCGGTGATAAGCAGTACTCATGGTGTTCGTCAATCGCTGCCTATCGGCGGGGTACCTCGCTGTAACCTCGCCAAGGGTAAAACCAACTAATTTATACGTCCCATTTTTACAGGAAACCCCAGTTCTATTGGAACCAAAAGAATCGTCATCAGGCGTTGTTCATTCATCAATTTTCACAGAGAGGTGACTACCTGTTTTTACGATTTTACTTTTCTGACGAATGTAAAATAAACATTGTAACCATGGTGAGTAAGACATGAGTTTGGGTGACAAAGAAGGAAATGTATAACACGCACACACATGCATGCATGCATATGTGTATGCGTGTCATCTATTATCTTCTTTGTTACCCAAACTCAGGCTTTATTCACCATGGACATGGGCCACCAGCTTGCCCGCACCTACAGCATGTCTAAACACTGCAAACATAACAAATTTCTTCAGCTGTAGCGATTGCCCAAGTGACGATCGTGATGGCAGAGAGTACACATTTCCGGACTTCTGCAGGATGAACGTAAACCTTGAAGAAGCCATACTGACACCTTCAGTACACAAAAAAATCGTAGAGGAGTTGTACCAGTACACTGTATGTATATATTTTACAACAATCTTTGACATTGATCATGTGCACGTCATCTGTATATACAGGGTGTCCGGCGAGAAAGTATCAAAAAATCACTGAAAAAAAACAACTAAGGGTGATAAAAGCATGGGACTTGCTTTATGAGACTCCTGAATAATTTTGCCACTTACTGTAATGATTTTTGTTAGTGTAATTAATTAATTAGTGCAATTTCGCTAATTAATTTCTGAAAAATGCCAAGGAAACGTCACGTTTTTCTGCCGGAATTGGAAAGGCCATGTCTGGAAAAGCGTATCCCAGTGAAAATTAGTTTATATTGCGCACGTTTTTGAGAGAAAAATTGCTACCCGAAACGCACCTGCAATCCCATCGCAAGTTGAGCGCGGATACAAGCTCCGCCCAAGGGCCCTCCCGCTGCGAAGAAAGCAGGAAGAAAGAAGCAAATAAAATCGGTATAAAAGAATGAGTGTAACAGACCGCAATCCTGATATCAATCACCGATAAACAGAGACACACGGTTAGATTGTGCATTGGACAGAACCACAGTCTAGGGCCCTTTTATTCTCAATGAAAACAAAAAAAAAAATGTGCTCGAAGTGCCTGCCGTCTTCGCCAATACACAACTGGCATCTGTAAAATACATTTCTAGCAGCATTCTTTAGCTCTTGTGGTGGGAGATACGGCAGAAGGCGGTTATTTTTTGCTGCAATTCTTCTGGCGCTGTGAACTCCGTTTGGTACACGGCGCCCTTGATTCTGCCCCACATGTTGAAGTCCAGTAGTGTCAGATCTGAGGACCTCGGTGGCCAGGGAACCCGCCCATGACGGCTAATCCACATATCCCCGAAAAGACTGTCGAAAAGTCTTTTGGCGCTGCCAGACGAGTGCGGTAGGGCGCCATCATGTTGGAACCACATCTCTACGAAGTCGAAGACTGTCTTCATGAGTATTTCGTGCACATAACGCTGCGCTGTCAGGCCACCGCTGTAGTACACTGGACCGAGTATGGCGCCATTAAATATCCCAACCCAAACACTAAAGGACCATTTATTCCACTTTAAAAATAACAAATTAAGCAAATTAATTAATTAAGAAATTAATTAGCAAACGTAATTGTTCCGACGGGGAAAGGAAAGGCAATAAAACAGTTACCAACCAGCACAATATACGGAAACCAGCAAGGCTAAGGATGGGCTGGCTTATATGTACCTTTTCTAATTTATTTTAAAGATATAAATAAATGGTCCTTTAGTGTTTGGATTGGGATATTTAATGGCGCCATACTCGGCACAGTGTACTACAGTGGTGCCCTGACAGCGTAGCGGTATGTGGACGAAATAGTCATGAAGACAGTCTTCGACTTCGTAGACGAGCTGCCCTTAAGCAAACGCGCCATGATGTGGTTCCAACATAATGGCGCCCCACCGCACTCGTCTGGCATTGCCAAAATATTTTTGGACAACATCTTCGGGGATAAGTGGATTGGCCGTCATGGGCGGGTTCCCTGGCCACCGAGGTCTCTAGGTCTGACAGCACTGGACTTCTACTTGTGGGGCAGAATCAAGGGCGCAGTGCACCAAACGGAGTCCACAGCGCCAGAAGAATTGCGGCAAAAAATAACTGCCTTCTGCCGTACCATCCCAAACAGCTAAAGAATGCTGCAAAAAATGTATTTTACAGAGTCCAGTTGTGTATCGGCGAAGACAGCAGGCACTTCGAGCACCTTTTTTAATTTTTGTTTTCGTTGAGAATAAAAGGGCACAAGACTGTGGTTCTGTCCAAAGCGCAATCTAACCGTGTTACTCCGTTTATCTGATTGATAATAGGATTGCGGTCTGTTTCACTCTTCCTGTTTACCGATTTTGCTTGCTTCTTTCTTCCTGCTTTCTTCGCAGAGGGAGGGCCCTTGGGCGGAGCTTGTATCCGCGGCGAAGCGAAGGCCGCAAGAGCGCTCAACTTGCGATGGGATTGCAGGTGCTTTTCGGGCAGCAATTTTTCTCGCAAAAACGTGCGCAATATCAACAAATTTTGACTGGGATACGCTGTTCCAGTCATGGCCTTTCCAATTCTGGCAGAAAAACGTGACGTTTCCTTGGCATTTTTCAAAAACTAATTAATTATTCACACTAACGAAAAATCATTACAGTAGGTGGCAAAATCCTTTAGGAGTCTTATAAAGCAAGTCCCATGCTTTTATCACCCCTAGTTTTTTTTAGTGTTTTTTTGACACTTTCTTGCAGGACACCCTGTATATTTTGGCGTTCTCTGAAAAGTAATTTCTCACAGATACTTTTCAGATACTCTCTGCCAAGTTTTCTTCGAAGGTGGCCAACTCGCTTGTCACAGAGTACCGTAACTTGGCTGATGACAAAGGAAGGGGCTTTGTGAGTTGCTGACATAATGTCTTTATGTACGATATAGCTTGCTCTTAACAATTGCATTATATTACATTACAATTAACAAACACGAAGAATGGCTCTTGGATGAATACCTTAAGCAACAACCAGATGTTCTTCAAATGTTTACGCGCTTAGAACAAAGCTTCAAAGAAAGATCAAAGAAAATGAGAACAACCATGGTTTTGAACTCCGTAAGGAAGTCGCCTTACGTCATGGACTTTAAAATAGTAAGTAATTGGGATACATGGAAACAGAAAAAAAAGCAATTTGGTTTCGTTTTTTTTTTTTTTTTTTTGCTTTCAGTTCATGCATGAGTTTGAACTGCTAACACAAAAGGACGCCGTGAAAGCAGTAGAGGACGCAATCTACAAAGTGCTGCATATTGTAACCAACAAACACGTACAGGTCCCGACAAAGGTTTACGGAACATGTGAGCGGTGTATTTTTTTCTTTTTTCCTCGGTACGACACCCTAGCGGCAAGCGGAAGCTGCGAAATCAGGCCAGTTCACTGCCTCAGAGGGGTGGACGACTGCGCTCTGAGCGACACACAGCGGTAGTTTCGGTATTCGGTATGATTACTTTTGTATGTGCCTGCGAAGTGAGTTGGATTTAACTGTCGTGCTCGTCAACAACTCGTGACTAACGTCAGTTGTTTATCAATCAATCAATCAATTATCAATGTCAGGGTCAATTTTTTATCAGCTCGTCACGCGTCGTCCATAATAAAGCAACTGTTTACAAGATATCTTTCTTTCTCTTGCCTACATATCATAGGTTTCCAATCAAAGCAATACACTGTAAAGTGTTGACACCATGATTGATCCTTGTTATCACGATGATAGCGGCTGTCTCAACAATCGTTGAATCACGTATTGTTGGCGAGCACAACAGTAAAATCCAACTCACTTCGCGGGCACATGCAACAGTAATCATACCGAAACTACCGCTGTGTGTCGCAAAGAGCGCGGTCGTCCACCCCTCTGAGGCAGTGAACTGTCCTGATTTCGCCAGCTTCCGCTTGCCGCTAGGGTGTCGTACCAAGGAGAAAATACACCGCTCGCGTGTTCCGTAAACTTTTGTCGGGACCTGTACCCTGTGCTCAAGATATCAGGAGTAGCATTCTGGGCCTCGACAGGTTCCAAGGATGTCAGAGGCGGAAGAAATGTAAGTAGCGTTTGCCTTCAGCTTGGGGTTCAGTTATTATACTCCAATAGACACTAAAATTTCAACTCATTTTGCCAAGCGCCATTCTCTGGCTACCGTCTTAACTAATAATTTGAAATCCTGTGCAGGTATTGCAAAGTTAGTGTTATTAAGGTGTAGATTTAATTTACTCTTCCATTTTTCTTACTAAGATCTCCAAGCTTTGCTTGCTACCAGAGCCCTATCTGACATGTTTAAGGTGAGCAGAGCCATTGACAGCCTGTTTGTTCACGAGTCGGTACGTGCCGTGTCTTCGAATTTATTTATTAATTTAATAATTGCGGGTTTACGTCGCCGGACACCTGAGCAATTTATTTACTTATTTACAATGAAGAACTATAGACTGAAGGATAAAATCAACTATAGGAAAGAGAGAGGAGTAAGTAACAACCCAACCCCCGTCCCACGCAAGGTATCTCAGGGAAAGGGAGAAAAAAATAAAATTCAAAATAAACTCCACTGACTAGCAAGGCCACAGCCAACGGAGCGTATGCAGTAACACCAGAGCCTTAATTTTCCTCCTTCACATATTCTTATTATTCTCCGGATCCTCCAGTAAGAGCCTTCTTTCTAGCAAAGCTATATTTTTTTAGTACCAGCTCAAATCTAAGGTCTTTCATGGACTGGACTGTACTACTGCACTTCTGTATTTCTTTATTTACTAAAGCTCATTGCTGCATTTAGTAGCATCATGGACGGGCCCACTCTCCTCGCCTTTTACTGCTCTTATTTGTAAAAGCTCTCCTGCATCAAAATATAGTGCACCTGAGAATCTGCCCAACTTTACCATATTTTCTTCCAATAATGTTACCAACCATAATTACGGCAGTAGTAAAGAGTAACCTTTGCAGTACGCGTGTGACCTTTGACCCATGTGTCTATATACACGCCAACATTTTTCAATGATATTATCAGGGTCAGCTTGCCACCTTCATAGGTGGTTAGGCATACTTGGCGTACCTATTATGCAAAACAGCCTTTTACATCCTATCTTCATCCTACACGTGCAGTGCACAGAAAATATTAATGATAAAAAAATTAAGAAAAGCAAATGTGCGAAAAAGCTATGCAGTCCGTGGTGTTCGCTTTTATCTTCATTTGATGGTGTTTCTATGCGGCTTTAGGTAGCTTTTCGGCAGTTTGAGTTCAGATCAGAAATGCCACAACATCTGACTTCACAAACACTGTAGGAGTTAACCTAAAACAAAGGCACCATCAACAAGTAAAAAAGCAATATAAAAGTGTGCGCCATTGACTGCATGTTTTTGTCATGCATACTTTTTATGATAGCTGTTTACACATGATTACGGAAAAGCGCTGTAGCATAACACCACCTTATTGCCATTGTATTCGTCAGCTGCTAGTAATATACAATGCTACTTGTTGTTTTTTGTATGTTGTTGTATGTTGTAACAACTGTATGTTGTTTTTTTCTGGCACACAGACTGCGAATGCCCCGCCAACACCCCATATCTCATATACTGGGTCATCTGTGGAAGAAGGCAGCATGCTCAAGCTTGTTGTGGAAAACGTCCCCCTTTACCATGTTGTTGAGGGAATGGAAGGCATCTCCAGCATTATCTCGGCATACTGGGTATTCAATGCGTCCTATTGCCAGCAGCACTTGAAGACGATAATTTTTTTTGAAAATGTAGTAGGATTACAGGCAACACCACTTTGCAAGCCTGTAGTGTCATTTCTGAAAAAGTACAGTGCGCTGCGGTAAGAGCCATCTTGTTCGACAAACAGCAGCCTGGAAACTTTACCGTGACAAGCACGTAATCGCAAATTTAATGTACGGCATGGTGTCCAGTGCAGGGCACAGGCATGGCTATTACTGTGAGTTGCGGTAACTCTGAACAAAGTCATGTTCAGCGCGTAGTTATTGTATCGCATTCAATCAAAATGCATTCTAAGCAGAGTGCCTCAGGAACGAATGGACACAAATAGTTGTTCTGCCACAGACCAGTTTGCTACTCCTGTTGTTCTTATATTGCAAGTATTTCTAACGCAATCTACAGGACATTTGTATAAAAATTCAGAGCAGCTCTCAGCTTTTTATACAT
Organism: Ornithodoros turicata; assembly: GCF_037126465.1. Taxonomy (NCBI): domain Eukaryota; kingdom Metazoa; phylum Arthropoda; class Arachnida; order Ixodida; family Argasidae; genus Ornithodoros; species Ornithodoros turicata. The sequence continues at coordinate 174,928,740 of NC_088201.1, forward strand.
TCAGCAGCTTCTTTGAGGCTATCAGAGCTCCCTCGGGAGGTGCGCTAAGCAGCCAAGTAGATTATATGTGCATAAACTCGCAAAACTCGCAAAACTCGCAAAAAAAAAACAAAAAAAAACTGTAATTCTGTTCTGAATTACTGGCTTTCACTGAAGAGTACGGGAGTAGCGGTCTTATGTTTCAATCAAAGCCATTAACAAAGAAAATGAAGTATTGGCATTTTTTGTAAGTTAGTGCTGGGTAGAGTATCATTCATAAATAATCTGCTACATTACAGATGTGCAAAGGTGGCATGTACATGTTGCTATCGCAAGTTTTCAGTCAAAAAACTGTTCAGAGTATACCATTTTTATTGATATATATTTATATGCCATTTACCAAGCCACGCATACCATTTTTAAGCGCTGGTGGTGTCATGTACGTGCCGGAGTACGACACAGCTCCATATAGCTCATTGAAATGTGTTCTAGTTCATTCACATTCATCTAGTCTGTGTATAGCCATATATATTTCGTATGCATAGCCACACTTTATGTATAGCCGCACTAATAAAGGATTAGTCTTCTAGTCATGCTGGCCTCTAGCCGTGTAATGTATTCTTCTTCACGTAGATGATCGCATTATAGTTATTAATTTCCTATAGACATGCTGCATCGGCAGAGCAGCATTTACTGAATAGGTTAGATGCAGTGAAATTTTGTGATAATCAAAATGTCATACAAATGCTCTTCTTTCCTAGATAGTCCTGGGAATATACTCAGAAAGTGTTGTCAGCGCGATGCGAAAAAAGTACTTTTTTCGCATCAAGCTGACAACGCTTTCTACGTATTCTCATATTCTGCGTTGTGAATTACACCCTTCCACATGATTACACCCTTGCACGTGATTACACCCCCGCAATGTTTATGGTGTTAAACAACACCTTAAAAGGTGCGTGCCCTGCACATTTGGGTTTACACGCTTTAAGGTGTAAAATGGTTGAGAGTGCAGTGTGTCTCGCACTCGTGTCGAACAAGGTCTTCCACACTCATGACCAACGGTGAGGGAGACCGGTGAGACTGTTCTGCCTATCGATTTATTCGCTAAATCGTTTGAGCGCGACGAAGCGTTTGTCCGCCGCTGCGATCCTAAATAGCCATCGACAACCATTATTTACCCTGCACAACTTTACACTAGAACAATGCTATACGAGCTCATCCTGTGCACACTCACGGCGTCCTTCACGAGTGCATCCTTTTCCAAATTGTTCTCCGTGTCCAATACCGCGAAATAAGGGTAGGGGTGCATGTACTGTATTTTGGTGAAGGATACGCCTGTAGCGGACGACGACAACGACGACAACGATGGCCACGCGCGTGGAGCACCGGCTTCAGTTCCACCGGCGCGGCCATGGAGATAGGCCACCGTCACCGCCTCTCCGTGGCATACCATCATCGCCGGTCGGGGCTCATGTAGAGGAAGACCACCGTCCTCTACATTTGGTGACCCGGACAAAGAACATCACGTCCGGAGCAATTCGGCCCTTCACCATCCCAAATTTCCGACCACGCCATCGAGCAGCACTACCTCCGGCACACACGGCCCACCTTCACTCCTACCGCACTCTTCGCTCTCTCTCACCTACGCTTCTCTCTTCGCTCAAGTCTTCTCACGCTTCTCACTGCCGGCCGCGACACTCGAGCCTTGCGCTCACCTGCCGGTTGCGGCAGTCGCGGCAGCCGACGCCTCGGCACGCTTAAGCCCGTCTCGGCACCTCACTCACTCCACCTGGGACTATCGAGCTTCGGCTCCCGTGCCGGTCGCGGCACCCCAGGACCACGACACCGAGCGCCTCACTCTCTCTGCGACTGACCGCTGTTCCCGTCCACACCTACCACAAGGATGACCTACACACGGATGCTCTCCCCGTCTTCATCCTCACTGAAGTGCCGCCAACGTGTGCCGTGCCCCTGTTCCCGCTGTTCCCTGCTCTTGCGATGCGTCCGCAACGCATCTGACGGCCGGGGGACCCCTGTAGCGGACGACGACAACGACGACAACGATGGCCACGCGCGTGGAGCACCGGCTTCAGTTCCACCGGCGCGGCCATGGAGATAGGCCACCGTCACCGCCTCTCCGTGGCATACCATCATCGCCGGTCGGGGCTCATGTAGAGGAAGACCACCGTCCTCTACACGCGCTCTTCAGCTGCATTTCGAGAATCATTTACGTCTCGACACAGACGTTCGTACTGCTCCAACGCCTCTCCCGTCCTATAACCGCTTGTGCATTTCTTGCAATAAAAATAGCCACCTCGTCCCATGAAAGTGCTAAATTTTCTGATTCCATAGAAATGCCCCCCTAACCTCGAACAGATGAACTTTGCCCTTATAGAGCGTGCAGGGAACCCGTCCGGTAGATATCGAACTCGTCTGCTCGTCGCACACGTAGATATACACGGATATTTTGTTTCTTTCTCTCCCACAGGGTATGTCTTCGTAAGTGACTGGGAAGCATGGCGGCCAGTACGCTACGCGTCTCTCCGGGTTCCGCGTATTCATATATTTGTGATATCTGTTATAATCGCTTGAATTCCTCTTCAACGGACGCAAGAGTGCCAGGAAGCTATACCTGAAACACTCGTTTTCGTGATTCGGCTGTAGTCTGACGTTTGCGACAGTCTTTGGGTTGCTTTTCAACATTTCAGGAAGCTTGATCGTGCACCCAATCCGCTTCGTTTTCAAGCACGTTAGTTTCAAGTCGACCCATTGGACGTCGTTGGAGGGGAAACCAGACCCTTCTCTTGCATAGTTTTCTACGCGTTGATTCTAGAATTATAGGATCCTGTGGTAGCAGCATTTATCGCGTCTTCGATTTCTCGGTGCTTACAGACAGCTATCAAGTGCTGGTTTACATGGAGGTGATGAGAAGTCAACACGTCGGCTCCTTTCTTAACCATGAGCGGCTTCGAGCACAGACAAAATCTGAAAGGCATGGGATACGCTTCCACCAGGCGCGCGATTACTGGGGCTATGCTCGGTAGAGAGAGTCGCAAATTGTCGACGTTGCCGTCGTGCGGGGAGCACAGAAGCGTGTATATCGTAGCTGCTCTGTCGAATGCCTCATCTGTGACAAAGAAATGAAGGACCTTTACGTGACAGAGAGATGATACTCTATGACATGCTCTCTTAATTGAACGATCCTACGACCCTCGACCGAGTCATATTCCCTTCGAAATTCTGGGCTTGCATCTGGTGATTCATCTCAAACCCTACCAGAAAGAGGAATGAAATCTGCATACGACTGATCCCTTTCCCACATGAGTAGTTCATCTGCATTGTCGTGACCTCTAAATCATTTTACACCTTAAAGGGTGTAAAAGAACATGGAATGGAACACCCTCAAGTAATGGAACAGTAATGGAACACCCTCAAGAAATCGAGGGTGTAATTGTATGCAAGGGTGTAACCTGCAAACCATAAAAGAGGCACCTGGAAATAATTACAGCTTAACTGCGAAAGTAGTTTCCAGTTTTTACAGAAGGCACATGCTTCGTACTTAGAGTGTCATTTTGACTTTGGCATCGCTCTTTGATCACAGCCAATCAAAAATGTTCTTTAAAATGCTAGAAATATACATTTATCACACTGAACTTGTAATACTTTCCAGGTATATTCTCAGCTGTACCCTGTGTGAAGCAAAAATAACATTGCAAACACATGTTGCCCAGCACGTGCATGTTATAGGTGATTGATGTGGGTATTTGCGGGCATCATACATATAATACACGATCACAGGAACTGAATAGTTTAGCTTTTATTAGGTTGACATCAGCCATGCAGCATACATATCCTACATTAGGTAGGCATGAAGGTGTTTAAACTTAACACTTAATACAGCTTGATCACTTAGTAGTAATCTTATATTTTCCATAACTCCAACCTTGAAGAGTCATATGGCACTGTACAAATTTAAAAAAAACGTTGAGTAACTGAGCATTTGTTTTTTTATAGTATTACAACTTGTATCACAAGCTTAAGTTAAGAGTACCACAAGCACTCCAACACTATACACGGGAACAGGAATACTGCTTTGCAAACCTTGTCCTGCTAACTTGACGCCTTTTCGTGTGGATCACCAAACTATGTTGACTGTGAAACACCATGCAATCTATATTTTTTACAAAATAATGGCAAATGTGCACTGAGAGGTGTGCCCTGTAATCCGGCAATGTGTTCAAAAAAACTGATCGTCTTGTGATGATGAAAGCTATATCATGCATTGAACACCAAGTATGCAGCCAAAATGCTTGCCAGTCCTTCCATGCCTTCAACAACATGATAGAGTGGGCGGTGCTCCACGACAAGCTTGAGTATTTGAGCGTCTTCTAATGAGGACAGAGTGTAGGAGATGTGCGGTGTTGGTGGCATCTTCTCAGACTGCGAGAGATAGAAAAGAAATGTCACAGTATCACAAGGAACAAGCATACAATGTGCCCCAACATACTGTTTTTCTACACCACTTAGCACAGGGTTTGAACTGATGCACAAAAGCATGTTTTTGCTACAGTGACCATTATAGTTACGATCACGTGACATCCTATTACTGGCAAAAGCTGCACCATGCAGCAATGTGGGAAGCTAGCACTTACCGACTCATGGACGAACAAGCTCCCCATGGCTTTCTTGCGTCCTTGTGGCCAGCAAAGCTTGCAGATCTTTACCAGAAGTAAAACAGCTTATCAGTAACAGCACAATTTCCCCCGAGCCAATAGCTTAACGTAAAGGTCGGCATGAACATAACTTACGTCTCTTACGTCTGTCACAGCCCTGGAACCTGTCAAGCTCAAGGATTTCCATTCTAATCTCTTGTGAACAGCGTAGTTCCTTCTTTGATGCAATGCTCAGCACTTTCAGTATTCCAGCCTCTACTGCCTTTGCAGCATCTCTTCGTGTCAAAAGTTCAAATTCATGCATGAACTGGAAATACAGAGAAAAATTCAATGGCTCACATGTATGCGTCTAACTGACTTACCATTTTGAAATCCATGACGTAAGGGAATTCCTTTACAGAGCATAAAACCCGGTTGGCTTTCATTTCCCTCGACCTATCTTGGAAAGTGTCTGTGAAACGTACGAGCATCTGAGGGACGTCTGGTTTTTGTTTCATATATTCATTCAAAAGCCATGCTTCGTTGCCCTGGGCATTTGATGCATTAAGTGTGATGTCTGTATTTTCGTGTGAAAAGAATGTGACAAGGTTTCGCAGAACAGACATGCCACAAATGCTCACAGATGACCTGGGTACTTTGTTGCGCACCATGATGTCTGTTCCACCCACTGGGTCTTTTTTCAGAATTCCTTTTTACACCATATTTGGCTCTGGATTCCTCAACAGTCTCATTGTTAACCAATTTTCGCCGTTCGTTTTTGAATTTGTTACGTAGGCTTACTACCCATGAGTCCTGAAAATAAAAATGCTTTAAGCATTCGATATTGCAAGTATGAACCCTCACAAACATCTACTTTAGAATATCATGCGTTGTTATACAGAAACACATATGTCATCAACTCACATAGCCACTACCACTGGAGTCAGCCAAAGTACCATACTCGGAGACAACCAAGGCGGCAACTTTTGCGTAAAACTTCGCAGTAGGGTATCTGCAACGGTAGCAAATGATGGGGATGCTACGACAACACCAGTCGTGGCAGCAAAGCATTTCAGTTACACATGTAAGTTAAAATACGTGCAATTTGGAAATACAAAGGGGACATACATTGTGCAGCAGATCATGGATTGGTAGAGCGCCTCTACAATTTTTCGGTGCACAGATGGTGTTAGTATCGGTTCTCCAAGCTTTATGTTTAATCTGGAGAAGTCCGAAGCTGCATACCCTCTTCCATCACGATCGTCGTCGTTGTCACCGCTGTGGCTAAAGAATAAGACACTGGCGTGATGTGTTTGCTAACTACAGTGTTACCTGCAACGGCGCTTACATTGGTGTACTAGGTTATGAAAATATTAGAATGAGCTAATCATCTCTGTGCGAGACTAGAGGCCTGAATATTTTCGTTTGGTTCTGAGGAAACCAAATGTGATGACACTGGCCTCTCCTGGTAAATGAAACGAAGAAAAGGCAGGAAGAATACTACATTATCAACAAAGATGGGAGTGAAATAATTACTGACGTGATTGTTACCAGTTGGGAGCAGTATTGTCTGCCATCACACACTAGTGACCGCAACATGAGCAACGATTCGTCACACAAGGGTGCCACGTCAGGTAACGAACGCGACCTCAAAAGTAAATTGGCCATGCCTTAAAATACAAATTGACCTAAAGGTAACCAAGCAAGCAAGCTTCATGAACACCTGAATTCAACCTCGCAACGAGCGATGACGAAGACACAAGAGAAAGGGGTGCTATTATTCGTACACAACGGTGAACAAGGTGCAGCGTCCCAATTCGCAAAAACCCGTAAACCAACAAGATGCCATTTGCGACGAACCCACGGCAAAAGCTCACTGTTGTGATCACATACAGGGTGTCCCAGAAAACGTGTCATTGAATTATAATAAAAAAACTACGCCACCTAGAATCATGCGGTCAACAGCATTTGTTCTTATTAGGTTTTTGCCACCTCCTAATGCACCGGACCATAGCGCGCGATGAGTTTTTGAGCGCAATCGCTCTCAGTGCGACGAAAGGAGGTTCCGAAGCCAGCCCACAGAGTGATAGTAGAAAAAGTAACAGATCCTAAAATTGGGAGAGGGAAAGCATTATCCCAGCGAAAGTCGGACGTGATAAGCCGTGCCTGTTTTATCTCTTTCTGCGATGTCGGGGAGGGCTGGGTTTCCAACCTCCTTTCGTCGGACTGTCAAAGATTGCGCTGAAAAATTCTTCGTGCGCTATTCTGTGCGACCTCCGTAGAGCATGATGTTCGGCTATTTTTTACGATGGGATAGCTCCTGAATATCCCTGTCAATTATCATTAATTTAACTAAATTAGACACGCTCTTCACATTGGTGGGGTAAAAAAGTCACCTTTACTAGGCAAATTTCCGACTTAAGCTCGCAAACATTTACATAATTAAACTTATGTTACACGACATTCACATGAGGAGGTGGCAAAAACCCAGTAGGAACAAATGCCATTGACCGCATGACTCTAGGTTGTGTAGTTTTTTTATTATAATTCAATGACACGTTTTCTGGGACACCCTGTATATTTGTGCCTTGTCGGGTATGACATCGTCGTCTGCAAGGTCGATGTTTCGCTTGAAGGCTTCGTCAAAAATCTGTTGGAAAGAAATAACTGTCTGGAAAGAAGAAAGCACGCTTGCAAAGAAAAAGTGTTACCTGAAACCTGTCCTTGTCGGCGTTCACTGTCGACACAAAAGACTGCACGCCCGAACAGCGTCTTTCAGAACAGCGCGGCGCGGGTCCTGCAACGTTAACTTCCGTGCGCTTTGCACGACAACTAAGCACGACACTGCGGCCATTCGTCGACATGCGATGTCCTGAAAACCCGATAATTTGAGTAACCGATTAATTACAACGAACGGGATGGGTAACTTACACACGAAGCTGAAATGCATGTGTAGCGTTTCAACGCGAGCAGTAAGACACATCACCAAGAGGATGATCAAGGACTGATAGAAACGAAGTAGGTGTGGCACTATAAGCCTGTTTGTAATAACGTCTGGATTGTCGTTGCGATCAAAGCCGTGGTCACCAATGTTTTTGAGGGGTGTGCCGGTCGAAGCTTGGTCGTCGATGATTTTGAGAGGTGTGCCAGGAATGCAACAAAGTTCGGCACCTTTCTCTGATAAACTTCTTCACGGAGAATCGAGGATCGCGAGTGAAGCAACAACAAGCTGCAGTACGTATGCTCTATAAAAGATCGTAGTGGTCGATACGTAGTGTTTTGCAGTCTAGAAATGCACGTCAGTTTGTGTTTTGAAAGGTCTTTATAAAGACGAACCTGTTTTAAGCAGACCAATTTATTACAGATGCCTAACGTAAGATACTTCCAGTGCCCAAGATGCCATCACAGAGCCTTTACTCTGTACACTTTGCTGCGTCACCTCCGCTCCTCTCATGGCCATGAGAGAAATTGGGTTTGCGACCTGGGACGGTGCACCAAAACATACAATTCATTATTTCGTTTTCGAAGACACCTGCTCACGAAGCACAGCAATGATCAACCGCAGTGTATAGTTTCAAACAGCCCACCACATGACGATGTTCCTCAGCATCCAGACGCTATAGACAACAGTGATCAGGATGTTACAGCTGCCATCCCTCAAGCAGCACAAGAAAGCATCCCACCAGCCCTAGAACATGCAAGCAGAAGTGATCTGCACTCAACTCCAGAAGGAAGCAACCCTGCAAATGAATTTTCATTGTTGCTGCTAAAGTGGAAAGAGGCAAGAAGGCTTCCAGAGTCCACCCTTAACGAGATCGCCAACGACATCCTCACATTTTTTACTGATTGGGGGCCACAGCTTTATTCAGTGCATGGTGGTAATGTAGAGTCGTTTATAAACAGTGAAATAATGCAGTTAAGGACGCAAAGTGGTCGTGAACGGTTTTGTACAAGCGTGTTTCCATATGTTGAGCCTGTGACTGTGCTTTTGAGTGCAGGAGGCAATGCACAGGCAAGCTTCCAGTATGTTCGGAGGTGCTGAAACGCTACTTTGAATGGTTAGGCAGTTCACTCATGCCTGGCCTGGACGGATCTGATGAGAGTTTAAGTTCAGTATTCGACGGATCGGTCTTTGTAAATCACGAATATTTTTCTGGGAATCGTAAGGAGTTGGTAATCTAGCTCTACACGGACGAATCTGAAGTGTGTAATCCCATTGGTGCGCAAAGGCTGAAGCACAAAATGATGGCTAATTACACATAGTTAAATGCACCATCTCACTTCAGAACACAACCTCCTCACATACATTTAGCAGTGCTATGCAAATAGAAGCACATTGCAAAATACGGGCTAGACAAAGTGCTAGAACGGTTGCATCAAGATATTGCTCAGTTAGAAACAGAAGGGAACACAGTCAATTCAAAACATATCACGGGTACTGTCCTATGCCTCTCAGGTGACAACCTATCAAGTCACGGAATTGGTGGCTTCCAGGCAAGTTTTAGCCATGGGCACATCTGTCGGTCTTGCATGGCGATGCATTATGAAACACGAAGCAAGCGCAAGGAACAAGACTTTGTGTTGCGTACCCCAGTACTCCACAAATTCCACTTGGACATGCTTCGAAGTGGTATTGCAACGTTGCTCCTTTATGGCGTTAAAGCTCCAAGTGCGCTACACACGAAAGGATTTCATCCGACTGAGCATATGCCACCTGATGTGATGCATGACCTGCATGAAGGGGTCATCCCTTTTTTTTGCGTCACATTGTTGCACACTTGATTTCAGAAAGATGTTCAGCCTTGATGTGCTGAATGAACGCATAGAGCATTTTCCTTATGACCAATATGACAAGAGGAACAGACCTGAGCCTATCTTCAAGCAATTTTTGTGTAGTGGCGGAGTGATGAGGGGCACCGCATCACAGAGGTTTTGCCTTTTTAGACATTTAGCATTGTACATTGGGGACTGTGTACCACCTGACAATGAGGTGTGGCAGCCACACATAACATTTCGTGAGGTAGTGGACATTATTATGAGCAGGCGCATACCGCGCATGTATGTTCTTTATCTGGAGCGCTGCATCTATTTTTTTCTTCAAGGTTTTGCAACACACTTTCTACAAGTGTCTCCTCCTTGCAAGATGCATTATCTTGTGCACTGTGCACGATTCATCAATATGTATGGTCCCCTCGTAGACATCTGGTGCATGCGTTTTGAAGGCAAACACCAATATTTCAAGGATATTGCTAGAAAAATTAATAACTTCAAGAATGTAGCATATTCATTAGCAAAAAGACATCAGTTGTACCAGATGTACGTGTGGTCAAAGAGTTTCATGAGGGATGTAATCTCCACTTATGGTTCAAGGGAAGTCTTAATTCAGCACACTCGGGAGCAAATCAGAAACTATGTTTCTGACCACAACATTGTTGTCGACACAGTGATGTGTGCAAAAAATGCTACAGTTCATGGCCTTACGGTAACAGCAAACAGTGTAATTGTGAAGGAGATCCCAGATGATGACTTTCCAGTGTTCGCACAACTCTTAGGAATATATGTGTTGAACTCGGACACCCTTTTTCTCATGCAGCGCTTAACCACCCTTGAATTTGACAGCCACTTCCACGTGTTCGTTGTAAAAAGTAACGCAGAAACAACTGTCTCAAAAGATGTCGGGAGGTTTTCAGCTGATGTATTGAATGTTTACAGACTGTCAGATGGCAGGCATGTTGTTAATCCACGTCATGCACTCCTATAATACACATCAATCATTTTTTCTTATGCATGTTAATTTTTTGCAATACCTTGGAACATTTAGCCTGTGTAATAGAGCCTGCATGTCCCACCTCCAAATACACCCTCTGTTACACCCTCATCACACCCTCCTGACAATGTCTCATAAAAGGGTGTATTTCAACATAGTTACACCTTCTCACATTTTCAAGTCAGGCTTCTAGGGTGTAAAATAAGTGTAATACAGTAGTATAGAGCCGTTACGTACAACAGCCACTTTTTTCTAATCCAGTTGTAGAAATTTCTAATCCACCACCCATTTCTAATCCAGGTCAAGCCAGGTCTAATCCAGGCTCCACCCCTTCATGGTGATCCATCCAATTTCTATGTGATTGGCTACCCTTCGTTGCCACATCTGCTCACCCGCTCATAAACACCAAATTATCTATTCTATTCAATTCTAAGTTGGCTCATAGGCTTCCAAATCGCTCTTTTTTCTAATCCAGTTCTAGGAATTTCTAATCCACCGCCCATTTCTAATCCAGGTCAAGCCACTTCTAAACCCTCTAGTTGGTTGGTCACAGCTCCACCCCTTCATCCATTCAATTTCTGCATGATTGGCTACCATTCATTGCCACAACATCTGCTCACTCGCTCGTAGACACCAAAATGATCTATTCTATTCAATTCTAAGTCGGCTCATAGGTTTCTAAATCGCTCACCTGTCTATTGGTCTGGGGGTGGTCACTTTCATTCATTTCTAAAACCTAGTGATTGACTCAGGATCCTATTGGCTGCCTCCCATACATGTTCGATAGACTCATTGGTCATTCCTACTCACAGGTTACGCGGTCACACGCTTTCAACCGCATATTGCTTCATATTTCCAGCTGCATGATAGACAACCACTCATTGATCAATCCCATTCATTTTTAGGTCAGCTCACAGTTCCCTCCAAATTGCTGAGTCATCCGGGAGGCCTTCTTTTTTAGCCTGAGTGACTCTCGGCAATGGTTGGGACACAAAAACATGGTAAATAGTTTTCAATGTTTATTGAGTACATCATGGCAGTCTCGGAGATATTGTAGTTCTCCCTGGGGACACATCCATGCACGCTATGCATCTCCGCTCGCATCCATGGCATTTTTCGCATAAGAACAATGTGGATCACCCAGGCACTCGTCCTTCTCTGTCCATGACCCAGAGGCAAACCGCAGGAGAGAACAGTATGTGACAGAAGCATTAATTCTCTTCCTGCACATCTTCTGAAGAGATGAAAGAACATTATGAGCTTCACTATTTATATCACCCACTTAAACTTACCGTATTCGTAGCTTCCATAAGGATAGGAGTCGACGTCATTGCACAGGTATCTCTTGTCGTCGTATGCCATCAGACTTCTTTTGACATTTCTGATGGTGTACATACACTGCTTCTTTCCAACGATTGATACTTGTTCGTTCGATACGCTCGTGTGATTGAACAAGGTATTGTAGTATGTCTCATGGAGGAGGTGCTTGCGTACAATATTCTTTTTGACCCCTTTAGCTCTTGCAATTTGCTTTCCTCCAGCTAATTTGACGGAATACATTTTAGCTTTCAAACATACTACTTCCTCAATAGGTACACTACCAGTTTCACTTTTGAATGCCCCAAGTCTTCCACGATTCTTTTCACTGTACAGTGGATGATCCCGATCGAAGGAGGACAGATCTAACTGGTCGTCGGCGATCGCTCGTAACTGATCTTCGTAGTCCTTGCAGAATAGGCCGAGGATCAAAGAATCCGTGTCAAAGTAGCAGGTAATCACCGGACAAGTGAGCTTGCTCAGCAGAGTTTCGTAGTAGAATGAGTACATGGTTAATTTACTGAGTTCTAAAATCGTAAACCGAATCTGGAGCGGGAAATCGCATCGCACTTTTATTTTGCGCATTTCGTACATGACACAATCTGGGGACAAAATTTCCATCCGCACGCATTCTGCCCGACTGCCGAGGCGACTCGCCGTCTCCTCATCGAAGGCTACTCGAATATCACGCATGTTTAATTTATTTAAAAGTGTTCTCCCAAAGACTGCATTATTTGAGAGTTTGTAGAAGTTTTTTTCGAAAGTCGTACACGAGGCAACGCGTCTGGCAACATTGTCCTCGATGTAGGGACGCAGGAATGGTGGTTGACGAAATTTTAGAATTCGGTGAATTTTTGTCACCCTCATGCCCAATCTACAATAGAGTGCGAGCAACGCGTAATGAACGACGTATTCGACCTTGTCCTTGCACGTGAGCAACAGCTTTTTGCTGTTAGCAGGCTGATACATTAATTCTTCTAGAAGCCCTCGCTGGAATGGCGAGAGCCATTCCTTCGGGACGACTGCCTTCTCGGGAGCCAGGGGGAAGTACCTCGTTAGAGCGTGGATAGATTTTGGATACTCCAAGTCACATATGTACACATACCCCACCTCCGAATCCGTGGGGTGACGCATAAAATCCACGGAGCTAAAATCCTCGACCCATTCGAAATCACCGACAGGGAGGTGCTTTATCATACTAAATCCGTAAAGATTGTTGCAATCTATGTATGATATGTACACCTCCTCTTTATCAGGATCATAGCCGCTACACAGAGGGTTATTGGCACGCAAATGACGCCTGCTCGCCTGACAGAGCCCGCCTCTAACGCCCGATTCGATGGTTCTGTACATTTCCTCATCGGTAATCAATTCCAATTTTGCATTCGTATAATTTAACGCGCATTGCCACGAATAGGATGCCAGAGAAACGCAATGAAGCAATTCCAATCCGCGTGCGCTGTAGCACAGGCGTCGGAAGTGCTGCATTATGTCTGCATGTAAGAGGGCATCCGTTTTCAGGTACAATGTGTTATAATCCCGTAAACTCGAGCACCCAAAATGTTCAAATACATGCACAGCGTACTGGTAGTCCTCATCGCTTACATCTTCCCCAGTTAGATCATTTCGAAAAGCGGATTTTTCTGGGAGACTCAACTCGTCGTATACTGCAAAAGAACTAAGGTAACTGTAAGGGAACACACCTTTACGAAGCAAAATTTTGTAGTCGTCTCCAAATACCTGCTTCAAGCATTGGAACGCCTCTGCACCCCCCATGGATTTCACGGTTTCCACAAGCTCCCCAAGTGATGAATTTAGGTACTGCATGGTATCTCTGAAGAGGAAGGTACCAATTTCGAACGAACGAATTTTTTCCATGGAGCTGGCCACAATGAAGGGAGGTCGCTTCCACCCGAGAACGTGAAATTCCCGTAACAGTCCAGCCAAATCATAAGACAAATTGTGGACCATGATCGGCAATTTTTCTCTGGTAGTGCACGCGACGTTACAGGGGTTGCACAGTGTCGCGATATAATTTGTCTCACCCGCAGTACAATGCTTCGAATGATCATGATGCCGGACACGAGGTAGGTCTTTCGCGAATTCCCGCTTACAGTATGCACAGTGGGTGGCAGCTTTGTGCTTGGCTTGTTGTTCATCGCTCAGCACCATTGCAGCGGGGCAGGCGTTCAAGGCAATCATTTCATCACGCATTTCCATGAGCGCCTTCACACACTGCTTTGCCGCATCTTCCCCGTGGTGTGTTCTAATACGCATCACCTTTGAGTCGTGGGTACGCACGAGCACAGCACAGAAGCTAGAGGTAATGTGACGTTGCATGCCAACACCACTGGGTGCGAGTACGCTCTCAGTGTCCAACGCAACGACGTAGTTGTACTGCTGCATGTACTGTATTTTAGTAAACTCTACAAATTTTTTTCCCGGCTCGCAAAATTCCAACAGGATTTCGTTCACGTCCGTGCAAAGGCGTCGATGTTTCGCCATGCTCTCTTCCTTCACGAAAGAGCGTGCACAGCGTTCGCATACGAAATGGTTACTTCTTGTTGTCAACAAGCGTTCGAGGGACTTAATTCCAAAAAAATGCTCATCTACCTCCAACAAGTGAATTTTCTTTTCCCATTCTAGTTTTGGGGGTCGCGACACATGTACTCCCTGATCGACGTACGCGTACACGTAGACGGAAATCTTGTTTTGGTTTTCGAATTCGTCAAGATCAGAGAAGGATACAGGGAAGTGACTAGGCCACCAGTACTCTGTTGCATAATTTTCATATTTTTTCCATCGGTTCCTTTCCTGCGGGTGCAAGAGGGCAAGTGTATTGTATTTAAAGCACTCGCCCTCCTTACGCTCTGGTAAAGGGACATTCGTTAACACGTTTCTGCGTTTAGCCAGATTCGTGGGAAGTACCCCATTGCACCCGAATTTTTTAGTTTTCACAGCGGAAATACACATTTGAACTTTTTGGACGTCAGTGGATACAAACCCACTACCCTCGCGCTGGTAATTTTCAATGCGCCCGGTGGACTCCTGAATCACATCCATCAAAGTATTTGCGATAGCTCCGTCGCTGTGGACTTCGCGAGCAAGCGCCATAAAATGAGCTATGTGTGCGGTTACATCCCCTCGATTTTCTTTCATCATTAGAACGTCAGAACAAATGCAAAACCTAAAGGGTATTCTTTGTGCCCGCAAAATAGCAATTATGTTGTGGAGGTGGTTCATTAAATATTGTCGCAAGTCCTCTACTCCCTGATCGTGAACAGATGCCAATAGCACAAACGCTTTGACGATACCTCGAAATGCGCTATCAGTTTGAAAGAAAGGCAGGAAGGAAATGTCCACATAGGGATGTGATCGCTCAACGTGAGCATGCAATGTGCCAGGTGAAATGTCTGGAGAAGATGGTGAATTCTCTTCCAATGGCTCATCATCCCCGATATCATGAGGATCAAAAAAGCAGAACACGCATCTAGGCACTGAAAAAAAAGAAGAAACACTAAGAAAACGTGCACCACAGAGCGTGGATGAAAAATACTTACTTTTGAAGCGAGCTCCGCACACTCCCGAAGCGATGCGAAGACTGCTGCCTCTTTACACATCCTCCTCACTTATATAGCGGCGACCTCGCTGCATGCCCCAACATGCACGGGCTCGAGGAGTCCTCATAGCCTAAAAATAAACTTGCTCTGCATGTTCAAGGTCGCAGCTTGCCCTTGGCTTCACGTAATGCTCCGTCCGCCTACACCATTGCCGCACATGAGCGCAAAGTTCTCTCTCATCACATGTCATTCCGATATGCAAGTTGCTACCATGAGCAGGCACACAACCATCCCTTTTTATTCACAGTGGCTGTGGAATTTCAATAATATTACTTAAATGAAACAAATTGCAGTGAAATGCAGATTCATCTCAGACAGGAATTTCAACCCGCAGCATTAAGCCCTCAGATACCAGCATTTCTGCTCGAATAGCAAACTACCTATGACTTCAAAAATTAAAGCTAACAAACTACTGTCAACTGACAAAACATACATTTCTCCTATCAGATAATTATTGCATAATGCTACATACAGTCGCATTGTCCCTGCGTAAAGAAACCACAGGACAAGGGTACACAAATTCACTTAAGCGATGAGGGAAAAGGCTTAAGACCTCAGGTCACCACACATCGCCACGCGGCTAGCTCAACATGACACCAACAACATACTAGAAGCGGGAAGAACTGCAACACTGCTAAACAAGTCCAGACATGCCACGATGACGTCACAAACCAAGAAAAAAGCACACACGCGCGCGCACACAGCAGCTCAGGAATGCACAAGGAGAGGTGCTTTATTGGAATTTCTACTCCTGGCTCAGACACCAACATTTCTGCTCAAATACCCATAACTGCAAGATTAAGTACTGCTTACTTCATTGAGCACCCAACAAAATAAAACAAACAAACAAAAACAAACAAACTCACTTTCCGTGATAGAACACTATTCAGCTTTACCAAGTGATTTTCTTCTGCTTTAGCAGTGAAAGAAAAAAAGAGCCATGAAAAATTACACGTACTTTTGCTTGAATAGCTATAACCGCAAAAAAAAAAGAAAGAAACCGAAGCACATGCTAATAAACGGAGAAAAAGGCACTCATGTCTGGTATCTGATAGTGCCACATACACAGACGCATTGTCGCAAAGAAAGCACAGGACAGGGATACACAAATTTCCTTAGGTGAGCAGGGAAAAGGCTTAAGACCTCAGGAATAATAGCAGAGTCACCGGACATCGCTACGCGGCTAACACAAGTTAACAACAACAAGATAATAGCGGCGGGTAAAATTACAACACTGCTAAACAAGCCCCAACATGCCACGATGACATCACAAATCAAGAAAAATGCACACACGCGCGCGCACACAGCAGCTCAGGAATGCACAAGGAGAGGTGCTTTATTGGAATTTCTACTCCTGGCTCAGACACCAACATTTCTGCTCAAATACCCATAACTGCAAGATTAAGCACTGCTTACTTCATCGAGCACCCAACAAAATCTAACAAACAAACAAAAAACAAACAAACCCACTTTCCGTGATAGAACACTATTCAGCTTTACCAAGTGATTTTCTTCTGCTTTAGCAGTGAAAGAAAAAAAGAGCCATGAAAAATTACACGCACTTTTGCTTGAATAGCTATAACTGCAAAAAAAAAGAAAGAAACCGAAGCACATGCTAATAAACGGAGAAAAAGGCACTCATGTCTGGTATCTGATAGTGCCACATACACAGACGCATTGTCGCAAAGAAAGCACAGGACAGGGATACACAAATTTCCTTAGGTGAGCAGGGAAAAGGCTTAAGACCTCAGGAATAATAGCAGAGTCACCGGACATCGCTACGCGGCTAACACAAGACAACAACAACAAGATAATAGCGGCGGGTAAAATTGCAACACTGCTAAACAAGCCCCAACATGCCACGATGACGTCACAAACCAAGAAAAAAGCACACACGCGCGCGCACACAGCAGCTCAGGAATGCACAAGGAGAGGTGCTTTATTGGAATTTCTACTCCTGGCTCAGACATCAACATTTCTGCTCAAATACCCGTAACTGCAAGATTAAGCACTGCTTACTTCATCGAGCACCCAACAAAATCTAACAAACAAACAAAAAACAAACAAACGCACTTTCCGTGATAGAACACTATTCAGCTTTACCAAGTGATTTTCTTCTGCTTTAGCAGTGAAAGAAAAAAAGAGCCATGAAAAATTACACGCACTTTTGCTTGAATAGCTATAACTGCAAAAAAAAAGAAAGAAACCGAAGCACATGCTAATAAACGGAGAAAAAGGCACCCATTTCTGCTATCAGATAATTATTGCATAATGCTACATACACAGTCGCATTGTCCCTGTGTAAAGAAAGCACAGGACAAGGGTACACAAATCGAATTGGGAAAATCACTTCTATTCGCGCAGCATAATACGATATACGCTGTTTTTTTTGTTTTGTTTTTTTACGGGCGAAAATTGCAATAAGAAGCCACTGCTATGCAAGTGCAACAACCATTATTTTTAAACCAACATTTCATGCAATACCACATAAATTTATCACTCGAGTCACACGAAAAGGCATACACAATGTACTTACTGGTTAAGTGGGGTCACAGTTGCACACACACAACACAGACACAACGAGCGACAGTGAAAAATAAGAAATTACACACACTTCTGCTCGAATAGCAAAGTGTCAAGCATGACAAAACACATTTTCTACCACCAGAAAATTATTAAACAGAATAATACAATATTCGCAAAAATTAAGCTTGTGTGGCAAACACACAACCTGAGGAACACACCCATTCACATCTGCTTCCTGAATTTGTTATACAGGCGTGAGCGATTCGATAAGAATATAAAGCACGCTGCTTGGAGAAAGCATATATCATGTGCAGCGCGGTCTACTCTATTGAAAATACGATAAACCTCATTTTTCAAAAAAAAAAATCACAGTTGGCATAATATACGGCAATATCGGCAATATCACTGAAGTCAAACACATTGAACTTACTTGTCAAGTGGGGTCCCAGCTGCACAAACGCGCACGCACACTCACACATTTTTAGTGTCTCACAACGAGTAAAAACCCAAGGTCTATTCACAGCCACATAAATTCATATTATTCCTCACGTCAATAATTATCCAGCCATCGTCAAAACGGGGAACACGCATATGCCAATGCGAAACAATAGGCCTTCGCGCCGGATGTAATACGATACCGCCAGTCGACCGTCCCAAAGCAAAAAAGAAACACAGCATCTCAGGAATGCATGTTGCCTATACATCCAAGAACAGCGTGCAGCAATTATAACACAGAATGAGATTCATTTCTTTGTACTTTGTTTGCTTGCATATAAATATTTCACAAGAAATATTACAGAGCGTAAAAGGAGAACAGCATTCGCTACACCCTGTAGCTCTTATCATTTTTAAACAAACCAGTTTTCATAACCACACTACCATTCACTAAATAAGGGAGTCACTAATGATTCAAATAAGATAAAATATCATTCCATCATCATTGATTGCAAACTTCACGCAAGAATAAGCAAGTGCTGCGCGTCGTATTTTTCTTATAAGAAACACCAAATCTCGCCGCGTTAAACACAAACAGCAACGATTTTTTTTGTATTCTGTATTTATTTTTGTCACTTTAACAGCAGCAGATCAGAAATTTTTCAATTTTTGATGGCTCGCACAAAGTAATGAGCTGCTGGAAACGACAAAAATAAATACAAAATACAAAAAAATCGTTGCTGTTTGTGTTTAACGCGGCGAGATTTGGTGTTTCTTATAAGAAAAATACGACGCGCAGCACTTGCTTATTCTTGCGTGAAGTTTGCAATCAATGATGATGGAATGATATTTTATCTTATGTGAATCATTAGTGACTCCCCTATTTAGTGAATGGTAGTGTGGTTATGAAAACTGGTTTGTTTAAAAATGATAAGAGCTACAGGGTGTAGCGAATGCTGTTCTCCTTTTACACTCTGTAATATTTCTTGTGAAATATTTATACGCAAGCAAACAAAAGTACAAAGAAATGAATCTCATTCTGTGTTATAATTGCTGCACGCTGTTCTTGGATGTATAGGCAACATGCATTCCTGAGATGCTGTGTTTCTTTTTTGCTTTGGGACGGTCGACTGGCGATATCGTATTACATCCGGCGCGAAGGTCTATTGTTTCGCATCGGCATATGCGTGTTCCCCGTTTTGACGATGGCTGGATAATTATTGACGTGAGGAATAATATGAATTTATGTGGCTGTGAATAGACCTTGGGTTTTTACTCGTTGTGAGACACTAAAAATGTGTGAGTGTGCGTGCGCGTTTGTGCAGCTGGGACCCCACTTGACAAGTAAGTTCAATGTGTTTGACTTCAGTGATATTGCCGATATTGCCGTATATTATGCCGACTGTGATTTTTTTTTTTTTGAAAAATGAGGTTTATCGTATTTTCAATAGAGTAGACCGCGCTGCACATGATATATGCTTCCTCCAAGCAGCGTGCTTTATATTCTTATCGAATCGCTCACGCCTGTATAACAAATTCAGGAAGCAGATGTGAATGGGTGTGTCCCTCAGGTTGTGTGTTTGCCACACAAGCTTAATTTTTGCGAATATTGTATTATTCTGTTTAATAATTTTCTGGTGGTAGAAAATGTGTTTTGTCATGCTTGACACTTTGCTATTCGAGCAGAAGTGTGTGTAATTTCTTATTTTTCACTGTCGCTCGTTGTGTCTGTGTTGTGTGTGTGCAACTGTGACCCCACTTAACCAGTAAGTACATTGTGTATGCCTTTTCGTGTGACTTGAGTGATAAATTTATGTGGTATTGCATGAAATGTTGGTTTAAAAATAAGGGTTGTTGCACTTGCATAGCAGTGGCTTCTTATTGCAATTTTCGCCCGTAAAAAAAACAAAAACAAAAAAAACAGCGTATATCGTATTATGCTGCGCGAGTAGAAGTGATTTTCCCAATTCGATTTGTGTACCCTTGTCCTGTGCTTTCTTTACACAGGGACAATGTGACTGTGTATGTAGCATTATGCAATAATTATCTGATAGCAGAAATGGGTGCCTTTTTCTCCGTTTATTAGCATGTGCTTCGGTTTCTTTCTTTTTTTTTTTGCAGTTATAGCTATTCAAGCAAAAGTGCGTGTAATTTTTCATGGCTCTTTTTTTCTTTCACTGCTAAAGCAGAAGAAAATCACTTGGTAAAGCTGAATAGTGTTCTATCACGGAAAGTGGGTTTGTTTGTTTTTTGTTTGTTTGTTAGATTTTGTTGGGTGCTCGATGAAGTAAGCAATGCTTAATCTTGCAGTTATGGGTATTTGAGCAGAAATGTTGGTGTCTGAGCCAGGAGTAGAAATTCCAATAGAGCACCTCTCCTTGTGCATTCCTGAGCTGCTGTGTGCGCGCGCGTGTGTGCTTTTTTCTTGGTTTGTGACGTCATCGTGGCATGTTGGGGCTTGTTTAGCAGTGTTGCAATTTTACCCGCCGCTATTATCTTGTTGTTGTTATCTTGTGTTAGCCGCGTAGCGATGTCCGGTGACTCTGCTATTATTCCTGAGGTCTTAAGCCTTTTCCCTGCTCACCTAAGGAAATTTGTGTATCCCTGTCCTGTGCTTTCTTTGCGACAATGCGTCTGTGTATGTGGCACTATCAGATACCAGACATGAGTGCCTTTTTCTCCGTTTATTAGCATGTGCTTCGGTTTCTTTCTTTTTTTTTTTTTGCAGTTATAGCTATTCAAGCAAAAGTGCGTGTAATTTTTCATGGCTCTTTTTTTCTTTCACTGCTAAAGCAGAAGAAAATCACTTGGTAAAGCTGAATAGTGTTCTATCACGGAAAGTGAGTTTGTTTGTTTTTGTTTGTTTGTTTTATTTTGTTGGGTGCTCAATGAAGTAAGCAGTACTTAATCTTGCAGTTATGGGTATTTGAGCAGAAATGTTGGTGTCTGAGCCAGGAGTAGAAATTCCAATAGAGCACCTCTCCTTGTGCATTCCTGAGCTGCTGTGTGCGCGCGCGTGTGTGCTTCTTTCTTGGTTTGTGACGTCATCGTGGCATGTCTGGACTTGTTTAGCAGTGTTGCAGTTCTTCGCGCTTCTAGTATGTTGTTGGTGTCATGTTGAGCTAGCCGCGTGGCGATGTGTGGTGACCTGAGGTCTTAAGCCTTTTCCCTCATCGCTTAAGTGAATTTGTGTACCCTTGTCCTGTGGTTTCTTTGCGCAGGGACAATGCGACTGTATGTAGCATTATGCAATAATTATCTGATAGGAGAAATGTATGTTTTGTCAGTTGACAGTAGTTTGTTAGCTTTAATTTTTGAAGTCATAGGTAGTTTGCTATTCGAGCAGAAATGCTGGTATCTGAGGGCTTAAAGTGCAGCTCCGCTGCTGTTCCGAATGTATGAAGACGTTGTGATATTCAGAACCGTGGTCCCAACTTCATTCATAAACGCACATTGCTTTCCAAATTTCCATACTCCTTCGTGAGAAATTTGAGAAAAACTACCGGGCGGCGGTTCCACTTGTCACGTCATACTTGGAACTGCGCGGATTGGATAGCCACACCTAGCCAGCTCTGCCTGGCAACCAGTTTGTGTTTACACTCTGTCATGGCCGCTGTATCGTGCTGAAACAGCTGTCACGAGCTATCGGGGACCACCGCACCGTTTTATCATGTTTCTTATAAGGAATACTTCGTCTTCGAGCACGTTCTCGTTCTCAATAGCTTTGGTGGTGCTTTCTGCACGCGCAGCAAGTCCGCGCATAGTGCGCTGCCAAAGCTATTAAGCGCATTCTTTTCACTTGCACTGGACTGCACTACCTTGAACTCCACGCAAGACGGGTTTTCGGGAGCTGCACTTTCCAGCTGAAAGGAACTTTATTAGTAATACCTTTCTTTTCAACAGGAAAGTGCACCACGCAAATAATCCAGTTCAGATCTGGTGCAGGAGGTGCAAGCGAAAAGAATGCACCTATTGAGAATGCGTAAGTGTACGTCACACGTTAGGTGTTTTGAATAATTTAGGTCTTGTTGGTAGCATGAAGCACAGTGCGGGCACAGAATGTCCGCTCACGACGGCCGTCGTTGCACAACGAGGCCATCCTGTAAGGCTTGTTAAAGAAGACCGGCAAAACTATCTTTGAGGCTATTAACGACAGCAATTATCACGGAACACACCCAAAACATTCACCTTCGCCCATAGATCTCCGCCATCGCATCGACGATTTGGCGTTAGCCAAGCCACGAGCGCGGCTAAGCCAGGACGAAGCCGGGATTGGTCAGGGTTTGCCGACCACAGGACCGCCGCGCCAGGAAAATTAAAAAAATCGTTTTCTTAAAAACTACAAACAAATGGGTGAAAATTTTTCACATGTATGCTCCCTGTGCGGAAACAAACCCACAGCCCAAGCATGGCTCCATTCTGTCGCAGTCGAAAATCGGCGGAGCTGAGCTTTAATGCTGCGGGTTGAAATTCCTGTCTGAGATGAATCTGCATTTCACTGCAATTTGTTTCATTTAAGTAATATTATTGAAATTCCACAGCCACTGTGAATAAAAAGGGATGGTTGTGTGCCTGCTCATGGTAGCAACTTGCATATCGGAATGACATGTGATGAGAGAGAACTTTGCGCTCATGTGCGGCAATGGTGTAGGCGGACGGAGCATTACGTGAAGCCAAGGGCAAGCTGCGACCTTGAACATGCAGAGCAAGTTTATTTTTAGGCTATGAGGACTCCTCGCGCCCGTGCATGTTGGGGCATGCAGCGAGGTCGCCGCTTTATAAGTGAGGAGGATGTGTAAAGAGGCAGCAGTCTTCGCATCGCTTCGGGAGTGTGCGGAGCTCGCTTCAAAAGTAAGTATTTTTCATCCACGCTCTGTGGTGCACGTTTTCTTAGTGTTTCTTCTTTTTTTTTTCAGTGCCTAGATGCGTGTTCTGCTTTTTTGATCCTCATGATATCGGGGATGATGAGCCATTGGAAGAGAATTCACCATCTTCTCCAGACATTTCACCTGGCACATTGCATGCTCACGTTGAGCGATCACATCCCTATGTGGACATTTCCTTCCTGCCTTTCTTTCAAACTGATAGCGCATTTCGAGGTATCGTCAAAGCGTTTGTGCTATTGGCATCTGTTCATGATCAGGGAGTACAGGACTTGCGACAATATTTAATGAACCACCTCCACAACATAATTGCTATTTTGCGAGCACAAAGAATACCCTTTAGGTTTTGCGTTTGTTCTGGCGTTCTAATGATGAAAGAAAATCGAGGGGATGTAACCGCACACATAGCTCATTTTATGGCGCTTGCTCGCGAAGTCCACGGCGACGGAGCTATCGCAAATACTTTGATGGATGTGATTCAGGAGTCCACCGGGCGCATTGAAAATTACCAGCGCGAGGGTAGTGGGTTTGTATCCACTGACGTCCAAAAAGTTCAAATGTGTATTTCCGCTGTGAAAACTAAAAAATTCGGTTGCAATGGGGTACTTCCCACGAATCTGGCTAAACGCAGAAACGTGTTAACGAATGTCCCTTCACCAGAGCGTAAGGAGGGCGAGTGCTTTAAATACAATACACTTGCCCTCTTGCAGCCGCAGGAAAGGAACCGATGGAAAAAATATGAAAATTATGCAACAGAGTACTGGTGGCCTAGTCACTTCCCTGTATCCTTCTCTGATCTTGACGAATTCGAAAACCAAAACAAGATTTCCGTCTACGTGTACGCGTACGTCGATCAGGGAGTACATGTGTCGCGACCCCCAAAACTAGAATGGGAAAAGAAAATTCACTTGTTGGAGGTAGATAAGCATTTTTTTGGAATAAAGTCCCTCGAACGCTTGTTGACAACAAGAAGTAACCATTTCGTATGCGAACGCTGTGTAGAGGAGGTGATGTCCCTCTACATGAGTCCTGACCGGCGATGATGGAATGTCCCAGCGGGCAGATGGTCGTGGCCTCACGCTAGGACGGTGCCGGTAGAACTGCCGTGCCAGCGCCGTAGCGCGTGGCAGCAGAGGCACGTCTTCGTCATCACACACGGGCCGCCACATCACTCCCCCCCCTCAGACGCGGAGCGGTGTAGAGCTAGCGGTTGGGGTCCGCGTCGATACATGAAGAGGAGGAAGACGGGCGACAGGTGGAACAGGGACGGCTGGACTTGCGTCTTGTGCTGAGTGGGCAGAAGTGGCAGGATGAACGGTGCGGACAAGAGCTAGCCGGGAGGGTTCCAGGTGCGGGCCGAAGTGGAGAGCAGAGTAGGCAGGTAGGCGGGACGTAATGCAGGATGGGGCGACAGAACCGCGACCGGTTCGTGAGCGGTGAGCTCGTACTGTCGCCAAGGAGAGTGCCGGGGAGGACCATCGCGAAGCACGTGGAGACCGGGAGTAAAACTCACTGTGGCCTCCGTGCGTGACCCCGGTGGAACGTTGGTCCCGGTGCCCCTTGACCGCAATTGGATGGACTGGACTGCCACTATGTTGCACAAAAGCCAGGTGGGAAGGCGAGGCGGGCAGGGTTCCTTGACCGCTGGCGTAGCAGATGCGGGTGGCGCGGTCGACAGCGGCGTACCGCGACCGGTACAGGAGCGTGATGCTCGGGAAGGTGCCGCTGGTGGTAGCCCGAGGAGTGCCATCGTGAAGCGTGTGGCGACGTGACGCAGAGTGCGAGA
This sequence comes from Ornithodoros turicata, assembly GCF_037126465.1. Lineage (NCBI taxonomy): Eukaryota > Metazoa > Arthropoda > Arachnida > Ixodida > Argasidae > Ornithodoros > Ornithodoros turicata. Next base: position 174,953,705 of record NC_088201.1, read on the forward strand.
CCATGGCGACGTGATCTGGGTAGATGGGTAAGGTGGGTAGGACCATGGTGTGGCGCGGTGGGGTGTTGCGATGAGTGGTGCCGCGGTGAATTGACGTCATCGCCTAGCGGTTCCTCGGTAGAACGTTGCACCGTACCTTCGGAGGTGGGCTTGCAGTAATTTGGGATGGTGCTTGGCCGAATTACGCCGAACATGGTGTTCATAGTTCGGGTCACCAAATGTAGAGGAGGTGATGTCCCTCTACATGAGTCCTGACCGGCGATGATGGAATGTCCCAGCGGGCAGATGGTCGTGGCCTCACGCTAGGACGGTGCCGGTAGAACTGCCGTGCCAGCGCCGTAGCGCGTGGCAGCAGAGGCACGTCTTCGTCATCACACACGGGCCGCCACAGCTGTACACGCTCTTTCGTGAAGGAAGAGAGCATGGCGAAACATCGACGCCTTTGCACGGACGTGAACGAAATCCTGTTGGAATTTTGCGAGCCGGGAAAAAAATTTGTAGAGTTTACTAAAATACAGTACATGCAGCAGTACAACTACGTCGTTGCGTTGGACACTGAGAGCGTACTCGCACCCAGTGGTGTTGGCATGCAACGTCACATTACCTCTAGCTTCTGTGCTGTGCTCGTGCGTACTCACGACTCAAAGGTGATGCGTATTAGAACACACCACGGGGAAGATGCGGCAAAGCAGTGTGTGAAGGCGCTCATGGAAATGCGTGATGAAATGATTGCCTTGAACGCCTGCCCCGCTGCAATGGTGCTGAGCGATGAACAACAAGCCAAGCACAGAGCTGCCACCCACTGTGCATACTGTAAGCGGGAATTCGCGAAAGACCTACCTCGTGTCCGGCATCATGATCATTCGAAGCATTGTACTGCGGGTGAGACAAATTATATCGCGACACTGTGCAACCCCTGTAACGTCGCGTGCACTACCAGAGAAAAATTGCCGATCATGGTCCACAATTTGTCTTATGATTTGGCTGGACTGTTACGGGAATTTCGCATTCTCGGGTGGAAGCGACCTCCCTTCATTGTGGCCAGCTCCATGGAAAAAATTCGTTCGTTCGAAATTGGCACCTTCCTCTTCAGAGATACCATGCAGTACCTAAATTCATCACTTGGGGAGCTTGTGGAAACTGTGAAATCCATGGGGGGTGCAGAGGCGTTCCAATGTTTGAAGCAGGTATTTGGAGACGACTACAAAATTTTGCTTCGTAAAGGTGTGTTCCCTTACAGTTACCTTAGTTCTTTTGCAGTATACGACGAGTTGAGTCTCCCAGAAAAATCCGCTTTTCGAAATGATCTAACTGGGGAAGATGTAAGCGATGAGGACTACCAGTACGCTGTGCATGTATTTGAACATTTTGGGTGCTCGAGTTTACGGGATTATAACATATTGTACCTGAAAACGGATGCCCTCTTACATGCAGACATAATGCAGCACTTCCGACGCCTGTGCTACAGCGCACGCGGATTGGAATTGCTTCATTGCGTTTCTCTGGCATCCTATTCGTGGCAATGCGCGTTAAATTATACGAATGCAAAATTGGAATTGATTACCGATGAGGAAATGTACAGAACCATCGAATCGGGCGTTAGAGGCGGGCTCTGTCAGGCGAGCAGGCATCATTTGCGTGCCAATAACCCTCTGTGTAGCGGCTATGATCCTGATAAAGAGGAGGTGTACATATCATACATAGATTGCAACAATCTTTACGGATTTAGTATGATAACGCACCTCCCTGTCGGTGATTTCGAATGGGTCGAGGATTTTAGCTCCGTGGATTTTATGCGTCACCCCACGGATTCGGAGGTGGGGTATGTGTACGTATGTGACTTGGAGTATCCAAAATCTATCCACGCTCTAACGAGGTACTTCCCCCTGGCTCCCGAGAAGGCAGTCGTCCCGAAGGAATGCCTCTCGCCATTCCAGCGAGGGCTTCTAGAAGAATTAATGTATCAGCCTGCTAACAGCAAAAAGCTGTTGCTCACGTGCAAGGACAAGGTCGAATACGTCGTTCATTACGCGTTGCTCGCACTCTATTGTAGATTGGGCATGAGGGTGACAAAAATTCACCGAATTCTAAAATTTCGTCAAGCACCATTCCTGCGTCCCTACATCGAGGACAATGTTGCCAGACGCGTTGCCTCGTGTACGACTTTCGAAAAAAACTTCTACAAACTCTCAAATAATGCAGTCTTTGGGAGAACACTTTTAAATAAATTTAACATGCGTGATATTCGAGTAGCCTTCGATGAGGAGACGGCGAGTCGCCTAGGGAGTCGGGCAGAATGCATGCGGATGGAAATTTTGTCCCCAGATTGTGTCATGTACGAAATGCGCAAAATAAAAGTGCGATGCGATTTCCCGCTCCAGATTGGGTTTACGATTTTAGAACTCAGTAAATTAACCATGTACTCATTCTACTACGAAACTCTGCTGAGCAAGCTCACTTGTCCGGTGATTACCTGCTACTTTGACACGGATTCTTTGATCCTCGGCCTATTCTGCAAGGACTACGAAGATCAGTTACGAGCGATCGCCGACGACCACTTAGATCTGTCTTCCTTCGATCGGGATCATCCACTGTACAGTGAAAAGAATCGTGGAAGACTTGGGGCATTCAAAAGTGAAACTGGTAGTGTACCTATTGAGGAAGTAGTATGTTTGAAAGCTAAAATGTATTCCGTCAAATTAGCTGGAGGAAAGCAAATTGCAAGAGCTAAAGGGGTCAAAAAGAATATTGTACGCAAGCACCTCCTCCATGAGACATACTACAATACCTTGTTCAATCACACGAGCGTATCGAACGAACAAGTATCAATCGTTGGAAAGAAGCAGTGTATGTACACCATCAGAAATGTCAAAAGAAGTCTGATGGCATACGAGGACAAGAGATACCTGTGCAATGACGTCGACTCCTATCCTTATGGAAGCTACGAACACGGTAAGTTTAAGTGGGTGATATAAATAGAGAAGCTCATAATGTTCTTTCATCTCTTCAGAAGATGTGCAGGAAGAGAATTAATGCTTCTGTCACATACTGTTCTCTCCTGCGGTTTGCCTCTGGGTCATGGACAGAGAAGGACGAGTGCCTGGGTGATCCACATTGTTCTTATGCGAAAAATGCCATGGATGCGAGCGGAGATGTACAGCGTGCATGGATGTGTCCCCAGGGAGAACTACAATATCTCCGAGACTGCCATGATGTACTCAATAAACATTGAAAACTATTTACCATGTTTTTGTGTCCCAACCATTGCCGAGGGTCACTCAGGCTAAAAAAGAAGGCCTCCCGGATGACTAAGCAATTTGGAGGGAACTGTGAGCTGACCTAAAAATGAATGGGATTGATCAATGAGTGGTTGTCTATCATGCAGCTGGAATTATGAAGCAATATGCGGTTGAAAGCGTGTGACCGCGTAACCTGTGAGTAGGAATGACCAATGAGTCTATCGAACATGTATGGGAGGCAGCCAATAGGATCCTGAGTCAATCACTAGGTTTTAGAAATGAATGAAAGTGACCACCCCCAGACCAATAGACAGGTGAGCGATTTAGAAACCTATGAGCCGACTTAGAATTGAATAGAATAGATCATTTTGGTGTCTACGAGCGAGTGAGCAGATGTTGTGGCAATGAATGGTAGCCAATCATGCAGAAATTGAATGGATGAAGGGGTGGACTAGAGGGTTTAGAAGTGGCTTGACCTGGATTAGAAATGGGCGGTGGATTAGAAATTCCTAGAACTGGATTAGAAAAAAGAGCGATTTGGAAGCCTATGAGCCAACTTAGAATTGAATAGAATAGATAATTTGGTGTTTATGAGCGAGTGAGCAGATGTGGCAATGAAGGGTAGCCAATCACATAGAAATTGGATCGATCACCATGAAGGGGTGGAGCCTGGATTAGACCTGGCTTGACCTGGATTAGAAATGGGTGGTGGATTAGAAATTTCTACAACTGGATTAGAAAAAAGTGGCTGTTGTACGTAACGGCTCTATACTACTTAATACATGAGAATACACCTATTTTACCTTTAAAGGTGTGAAAATATTTAGAGTGTACGTGCCAGCATGCATCAATAGGGCCGTGCTGGCATACGAGACACTTGCACTGCGACTAGACAAAATCAGTTCGAGATTCCCCTTCACGAACAACAATCACGTTTCCTCGCAGTCAACGAACACTTGAGGTTGGTGTTAAGAGAGGTTGCTCGTTGGGAGGAGTCCCTGCGTGTTTAATGACATCCGGTTACTATCGTTTACTGAAAAAGAATATACCAGTTTGTGGGAACCACGGGTTCCGACTCTCGGGGCGTCGGCCCGTCCGCTCAGCGACCAAGGAAGACGCAGCACAGCCAAATAAACAACAGAACAGAAAGGTTTATTACCTTCAGTAACAAGCAACCCCGCCGATCTCTTGATCGCGTACAAGCCAGAAGTGACCCCGCTTTCCAGAATGATCGTTCTTTTTGAGGAGTTTGCCCTGACTGTAGCGCCATCAGACCAGTTACGCATGTTGCACGGGTCAGGCCGGTTGCTCACTGATGTTCACGTGGCTGATAAGCTCCCACACTCCCCCACCCCAACACCTTGCACCACGACGTTTCTCATAAGTCCTCATCCGAAATGTCCAGCATCTCGATGATAACATCGTCCGCAGGGGGTACCGGGATGCGCGGGGGGTCTTGCCGAAGGAGATCTGGTCGTAGAAGCCTCACCGTATCTAGAGCTGTCGATAAGGCGATCTCTCGAGAGCGGGCTGACTCAATCCGGGAGCGGTGCAGGGCTCCCCGGTGGTGAGTGGTCCTGTGTATTTCCGGCGCCCCACTCTGGGGACAAAGGATGCGTTGCTCCTCGGGCGTTAGGGGTATAAGTGGATCTGCGGGATGTCGATCAGACAATGTGAGGCCTCTGAATGGAAGAGGAATCCTTGAGGAGGGAGCGCCTCTGAGGGGCCGAGCCTGGGTGGCCCACCTCGCATGTGATGCCCATCCTAAGGGACGTTGCTCATGGACCACGGTCCACGTTGCCGCAGAGCGTTGAGAGAGTCCTGGAGGAGGCGTCGACTGGTTTCGGGTTGGTTCCAGGCGGTAAGGACGGTCGGATCTCTGCCGGGAGGGTCGTGGCATGGTATCTGCCGGAAGGAGAAAAAGGGAATACGGTGAGAGGTTATCTCCACATCGTGAGAGCTCGAAAAGGGCTCTCCCCTAAAATGGCTTTGTGGAAAACTGTGAAACAAAAATCACACTAATATCACATAAATCGTGAGCACTAGGCCCTAGTGACCGAGATAGTGGCTACTACGTGCGCCGCCTGCGGGGACGCAAGTTGTAGCGACTGGAAGCTGGTCCGGTAGCGGGATCCTGGTCCAGGTGTTGAGGAGGCGGAAGGTCAGAGTCTCCGCTCTCGGGGTCTCGGAGGTGGTAAGGTTTCAGGTCCGAGATATGCACTGGCCCAGTTGCTTCGCCCGTGTCACAGCGACGAAGCCTGTAAGTGAGGCCGTAACAGCACGCACTTACCTCGAAGGGGCCATCCCACCTATCTGCGAGTGAAGCTGCAAAGGCTCGTGACGCATCACTTAGCGGGTGAGTCCGTCGAAGGACGAGGTCACCGACGCTGTAGGTGAGGTTCCGACGTCCACGGTTGTACTGGCGAGCCTGGTCCAACCTTGCGACGTCCAGGTTCTCCCGAGCCGTCCGGGCTGCATCGTCCAGTCGACTCCGGAGGTCCTCAGCAAACCTTGAATAAGGAGGCCGGGTAGCACCACCCCGGAGGCCCAGAGCATTCTCCACTGGAAAAGGGGCCTCTCGTCCCAAGTTCAGGAACGCCGGGGTGAAGCCTGTAGATCTGTTTACTGTTGTCCGTGTAGCGAACGCCAGTTCAGCCAGGCGAAGATCCCAATCACGGTGGTGCTGACTAGTAAAAGCAACCAACATCATTTTCAGGTTCCGATTAACACGTTCGGTAATGTTAGCCTGAGGGTGATATGGGGAATGCTTCTTGTGGTGAATGCCTAAGACAGCGCAAGAATCTGAGAACACCTTACTTGTAAAGTAGGTAGCGTTATCTGTGATGAGCTGAGCAGAAAACCCGAACCGGCAAAAGGTGTCGAGTAGTCTTTCCCACACTCTCTGGGAAGTCAGCGTCCTGAGAGGAAACAGCTCAACCAATTTCGTGAAATGATGAGTAACCACAAACAAATACTGGTTACCTCTAGGACTACGTGGAAACGGTCCCATCACATCACAAGCAACTATCTGCCAGGGCCTATTGCTCTGAATAGGCTGTAAGCGCCCAGGGGGTAAACCACCACGAGGTTTTGCTCTCTGGCATACGGAACAAGTGCGAACATACGTAGTTACATCCTGCCTCATTCCTGGCCATGTCGCAACACGACACAACTTTTCATAAGTTTTCCTGCCACTGCTGTGACCTGCCAAGGCCGAATCATGAAAGTAACGTATGAAAGACTTACGCAACTTCCGTGGCACCACGACTCTGAATGGGGATGAGCCGTCATTGTCATCCGCCTGGGGTATGTATCTGAACAGGATGCCATCCTCGCCCAGCAGATAGGAGTCGTGCCGTCCGTCAGTCGTTCCGGTGCCTGCAGAGTCCTGCTCAGCTAACCATTGAGACACCCGCTGACAAAGGCCGTCCGCTCTCTGAGCGTCTAGGAGCTGCTCTCTGCTCACGACCGTGCCCCAAGACGAAGATACGTCTCGTGCCACTTGTGCTGCTGCCAGGAGCTCGGAAGGCGCCTCGGTGCCTTCCTCTCCCCCCTTCGGTAGAGGCGCACGGGAAAGCGCGTCTGCTACCACGTTCGTCGAGCCCCGCCTGTACTCCACGTTGAAGGAGTAGCCTTGTAGCGTCAGGGCCCACCTGGCAAGACGTCCAGATGGGTTGCGGAGCCGCTGCAGCCAAGAAAGTGCCTGGTGGTCAGTCTGGACGGTGAAAGTGGTGCCGTCGAGGTATAGATCAAACTTCCTGAGAGCGAAGATGATCGCCAAGCATTCCTTTTCCGTGACGGAGTAATTCCGTTCTGCCGGATTCAGCGTGCGACTTGCAAAAGCCACTGGACATAGAATAGCGTCATGCTCCTGCAAGAGAACTGCGCCAACCCCATAATCGCTAGCATCTGTTTGCACTACAAACGGTTTGTTCAGGTCAGGCAAATATAGCCTGGCCGTATAAGCGATTGCGTGAGAAAGAGCTCGAAATGATCGTTCGTGCTCCTCTCCCCACTGTCAGGGTGTATCGTTGTGCAACAACCGGTTAAGCGGCTGCGCTAACTCAGCGCAATTAGGGATGAATTGTCTGTAGAAACCAACCATACCCAAGAAACGCTGCAAGGCTTTTACGTTACCGGAAACCGGATACTCCGTGATCGCCTTTAGCTTGTCATCGCTAGGACTGATGGTTCCTCCGTCCACCATGAAGCCGAGGAGGCTGATCCTAGGCGATGCCAGCTGCACCTTGCGGGGGTTGATGGTTAGCCCCGCCTGCTTCATCCTTGCAAGGACGACTGACAGGTGTTCCAAGTGTTCCTGAAAGTTTCTGGAAAACACTACGACATCATTCATGTACGGCATCGCGAAGTTATACTTCGCATCTCCCAATACGGTAACCATTAGCCGTTGGAAACTGGCGGGAGAGTTAGACAGACCGAAAGGCATCCGTACAAACTCAAGCAAACCCCTGTGACAGGCAAAGGCTGTTTTCGGGACATCCTCCGGGGCAACTTGGATTTGCAAAAACCCTCTACTACAATCAAGCGTTGAAAACACTTTTGCGTTGCCCAGGAAATACATAATAGACTCGATGTACGGAAAGGGGTAAGAGTCCCTTACAGTTACTGCGTTAAGTCGACGGCAGTCGACGCATGACCTAGCCGTACCATCACGTTTCGGAGCCAGGACAACGGGAAATGCCCAAGGGCTCTGGGACCTTTGAACTGCACCGGTTTGGAGCATTTCAGCAAGAGCAGCGTCTAACGAAGCACGCTTATGCACACTCAATGGCATCGGATTACAACGCCAGGGCCTAGCGTTACCCGTGTCTATGCTATGCTGTAACACAGACGACTTACCGGGTTTCTCCGTGAAGACACCGACAAACTGCCGCAGTACTTGTTCTAGCTGACGGCGTTCCTCCTCAGGCCCATGGAATGACCCCAATACAATCGGGAACAGAGACTGTTCAACGGAAGTCGCAGCAGCTTGCTGAGCTGAACTGTTTTCCTGTGCCACGGCGAAGGGAAAAAATCCTGCCGATCCGTGGTAAACGTATCCTCCATTGGGCAGGTCCAGCGCCAACTTCTGCCGGATGATGAAGTCCCTGCCCAGGATAATAGGCACTGCGAGGCTGGGAAGGTGGACGAAGCGCTGCTTTCGTCGTCTGCCATGGAAGCACAACAAGAGTGTTAGTGCAGTCTGTGCTGGAATGACATCATCGGAAGCAAGGCGTAGGGAAACTTCCGTGGTCTGCAGGTGCACGTGTCTAGATAGGCAGTGCTCGTAAACACAGTCACCGATAAGCCAGAGCGTAGCTCCAGTGTCGATAAGGGCGATGTAATCTTTACCCAAAATTCGAACAGCAATGTTTGGTTCTATATCCTGAATGTTATCCCGGACAGAAAAAGCAAAAGGAGCTAAAGCGTCTCCATTTTTTATCTTGCTGCTTGCAAAGCCAGCTTTAGAATGATTAGAGCCAGTGGTAACTGCCGACGTCGCTGAGCGGGGGGTCAGTGACGTCGGCTTCGGTCGTTTCCCGTTTGCAAATTACGGGAATTCCGTCTGCCACGCGGGCAGTCCCGACGAAAATGGTCGGGGCTGCCGCAACTCCAACAGCCAGCGGACGTTCTGCGCTCTTGTCGCGGAGGGTACCGCTTTTCTTGGGCTCTCGTGCGCTGCTCCCCAAAGCTTCGGGTCGCGCTAGGTCTAGCAGGATGCAGTCCTGCTGGGGTCACCCTTCGTTCATAACTAAAGGGGTCAAGTTGCCGGTGGGATGACTCCGCAATGTAAGGGTTACGGTAGCTGTCATCCAGACTCACCGCAGGTGAGTGCTCAACCGGGGCCACACCCGCAGACCACGCGCAACGCGGTTCCAAGACCTCTTCGGGTGGTGGCGGGGGCCGATACTCGGCTTCTGCCAGGAGATCGCCTTGTATAGTACGAGCCTCCTGGGCCAACGCTTCTAGACTATTGGAGCGCTGGGCTCGGAGATAGGGCCGGAAATGCGGGTGGCATTGTCGAATTGCCCGTGCCACCCGTTGCTCCTCTGGAGCGGGGGGATCTGCTCTCTTGTACAGTTCTTGTAAGGCCCGAACGAATTCCAATAGGCTCTCATTAGGGTGTTGAGTTCGCCTATGTAATTCCTCTAGGATACGGTATTCGTAATCCGGTGGAAGGAACTCGCTCTTGAACCGCTGCTGGCAGTCCCGCAGGGACTTAAACTTCGACTGCAACCGAAGCCAGCGTGCGGCATCTCCGATTAGGGCAACCTGCAGGACTCGTTCTAGCAGAACTTCCTCCGAGATTCCCATGCCAGTCTGATAGGCTGTCAGGTCATCTAGGAAGTCTGCGACCGACTTTTTGTCTGAGTACCCGGAAAAGGTGGGGACGGGCACAGAGAGTCGTAATGGCGCTTGAGCCTGTGGCTGCGAAACAAACCCGACTGCAAGGCGTTGCGTCGTCAACGTACAGAGCTCTGTTATGCGTGTCAGTAGCTCTGTCGTTACTGCAGGGTTTGGCTGCGGCATTGCAGATACCTCAGCCAACGTACCTTGCGGCGGCACCGCCGCCGGTGCTTTTCCATCGCCGACCGGTCCTGTCGGCTCGACTTGTGCTGGGAGTCCGTAGCGGGCACCGCTACTTAGAAGGTGTTCGAGCGGCGGGGAATGCTCCATTTCCAAGCGCTGACCGCAACTGAAAAATACTCAAAGGACGACGCAAAAACCAAGGCACTGACGCGCAATTCTCCCCAAAAAATAGTGACAAAAATGAAATGGACATTCCCATGCTAATGAAACTAAGCACCAAGAACGCCTGGGCTGCGTGCCCCCCGCCACCGAACGGACGACCGGGTTCCGAAAACGTTGGGCGCCAATTGTGGGAACCACGGGTTCCCACTCTCGGGGCGTCGGCCCGTCCGCTCAGCGACCAAGGAAGACGCAGCACAGCCAAATAAACAACAGAACAGAAAGGTTTATTACCTTCAGTAACAAGCAACCCCGCCGATCTCTTGATCGCGTACACTCTAAAAAATAAAACTCCTTTTTAGGTGCAATTGGGGTGTATTTGGGGTGTATCAATTGCTTTACTCCCTTATTACACCCTCAAGAAAAAGAATACACCCTATTTTTGGTCTGAAATGGGTGTAATATGTGTATATCCACTCTGCAGGGTGTAATTTCGAGAATTGGTGTGAAAAAGGTGTAGTGGCCATCAAATTTCTAATGCTTCGCTACGACAGGTCTGGAAACAGTGTGCTGTTTACTCTGTTCTCCTGCTATGGCGGTTGGAGTTAGTTGTGGTAGTTTTCGTGTTCTTTGGGGAGATCGTTTGGTGAACTACAGGTCATTTGACCATCTGAGTTTAGTATGCACTGCAAGGATTATGGTTCCGGGTCTCGAACGGATGCAAGCAACAGATGCGCCGTGCCCATCGGATCGAGTCGCTTGTCCGAGCGTCTCGCTGCAGCGTGCTGTTTGGTAAGTGTTGTCGGTGTATTTTGTCTTGTCTGCTTGTTTGGTTGGTTGAGGTGCCTTTGAAGCGGGTATTTTGAGATTGTGTTTGAACCTTAAGTGGAATGCACGGATTAGATCAGAGAACAGTGTGCGTCCCGTTGTAACGGTCACATGTGGCCGTTAGGCAAAGTCAAGGGGCATACCTAACACACGAAGTTGGTGCAATTTGTGGTAGCAAGTAAAGCAGCTGGCAAGAGTCAACAACTCAAGAGGTAGTGGGCAATGAAACCACAAGGCCACAACCCTCTGATTTCGGTCAGATGTGCTGAGTCAATGGCTGTGCTCGTCTTCTGAACAAGGCCCTGGCAAGTTTGTGTGTTGGCGATGTCAGCATGGTGTAATTGGTAATACATTTGACCAGAAATCAGAGAGGTATGGGTTCGGGTCTCGCTACCGACACTTCGCTGACCCTTTACCGGTTGCAGCTTTGTAGGGACATTGGTCTTTTAACTACACTATGATTGTGTGCTTCTTAATTTCTACGTTATTTTAGTATAATCGTCTGATTTTTAACTAGTCACAATATTAGCATGGATTTGGCGTATTATAGCTTGAGTTGCTTTTGCGCCAATAAAATTCAATCATCATTTATCGATTGCTTTACTTTCTATCTTGAGCTGCTTGAATGTTGACGAGGGCTGTTTTTGTGTATATTCTTAATTCTTCTCTAGCCTCAGCCATCTGCGTAACTGTCATGTAATTTGTGGTTCGCCCTTTATTTGATTAAGGCATTTCATTTTTTTTCTTTCACTACAGAGGCAGGACATCTCTTGGCTTCACCGTAATAACTTCATCTTGGTCGACACGTTGGACACTTTTATGTTTTGTATTGTGCGGTGACTATGTAATTCTTATTGCAGTGCATGCAGTGTATTACAGGTAATCCAAATAAATAATATGCAAATTTTAACCGTTGTGTTTCTGTTGCCCTCGGCATAGCACCCTTAGTGAAGGGTGTTGTCTTGCATGGGAGTGTAGACATACACCAAAAAGGGAGTCAGTTAGGGTACCGCTGGATTACACCAAAAGAGGTGTTCAGACAACACCCTTTTTGAGGGGTGTAGTTTTGCCAGAGGGAGTATATATACACCAAAAAGGGAGTCAGTTAGGGTATCGTCAAATTACACCCAAAAAGGAGTTTTATTTTTTAGAGTGTACAAGCCAGAAGTGACCCCGCTTTCCAGAATAATCGTCCTTTTTGAGGAGCTTGCCCCGAATGTAGCGCCATCAGACCCGTTACGTGTTTTGCACGTGTCAGGCCGGTTGCTCACTGAAGTTCACGTGGCTGATAAGCTCCCACAAGTTATAGAATGAAAATAGCTGAGGCGAGCGACTTATATTTTTTCCATGAAACGGCTCACATTGTGGATGGATGGGGTGTACCCTGTTACCCACTCTTAATAATAAAACTTTTTAAATCCACGCTAAGAAATCCACCTTTCAAATTCCAATCCTTTGACATCCAAGCTGTCAAAATAAATCACAATGGGTCTATGCAGTCCAGTGTTAAGCATGGTTTTACGTGAGAACATCAGTGTTTAAGAAGGTCACACCCCAGAATAACGAGTCTTTATGCAATTCTGTGTCGTATTCAGCATGTATCTCTCAATTCTTCATTAATTTAATTAAGTTACAGGCATAAATAACTACGCGTATGAATACAAGGAAAACAACGCTTCAGCGGTTTGGCCGTTCGGCTACCATTGGGGACGAGGCTATTTGAGAAAATGGAGTAACGACGGAACCGTATGGTGTTGCGGGATGTGCTGCATAAAAAGGATAATCATTGCAAGCTCTAATAGAGCATGTGTTTCTTCTGCCGATTTCGTCAGGTATTTTTCAGACGTGTAACGACTTGGTGTACTAACACGCGCGTGCAACTCATGAAGGAATTCATGGGTGAAGTGACAATGATGCAGTCGTAGCTGTTTTGGACAGGAAATCGGGGAGCGAAAAAGGTCCAGGATGAGCAACATATAAAACGTCCGCAAAACTGCTGTGTCGACCATTTGTCACGACGGTAATCACGTAAACATCATGTAAACGTCTCTTGCGTTCCTCGGCCTCAGCCTACGAAGAACCGCTAATGTTATGTTTGATGAGAGCCGCGAAAAGTGGTTCAGCAAGGTAAAACTGTGCCGGGAACACCGTCACGTGAGGGAGGTGTTTAATTAAATCACAGTGAAAGATAGCAAGGGACTGTTACTGGTCATGTAGACAGCAGATCTTGTTCACCAACACATCAATGGATTGTATAAATAGTCTTCCTGTCAATGGACAACCGACATTTTCCTCCCGTCTATACTGAGCAATGTTGACCCAGAGCTTGGTTTTTGGATGCCACAAAACACTTCTCGCCAAGATGGTGCACTGTGACTCATGGACTGTGACTCAATCGGGCATTTACAGCTCAGTGGCATTACCACCTGAGGCAAGTTGACTCTCTCAGATACTGTCACTGCAGTGCTGTAGAAGACCCAGAGTATATTCTGTGTCATTGCCCACACTACCAATCTTTCCAAACTGCCATTTTCAGATCTCTCAATAATCTGAACTACTGCCCCTCTCTGTAAAATTGCTTGGCCTATGGCTAAATCGAGCCCACGAATGCCTGCTTTCAAAGCAATTTTGGCAATTTTGGACTCCATGGGACATTATTTCCTTCGTCACACCACAAGCAGCTATGGGGTAGTGTATCGCCCCAGGCAATGAAACTCCCTGTCCATCTCAAAATAAAGTTGATGAACAACATCTGCAACTTCTGCGAGGGGGTTTAAACCACTCTTATAACTACAGGTTATATAAACAAAATACAGAAACCGACATTGAAGATTTTTGTTTAAGTTTAATTTGTAGAAGCTTTCGCGTGGAGGTCCACGCTTCCTCAAGTCCTACCTGAGGAAGCGAGGACCTCCACGCGGAAGCTTGTACAAATTAAACTTCAACAAAAATCTTCAGTGTCGGTTTCTGTATTTTGTTTATGTGATCTGCAGGACTTGACTCCCCTCTTCGTATACACTTCAACTACATGTTATGTGTAACCTAGGAATGCTGGTATGTGGGTGGAGTGGCTAGCTTGCCACAGTACCAGAAATAGGAACACAAATGGCTGATAAATCTGTTACAGAATCTGGGCGAAGGCGATGAGCACTTAGAATCATCACAGTTCTCAGTACCATGCAGAGGAAGGTAGAGTAGAGTACCCTCAAATTTTGTACTACTATTTCTGAATTACTTGTAATTGTGCTGCAGCTACATAGGCAGCAGTTCATATGGTACTCACAATTGCCAAAACTTCATGCTAGCACTCAATTCTTTTTACAAACTTTGGTTTGTGATGTGATGAATGTTTCGGCGACTTCCATAGGCCCGGTTTCACAAACTCTGGTTAACTGAACCAATATCAAGGGTTGCCAATTCTTGAACTTAACAGACACTTCTTTTTTTCTATCGGTGATGTGGTGAATAAATATTTCAGTAATAACTCCTTTACTGAAGCAGATAGTTTAATGACCGTTCATCTTAGTTCAGATACTGAAGAGGATGGTGAAACTGGGTCATTATGTAGCCTTTGTGTTCGGGTGCTGTGCAATGGTTTTTCGAGGGTTTCAAACTACAAAAAAGGTTAATAGTAAAAAAAAATTATTGGCATACCTACCTACATACATGTCCCGGACAGCACGTAAGAAACTCAACGGAATATAAATGTCATCATGACATTGGTAGACAGACTGATACCGAAACAAATCGGAAGGGGAGGGCTGGGTTCCACGACTGGGCACGTGTTCGCTGCCTCCTTTTGAAAGTCCGAAAGTCGCGTGCTCTCTCAGGGACCACCGTAATCCCCTCAAGACCGCGCCTTTTAGACGCGAACTCGTCCCCCCTAGATTTGAGCATAGCTCAACTGTACCAAATTGGTGGCTCTGTTGAACAGTGTGATGTCATTTGTTTTTATGATGAACAGTATGATGTCATTTGTACCGTTTCCAAGGCACTTTGTACAAGGGTTTTGTATGCCAGCAGTGTACTGTCTGCGAAAGGTAGTTTTCGTGTCCACTTCAAGAAGACAATTTTTTTTAAGAGGCTTAGAGGATGCGTAACTACTGTGTGATTTTCACTAAATATCAGAAGAGAGGTGCACACCTCAATACCTGAAACCCTCAACTCAATTAATTGTAGGATAAAAATTACATGGGAATATACGGAGGTTTGTCTTGTTCACAAAAGATATCACTGCACAATCTGCAAAGTTCATCGGTAGTTGCCATGGCCTACATCAATCATAAACATTGCAAACCACTCACTGAGTATAGTCACTCCGCGGTACGCAAAGTGAAAAGCGTCATTGCCCATTGTGAACATGGCCATGCAACAGTGCTTGCGGCTTCGCATTTCTCACTAGTTTCTTTCATCACTTTGTTATGAGATGACTAATGCTTTGCCAATTCAACACGAACATACTTTGTAACAACTACTTGGAACTTTGGAACAATTTTGCAAATCATATGCACTCGTATGCACTTCCTTTAATCGCTTCAGGAGTATTTCTCCCGTAACATATCTCAGCAGATGCAGCATGTCATGTAGGTAACACAATTTTGGCACACTATTTGCTTGATATGTCCAACAAGTAGATATATCAAATATTTGTGCCAAAATGGTGTGCCACGTGTCCGTGTAAAGAGGAGTCGCTTAGATGGAATAGGTGTAACGTCTTCCTGTTGAATGCAAGAAGTTAATGTTTGACAATATATATCATGGGTTAAATAGAACAGCATATCATACACATCAGAAGAATGCCAACACTTCAGTGCTTTACCTTTACGTGTTATTCCTATGTTTACTCTCCCTTCTATTGGAATTATCTATTTCAGACTCATTTTTGTATTATCGAATTTTAATTTGGCAATCCTTTCACATGTCTTGTGAGAGACAGGTTAGCAATGTAAGCAATGTTTGTGTGCCTCTCACAACCTGCACCTTTATGCAAAAAATCCAAAAGCCGGGAGATGACATAACTATACAAAAAAGTAGAAAACACCAACTTAACATAACAAAATAACAAGGTTTACTCAGACTTTTCATCCGTCATGCGACGGACATCATCAGTGCCAAACTGAATGAGAGATTGCACAACCGGTCGCTATTTAAGGAGATGGGAGTATTGTTCGGGAAGGGGCCACGGTTTTTGTTACAAACCGAGGGGTCACCGCTACTCTAGAAGCTTCCTGTGTCCCCATCTTTGTTCTCTCTTGTTATATTAAGTTGGAGTACTCTACTTTTTTGTCTGCATTCTTATGTCTGAGGCGGTTTTTGTGACAAGAGGGCAAGGGTGCCGGCAACACGGCACATGTTCACAAAAATGCAGAACCAGAGAGAGACACAAAAAAAAATTATAGCATAACACAGTCCCAGTCATTTTGTCATGTCCTTTTTGCTGTGTCGTCTGTCCTACATTTGTTTTTCGTTTGTTTGTTTTTTCGTGTGTAGTTTCTGGATTTTAAGCCCAAGAGCAGTTGCTGTAGAGGATGCTGAGAACATGTGAAGCATACATTTTTTCATTCTCACATTATGCTGTAAGCAGTATGAAATACAACTCAAAAGGAATTTAATGAGAGACAACTTGTCACCAAGATTAGTGTGGGAACATTGCAAAGGAAAAATAATTCTAAACCGTAATGGATTCCTATCCTATTTAATGGTACAGTACCAGATGAGAGTTACTAATAATATTAAAGAAGTAACCGTGCAAATTATCAGTCAAACAGTGAAGCTGGCTGCAGTACACTACAATGTGTCACATGTAACAATATCAGTGTTTCCAAAACTGACACATAAACCTTAGGGAGGACGCAATAGTCAAAGTGGGGGTTACACCACTTGGCGAAAAGAAAAAGCAGATGAAGTGACCGCAATATGCGACAAAACCAAGGAAACTATCTCGCTACAACTGCAATATATTGAAGTTGTTTTTAAGAAATAGAGGTTCAGTTCAGCGCACAAACACTCGGGAACCGAGCTAACGTGCTTTCCGTCCAGGTCCGTCGCATTATTTCTCACTGTATCATGACGGACCCCCTAACCTACAGCATACGTCACTTGCGCACAGTAGTATAACATTTATATTATTGTATATGTGTCGCACACACAGCCATCCCGAAAACTATGCCCATCTTCGTTGATGCACCCACGAATCCACAGGAAGACCGCCGAGGCTTTCCCACTCGGATTAAGTATCTGTACCTTGAACTGTAAACAGTTTGGTGTACACTCCAGAAAACGAGAACAGCTGATTGCCGATTTCATGGCCGCGGCCATGCGAGCCGACAAGGACAGCTCAACAGAGGAGCAATTTGAACGCGAATGTGGCGCTAATGGTAGGCGCAACAATTTGCGCTTCAAACGACGTAAAACAACAAAAAGTGAGCAGCGAGGATGCTTGCTTGCTCATTTGTCATTATTTGGGCCTGTAATCCACATCAGGGTTCAGAAAGGCTGCTAAATGCCGATGGCCGGCACAAGAAAAACGTGTTTGGAAGGTTTTTTGTCCCGTTGCGGTTCAAGCGAATATACGTTTTTTTGTGCTTCTTTCATCTCTTTTCTTTCTTTTTTTTCTTTATCGTTTTTTACTGTTGTCGGTTCGTTCCAGAGCCCTAGCTTGGAAAGCTGCTCCTGTTTAGTTTCAGTATAAATCGGAATGTGGGGGCAGGGGGAACAGTCCACCGCTCCTCGAGTTTTCACGGTGCTGCCTCTGCCCGCCCCTCCCCCCCCCCCCCCCCCCCCCCGAATTTTTCCTCCGAGGACCTCTTTGTATATGCCGTACTTCTCAATCTCTAACTCCATGTCCCGCAGTGCTCTCCTTCAGGTTGGGTTAGGTTGGCGATGATGATGATGTTTCAGGTTTTCTTGGCGCATAAGCAACGAAGGCCGGGTTAGGTTGGGTTAGGTTAGGTGCCAGCGACGAATCTCCATTCTGGAAAACCTGAAACGGTGCACTACAAACAAATCTCACCTCTGTCGATAATAATTTCAAGCATACAGATGAAAGATTCATCTCATATCTAAAACCGATTGCCAGCAATTCTGCTCTTTCTGTTCCACGAAAGACAGAAAAACAGCTTCATAAAAAAATACATCTTAGTGAATTATGGAAATTAGAATGCCAAAATACCTTGTAGATAAGGTTTTCCTCCACTCGCATACGCGTATGTGCGAAACTAATGTACACGTAGTCCTAGTTAATCCCACACAACCATCGATGTCCAGAAGACATCCTGAAATGGTCAAAATGTCAATGTCCGAAACTGACATAAATACGATGTCTTCTGAATGTGTATTAGCGATGTCCCTTGGGAAAATAAAGCCATACGTCATGCAGATATCCAACTGTCATCCTGTGGCTGATGTCTCATGTCATATCTGAATTTCCCATTGAAATCATGTGGTATGAATTCCCTAAGCAAGTGGTAAGTGTAATTCTCTTTCGACTTTCATGCCACATTAAAATACAATGTACGCAATGTATGGCAAAAAGACAAAATCGCTTGAATAAATGAAATCGATCCACAAACAAAAGTGTATGTGTCACATAATGGCTAAGCTCTATTGACATGCTACAGAAATATTTTAATAATTAGCCCAAGACTCATTTTATTTCTGATTACTTGATTTTATGTTTTACGTAGCCTTCCATATGGATCTCTTGGATGATTCATTCTTTCTGGCATAGAGCACGGTGTCTTGCCTGAATCGGATCGCACTGATCAATGATTTCACACTATGTGTCGTTCCAGACAGCACAACACAAGTACAACAGCATATTATAATGGTTAATGTCACGTGCATCGTCGTATGAACTGCCGGTTGTACAGTTCATTGGCGAATTTCACTGCAAGATTTCTGCAGTAACATCTATGCAGGCCAGTCGAAGTTACACGGGGATTGAAGCGTTCCTCGGGTCTGATTGTTGGCCGGCGTATTTTGTGAGATGAGACAAGTAAAAGGCTGTCAAACACTCTTCAGCACAGTTAGACAGCTCGGATATCAAGTAACTTCAGTTTTCCACAGCCTTAGGGGGAACTCAGAGAATTTTTCGCTTTATTAGGTTCCTGTGTAACAACAATCAACAATCAACAATCTATTTTCGAAACTATCTAAGCTGCGCAAACGTGTGTAAATAATTCATACACATAAAAATAAATAAATAAATAACATAATAAAACAAATACAATAATAAAATAAATATACAACCAAAAGTTCACGAAGTTTTGCACGCAACTGCACGTACTTTAGTAGGTTGCAAAAAATGATTATGCAATATGGTAGTTCCTGCGAGTCGTGAGCTTTCCCGGTCTTTCAAATCGAAACTAAACATAGCCACAGTGCTCTCATAGTTATACGCTACCAACAACAACTTTATTTTGGCTTTGGCGACCAAGTAGCATCGGCGTCAACTCGGAGTCTGTTTTCAACTTGAAAACGCCTGTTAGCGTGTTGGGTGTTGGCGTCTACGCAGCCCGTTGAATTGTGTTTCCTTCTGTCTTGCAACTTCTCAGACCCACGTGCTCTGACCGCATAAGAATGTGAACGGCTTTTTATTTCTATAGTGAGATGCTCCATTATACATTTTGTTCCTGAAGTCTTGCACGAGCTATGTTACGACAATGGGCAAGCGGTGTGTGTAGGACAGTTGATCTTCAAGTCGCAAGTCTGAACCAGCAGGTGCAGTAATCACCAGATATTTATCTATAGTTGTATGAACTGCATTCATGATGTGTAGTCGTGCACCGCTCAGAGCTCTTAAAATCTGTAGAACTTCCAACATTATCTTGCCATGTTTATCTGATGCCATTTGCAGTAAACGCCTATGTTCCCTGTACATACTTACGAAATACTCATTTACATCGCATAGTTTTAGTGCTACTCGTATTCTCTGCAACAGGAGCACTGTGGTACTGGTCAGTTATTTCCATTCAGACATTTTTGCTATGCAGAAACTGATCGAACTATAGGTGCCATGTGGTTACATGAGCTCAAATCCTGAGCCAAAAGTTTTCTGATTTTTTTTTTTTTCAAATTAGTTCAAAACTATTGGTGTCATTAAATTACATCAGCTCATGATGTCGAATACAATACATACAGGAAACATCATCAGAGCGCGAGGACACCATCAGTTGTCCGCATAGAACAGAAAAAGTCTCACTTTTGTGTTGCGTGAAGTCAGTGGCAATCTTTTTTGGTTAGTGCGATGAGCTTTTGGAACATTTCCAACTTTCAGGTTCAAGAGCTTGCTCGGCTTGGGTGCAGTGAAGTAAAGCAATCTGCACGAAAAATACTTGAGCACCATCTGACGGGCTGCGTTGCTGCAGAGTTCAGCTGCGTTGGTCAAAAGGGCAAGCGGAAGTTTGTGTGCAAATTTGTTTCAGTACAATTGCCTACTTAAACTGTACTTCCAACATTCCTTGATGACAGTTGCTATTTATACTACATGTTAGCTCCACACTGTAATATCTTCATATTAGGGTGGGAGCAATTTTCATATTTTTTGGCGTACCGAAGTGTCTGGGCTAGCTTGCTTCTATATTCCCGTTTTGGTGCTTGTAACTTTATTAACCTCCTGCGTTTCTCAGGGTACTCAACCATTTGTCTCGTAGATCTAGTTCCTCATTCAACGAACTGATGTTGACATGGTACATAGATAGCTCGTTGCCAGGTGATATACAGATGAGGTTCTTGTGTAGGAATGTAGAATATTCAATAAAATTACTATTCCCTGTGAACAGGCTTGTTCACATATGTGTGATGGAGTAGTTTGCATTATAAGATGTGTATAGAGGCTGCCCAGAAAACGTATCATTGAACTTTAATTTAAAAAAAAAAACTGCGCCACATAGAATCATGCGGTCAACGGCATTTGTTCTTACTAGGTTTTTGCCACCTTCTGATTTGCATGTCATGTAACGTAAGTTTAATTATATAAGTTTTTGCAAACTGAAATCGGAAATTTGCCAAGTAAAGGTCACTTTTTTACCCCGCTAATGCGAAGAGCGTGCCGAATTTACTCAAATTAATGATAATTAACAGGAATATTCAGGAGCTATCGTATCGGAAAAAAATAGCCGGAAATCATGCTCTAAGGAGCTCGCGGTGGATAGCGCGCCAAGAGTCTTTCAGCGGAATCATTGTCAGCCCGACGAAAGGAGTTTGGAAACCCAGCCCACACCGGCAATGTAGACATGGCTTATCGCGTCCAGCCTCGGCTGTGACCATAACTTCCCTCTCCCAATTCCATTAACTGTCACTTTTTTTACTACTATCACTCTGTTGGTTGGGTTTCCAACCTCCTTCCGTCGGACTGACAGCGATTGCGTTCAAAACGTCCTTGCGCGTTATGCTCCAGTGCCCGAGAAGCATCATGTTTGGCTATTCTACCCGACACGATAGATACTGAATATCAGTGTCAATTATCATGATTTTGAATAAATTCGGCATGCTCTTGTTGTTGGTGGGGTAAAAAAGTGACCTTTACTTGGCAAATTTCTGAGTTCGATTTGCAAAAATTTACGCAATGAAATATAGGTTACATGACATGCCATCAGGAAGTGGCAGAAACCTAGTAAGAACAAATGCCGTTGACCGCATGATTCTGGGTTGCGTAGTTTTGTTTATTAGAATTCAATGATACGTTTTCTGGGCACCCTGTATAGCATACGGGTGGACGGCGCGTATTGCATTAACGTCCGTGAATGCCCGGAAAAACATCCTGAAAATGTAACAAAGGACGCCGCCAGGATTGCTCAAATCTAGTCCCCGTCTGTTGCAATGGCGGTACGAATGATGTCCCATAGTATGTCATTCGGACAATCCAGGATATCTTATGGACATTTGATTGTCCCGTTGGTGGCATCATATGGACGTCCCCAGGACGTGCCTTGGTTGATTGTTTTATTTAAAAAAAACTCTATTAAAAATAGCTACGACCACGAAGTATGCATGCAGTATGACTTTGTGGCACCCCGTTTATTTTTTGTGCGTGTGTTTCAGCTTGGACAAATTTTTATAAAAAAGTCACGAGAGCGCGTCATTTTCACAGTTGAGTTCTACGGGCGCTTATCTTTTCCAAGAAATACTATAATAAGTAATAAGGATGACTAATCAATTAAAATTCATTAATTAACTCTAATAAGGACGTCTTGAACAAAAGCCAGATACCGATATGGGAGACTGTCCTAGTTGAAATCCACACCACGTTTAAAAATTTTGAAACACGTACGTGTATTAAAATATCCATCCCTGAATTTTGACATGCAAATGGGCCAAAACCGAAACCGCGGCAACTACCGTTTGGGGTGGTGGTCTAACCTCCCGTCCCGAGCACATCACTTCTTTGCATGCCACTGATGGTCTCAGTGACCACACGGCCATTTTCTTCGATATCTCTTCAAGTCGTCCAAATGTTCGTAAATTCAACGATGAAACCATATACGACTACGCTCGAGCTAACTTCCAAGCCAGCAACGAGGGTCTTGAAGCTGTGTATGAAAATTCATTTCATGGCACCTCGCCTCACTCCATTGAGGATAACTGGCCCCTCTTTCGTGACAACATAAACTACCTTACCGAGTACCATGTTCCAAAGATAAGAGTGAAATCTTATGATCACAATCCTTGGTTCACGAAAAGTCTCAAAATCTTGCTAACCAAGAAAAAGCGTTTATTCAGGAAGGCAAAGCGTCTTGGCGGCGACGTATCATGGGCTAAATTTCACTACTGTGAACGGGAACACAGGCGCTCGATCAAAAAAGTGAAACTTACATTCTTTACCATCGACCTCAAGTCTCTCTTGACGAATAAACGAAAACAGTTTTCGAAAATTTTATCTCCGCCAAAATCCCACTTTATCAGTCTAACTGACACCCGCCGACAGCGACTGCGCAAACGCTTTCGCTTCCTTCTTTTGATCCGTTTTCAACACCGATAACAGGTAAACTCCATTATCAGTAATCGCCTCCTCACCTATGGTCCCCATTCATATCAGCACTCATGGCATTTGTAAAATCATTGAGTCACTTAAGCTGCCGCCAAGTGCTGGTCCGGACTCTATTAACCCGACGGTTCTATACAACACGAGATCTATTTCCAGCAAGATTCTATGTTGCATATTTACTCAGTCACTCCAAGATTCTGCTTTACCGCAGGACTGGAAGACGGCGAAGATTGTTCCTATTCACCAATCAGGCAGATGCCACATCGTTAATAACTACCGCCCCATTTCACTCACTTCTATAGTATGTAAAATTCTCGAATGCATACTCCAACGTAGTTAAGTACCTTGAAGAAAAATGCTTCTTCTATCCCTTGCAGCACGGGTTTCGAAAGCTCTTTTCATGTGAAACTCAATTAGCCAGTTTTGTTCACGACATCTTTCTCCACGCGGACAATAATCATCAGACTGACCCCGCTTTCTTAGACTTTCGCAAGGCCTTCGATATGGTGCCGCACTCTAAGCTTCTATACAAACTCTATCTGCTTAACCTCGACCCGTATGTCGTCCGTTGGATAGCTCAATTTCTGACTAATCGTACGTTATTTGTTACTTGCAACAACCACCTATCCCCAAATGTACCTGTGCTTTCTGGTGTCCCTCAGGGTTTAGTCCTCGGCCCTCTCCGTTTCCTTATCTGTATAAATGACCTTCCTTGAGGCACATCTTCCACGATTCGTCTCTTTGCTGACGACTGTGTAGTGTACAGGCAAATCGTCTCTCCTTCTGACCAACTAACCTTACAAAGCGACCTTTCACTAATCCGGCGTTGGTGCAATGAGTGGCAAATGCCTCTGAACATTGCAAAGTGTCGCATTTTGTCGTTTTCTCGAAGACGGGTCTCCTGTCTTCCTCCCTTCCTCTACACTCTATGTGATACCACATTAACCCGAGCAGATTCTTACAAATATCTTGGAATCCACCTTTCCTCCAACCTAACTTGGAATGAGCACATCAACCACATAATAACTAACACTTCTCGCTCCCTAGGCTTTGTTAGACGCACCCTCAGGTTGGCGCCCTCCATCATAAGCTCCTAACCTCCACGGCTCTTGTACGAAGCAAGCTGGAATATGCATCACCTATTTCGGACCCTCCCCAAAAGTATCTCTGCGACGCCATAGAAGCCATCCAGAATCAGACTGCCCGTTTCATTTCCAACGACTACTAATTCGATACCTCTGTAACCGCATTAAAATCAAATCTTAATCTCGACTCACTCGAACATCGTCGCCGTCTTGCCAAGTTAGCCCTGTTCCATAGGTTCTTTTTCATCTTGCCACCGCACCAATCGCCCATCACCCACTCGAGTGTCATTTTTCCTCGCATCGACCACACTAATAAGGTCACACGCTTTCATTGTAATGCCAATGCATTATCCAGATCATTCTTTTGTTCAACTGCCATCGAATGGGACAACCTCCCATCACCTCTCGCAACTATTATCGACCATGCAGTATTTTGTAACACCCTCTCCCATTCACGCCACCCACAAGACCACAACGCTTGTATGTCAGTTGCTATGAATGAATGAAGTTGTCAGTATGCTTGTTTTTCTCCTCCCCCTTATTATATTTGTTAATTATCTGTACTTATGTGAACGAACTCCCTGTTTCACGCTTTAATACTCGTTTTCATATAAGTTTGTACTTTCGTCGTTTCTTTATTTTTCTGTTTACTTACTGCTAATTGTGTTGTTCTTTTTTGCTTGCTTGTTTGTTTCTATCAAATTGCTGTAAATGTATCTTACGCTCCAGTTCCCAACTCCCATGTAATGTCCCCCGGACCCTTGGGGTTCTCGAAATAAATAAATATGAATGTTATACTAGAGCGCGCAAGTAGCGTCTGATGTAGGTCCACGGTCTCGTCACGATACAGTGAGGAATACAGCGACACACTTGATTGAAAGCATTGCTGCGAGTTAGCTTGTTTCCCGACTGATTGTGCGCTGAACTGAACTTGCATTTTTGTTAAACAACTTCAATATAATGCAGTCGTAGAGAGATAGTTTCCTTGGTTTTGTGGCATATTGCGCTCACTTTATCTGCTTTCTCTTGGGCCCCGTTTAGGCTATCGCGGCCTCAATGGGGGTCCTGACACATGGTTTGGGAAACACTGAGGCATACTGTGTATTGTTAAATGTGACATGTTGTAGTGTACAGAAGCCAGCTTCACTGTTGTATTGTTTCTTCGCATGGTTACTTCTTCAACGTTACTTGAATGAGGAATGCGGAGAATGAGGAAATGTATGTCTTGCATGTTCTGGATGTTCTCTAATTGCTGACCCGTGCTCTTGGGCTAAAATCCAGCAACTACACAAAAAGATTAACGAATGCAGAACAGGAGACAGAAACACAGACACAATGACATGAGTGAGATCATGATATGCTGTCAATTTTTTGTGTGTCCCTGGTTCTACATCTTATGAACATGTGCCACATTGCCAGCACCCTTTCACTCTAGCTACGAAGAGAGCCTCTCAGTAACAAAAATGCAGCTTGTCAAATGCATGTAAACAGTGCTCACATTTTTGGGGGTCTTCGCTCATCTAATGTTTATGGCAGAAAATGCTCCTCTAGTTCACATGGCGTACTGAATATGAATGTGCTCCACAGCCACAAACTACATTTGAAATTAGCATTGCAGTATGTTTATCGGCACACATGAAATTACCCTTCATAAGTGCATCATGCAAGCTCATTGATTCTGATGCTACTTGCTCATGAAATAACATGGGGTGGGGTGAAAGACACTGGAATCACATGTTGCGTCACTAGCAGTGCCGTACTCACTCAGCAGTGACATGCATGACAAGTAGTGATTTTTCACTGAAGCCTGCAACTCAACGATGTAATTCACATCTTTATTGCAGAAAAAGTACACTCTAAATCAGGTAACGCATATGTAACGGTTAAGTACCGCTTGGCCAAGGGGTACATTTTTAAAAAAATGTACCTCTTAAAATTAAGAGGTACATGCGCCCTCACATGCGGTACATGTAACGGATAGCGCGCAGCGATTTAGGCCTACCCGTCGGGGTGGTTCCCCTCCTCCACAATATATTAACAGCCCCAGGAAGCTACGCTGCACGATAAATATAACAAACAAATACCTTTATTCGAAAATTATATCCATTTCAGGATTGATGCTTGTCCATCGCGAGCGTGCATTGTCATGATGCACAAACGCCGAACACACGGGGCACAACGTATATGGATGAACGATGACCACTGCGTCTCTCCTTCACCACTGCAGCTGCTCTGTGGTCACGCTTCTTTATCTCTTCCACACCTTTGGATAGCTGTTCTTCCCCAACTTCCGTTTCTTCCACAGAACGTAACACCAACCACAGTAGACGATTGACTCACCCATTTACGACATCGCTTGACGTAACCTAGGAGAAAATACAATGTAAAAAAAATCCAACAACCGAAATAGCTTGCCTGAAAAACATGCCTACTTGCTTGTGTAATCGAGGTGTAAAATGCACTCTCGGCTCCTCTAATTCACGCATCAACGTTCGTGCATGAAGCACAAAGTTCGTTGTCTCCGTCCCTCAGTCGTTGTGTCCAGCCTGCCGGTGATCAGGACCACTGGGAATCAGAGCGAAGATGAACGAAAATGCATCGTGAAGACGAATAATTACTTCAGAGATATAATACGCACCTTAAATGACTTCAATCTTGAACGCGTCGAACGAATTTCTTCCAAGACCGAGCAGACTCGTCCTCGCTCCCCGACGTTTCAAAACAAACTGATTTGCAGCGGTTGCAAGAAACGAATTCTTCCAAAACATGCGATCCCTCAAGGTCATGGGTTCTAGTTATTGCACTTCTTTGACAGAATGATAGTGCTGATCCATTACGGCACTGCTGCATAAGGGAATTTATAGACTGGTATTCGGAATCACACGAAATATTTTTGCAGCGCATGGATATCGTGAGAAGGCGTTCGTACTCATGCGCTGGAAACATGCGGTACACATGAGGTGCAGCTGCTATAGATCGCGCTTAAAAGGTACCTAGCGGGTACGGATGGATCTCGGAGCCCTTGTACCGTTTGAATTTCGCAGTGGTCGCGGACTGTACCTGCTGGTTGAGGACTGCACCTCATGTGTACCGCCTGGCCCAGGTGCGGGTCCTCTTTCATGCGGTGCATATCGGGTGTCGAATTTAGAGTGTAAGCACATGTTTGTTATTACTTGGTATACAGTTGAAACTGGTTGGTTGGTTGGTTGGTGGTTGGTAAAATAACAAAGGGAGGTAACTTGAAACTTGTTAATGTGATGACGGTCATTCTCGTTGATTTTGGCAATGAAACCATTTTAGCATAAAAACACTATGAAAAGTAGTAAATTGAGTGAGACATTTTAAATTGCCTGTTTTCCTATATATTTTCAATGCTGACATACATCAGCTTGTTTAACTGT
Source organism: Ornithodoros turicata (assembly GCF_037126465.1). NCBI lineage: Eukaryota > Metazoa > Arthropoda > Arachnida > Ixodida > Argasidae > Ornithodoros > Ornithodoros turicata. The sequence continues at coordinate 174,980,934 of NC_088201.1, forward strand.
CAGTCTGAGCTAGTCCAGCCAAAACCAGCAAGAGATGTAGCTTGACTCTCTTAAATATCACTGAAAAAAAAATTGTGTGCATTGTTTAGACGATGCATATATCGAATGTAAATCATCATTTTGTTTTCTTGAACAATGGGGGCACATTAAACTGTGCCGAAATACGAAGTTGTCCCTTACGAGCTTCCTTCTGACATCTACATATACATCATTTGTGCGCTTTCCTTGCCTGGTGTTGGAGGGGAAGCACGGGTCTGCCATCCCAAAGGGCATGTAGAACGAGAATAAATCTGGTGACGTGGTGAGAACTCATGAACGGAGCACATTTTGGGTTAAGTTGACGATAAATTTCTGACAAATTAGCATTCTTGAAGGAGCCTCAGATTATTTATGCTTGTAACTGATTGCTTGTGATTAGCTTCACATAAAAATATGAAGCTGATCTATATCCATTGTTTAACCAAGTGTTTGAGAATATCAAGCACTTGCAAAAAATTACTTTTTTTTTTCAGATAGTATATTCACATATACGTCGTCTAGAGAAATCTTCCCTTATTTGTATAAATTGTCCTCTCCTGCAACATATTGAAAATATACAGGTTTATTTTTCTTTAAAAAATAAAGAAAATTGTGACCATAATGTGCTGCAGCTTGTTCGTCAGTTGAGGCCATCTAGGAAGCAAAAAAAAAAAGAAAAAAAGAGAGGGTTAAGATAAGGGTTAAAATAAGATGCCTTTGTGGCTCTCTCCTGCGAAAATCGACATTCTACTTTTCCATTTTGAGAACCTACAGGTGTATTTGTTCTTACGCAAGAATAATGTTTCGTCAGATCATTCATATCCCATCTGTATGACGCTATAGCACACTTTGAACAAATTTTGCATTCAACTGTTCTGCCTAGTTCTACAGATTAGTTGCAGTCGCTGCTTCATAACAGCTTTGTCAACGTTTATGATTGTTTTCACATACCTGAAATCATCTCGAAAGTGAACAAATCTCATCATTTCAAGGGCATGCCCTCTCCTATAGCATGTTCAGAATCTGCTGGCATGTGTTTTCTGGAGATCTTATAGCATCAGCTGACCATATTGGCTCAGATCATGTCAGAATGCGATATAACAGCTTTTATAAACAATTTATTATCATCTCGCGTGCCCTTCAACCACAACAGAAAAAAAAAAACCCACAGTCTTTCTTTCAGTGGAAATAGGTGTCTTTGCTGCATTAACAGAAGGTGGCTCAAAGTAATACTACCTCCTTGTGGCCTGGGTGGAGCATGCCTCACTGTGCTTTATGTCCAGTAATTTCTTCTCCAACCGTATCTCTTTGGCAGTGAGCCACAACGTATGCAGTCTTCAAGCTTTCTTTCACCAGGAAGAACAGCTTACAGCTCTGCAGGCATCAGAATATCTGCACGCAATAGGGGGCTACAGTGTAGCCCTATAGGTGCCAACGTTTTAAATGGTACTGCGAACGCAGTCATACTACCCTTTATCACGGCACAAAGCAATTATGTCAAAGTCATGCTTGTGGAGGCAAAGCCATGATTGCCAAAGCCAAAGAGGCAAAGTGATGCTTATGGAGGGTTTTATTATGCCCTGCTGCTCAGTGTATGGGGGGGGGGGGCTTCTTTTTTTTTAGCTGGAACAAACAAATAAAAAAATCTGAGGAAAGAAATATGCCACCTTCAGTTGCCATCGACCAAGCAAACTAAGCCAATAATGATGGTTGTTATTCACTCTGCTATGTGATTGTGTTCATGTTAATTCACCTGTTTGGTACTGTGGTACCAGCTAGCTTCCTTGTAGTGTAACATATATGTGCCCGCATGGAGGACAAAGAGGAGGAATTAGCTAGTCTGGCGTAGGAACTCTCACACTGGCATAGCTGGTCACAAAGAAAATGTGGGCCATACATCACATAAAACACTAATACCAGTATATTTTCAGCGACCACTGGTTAATTTCTAGTAGGTGCGGTGCATATAGCGTGTCCATGGACTCATTTTTTATACTTAGAGAAATCATATTTTTGCAGTTACAATGGATGACAACATCTTCTACATCCGAAGTGGATGTACTAATTTGGTCTCGTTGAATTATTGGAAATAGAAGGTCGGTGCAAATGCAACGTCGGTTTCCCTATGTGCCGCTATAGTTTTCAAAAGTATGCTCGTGACCATTTAGTGCGAGGACATGGCCCCGAAATAATGGTTGTGTGAGAGTAAGTCTCGGAGCGTTCTTTTTGCCTTTTCACTTGAACGTGAGGAAGAAACAAGGCTGCAGAACTGCAAGCAGCACATTTAATGTAATGTCGTGCAGGATGCAAGTTTTACAGCGATTTTATATTTCAGCACAATATTTATAAGCTGTAAAAATAGGTGCAAGGGTACCATACAATGAAGTAGCTGGTACCGTAAATTTTAGACCTCTTCTTGGCATGGGTGCTTGGCATAAAGAGTGACCTGCTGATAAACGTACTTGGGGATTTCTGAATGTGAAGATCATAGGAGAGAAACGAAGGCAAACAAATTCAACAGAGGGTGCCATTCATTTCTCACACTTCTGAGTTCAGTTACTTATGGCGCTTGGTTTTCTTCAGTTCCGACATTTGATAACCAGAATTTGCACTGTATATCCACGCGAAAAAAAATGATACAAAAATTTTTGTGAAAAAATTTCATGGTTTTATAAGACCTTGAAAATGGCATTCTTCAGTTCCAGGGTATTCAAATACCAGTGAAAACAAAGTGCTTGAAGTATTATGTCTAGATACATCTTTTGCAGCTTTTGCATGGCAAATCGTTGTCTAGGAAGGTGCGCGAATGAATGTGGATGTTCCTGAAATTAGAGTCTTATTTCGTTACATTTTGAGATTACCGTATGCTGGTTACAAACAATTAAGGCACCTCTGCTGACTCAAGTTATTCATCCCAGAGAAAATAGTTTTTTCTTCCAAACAAACAAACAGTTTCTTCACAATCATATGCAGCTTATTTGCAGAAATGCATTTCGAGAGTCCGTCCGGTACCTGTTCCCTGCGGTTATCAGAACGTAGGCTCACAAGGAAAACCACAGGCAGGTTCCGATTTCACGATTCTACGGTTCTGAGGCTGGAACACACACAAACACATACAGACGGACAGACACAACACATCCACACGGTATCAGAATCAGGCTTTTTCGTCGATCGTCACTTTTCAACTCTACGATTTCACAACCAAGGCAGCCCTTTAGGAGAATGGCGATGTTCGCGACAATGTTCATAATATAGCAGGTGTCCACCATAGCTGGCACCAACACAGGGAACTCATTTGGTGACACGACACGAATTTAGAGTTCGACATACTCAAATTTGACAGGCGAGCAGCAGAACAAATCATTAACTGCAGTGTCAACAGAATCCTGATAGCCGGCGGAGAATACAGTAAACGATTCGTCCAGACTCGGTACTCTCGTTCCCAGCCCACTGCAAGAATCCTCACCCTGCGGGGAGCTATTTTGATACGCGGGAGCCAAAAGCCTTCGGTGCTCTCAGGCTGTCGTGCCTCTCGACCAATCAGAGACGATTTATTTTGAAAGTTTGAATCTGAAGCGTATGTATCGCAAAAGTTTATTTTTACGGCTTTATATTTACACCGTATATTTTTTCGTGATTTATTTCGAGGAGTTTATTCTCGAACTTTATTTTGCGAAGTGTAAACCAGAGTGATCCCGATGGATGCCCCAGATGTGGTTTCGATCAGTCCTCGTAGGACCAGTGCATCTTATATGGTTGCGGCTGCTCTCCTCCTCGCATTGCGGCGGTGTCGTCTGTACTTTTTAGTTGGCACATCGCATATGACAACGATGTGAACCTCCTTGACGTTGAATAAAACATTAGTCTAATATGTAATTAGTGCTCTTTGCGTCCTGGTCCGACCTCTATATGACGGCACGACGACCCAGATTGGGATTCAAACGCTGAAACCTCCCATACTGGACGTGACTCACTAACCACTAGACTAATTGGTATTTCGCCCTCACACATGGTCTCTCTAACGTTTTTTTTTTTCGTGATGTTATTGTCTAAACACTCCTAAACATGTATAAATGCGTTAGAAAGAGTGAGATGAAATGGTGTGTCCTGCATCGACTTCAATAACACGGGTCGTGCGTCTTTCTTATCGCGGGATGCGTGTCCAAGCATACTAAGACATGTCCAAACACGTTCAAGGACATTATAGAGAGCGAGAGGAAAAGGGTTACTATAAATGTGGAAGCTACGCTTTGAACGTCAATTTTGTATGGACTATTTTACGGGGCGAGTTCTCTCACGCGGAGACGTTTTATTTTTTCGGCGTTCTCTTCGAGGTTACAAAAAACATGAATATACAATTTTTCAAGCTGTATCGCTTAGACATGCGTGTGACTACGTATATACAAAACGCCCGCACGCTTCCACGAGGCCCGCTTAAGCGCTTAATAAGGCGAAAAAGTCGATTGAATACACTTGTAGTTATACTCGTCCACTAGTAAAGTAAACAGTATGATGTTCTACGGAGGTTTGCTTCGATGGAAGGGAAGCCCGTAACTGTCGAGAAACACGGCTGTCCCGTCGTAGTTTTCAGGTGGAACACAGAGTACTGGCCGTGCTGTTTTCGCTTTTCCGTATTGATGAATGCTGGGTTTACGTAAGACGGGTGTACCCTGTTACCCACTCTTAATAATACAACTTTTGAAATCCACGCTAATAAATCCATCCTTCAAAATCCAACCCTTTCAAATTCACGCTGCCAAAATAAATCACAATGTGTCTATGCAGTCCAGTGTTAAGCATGGTTTTACGTGAGAAAATCAGTGTTTAAGAGGGTCACACTCCAGCATAACGAGTCTTTATGCAATTCTGAGTCGTATTCAGCATGTATCTCTCAATCATTCATTAATTTAATTAAGTTACAGGTGTAAATAACTGCGCGCATGAATACTAGGAAAACAACGCTTCAGCGGTTCAGGCCGTTCGGCTACCATTGGGGACGAGGCTATTTGAGAAAATGGAGTAACGACGGAGCCGTATGTTGCGGGATGTGCTGCATAAAAATGATAATCACTGCAAGCTCTAATAAAGCATATGTTTCTTCTGCCGATTTCGTCAGGTATTTTTCAGACGTGTAACGACTTGGTGTGCTAACGCGCGCGTGCAACTCATGAAGGAATTCATGGGTGAAGTGACATTGATGCAGTCGTAGCTGTTCTGGACAGAAAATCGGGTAGTGAAAAATGTCCAGGATGAGCAACATATAAAATGTACCGCAAAACTGCTGTGTCGACCATTTGTCACGGCGGTAATCACGTAAGCATCATGTAAACGTCCCTTGCTTTCCTCTGCCTCAGCCTACGAAGAACCGCTAATGTTATGTTTGATGAGAGCCGCGAAAAGTGGTTCAGCAAGGTAAAACTGTGCCGGGAACACCGTCACGTGAGGGAGGTGTTTAATTAAATCACAGTGAAAGATAGCAAGGGACTGTTACTGGTCATGTAGACAGCAGATCTCGTTCACCAACACATCAATGGATTGTATAAATAGTCTTCCTGTCAATGGACAACTGACATTTTCCTCCCGTCTATACTGAGCAATGTTGACCCACAGCTTGGTTTCTGGATGCCACAAAACACTCCTCGCAAAGATGGTGCACTGTGACTCATGGACTGTGACTCAATGGGGCATTTACAGCTCAGTGTCATTACCATACATGAGGCAAGTTGACTCTCTCAGATGCTTTCACCGCAGCGCTGTAGAAGACCCAGAGTATATCCTTTGTCATTGGCCACACTACCGAGCTTTCCCAACTGCCATTTTCGGATCTCTCAATAATCTGAACTCCTGCCCCTCTCTAAAATTGATTGGCCTATGGTTAAATTGAGCCCACGAATGCCTGCCCTCAAAGCTCTTTTGGCAATTTTGGACTCCATGGGACATTATTTCCTCCCCACATCACAAGCAGCTATGAGGTAGAGTATTGCCCCAGGCAATGAAACTCCCTGTCCATCTCAAAATAAAGTTGATGGACAGCATCTGCAACTTCTGCGAGGTGGTTTAAACCACTCTTACAACTACATGTTATGTGTAACCTAGGAATGTCGGTATGTGAGTGGCTAGCTTGCCACAGTACCACAAATAGGAACACAAATGGCTGGTAAATCTGCTACAGAATCTGGGCCAAGACGATGAGCACTTGGAATCATCACAGTTTTTGGTACCCTCAAATTTTGTCAACTTCTGAATTACTTGTAATTATGCTGCAGCTACATAGGCCGCAGTTAAAATGCTACTCACAATTGGCAAAACGTCATGCTAGCACTCAATTTTTTTACAAACTTTGGTTTGTGATGTGATGAATGTCTCGGTGACTTCCATAGGCCCGGTTCCACCAACTCTGGTTAACTGAACCAAGATCAAGGGTTGCCAATTCTTCAACTTAACAGACAGTTCTTTTTTTTTCATCGGTGATGTGGTGAATATTTCAGTAATAATAACTCCTTTAGTGAAGCAGCTAGTTTAATGACCGTTCATCTTAGTTCAGATGCTGAAAAGGATGGTGAAACTGGGTCATAATGTAGCCTTTGTGTTGTGGTGTTGTGCAATTGTTTTTCAAGGGATTCAAACTACAAAAAAGGTTAATAAAAAAAATCTTGGCATACCTACCTATACATACATGTCCCGGACAGCACGTCAGAAACTGAACAGAATATAAATGTCATCATGACGTTGGTAGACAGACTGATACGGAAACAAATCGGAAGGGGAGGGCTGAATTCCACGAATGGGCACTTGTTCGCTGCCTCCTCTTGAAAGAAAAGTAGGACCGAAAGTCGCGTGCTCTTTCAGAGACCAGCGTAATCCCCTCAAGACCGTGCCTTTTAGACGTGAACTCGTCCTCCCTTGCTTTGAGCGTAGCCCAACTGTATCAAACTGGTGGCACTGTTGAACAGTATGATGTCATTTGTATTTATGATGAACAGTATGATGTCATTTGTACCGTTTCCAAACCGTTTCCAAGGCACTTTGTACAATTGTTTTGTATGCCGGCAGTGTCTGCGAAAGGTAGTTTTCGTGTCCACTTCAAGAAGACATTTTTTTAAGAGGCTTAGAGGATGCGTAACTAATGTGTGATTTCCACTAAATATCAGAAGAGAGGTGCACACCTAAATACCTGAAACCCTCAACTCAATTAATTGTATGATCAAAATTACATGGGAATATATTGAGGTTTGTCTTGTTCACAAAATATATCATTGCACAATCGGCAAAGTCCATCGGTAGTTGCCATGGCCGACATCAATCATAAACACTGCAAACCACTCATTGAGCATAGTCAGTCCGCGGTACGGAAAGTCAAACGCGTCATTGCGCATTGTGAACATGGCCATGCAACAGTGCTTGCGGCTTTGCATTTCTCACTGTTAGCAGAACGGAAGTACGCAGTGGACCAGTCGTTCGAAGAACCGAACCAGAGAAACACCGTCTTCTTTATCATGCATGAGACAAGTAAGCAATTTCATTTTGTGACAAAGAAAAAACCCCTCGCGCCACGAAATAGGCAGTGATACTGATGATGATGAGTGATTAACCAGACGCGGGATATTCGTACACCAACAAAACCCCCCGACGCGTCGGTTAATCATTTAAGAAGAGAGAGTCCAAAACCAGTTGTGCACATGACGTTCTGTGCATGAGAGACTGGCTTGGTTAGTGTACCTGCGATCACCTTGTCTGTCGGGATACACTGAACCAAGAATTCCTTGTTATCTACTTCGTTGCGTGCGTAGAGATACTTCAAGGCAATATGTTTTGGGTTTTCCATACTGGGTTTTCCATAACTTTGGTAGCTGACTGACTACCACAGTTGAGCTTTAGTGCTCCAGAGCTGTATTTTCCGAGACCGAGTTCATGTAAGAACATTTTCAGCCATTTTCCTTCTCGCATGGTTTCCACAATAGCAACATACTCTGCTTCACATGTTGACAAAGCCACGAGTTTCTGTTTACACGACCTCCAGCTGATGGCTCCCCCCGAGAAAACAAACACGTAACCGCTTCTGGATTTGCCTTCATTTTGCTCATTCCAGCTAGCGTCGGAGTACCCGATCTGGTTGTCTGCACGAACTGAGTAGTAAGGCCAGCGTCTCGTGTTCCTTTCAGGTATCGCAGTATCCGCTTCGCCAAGTTCCAATGCACTTCCCAAAAACAGTTATTGAATTGGCTCAAGAAATTCGTTGCAAAAGCAATGTCAGGTCTAGTTCCCTGCACCAGGTACATAAGATGGCCCACAAGACTTTGGTACGGTACGTTTAGTTCCTCTTTGTTCTCCTATGTTTCCTTTTTGTCGTCCTGCGCTTCGTTCTGTAGTAGAGCTTTCCAGTTTGAAGCGTCCATTGGTGTTTTCACCGGTTTACACTCTTCCATGTGGAACTCCTTGAGTATGTCATCTACCTGTTTTCTTTGACTGAGTGTCAGCGTCTTTGCCTTTTTGTCTTGCTGAACTTCTATGCCTAGTATATACTTGGGTTCACCCAGGTCTTTTAGGTCAACGTTTTTTGCAAGTTCATCAATGGCGTCCTGCAATGCTTGCTGCATGTTTGCGAACATGATCATGTCATCGACGTAAACACTTAGAATGACTGTCACGTTTCCTCTTCACCTCTTCAGAGAAGGTCCTGTCTGACTCCAACCGTTTAAAGCCTTGTTTAAGCACACTTGCGTCAAATGTCTTATACCAAGTTCTTCCTGACTGTTTCAGACCATAGATTGATTTGTAAACCAACAACCCAATCAACTTGCAAACCAACTCATTTTCATGGTTTCCAGCGGATTGTTCCATGTACACCACTTCGTCCAATTTTCCGTGAAGATAGGCAGTCTTTACATGAAGTTGTCGCATAAACATCCCCTCTTCAATTGCGAGTGCAAGAAGTAGACGCAAGCTGGTTAACTTCACCACTGGAGAAAAAGTCTCAAAATAGTCGATCCCGTGAACTTGTGAGCTGCCCACTGCCACGACGCGTGCTTTATATTTTTCAACCGTGCTAGTGGGCCCTCTTTTTATGCGAAAGACCCAATTGGACTTGACTACTTTCATACTCGGTTCTTTCTTCACAAGAGTCCAAGTGCCCATTTTATGCATTGAAGAAAGTTCCTCTTCCATAGCCTGCTTCCATCCTCGTCGCTGCTGTGAGGCAATTGCTTCGTCATAACTACAAGGTTCTTGAAGATCTGCCTCGACCAATTCACAGTAGCTCTTTTGCGATGAATCTATTTGTATTCATTGGGGGATCTTTCTTTCCCGAGTAGATTTCCGTGGTTCAACTACTGGTGCTTGCGGGCTTTCAGTTTCGTCCGTGGAATGGTCCTTTTCATCTCGGGAGACAGAGTCGACGTCCTCGGAAGCCTCGTGACTTAAGTAAGTAATGTGCGTGAGGAGCGAGTCATCTTGCGGAGATTTCAGCAGTTCGCAACCCTGTCTGTCCTCTTGAAACTTTGCGTCTCGACTAAAGATTTTTTTTCCATTCAGTGTCGTAAAATCTATATGCCTTTCGATCGTCGCAGTATCCAATGAAAATTGCGGGTTGAACCCTAGGATTCAAGTTGGTTCTGTTTCTTGGAGGCACCCAAGTATAAGCCACGCATCCAAATACCTTGAAGTAAGATATGCTTTGCCTTCGTTTCGTAAAAAGTTCTTCCGGGATGCCGCCGTTAACAACTTTGCTACTGGAACGATTCCTGACGTAGGCCGCTGTATTTATAGCCTCTGCCCAAAATGACTACTCTCTAGAGAGCTGGCCTCAGATTTTCCCTCTCCGTCGCGCGCCCCGCCCACCCAGATCGCGCCGATGGGAGGACGCGTGGGCGGCGTCGGCTGAGTGCCATCTGGGGGCAGAGGTTCGAACGTAGACGGAGACGTGGTTTTGGCGATGCTACATCCACTGGGTCGTTCCATCCACCACGGCCATGAGTTGGTCCGGCCTCGGTGGCTCAGTCGGTAGCGTGTTCGTCTTCTGATCCCGAGATCGCGGGTTCGAACCCGGCCGAGGACGCCAGCAACTTGCAGGCACAAGGGTACAAGTTGCTTAGACACGCCGTCTTCCGCGAGGGACGTTAAATACGGGGTGCCGTGTGGTGAGCTTTCATCGCACGTTAAAGAACCCTCAGGTGGGCAAAAGCAATCCACAGACCGACCGCTGTGGCGTCGCTCATGATCTCAGTTGTCTCGCGACGCAAACACCCAATTATTATTATTATTATGAGTTGGTCCAGAGATGGCACTGCTCGATCTGTCAACCCAGAGCCGTTTATAGAGAGAGTTTGGCCATTGGGAGGAGCCGAACTTAAAGCGCGTCATGCGACGTCACGGCTGAACGACCTCCCTCGTCGTGCTCTATTGTTATGCAGTCGTCAACCGGTCGCCGACGCCATATTGATGCTGATCGTTGTTTACAATTCAAGGGGAGAAGACACGTGCGTCCTTCTTCCTTCGAAAGCCTTTCGTCCTTGAACTCTTTCTGTTCGGCAACAAAGGCCCCCTTATCACTTGCGCTAGTGGGTCATAAGCCGGTTATTCCTGTACATTACATTCAACACGGCCACGAAGGTGTCGACCAGCTGGCGGACAGCATCAATATGGCACGGACTAGATGGCTGATAAGCGGATTCCGCTCAGATTCAGACTTTTCGGGCGGCGCAACGACGACTCTGACGTCAAAATAAGCTCCTCCCATGAGGCGGCAAAAGATCAAAGAATGGCCAAACTCTCCCTATAAATGGCTCTGTGTGAACCTAGGGATGCTCGTTCCTTGGGACTGTGAAAATGGTCGGCGATAAGTACTGAGTCATGATCCCATTTGTGTCGCTCTTTTTTTCTTCTTCTTTTCTTTTTTCGTGAAATGAATTGACAGGCTCCTGTGTTCGCTTGTTTTTGCTTTTAATAAACGCTTCATGATTGGTGTCCTTGAGCGATGCCCGCGTTTGTTTGTTTTTGCTTTTAATGAACGTTTTATGATGGCTTGATTCATTGCCTGTTGTTAGGCGCGGACTTTGAATGGCGCGTTTGCGGCGTCCTTGAGCGATGCCCGCGTTTGTTTGTTTTATTAAACATATGGAACACGCGTTGTTAGAGTGATCTTGATAAGACGTCCGCGGAATCGTTGCGCACGTGTTTGGGTGATAGTAGGGCGTTCTTTGGCGTGTGTGTGTGTGTGTGTGTGTGTGTGCGCGCGCCTTCCCTTTTATTGAGCATGTCATGCGATTCGTGTGCGATGCGCTGTGGACTGGGACGCGGGCGGTGAGAGGTATACCCCGTTTTTATTTCTTTGTCGTTCCGCGGGACAAGCGTCATTATGAACTGTTTCCCACGGCGTTTTTTTTTCTCTGTTTCATACCCCCTTTTTGTCTTCACTGTGTCATGCGACACGTGTTGTTACGAACGGAATATGATGAGATGCCATGCCCGTGCCGTTTTTGTGCGTATGTTTAGATAATGCCGACAGAAGACACTGGTTCTTTCCCAACTTTTACTGAACATGATGCCACACATGTTGTTACAGAAGGACTTTGACGCGACGCCCATGCCGTTTTTGTGCGTATGTTTGGTAATGCTGGCTAATAACGAAAGAAGACTACTTTTTTGGTGTTTTCTTTCATTAAACTTCCCCGCGCGCAAACAGCTTTGGGATCATGTATCAACGTCAGTCATACGGTCACGGTCCGCCATTCTGAATTCCCTTGGAAGGTGGCTACTCTCCGGTCACGTGACGGGCGAAGCGCATACGTCAGTGAGTTAATGCGGTCTAAATAAAAAAATAAAGAAGAAAGAACGCTTCCCGATTGAAAAATCGCCAGAATTATTCTGGTGTTTCCTGATGTTCCTGGCGTTAACACTACACTCTTTTGATGTTTGTAATGTGCACATCAAAAATTTCTGGCGTGACACCAGGGTGATTCGGGTGCTCTCGAATTCTCCTGATGTCAACACCAGAGTGGACTACTACGACACCAGAATGATTCTGGTGCCTTCTAGAATGCTTGGTGTGCGCACTAGACAGACGTAGTGTTTTGGTGTGACCGTTAGAGCGGTCTGGTGTGGTTCACAGACACCAGACCTACAGGCGCCAGGGTGCGAGCACTACACGTTGTTACCATGAAAACCGCTATTTACAATGATCATGAGTTCCTTAGTGCAGCTTCTTTTCCAAACGAATGATAATTCGCATCGCAAATAATTCCCGCGAGTATCGAAATTGACACGCTTTGCGGCTTTCACTCGAGTTTGAAAACGAAACTTTACGCTCTCGTTGTCACATAAGACAGCGACAGCGCCATCGGCATTAGTGTCTGTTTTGATCTCAACGAGCTGGCCGAGGTGGTTGAGGTAGCGTTCCGTCCTGGTTTTCAACATAAAAACTGCGCACGACTGTGAACAACTTTGAATATGTGTTTCTGAAGTTCTGCATTATATGTCGTAGTTTGCTTTCCAACCTGTGCACAAGTGGAAGTATGAGAAAATACAAGAGATGCATTCGAGGCAGATGTGACGACTGGTCGTTGGTGTGACGTCTTTGAATGTGCGTTTCGCACGGCATCATGTGAACTGATTATTCATGGGATATGGACTACAAGAAGAGAGGACGGAAAATGACTGAAGAGTTGAGCGAGTATGCTTTTCTAAATTATAACTGAACAGCATGTGATGTATTCACACTCGCAGAAGAAATAACATGCTCCTTTTTGTACTTTTATATTGTGGAGTGCATACTTCTCCTAAATGTGTATCATCAATGGTAGCAGTAATATAGACAGAGAAAGCAGGACAGTGCAACCGCGTCACCACAGCACGAACACGGTGTTAGTGCTGTCCTGTTTGTTTTTCTCTAAGCGTTCACAACTATGCACAGCTTTCAGAGCCTCGTAAGGGCGCTGAGGAGCCAAGTACCTCACGGGATCGAATGCGTGAAACAGCATAATGTTCAATAGTCGAGCATCATAAAACACCACGAAGGGATCCTGCCATGTATACATGAATGTGCAACATTCAACCAACACGGTCTGCTCGTTATTCCGGTACTAGAGTTGCATGGGATGTACTCATTAATGTTAGCGGCTCATCAAACCAGTCAACAATACAACAAGATATCAAAGGTTTCTTTCTACTGCAAAGGTGTCCCAGCTGTTTGCAGGCTTCTAATTGTTTGCATAAAGTATACTGAGAATCAGAAATAGGAACAGAAAAGCACGTGTAACAAAACTGTCTATATTAGTGCTACCATTGATAATACACATTTAGGAGAAGTATGCACGCCACAATATAAAGTACAAAAAGGAGCAATGTTATTTCTTCTGCAAGAGTTGTGGGGACCATGGTAGTAGCGTAGCCTGCTGATAGATGGCGCCGGGGCGCCAACCGGTGTAACGGAAGTTACGTTATGGAAAAGAGGGGCGTATCTGATACAGAAACATAGAAAAGGACGAAAGCCTAGGAAAGTAGGGAGTGTGGACTACTACCATGGTCCCCACAGTGTGAATACATCACATGCGGCACAGTTATAATTTAGAAAAGCATACTCGATCAACTCTTCAGTCATTTTCCGTCCTCTCTTCTTGTAGTCCATATCCCATGAATAATCAGTTCACATGATGCCGGACGAAACGCACATTCAAAGACGTCACACCAACGACCAGTCGTCACATCTGCCCCGAATGCATCTCTTGTATTTTCTCATACTTCCACTTGCGCACAGGTTGGAAATCAAAATACGACATATAATGCAGAACTTCAGAAACACATAGTCAAAGTTGTTCACATTCGTGCGCAGTTTTTATGTTGAAAACCAGGACGGAACGCTACCTCAACCACCACGGCCAGATCGTTGAGTTCATGATGATGAAAAACAGGCACTAATGCCGATGGCGCTGTCGCTGTCTTATGTGACAATGAGAGCGTAAAGTTTCGTTTTCAAACTCGAGTGAAAGCTGCAAAGCATGTCAATTTCGACACCCGAGGGAATTATTTGCGATGCGAATTATCATTCCTTTGGAAAAAAAGTTGCGCTAAGGAACCCATGATCATTGTAAATAGCGGTTTTCACGGTAACAACGCGTAGTGCTCGTACTCTGGCGCCTGTAGGTCTGGTGTCTGTGAACCACACCAGACCGCTCTAACGATCACACCAAATCACTACGTCTGTCTAGTGCGCACACCAAGCATTCTAGAAGGCACCAGAATAATTCTGGTGTCGTAGTATGCCACTCTGGTGTTGACATCAGGAGAACTCGACAGCACCAGAATCACCCTGGTGTCACGCCAGACATTTTTGATGTGCACATTAGAAATATCAAAGAGTCTAGTGTTAACGCCAGGAACACCAGAATAATTCTGGTGATTTTTTCAATCGGGCAAAAACACCAGAATGATTCTAGTGCTTTTTTCAATAGGGTTTCAATGTCTTTAACGCAAAAACTACTCTTCTGGCTAATACCATGATTGTCGAGTTCCATGCTAATAGCACAGCCCATTCAGCCAGTCTTGCCCTATAGCAGTGGCGTGGTCAGCCGCTTGTCTGATATCATGACAGCTGTATAGGTTGTCACACTGCTAACGCATGTGCTTCATTCAGGATATCATTGCGCGATTGTTGGGAATATTTGCATTGTTGCGATTGCGAAGAACTGCAAAACACGCCTTCGCCAAGAACCTAATGTCCCGATAAACAGACTCTAACATAACAACAACAATAATAACGTCTAAAATGCTACTACGCCACACTATAATTCTAACATGACCTAACGTATAAAATGCCAGCAGACTAATTGTAATCTGACCTAACATCTAAAATGGTGGCAAACTGATTCTAACAGTGAGCAGTTGTCTGACGGGCATTCATCGTGATAAAGCAGCACAAAGACGCGGACAAAGAAGGAAGACAGGATGACTGCTAACTCTCAACTGGCAGTTTTTACTAAACAAAACATGTTTATATACACAAAAGAAAGGGGGGGAGCCTGCTTCTAGTCACATGACACCATCGGGTTACACTGCAACGTGTTCCCGAGATAGCTTATCTCCGCGGGGGAGAGGCTCAGTGACGGAGCGCTTACGCATTGATCATCTTCGTGTTTTGTAATGAAAAATGCCTCTACTATTTCCCTTGTTAGCTGCTCATTGTGTACTGATACATTGTGTCTGACGGGCAATTGTCTGGTGAGCAAATCTCCAGTGGCGTTCCATGAAACGGCATTCGATAAAATGACGTCGATGAAACGTCGTTCGGCGAACCGGCGTTCGATGAAATGGGCGGACACCCGATATGCTTGCATTGCTTTTCTCTGTGCTCCGTGATACGCAAGAGTCCTTAGGCAAATAGGCGCATCCCAGGAACCCATACATGATCCCAAAGCTGTTTGCGCGCGGGGAAGTTTGATGAAAGAAACCACCAAAAAAGTAGTCTTCTTTCGTCATTAGCCAGCATTAGCAAACATACGCACAAAAACGGCCTGGGGCGTCTCGTCAAAGTCCTTCTGTAACAACATGTGTGGCATCATGTTCAGTAAAAGGTGGAAATGAACCAGTGTCTTCTGTCGGCATTATCTAAACATACCTCAACCTCAACCTCTGTACCGAATTTAACTTCGTTCAGCTCGTTAATGTACCAATCAGAGTCACGGCTGCAACTTCATCCATACTTGATTTAGTGTTGACAACTGAACCTGACCTTGTATCATCACTTACTTGGCCTTGGCCTAAGTGATCATCGTATGAGTCACTTCACTCTTAATACCTCTATTGAACCACGGGCCACAAGAAAATGCCACAAGACAATTCGTGATTTTGCGAGAGCAAACTATGACGCCATTAACAACGGCTTGCTAACATTTCTGGATAATTTCCTGGATGGTTTCGAGAATCGCTCGATTGATATCAACTGGTCCATAGGCGCCGACTGCGGGGGGGGGGGCCTTGCCCTTCCCCCCCCGGAACATGAACTAGGGGGGCGCCGCCTCCCCCGGGAAGTCCCGCTAAGAGACTGACACCAACCTTTGGGGCTCGGCGCGCCCGGGTCAAAATAGCGAAGAGGCACCAACCTCAAAAATGCATCTTACAATTTGTAAAATATGTATCCGCCCACCATACTCATTATCACAGTAGAAGGTGAGGTGAAGAAACATAGAGGATGACACAACACATAGCCTGAATTTCGCCCAAAGCAATCAGATCAATGAAACGAAGCAGTCGAAAAGCACCAGCAGCTGGCAGTCTTCGGAACGCCGTTGGGAGCGGGTTCAACACCCGCTGCTCCATTTCATTGACCTTATTCATTATATTGCGCGCATTTCGGGTAAAACACCGAGGATTCAATGCATTTTGTTCCTTTTGCACTCAGTTTTCGAAGGCATAATGCCTTCAGCAGTGCACATGTTCACTGTTTACGTTCTCTCTGTTTTTTCTCTTTTTTCTGTTCTTCCTTCCTCTTAGTTCAATACCAGTTCTGCACACATCATTGGATCCCGTCAGAGTATGTGATTCTTCAGCTTTAGTTTTGTGTTCTTCATTTTCCTTTTCCTTTTCTTTCCTTCTTTTTGTTTTCTTTTCTCTTTGCCTTTTTTGTCTTCCCCCTTTCACTTTTTCTTGGAATAACAAGCCGACATCCATCTAGCTTACCTTTCCTTTCTTTTTTTTCTTAATAAACAACCCCCCCCCCCCCCGCCAGAGTACTTACTTCGCGGTGCGCCCTTGCCGCCGCCCCCCAGGAAAATGACAACTCTCCGCCTCTGAACTGGTCCATGTTTGTAAATGAAACCCAGCGCCTTGTCAATGACTACATTCCACTTCGTCGTATCAAATCATCACCCCGTTTGCCGTGGTTCAGTAGAGGGCTGTGTAGATTACGGAACAAAAAGAAGCGTCTCTACCGCCCAGCTCGATTGTCTAACTCGTGTTCCCGCTGGGCTGCTTATCGACAAGCGGAAAGTGAATACAAAGCAATGTTTAACGACACCAAGTCATCCTTCTTTCGAAATACTCTTCCATCAATGCTTACATCTAACCCGAAGAAATTTTGGAATACTTTTAAAAATGCGAGCCAGTCTCTCCCCATGAATGTGCTGACCATTTCAATGAGGTTTTCAGCAAAGTGTTTTCTAGTTGTATTCCTGACTTGACCAATGTATACCCCAGTTTTAACTTTCCACCTATGAACCCGATATCCATCAGTGTGCCTGGCATCGTCAAAATAATCGAGTCTTTGAAGATATCTTCATCATGTGGTGTTGACAACATTAAAGGGACCGAAAAGTGAAAAATAACCCCCATATTTTTGCGCACTGTCGTGCACAACATCGTTGTTTGATAAGACACGGAAAGCATTACTTCTCAATTCGGCATATTTTTTTACGTATAAATATTTTGAAGATTGCCGGAACATGGACGGTGCTGCCAGCGAACGGCGAAAAAGAGCAACTTGGGTTTCAGGTCCAGGGCTCCCAGGGATTGGTCAACCCTTACCACGTGAGAGTTAATTTTGTAGAGAACAAAGCTGACGCACATTATCTTACAGCTAAACGCCATTTTAAAAATGACGCTCACTTCCATAGCTTTTACGTTAATAAAGCATTCAGCTACTTCGCCGCTACGAGCTACGATCCGCCGCGCCATCTGCAAGGCCGTCTGTGTTATCGCGTTTATTGTTTACGTCGTGGGTGGTCGTGTTGGTCGCGCGAAGAGAAGTGAATGACATGTTCGTGGTTCTTGTGTCAATTATTCGAGAGACCTACATATGCCTGGTGTAGTTTTGGTGTTCGGGGATGCAAAAACCATGTTCGTTCACCATCGGCGGCGGGCGTTTTCTACAACAAGATTCAACAGGAGAGTGCGCGAAAGCGAATGTGGTTCGAAACACTCGGTTATTAGATGTAGCAGTCGTCTCGTGTGTGCTGTTCTCATTTTGCTGCCGATGACTACGAAGATGCCGTAGAAGGCGAATTGCGAAGACGTCCGAAGCACACTGATGCTCAGTACCCAGTGATTTTGCTTCACCGAGGTGACGAGTTCAACACAACGTCTTAGGTATGTACAGGCGTCACACATGTATAAATTATAATATAGCGACGACGTATTCCATTTCGCTTATGTTATCCTACTTGTCCCGTACTCAACATTGTCAACATCAACAAATTTAGTTTTAGGGGTCTTCCAGTGTTGAAGTGGTGCAAGACTGCTTCGTGTGTGTGTGTGATCCAGGCACTCAAGTTGACATGCCAGAAATAGCTGAAAGCAGTATGCAAAGTCCACAGATGGAAGCACTAGATTTGTTACGTGTTGCAGACTTTGTGACATTTTTTTAGTCTTTGGACAGGTGCAGAACATTAGTATGACGTCAACAAGGGGAGAAGAAACCGATCAGAAGTACTAGCTTGTTTGAAGGGTACAAGAATACTTCCTGTTGAGATGTTGTTATGACTTTATGACTAAGGAACGCTAATTAATTTTCTAGAGATGCATCCTCTACACTTGAATGCCCAGTGAAACAGCAAACGTTCGTTGTCTTTGAAGCCCCACTACTGGAATTGTTCAATGTGTGTCAGAGCTACAGTGAGCCATGCAAGGTTACCACATCATATTGGTCCTAAATTTGCAGAGTTCCCCTATCTAGGACGCAACTGTCATTTCTCTTTATTGCTTTTCCGATCCTACCTTCTCAGAGATTAATGTGGTTCACCATATACTGCATGGCACTACCTTTCTCTACTCATGTTTTCGGTTTCTTGTTCTGTTGAATAAACCTTTACTTGAGTTTGCAGCCATCACACTGTCTACTGTGTTTGTCCCTCATCAATATTGATGTGCTGTAACGGTATAGCACATCAACATGCCAACAACCTACCAAACAACCTTGCCTAGTCCTACTTTTGGATGGAAACTACACGATGTGGTAATATCCACATATAGAAAGTTTTAGTCGACGGAGATTTGCTGTTTTTGTACAACCTTCATTGTACATTTCTTTTGTCTCACTTAGCATGCCTGAAGAAATGTTCTGATCTTCATCAAGATGACAGGTCATTGTTCGATCTGCAGCATTATTGTTCCTGTAATCTTTTCACCAACAGAGAATACAAAAGTGAACAAATGGTAAAATATAACTAGCTTGTTATATTCAAAAGGGAAAGACAAAACTGTTTATACTTCTCTTGTTTATTTTGTTGCAGGTTTTACAACTCTATCAAGTACGTCAAAAAATAAGAGGGCAGGAAGTCCTACTCTGTTTCCTAAATCCCTGGACAATAAATAAGAAAGATATAGTTTGAGTTGTGACAAAATGTTGCTTCTGCTCTTATATTATATTTCAATTAAATGTTACGATGCATTTGTAGTGTACACTGAAGCCAGTTTCAATTTGCAGGGCTGTCAAAAGTATTTTACAAAAGTACATCTCAATTACAGTAACAGAGAACGTATGCAATAAATTATTTAGCCAATTTGGGGTACTATGCACACCAATGGTGCATGGTTAACTTTGAACCCAGATCAAGGGTTAATAATACTTGAAGTCAGCCCTCAAGTCCTCCTTTACAAATGTTAGTTGGTGACATGCTAATGAATCAGTTACAAGTACTCCGTTTAGCAAAACAGAGTTAATTAAGTGTTAAATCCCAATCTTGGTTCAATTATTAGTTGACATTTGGAAACGTGGTCACTAAGAACTATACTAAAAGGTTATGAACACAGTTTAGCTGAATGACACTGATGAAAATTATCTTACTTACTCCTCACATATCCAATTGAGACATGAGTATAACCTACAAATACATCTATGCCCACAGGTGATTTAACCCTCCAGGAACAAACTAGTAATTATAATATGCTGTGACAGCAAAGAAAAGCAATGAGAAAAACTTGCAGCAAACAAGAAATGAAAATATGCTGACAACATTTCTACAGGTCAGCGCACTGATGGGAAAGCATCCCTAATAGCATGCATGACGCAGATCGAGATCCAGTGGAGTACTTTCTATTGTATTTTCTCGGAGCACCCCATATCCTTCTTGTGAATGGCCGACAGGTGGTATAACGGAGTTTCTTGCAGAAATAAGGGTTTTCCGTCCAGTTTGCCGTTCAAGTAGCGCTAAAGACCACACGGGGCTGCCGTGTTTGTTGCCATGCTCTTCGGTTTCTCGGATGTATGTGGAAGACACTTGCAGTACTTAGGTGTCAAGGCACAGTATTTCGAAATATTCGTTAGTTCTGAACTTCTGATGCAATCGTCTGTCTGCTTTTCACACGCATTCTCTACCTCTCGGCAGCAAAAACCGTAGTATCCATCCGTAGTATCCGTCGGTTTGCATTTCACACATGAACACCTGCACGACGAAAAAACAGCGCTTGTTTCGCTTACACAAGTGCTTCTCCCTGATACATGGAAATTTCACAAAGCAGTCCATGTTCACGGCACGGTGAGCTACTGCTGAGGACGAATGTGACTCCGTTTGATCTCTGGACGAGGAATCTTCTGCTACGAAGAACACACTTTCCAGCACGCTAACGCACGAACGACAGTTCTGTGTGAGCGACAGTTCTCGAATGCGAAATTCATGCGCACTCATGTTCAAGAGGCTCGACATTCTCGACGTAGAAAGTGGTCACAAATGCCCACTGCCATTTTCGTTTTCGCCGGATTAGCGCCCGGAAGTGCGCGTATTACATGCGTCCTCGACAGATGGCGCGGGGTCATGCAATTGTTGACAGATTGCACGGTTTCCTACTCGGTCCCTGGACATGCACTTATGGAAAATTCGATTACAGAAAAACTACAGCGACTTCAGCGGAGTTCTTTGATATTCGAACTTTTGAAGGTTCAAGCTTCTCGCTGAACATAAAGTTTCGATAGGTTTATATTCACTTTTCGGTCCCTTTAACTCAAAGTTCTTAAAAATACCAAGACGTACAGTTCAACCATACTGTCCAAACTCTTCGAGCAGTCATTGCAAAGCGGTACCCTGCCTAACGATTGGAAGATTGGAAAGGTGGTTCCAATCCATAAATCAGGTGATAAATCTCTCGCTGGTAATTATAGGCTGATATCACTAACTAGCATATCTTGCAAGATCTTGGAACATATCATATTTAAATATCTCGCAGAGCATCTAGACAGCCATGGTTTCTTTTCGCCTAGCAAAAACGGGTTTCGCAAATCATTTTCTTGCGTAACACAACTGATTTCGCTAACACATGTCATACACACCTATTTGGATCGCGGATCACAGGCGGATTGCATCTTCCTAGATTTTTCAAAAGCATTTGATAAAGTACCTCATGCCCTACTTCTTCGCAAACTACGCGCCCTTAATCTTGACCACCAGGTACTAACATGGTTAGAGTCATTCCTTTCCAATCGCACCCAGTACGTAATAGCCAATGGGCGTGCTTCTTGTCGCCTTCCGGTCATTTGTGGTGTTCCGCAAGGTTCGGTCCTTGGTCAACTTTTATTTGTAATATATGTTAAGGACCTCCCAAACTCCCTGTCTTCACCTGTCCGTCTCTTCGCGGATGATTGTGTGATATATCGAGAAATTAATAACAGCGCTGATACAGCTATTTTGCAGTCTGATCTATAATAATAATAATAATATAATAATAATAATAATAATAACTTTATTTTTGTTATGGTACCCAAAGTCTATGGTACCCAAATCTATCACAGATGTTCGCTTGGTGTAGGCACTGGGGAATGGAACTTAACCTTAACAAGTGTAAATATATATCTGTTTGTCGTCAACGCATCAGTTCCACGCGTTCCTACCACATTAACAACCTTCAGCTAGAATCAGTCTCAGCCTAGGGTCCTGCATTCAACGCAGGGAAACATCCCACATCATCATCATTATCATCCATTCATCTATGTTGTTGTTGTACAAGTACCTAGGTATAGTAATAACAACGGATCTCTCTTGGAAATCTCACATTAAATATGTCACAAATAACGCAAACCGCACTCATGGATACATTCGGAAAAAAATTGCAATGTGCCCGGTTAACCTAAATTAACACCATATAAAACCCTCGTCCGACCGAAATTAGAATACGTATCATCCGTCTGGGATCCCGATCACTGATCGTTTCATTTTATCAAACTACAACCGCACAGCTAGCGTATCCTCGGTGAACACCTCACTGTCATTAGAACCATTATCAACACGTAGAAAAATTGCTAGGTTATGTCTTTTGCACGCCATTTATTTCCATAACCCTACCTTAAAGGAACACTTGCTTTCCTCACCACCATACACCTCATCTCGCATTGACCATCAATTCAAGGTAGGAGTCCCGCATTGTTGTACTAATTCTTTTCCGAGTTCTTTCGTACCAGGTACCAGTAAGGATTGGAACCGCCTTCCATCATCGGCCTTTTGTGTTAATCCTAATTGCTTTCATAAGATCAATGTAAACCATGTGTAACCACTCCCATCTGTAATGCTATGCCTTGAGGGTATAAATAAATAAATAAATACGCACAAAAACGGCACGGGCATGGCATCTCATCATATTCCTTTCGTAACAACATGTCGCATGACGCAGTGAAGACAAAAAGGGGGTATGATACAGAGAAGAAAAAAAAACGCAGAGGGAAACAGTCCATAATGGCGCATTGTCCTGCGAAACGACAAAGAAACAAAAGCGGGGTATACCTGTCACCGCCCGTGTCCCAGTCAACAGCGCATCGCACACGACTCACATAACATGCCCAATAAAAGGGAAGGCGCGCGCACACACACACACACACGCGAGCCAAAGAACGCCCTACTATCACCCAAACACGGGCGCAACGATTCCGCGGACGTCTTATCAAGATCACTTTAACAACGGGTGTTCCATATGTTTAATAAAACAAACAAACGCGGGCATCGCTCAAGGACGCCGCAAACGCGCCATTCAAAGTCCACGCCTAACAACAGGCAATGAATGGATCCATCATAAAACATTCATTAAAAGCAAAAACAAAGAAACAAACAAAGAAACGCGGTCATCACTCAAGGACGCCGAAAACGCGCCATTCAAAGGCCGCGCCTAACAACAGGCAATGAATCAAGCCATCATAAAACGTTCATTAAAATCAAAAACAAACAAACAAACGCGGGCATCGCTCAAGGACGCCAATCATATAACGTCTATTAAAAGCAAAAACAAGACATCATAAAACGTTCATTAAAAGCAAAAACAAGCAAACAAACAAACGCGGGCATCGCTCAAGGACGCCGATCATGAAACGTTTATTAAAAGCAAAACCAGGCGAACACAGGAGCCGTCAAAATCAGTCAATTCATTCCTCGAAAAAAGAAAAAGAAGAAAAAAAAAAAGAGCGACAGAAATGGGATCATAACTCAGTACCTATCGCCGACCATTTTCGCGGTCCCAAGGAACGCGCGTCCCTAGGTTCACAGATCGAGCAGCGCCATCTCTGGACCAACTCAGGGCCGTGGTGGATGGAACGACCCAGTGGATGTAGGACCGCCAAAAACACGTCTCCGTCTACGTTCGAACATCAGCCCCCAAATGGCACTCAGCCGACGACGCCCACGCGTACTCCCATTGGCGCGCTCCGGGTGGGCGGGGCGCGCGAGGGAGAGGGAAAATTGAAGGCCAGCTCTCTAGAGAATAGTCCCCCAAATTCGGCTGCAAGAGCAGCTTCGACGAGTAGTGTCCTTGCAGTCTCTACCAGAGTTCGGTTCATCCTCTCTGCTACACCGTTTTGAGCTGGAGAGAATGGGGCTGTCTTATCATGTATGATGCCACGTCTAGTCAGGTAGTTATGCAGACAGTCATTGACAAACTTCATTCCTTTGTTGGTTCGAATTCGCTTAACGCCGTAATCCTATTTGAGTTTCCGCTCTCCTTATGAAATCTATCATTGCGTCCACTGCGTCGTCCTTATACTGAAGGAAATACGGCGTGACTTTCCGACTACAGTCGTCAACTACGACCATCAGATACCTGCTACCTCCAAAAGAAGTTGCTGGAAAAGGTCCACACAAATCGACGTGAAGGAGCTCTAATAATACGTTCCGTGATGCCTCATATATCCTCTTAAATAGCAATCGTGGTTGCTAGCCCTGTAGGCATTAGTGCTTCAGGATACCCAATGCCAAGTTGTGAAAACCCTCTGACGACTTGTTGATTTGACATGCTTTGAAGGGTTTCGAAATTGATGTGTGCCGTGCATCGATGCCATAAGAGTATCTGTTTGGGTTGGACAATGTTAGCTTTTTCGATAGGAGTCGAAACTTCTGCACACAGGTTGTAAATACCACCCTCTTTCAGTCCCGACATGACGAGGCGCTTTCCGGAGAAAACCTTGTAGTCATCCCCAGAAAATAGTACCCTCATACCGGCGTCAGTGAGCTTGGAAACAGATATAAGGTTGTGTACCATGCCCGGCACATGTAGAACATCCTTTGCTGCCAACTTCCGATCCGGTGCTTCATCCGTCGTGCGGAATAAAACTGTTCCTGTACCTTTTGATGTGATGCTGGTTCCATCAGCGAGCGTAACATGCCTATCTGTCTGCTCCGTGTAATCCATCATGATATTTATCTGGCCTGTCATATGACTACTTGCACCAGAGTCTATTGATCACCGGTTCCTTGACTCGGCAGCAGTAAAAATAGCTCCGAAAGCAAAATCCTCATGCGCATGCTTGCATTCTCCGTCAACAACATCACTGTGCATAACGGAACTTGCCTAACGGAGCTCCATTTCCCAGTAGCAGCCCTTGCCAGATGCAGTCCGACATCATCAGGCTTCTTCAAGCAAATTCTGGAGCAATATTAATGTCATCCTGTGTACGTCTCGCATGCATAACCGTATGTCGCACAATAAAATACTTCATGTGACAAAAACAACCAAAGCTCAGTCGTATTCCTGTAACTCCCACTGCATTCCGACAGACGCGAAAAAAAAAAACAGTGCATGGAAGAAAAAAAGGAACAGCAAAAGAGGACGGGAGGCAGAGCAGAGAGGAGGAAAGTAGTAAGAGAGAAACGGATGACACGTCATTTACGTCATTCGCGACATAATCAAAAAAGAAAAACAAAATAGGGTGGCTAGTCCTCAGTCATTGGTCGAGCTTCGGAGGTCACGTGAGTTTTCTGCTACAATAGATTTCTACTACAGCTTCGCACCCCTGCTTCAGGTTTATCCTCTTTTCTAGGACTTTGCCTCTGTTTACTTGTTCCAACTTGTCCCAGGCACCCTTTGCAGTCGCTTGGTTAATGACGTAACCTGTCTGAGAACTCGAAAGCGTCTGTACAATGGCGTTGAGCGCATCTCTGTCGTTCTTCTCCCATGTTGCTCTTTCGGCGTCTGCCTCTGGAGGAGAAGTTTCTATGGCTGTCCAGATGCCTTTCGTCTTGTGGTAAATCATCATCCTGTACCTCCAGGTTGGGTAGTTGCTCGAATCAAATCGTTCGAGGGCGGTGAGCGGAGTTCCATGACGCCCATCACTCATCTTGCTGCGGGAAGATATGTCAACCCTATGACCCCTTTACATTAGGTGTTGAGGTTCCGTTCTGGGCCCATAACCTTTGTTAGTAGAACGGAAGTACGCAGTGGACCAGTCGTTCGACGAACCAAACCAGACAACCACAGTCTTCTTTGTCAGGCATGAGACAAGTGAGCTATTTTATTTGGTGACACAGACCAAGCAGAAAGAAAAAAAACCTCGCGCCACGAAATAGGCAGTGATACTGATGATGCTGAGTGATTAACCAGACGCGGGATATTCGTACACCAACGCTCACTAGTTTCTTTCATCACTTTGTTATGAGGTGACTAATGCTTTGCCAATTCAACACGAGCATAATTATACTTTGGAAGAACTTGTTTGCAAAGCATATGTACTCGTATGCACTTCCTTTAATCGCTTCAGGAGTATTTCTCCCATAACATATCTCAGCAGATGGAGCATGTCATGTAAGTAGCACAATTTTGGCACAGTATTTGCTTGATATGTCCAACAAGCAATAGTGTGCCACGTGTCCGTGTATAGACGAGTCGCTTAGATGGAATATGTATGTATAGCACCTTGATGTTGAATGCAAGAAGTTAATGTTGGACAACATATATGTCATGGGTTAAATACAGCAGTATATCATACACATCAGAAGAATGCCAGCACTTCACTGCTTTACCTTTACCTGTTATTCCAATGTTTCTTCTCCCTTCTATTGGAATTATGTATTTAAGAATCATTTTTGTATTATTGAATTTTAATTTGGCAATCCTTTCACATGTCTTGTGATAGACAGGTTAGCAATGTAAGCACTGTTTCTATGCCTCTCACAACCTGCATCTGTATGCAAAAATACTCCAAAAGCCGAGCGACGACATAACTAGACAAAAAGTAAAGAACTCCGACTTAACATAACAACATAACAAGGTTTACTCAGACGTTTCGTCCGTCATGGGACGGACATTGTCAGTGCCGAACTGAATGAGGGATTGTACAACCGGTCGCTATTTAAGGAGATGGGAGTATTGTTCGGGGAGGGGCCACGGTTTTTGTTACAAACCGAGGGGTCACCGCGTATGTGCCAAGACTCTAGAAGCTTCCTGTGTCCCAATCTTTGTTCTCTCTTGTTATGTTAAGTTGGAGTTCTCTACTTTTTTGTCTGCATTTTTATGTCTGAGGCTGTTTTTGTGACGAGAGGGCAAAGGTGCCGGCAACATGGCACATGTTCACAAAAATGCAGAACCAGAGCGACACACAGACACACAAAATTTACAGCATAACACAGTCCCAATCATTTAGTCGTGTCCTTTTTGCTGTGTCGTCTGTTCTACATTTGTTAATTTTTTTCGTGTGTAGTTTCTGGATTTTAAGCCCAAGAACAGTTGCTGTAGAGGACGCTGAGAACATGTCAAACATATATTTTCTCATTCTCACATTATGCTGTAAGCAGTGTGAAATACAACTCAAAAGGAATTTCATGAGAGACAGCTTGTCACCAAGATTAGTGTGGGAACATCGCAAAGGAAACATAATTCTAAACCATAATGGATTCCTATCCTATTTAATGGTACAGTATCAGATAAAAGTTATTCAAATAATATTAAAGAAGCAACATTGCAAATTATCAGTCAAACAGTGAAGCTGGCTGCAGTACACAACAATGTGTCACATGTAACAATATTAGTATACCTCAGTGTTTCCAAAACTGACACATAAACCTTAGGGGGGCCGCAATAGTCAAAGAGGGGGTTACCCCACTTGGCGAAAAGAGAAAGCAGATGAAGTGAACGCAATATGCGACAAAACCAAGGAAACTATCTCGCTGCAACTGCAATATATTGAAGTTGTTTTACAAAAATATAAGTTCAGTTCAGTGCACAAACACTCGGGAACCGAGCTAAACTGCTTTCCGTCAGGTCCGTCGCATTATTTCTTACGGCTTCATGACCAGGCCCCGGAACCTAGAGCATACTTCACTTGTGCACAGTAGTATAACATTTATATTATTCTATATGTGTCAGGGGACAGACACACACACACACACATGAATAGACGAGGAAATATATCTGTCGCACTTACAGCCATCCCGAAAACTATGCCCATCTTCGTTGATGCACCCACGAATCCACAGGAAGACCGCCGAGGCTTTCCCACTCGGAATAAGTACCTGTACCTTGAACAGTAAACAGTTTGGTGTACACTCCAGAAAACGAGAACAGCTGATAGCGACTATCCTTGATTTTGCTGACCAAGAGCGAGGGAGGCTCCGCCTCCAAATGGCTCGCCAGTAGGAGGACTCGGGAGGTGGAGCGCTGCGGACTCTGTTCTTGCCTTGTGGCGCTCGGTAGGGGCACGCGTGGTCGCCATAACTTTGAGCCTCGACCTTGAGACTGGCCGGTAACCTAAATTCCGATGTCGGGGCGATAGCCAACCACAGTGCGTAGTTTTGACGATTATACTTCATGGATGTGTCATTACGAATTTTTTGGCCAGTTCGACGTTTATGAAAAAGGAAAGAAATGTGGCTGGTTTTGTTCAACTCCTCGGACTGAAATAAATCATTTAAAATAATTGTACTGCGTGTGTGTGTTACGGAAGTATGTAAAAAGGAAAGAAATGTTGCTGCTTGTTCTACTCCTCGAATGTCGTTTGGTCGAAAGCCGTTTGATCGAACGCGGGACATTTGGTCGAAAGGCATTTGATCGAACACCGTTTGATCGAGACCGCAGCGGTTGTTTGATCGATTTTTTTATTCGTTCGCACTGAAATAAATAATATGAAATAATTGCACTGCGTGTTTCTTTTTTGTCGTTTTTGTAAGTAGTTACGGAAGAAATTAATTGTACTGTGTGTGTCTTTTTTATTATCGTTCTTCTTGTAAGTAGTTATGGAAGAAAATTGTCCTGTGTATGTGTTTCGTTTTTGTAAGTTGTTACGAAATTATGTAAACAGGAACGGAATGTTGCTGCTTGTTTTCCTCCTCGCATAGAAATAAATAATTTAAAATAGGTGTACTGTGTGTGCCTTTCTTTTATTTATTTTTTTTGCTATTTATTTACATTAAGTGCTAAAACTGCGTAAGTTGTTACGGAAGTATGTAAAAAGTAAAGGAATGTTCCTGCTTGTTCTACTCCTCGCACAGAAATAAATCATTTGAAATAATTGTACTGTGTCTGCTTCTTTTTTTGCCAAGTTACCAACGCCCTTTTTCTCTAGGCCTGTTGCGCTGGGTCAGGTGGCGCTGCAGACCTTGTGTGTCAGCGCCGCTAGTGGCGACCTTTTCAACGCACGGCTGCTCCCTAGCAGACGACACTCAGTCTACGCTGGCTAAGGGCCGGGTCCCATAGCTTTATGCGAGCAGCAGCAGCAAAGCAGCAGCTGTTCGGCAGCAGCAACACGGCAACATGGCAGCAGAGCAGTTTTCTGCTGCGGCGGCTCTGCTGCTAGAGGCGTCCCATTCGCTCCGAGATCGAACGGTGTCGGCGCGCTGCGGAGAACAGAGAACTACCACAGTGCGGACGCGTCGTCTGCTTTTACATGTTTATTCCGCGTTCAGCACAGTAGGTGGAGCATTGGGGAACCGAATAGTATCGTACCATCGCGGCACAATTGATCTTCCGGTGAATATACGCAAGAATTACGGAAAAGAACCATCAACTCCAAACATCGGCCCACGTGTTATCCACACTAGAATGGTGACAGTGTCGCCTCCTATAGGTCGATCTCGCAGCGAATAGCTTCGTTTTGAATTAGCGCCAGCAGCGGCGTAGGAGGTCCAAAACGTGTTGGCAACTATGGCATGGTTTGCGTTTCGAACATTCCGAGGGCGTACGCAGTAGCTAAGCCGTTTAGTACACACACGTAGAATGCAATTCTAGATGAAAGGCTGATATGAGAGGGATATATTATGGATCTCTAGCTCACAAGTGGACTGTGGAATGATTGTGGGGGTGGTCTGAGCCTCATATTATCTAGTTGGCTCTTCGTTGATATGTAGGAAGTATCGTGACATTCAATGTAGGTTCGTCCTTTCGCAGTGCTGTGCAGTATCTGCTGCGGTTGTACGGAGACTCTTCTACAGGATTTTGTCGTATTAATATCGCCTCGTTACTATGATTCGATATTTTCATTTATTGTGACTGTCAAATGCGTACGTTGCTGTTAGGGAAATAAAGCTGCCTAACGAAAACAAGGGTCTCTTCTGCGAGTCATCACTAGTTTCTGCCTGTTTTCATAAGGCAACGAATTCATTGTCTATCTCTACCGAACCTTTTTGTAGCCTGAACATTGTCTATCTGTATCGGACCCTTTTCAAGAGTCAGTTTCATTTACAACAACCTAGCTCGCAAGTCGTCGACCCTCACAAGAAATGTGGTCGGTATGGTTTTCACACAACATGGACGTGAACGTAATTTGCGTGTACGTTACCAGGTCACGGGTTTTGAAGTACTTTCCAGAAAACAAGCGAACATGTTAGCTACAACTCTGGTACACAACATATGTATCACGTAGGTTCAGTCGAACACTTTATTGAATTTTATGAACTGAATTATGTCCTGAAAGCTCACTTCACGCAGTCCCGATGATTGATCACTCGCTCCAAACTACTGGCAATCACAAGCGTGTTCAGGTCTTCAGAAACAAATTACATAACAACCAGACACAAACCTTCTGCCGTCACTCTCCGCCCTGCTAACCCTAAACACCGTCGAACGAAAACAATACCAACCAACCTCCTGATTGGCTTGCGAGACCGGCTGCTCAGGCTGCAGAGGAACAGGGCAGCACAGCAACCAAAATTCGGATATGGGAGCAGCAGGGAATTTCTGCAGCTCGGCAGCGCTGCTGCTCTCGCCCAGAGCTATGGGACCGCTCGTGTCAATGCAGCTGTGCTGCTCCGCTGCTGTTGCTCTGCTGCTGCTGCTGCTCAAATCGAGGCTATGGGACCCCGCCTTAACTTGGTGTGGCGTTATCATTTATCATCTGTTTTAGGGATAGAAAAATCAAAAAGATCAACAAATTCTTTCAAAAAAAAGGTTGCTGAAACACGTGTACGATGTGCGGCGCGATGTACATATGCAGAAAGTGTGTATGTAGCGAATGACGCTGTTTGTTAGAGTGTTTAGTGTGCTTCTCTGGTGCACTGGGGGTGCCAAAGTATGTATTTCATTCTGAGAAAAATCAGGCTTAACAAGAACGAGGCAAAGATTAATTCGCAGGGTGCTTATCGAATTCAATGGGGGCTTAATAAAACGTTCGTCGTTACAAGTGATGACAGTTGAACAATAATAACGGGACTTCTAAAAGAAACGCAAACTGTTTTATGGTTCAACACACAAATAGTTGCTCTTTCCTGGAACCTTTGGTTCTCCGTGTTCTCCGCCGAATGTTCACTGCACTACTATGAACACAGAATAAACAGCAATTGGGCAACGCAGTACCGATGATTTCGAAGCATTTTCGGGAACAGCATGCAGCGTGAGCGAACTTCTCGACTACTTAGATTTGGAATCGGGGGCTATCATATGTCCACCTCGTTCAAACAGACGTCTATAACTTTTTCTAATATACGTACGGAACTAGAGGTTGTGCATGTATACATGCACGAGGCTTTATTGTATATGTATATATGGAGTTTCTGGTGACGATGATCCAGTGCAAGAATTGCTAAAAACAAGTGAGCTGGTGAGTGTAATTCATGACAGTAAGACCCCGAGACGAGGGACGACGAAAACAGACACATACAGATGTCTCCAAACTCTGTCTGTGTGTGTCTGTTTTCGTCGTCCCTAGACCCGTCACACAGCGACAATTCCGAGGCTTCGGCTGCACAGTCGACTTTTACTATAAAAAGCGGAAAAGTGCAAAGCAAATACAAGAAAACGAAAACTATATCTGGACAAACTTTGTGTGTTCTATTTCATTAGAACGTATGCCGATATTTGTCTACTGCAATAATTATACTTGGATATTACATAGCCGCAATGCGTCTATGACTGAAAAGGGTAAACTGCGGCAGTAGTCAGGAATAATTATTTCAGCGCTTCATATTTCAGGAATGAGCTAGCTCTGGAGTACAACAAAGACACCGCCGCATGCATATCGCCGACAGCCGGAATAACGCTGCCAGTCAGGGACATTTCTTTCGGGGACACTTTTTACGGGGGCTTTTCTTGGGCGGGCAAGTCATTGCCGTAGCCATCTTCTTGCTGCTATGCGTACGCAACACTACTTTGCGATTTTTAGTAGAGTTCGGTTTCATTCGAGCAGAGTTTGATTTCGAAAAAAAAAAAACCGGCGAACTCTGACGCGTCCTACCCGTTGCTATCAGTTACGCATACGAGGCGGGAGCGGCCGCATGTCGTAGCATTCCGACGGTAGGGGTCAGAGTGGCGCTCCAGTCGCTCACCTCAAACTTTAGCGCAACAGCCCTCTTTTCAGGACAGCCCTCTCTTCCTAAGGAATATTTCACTCTGTGTAATCCGCTTGCCCATAAACACATTCCTCATCCTAATCCACTTTTTCGCATCCAGAAGGCGATCCGATGGGGTGTGTTGTTCACCCTATCCCGTTCGACAACTTGATAGGTTTTTCCTCTCTGACAGATAGTAATTAAACATAGCATACATGCCTACCCCTAGTCCCCCAACACTTTGTCAAATAATAATTGATGTCAATTGTGAAATAATCAACATTTTTGACAAATAAATAAATGATATTTAGAATGATTTATTCGCGTCGAACGTGGACAATTAACAATGTATTATTAATGTTTGTAGTTAACTGACCATTGCTTTCGAGGAAGAACAGTTTTAATTTATTTACTACGTTACCATACTTATTTGTTGTGGTTTAGTTTATTTACTTTGCGCGTATGTGCAAGTGAATCTAAATTTGGTTCTTCCAACATACATGCAACCGAAGACGTCCTTCGAAACCTAGACAATATAAGCCGGGGACCAGATCTTTGTACTTTGTCTTTTTTTTTTTCTTTCATGGCGTGGACGTATTGGTATCTCAGACTCCAAATGCACACTCAAACAACGTTGAACTAAGTTTCTATATGGCTGTTACTATAATATCTTTGTTTTACACTATGGCGAAATTTCCTTCTTAGCATTCACAGACTTCGAGTGCCTTTCGGGCATATATCACTATCCCACTTCGGGTTGTTCCCTTTAAATTTGTCGCCAGCAATAAAAAGGGTGCCCAGAAGAGGTACATACTATTGGCTGCTCCCAACTTGAGGCAATTTTCTTCAATATGTGTCCTACTGGTTTGTGGGATACCCCCACAGAGATTCAGACATTTCGGTGCACGGACTTTTCGGTGCACGGACATTTCGGTGCACGGACGTTTCGGTGCACGGACATTTTGATGCAAAACGTTGCTGAGGGGTCCCGGAAAAATGGTCCCGGGAATGGCTGTCACAATGCAGACGTATCGTAATAAAACAAAGGGAAGAGGGCGGTTGGCATCGAAGGTGGTGTTGTCAAGAAAAATGGTTTACATACAGAAGAACGGGCGTTATGTATTTTTTGTGCACTATTATAGATTTAAGACCTGATCTGCATGTGTTCGTGGTCTGTCGTGGCTTTTAAACTTTTGGGGCACTTTCTTTTTTAACATGTTACGCCCCATGTTCTGGTCGGTGCTGTACAGAAATCCATTTTTTATTTCTTTTTTGAAGAGTAGATGAAGAATTGCTTTTTAATTTTGTAGTGAGTATTATCTTGAAGGGAGCATCTTCAAGGTATGGATATTGTGCAATTTGAATTTCATTCGTTGAGGACGTGCCAGTTACATCTTTGGTGGAAGCATTTGATTAGACGTTATTCCCCTTGTATTTCTACATAATTGTTCCTCGGTGATGGCCGCGTATTTACAAGGCCTAAACAACCATATAATATTACCGTGGTGCCTCTCCAAAAGCTGTTAGACTCGCTAGCCATAAACTGGTCGTCTTTTCAACAGTAAAAACAGTGTGTGTATGTCGAAGAGGCGGTTGTGGAAAGTGTTGCTAAAGTAAGATGCGATAGTCATCAATTTAATTTTAATAATCAACAATTTTTTGCTCGTTTATTTTTAACATAGTTCATCACAACGAATCACTCACGGGATGGCCACAATGCGATAGAACTGCTTATTCCATACTTGAAGACTTTTGTTACCTTCATGGAAACTTGAAGAGGCCACGGGAAGGTGCAGAGCTTTTATCCAAACAGGAACTGCTATATTCCCTTCTGAACACCGGGACATGGTAACTTGATTGGTAACATATGATTAGACGTTATTCTCCTTGTACTCCAAAACGTTACCAAGTTACCATATTCCCTTCTGAACACCGGGACATGGTAACTTCGTAACTTTTTGGAATACGTCTAATCATATGCTTCCACCAAAGATGTAACCGCACGTCCTCAACAAATGGAATTCAAATTGCATAATATCCGTACCTTGAAGATACCCTCTTCCAGATAATACCCACTATAACGAAGCAATTCTTCATCTACTCTTGGAAAAAGAACTAGAAAAATGAACAGCACCGACTAGTGCGTGGGGCGCAAAATATTAAAGAAGAAAATGCCCAAAAAGTTTAAAATCCACGACAGACCACGAACAGACGCAGATCATGTCTTAAATCTGCAACAGTGCACCAAAAATGCATAAAGCACGTTCTTCTCTATGTAAACCAAACTTCCTGACATCACTACTTTTGATACCAAGCCGCCTTGTTCTATTTCTTTTATTACGATATGTCGACATCGTGACAGCCATTCCGGGTCTATTTTTCCCGGAACCCACGTTGCAGTGATCCCCCGCCTCTGTAGCGCTTTGCACCGAAATGTCCTGCCGAAATGTCCGAAATGTCCGTGCACCAAAACGTCCGTGCACCGAAATGTCCTGCAGCGAAATGTCCTTGAGCCACTTCCGCATTGTTCAATTAAATTTTATTCAATTTTATTTTCCTTTCGTATGAGCGAGAGTAAAAAGCAAGGCTGTGCTGTTCGTAGACGACAAAGGTCTGCAAATAAGCAGTGGTCTACCCTCTTTAGCTGAAAAAAAAAGCAAGAAACAAACAAAAAACCGAGGACACTGATTGCCTGCTCCTTATGCTCGAGTCAAAAGTTACAGAAAAAGAGGTGCTAAGGACACGCTGCGAGCTTTGAACTCCTTTCGAACAAACTGCGTCGATCAACCGGCTTTCGGCCAAGCGGCGTTCGATGAAACGCCTTCGATCAAACGGTGTTCGACCAAATGGGCGGACACCGGATCGAAGCGCTTTTTATTGCGTTTTGTCACAGGATAAAAAATATATGCGGCCATAAGAACATTTTTAAAATCGAACCTTGTACTGCTTCTTGAATCTGCTTCTTCTCGGTAAAGTAACCGAAATGACTTTAGGATTATAGACAAGAGTATGGACTTTGCGACAGGTCATTTCGGACTTTATTCGGACAGGTCATTAGGACTTTTTTGGAAAATTTTAAGGTGTACACAGGAAAACACGCACACGCACACATACACAAAACAACACAAAGTTTAATTAGCGTAGCCTAGTAACTTTTCGTGCCAGAATGGTGAGGACGTTATCGTTCGATAGTACGAAAAAGACCTTTCATGTGGCAATACCCAATATTGCAGATGTGCCTCGTTCCTTTCTAAGCGTTAGATCGTGCAGGGTAAACAAAATTTCAACTTATGTATGACAACACTAACCTTATAAATAATACTTAATTTACACAAAAAATGGATGAAACAATGTCCACTTGAATCAGAAGCAGACAAAAGGGGGGAAATTTCACGCAGCAGCGGCGGGTTCCGAAAAAAAAAATGATCCCGCGTCCGGAGTTTTTCTTACTTATCGATTGCAACAACTCAGGGAAAAGAGGCGCTGACGCCAGGAATCGAACCTGGGTCTTCTGATTTCCGGTCAGACATGCTACCACTACACCACACCAGCACGCCATATCCCATGAGCCATTGAGTGCCTCAAGTACGGGGGGGGACGGACAACCAACTGCGCTATTCCCATTCGCTCTTACATATTTCTCACTCACTCTCTGATTGGCCCTGTATGAATGAGAGAGTGAGTGAGAAAGATGTAAGAGAGAATGGGTATAGCGTGGTTGGTTGTCCCCCCCCCCCCCGTACTTGAGGCACTCAATGGCTCATGGGAAACGGCGTGCTGGTGTGGTGTCGTGGTAGCATATCTGACCGGAAATCAGAAGACCCAGGTTCGATTCCTGGCGTCAGCGCCTCTTTTCCCTGAGTTGTTTCATTCGTTGATTTCCGGGCGTATGAGGCTTACATGTTTGTGTCGTCCCTAACTCTGGTATTCCCCGGCCAAATGCCGTTGTTCTCTTACTTGCCACATAAGAAGTGGAAAGTGAAGCTCGCATTGGTCACTCAGTCGTCAAAACAACAACGAAAATAGCTATATGGTACTTAATTAAATATGTTTGCTTGAACCGATTTTACTTTAAGTGCTGTCGGAAGAAAACATGATTGGGTCCTTTAATCAGACAACAGACAGTGCCACAGGCTACTCTGCACGGGGTTCCGAAAATAATGCACAATCACTGGGCTTAGCCTATGGCCTCTGGTTGCAGAGGGCTGAAATAATGGTTCGGCGGGGTTCTATGCTTCCAAAAATACAGGAGGGGCATTGTGGATAGCTCATGAAACAGAGCACCAGGGATGGGCAGCATTTAAATACATTGTATTTAAAATATGTATTTAAATAATGGCAAAAAAGTATTTATATTTAAATGCCGTTTTAGGCGTATTTATATTTAAAATACACTTAAATACACATATGTCATCCTCCCATATTTGTGGACTTCTCTAGTTCCACATTGTGGCATCCAGCGGTGAAGGGTGTCATGGTTAGAGGCTACAGGTCGCTCATCCCGTGTGTTCAGCGATTTCCGCCCTTCTAGAAAAGAGCACAATGTGTGAATGAGGGCATCACCGCC
Organism: Ornithodoros turicata; assembly: GCF_037126465.1. Lineage (NCBI taxonomy): Eukaryota > Metazoa > Arthropoda > Arachnida > Ixodida > Argasidae > Ornithodoros > Ornithodoros turicata. Next base: position 175,017,441 of record NC_088201.1, read on the forward strand.
CCCATTGCTTCAGTCTTGGAAGGGAGAAGAGAAATGAAAACTCCAATTTGGGAAAGTCTCTATGACTGTCTGTGTGTTCTGAGAACACACAGAGCCAGGAGCAACGTGACAAGATTAAGAAGCAATTCTCCAAGGCCCCTATATTTCCGGCAGATTGGTTAGAAAAATGCAGCGAACAACATGTCTCACTTTAGCGTGGGCGTAGGAATAAATTGTCCCGGGTTGCGGAGCATTTTGGCAAATGAAATGTTTGGGCGTACTTTTATCAATGCGCTCAGGCAGGTATCAGCCACGAGGGCATGAGAGTGGAGCTAAACGTCTAACTATGCTTTCAAAGTTCGTGCAAACGCAGTGCCAGTACTTAATGCAAGTAAATAGCGAAAAAAAGGCACACCATCGGATCGCCTTCTGGATGCGAAGAAGTGGATTAGGATGAGGAATGTGTTTATGGGCAAGCGGATTACACAGAGTGAAATATTCCTTGGGATAACAGCATTTAGAAGTGAAGCTTTATTTTGTTGTGTTCTTCTCTTTTGTTTCATCAACGCTCCAAGCGAACGAATAAAAGAATCGATTAAACGACGCTGCTGTCTCGATCAAACGGTGTTTGATCAAATGCCTTTCGACCAAATGTCCCGCGTTGGATCTAACGGCTTTAGACCAAACGACGTTCGATCAAATGTCCCGGAACCGTTACAGAAAGGAAACACACACAGTACAATTAGTTTCTTCCATAACTATGCTTACAAAAGAAAAAAAGACACACACACACACACAGTGCAATTATTTTCTTCCGTAACTACTCACAAAAAGAAAAAAAAGACACACACACACACACACACAGTACATTTTTTTCGTTCGTAACTACTTACAAAAAGGGGGGAAAAAGAAACACAATTATTTCAAAGGATTTAGTTCAGTGTGAGGAGTAGAACAAGCAGCAACATTTCTTTCCTTTTTACATACTTCCGTAACTACTTACGAAAAGGAAGAAAAAGACACACAAACAGTACAATTCTTTTAAATGATTTATTTCAGTCCGAGGAGTAGAACAAGCAGCAGCGTTTCTTTCCTTTTTACGTACTTGCGTAACTACTTACAAAAAGGAAAAAAGAAACACACAGTACAATTATTTTAAATGATTTATTTCAGTGCGAGGAGTAGAACAAAAGCAGCAACATTTCTTTCCTTTTTCATGAGCTGAGACAATGTTCACGCATAAGAGCGGAGCGAAACGTCGAACTGGCCAAAAATTGCCACGCGGCGTGGCAAAACTACGCACTATGGCTTGCTGTCGCCGTGACATCGGAATTTAGGTTACCGGACAGTCTCAAGGTTGAGGCTCAAAGTTATGGCGACCACACGTGCCCTTACCGAGCACCAATGTTGCGCCATCTCTTACGCGAGAGCAGAGGCTTCAAGGTCGTAGCTCTACCGGAAGAAGCAGACGACAGCGGCTCACATATGCCGAGCCCAGCTCTACCGGTGCGCCATCTGTTAGGCAAGAGCAGAGGCCACAGCGCTTCGCCTCCCGAGTCCTCCTATTGGCGCGCCATTTGGAGGCGGAGCCTCGCTCGCTCTTCGTCAGCAAAGTCAAGGATAGTCCTGGGGCGCGTTCCCGGGCACTGCGCGAGCTCGCGACTTCGCGCTGACCACGCCCATCGTTGCCGCTACGCAGGAGGACAGCGAAAGTGCGGGAACACTACCGTTGTGCTATCGTTGCGCGATCCGCCACGAGGTGACGGCGCTCTCTGCTACAGGCCTGCTGCGAACGCACTTAGTTCCAGAAATGAAGATGAAATAATGTGTAAACGGGACACATAATTTTGGTTGCATAAACAATTGCACTTTAATACGCCTCGAAACAGCATTCTTTTCAACTGTTTGATTTCTGGTTCAAATCAACCAATGAGCAACTACGTGCGTCGTCTGCTGAAAAAGCGGTTGAGAGTCAAACTTGGACGCGCGCATCACTGCAAAAGTTTGGTGAGTATGAAAGTTCTTCAGATATCATTCTGTATGCTATAACTTAGTCGCGTACTACCTCTTTCAACATCGTAACACAAGAAAACTGAGTGTGAACCATATTTATGTAATTCCTCGCTGCATTTCGATGTTTCCTTCGATATTTTGTACGACTGCTCACACTGTCTGCAAGGCCCCGTGCATAAAATGTTGCTTTCTATCTATAGAATTGTATCAGCTTCATCAACTTTACCTGTGTAGCGGTGAAATTACGTTTCTCTGCGTACCTGCCGCCGGACGTTAAACTACTTGTAATATGTTTTGATGTAGACAGAAGAAACGGACGGAAGTAATGCTATGTTAGCACAGTTGAAAGCTCAGGTGCTTGAGCACAGTTGAGCAGTGGTTGAAAGTTTTGAAACATGCAGCCATGTACAGTGAAACAAACAAAAACGTTTCTTGCGCTCCAGTTCCACGTTTTTGGGTCTTGCAATACACGTTTCGAGACGTTCAGCTGAAGCGTATGGTGCAGTGCACTGTTGCTGAATCACTTGAAAAACCGAACACTAGCACCCGTTAATGATAAAGCATGGCAGCGACCTAGAACAAATATTCTTTCGAATTGAGAAAATAACAAAATGTCTAGCCCATCCAATAAAAAGAAAATACAAAAGTAAAAGATGGACCACTCATAGGACTTCCCTGCAAAAAAAGGGTTGAGATGGACAAAATATGGCCATAATTTTTGTCCGACTTAGCAGGGGAAACTAGCTCAGTCCTACTTTAGTGTACTTTCAAATAGAAATCAGGTGGTTGTCAAGAAGTGAAAGTTGGTGTGTTTTTTTTCTTCTCACATTACAGATATGGCGAGCGAAACCCAAAAGCTGCTGCTGTTGTCACTGCTCGAGGAGTCGCCCGAACTGTGTAGCAACAGGAGATTCCTCGAGTGTGTGACGGCTGCACAGCACAGAGCGAAATGGGACAGATTTGCTGCCACCCTGAACGCTGTTGGCGGCAAGGGGTGGCAGCAATTTTGGAAGCACTGGTGCCACAGCGTGCGGAGCCGTGCCAGAGAACTGTCACAAAGACTGCAGGCCACAAGGGGAGGGAGCGGCAGTGTTGTCGCTAACGTGGGGCCGGCCGCAGTGGACACCTCATCGCGCCTGTCTGGGCTCGACCGGCGTATTATGGCCCTTGTAGGCCGGGACACGACTGTCGGCGTACCAGGAGCGGTGGAGATATCCATCGAGACCGGCCTCATGGAAGTGATGTTGCCCGTCTCAGTCGTAAGTAATATACAGCGGTCCTAGCCCAACATGAATATGAAACAAGTGGAAAAGATAAATCATGAGTGAATGCGGCACACCTCACAATGTTTATATCAATTGCACGTTTTCAGAACGAGACAGAGCCGGTTCCCTCCACCTCGGCCGGTCTTCGTGGAACCGAGGAGTCGGGAAGCAGAAGGTAAGGAGGTTTACCAAATAAGTGACAAATGAGCAAACGAAAATACAAAAAACACATGCAAGGACACACGTAAAGGACAGTTATAGACAGCAGAGCTAGGATTTATTTACTTTGAGGGTCATGGCTTTTTCGCTTCACAATACATTTCTTGAATCATGATTAAAAGCGTTAAAACCCCAGTTCCGGGGAGCTAAAAAGACAGACACAAACACATGCACTGACTTGTCTCTACATTTCTGTTGTCACAAACATACATAAACTTTCTTGGGTAATACCAGGGTGACAATGCTGTACAATACTAAAGATGTAAGGAAATTATTGTTCAAAGTTCTTGCCCGGTAAATATGGACGCCTTTGTCCCCGACAAAAAAATGTCTATAAAGAGAATGGTCCCTACTATTATGTGCTAAGGAAACTAAGAAAACAATGGGACATTTCAAGATTGACATTACGTGTAAAGCAAGTCTGTTGTGGTACAGTCTTTTTCTCACGGAATCCTTATGACAAAAGGAACCACGTGAATGAAAAGCCATAGCTTTTCGTTTGTACAAGACAGCACTTGGACTGTCCTACTTTAAGAGCTTCTCGTGATGAATGTGGGGAGAGACTTGCTACTAGAGAGACTACCCTCCATGCAGATATCGTCCATAATAATTACGGAAACACATTAACTATGTGGGGTTTGTTCCCTGTTCTACTCTACATTATTGGAACCGCAAGTTAAGGAGTTATCAATGCACCAAAAATGTTTAAACCTAAGTAACATCTTCCATAATTCGGGATATCCAGATTAACAAGGCTCAGATGCACTTTTACAATGTCCGTAGTAGAAGAATGAAAAATTAACAAGGTCTCTGGATAGTAACACTGTATATTGTTTACAGCTGCTCTCTCCTGTGAGCGTCTGAGGTGAGTCATCTGTTCTGTACGTCTGAAACACTGTCTGATAAGTTGGCTTCTCAGTTGTGATGCACAGTTTCTCACGAACACAGGGTCAGGTTTAACGTCTTCTGTTCTCTCCTCCTCAGTCTCTCACTGCCTTCCACCTGTTCCTTCCTTGGCTCATCACCCTCACCAGCATCATCCAGAGGTTCAAGAGTGTTGTACACAGAGCCATGTTATGGAGGACGGCAGAGGCATTGATTATCTTGCAACACTGGTCAGCAGCGAAGTGCAGTGTGCTGTACCTCTGTAGGCACCGGAAGTGCGTGTTCAGTACCCCAAAGTAGTGCTCAATGCACACATGGGTCCTGCTGTGTGCAGTGTTGTAGCTTTGTTCTTAACGTGTTGAGGTCAAACGGACAGGTGCCATGAGCCAGAGCTGGAGCGGGTAGCTGTTATTACCTGTCAATAGTTTTACACTTCAACTAGTTATCCAAAAAATGTAAATCAAGACTGATTGCCTGTGCACTAAATGTGTTGTATGTGCACTGAATTGTAAATAAATATAAGCAATGTGTTCAATAAAAATGAATCATATTTTAGCACTGGTGCAGCCGTAATATTACTGGGTACAGTATGCCTGTCAGTTACGCAGGAATATTTTGCGTATTTGAAGTACATAAATTTTATTATGCAAAGCTGCATTGTTGTGCACAATCAAAAAATAAATAGCACACAAACATCTCATACCTACAGGTCAATCTCTGTCTTTGAATAAAGTGGCAGCTGCTTGATGCAGATTGCAGGCTGTCCATTAAGTAGTACCGTGCCACGATCCAGGGAACCTTGTGTTCATGAAGACAACCTGACTTCAGGTATCACAGACCTGAAAGGAGGGGGAATAGTGTGGTTCATTGTGCTGACATTCTTGTTCATATACAAAAGCTAGCACGCTGGACATCACACATCGCCATATATATGCACATCAAGACATTGATGGAGAGGCAGCCTTTATGGCAATAGCAATTACAATCAACAAACCGCTGATCAAAGAGGCCCTGCTGCATAAGTGTGACCTGTGTACCACCAATAGCCTCCTGAATTATGACACAAAATTAGATACTGTGGGAGACAGCATCCGTTCTTTGTTAATAAGATCACCCAATACGTAACCACACATACGTTAGCAGCAAAGTATGTTTACTAATCAGGATTAACGACCTGGAGCATATACTTACCTACATAAATGTATCTTCACCTAGTTGATGGTGCATTTATAATTTATGACCTGCATAATAGTATGAATCGGAATAATAGTCTAAGATTCTGAATACTAATGCACACTGAATACAAAGCACGAGTAGATTGTTCTTCATAACAAACACACACACTCTAACTCAACACACACATATGTAATGGTAACCTACCAACACAGCCTGTGAAACTGCTAGTTCGTGGATGGAAGGTATGACAGAACCCTCCGTTCCACGGTCACTGCCGTACGATGCGACTGCCAGGCTGAAATGCATTATTTAATTACAAAACAATGAGCGCTCATCATGCAAAGTTTGAGATTCTCGCAACTGTACTTACTGCGTTGCACATCCTCCCGAAAAGCTTCATAATCTTTCCGTACAGCCTCATTTGATAGCGACGAATTCATCGTCCGACAACGTGGCGAAAGCATCGCTACTAATCCCGAATCTGCGCACCGGCTGTTCCTTTGCAGCACGTCGTTCTCCCGAAATGAAACAGAGGTCCGCCATTTTCGACGCGAACACCGACGAGCTTTGCGTTGTTGTTCGTCCTCTCAGGAAACAACAACCTTCTCCCAGCGCGAGCTCGCGAAGCAGGTGCAGGAACGGGGTTATCAGAGCATGCTCGCGAAGTGTACCACGTGGTGCTCTTGTAGCTGGGGCAACGGGGACGCTCGACGCGAGGTCGCGAGCTCGCGCAGTGTCCGGGAACGCGCCCCTGATTGCCGATTTCTTGGGTGCAGCCATGCGAGCCGACAAGGACAGTTCAACAGAAGAGCAATTTAGGTGAACGCGAATGTAGCGCTAGTGGTGGGCGCAACAATTTGCACTTCAAACGATGTAAAACACCAAAAAGTGAGCAGCGCGGATGCTTGCTTTCTCATTTGTCATTATTTGGGCCTGTAATCCACATCAGGGTTCAGAAAGGCTGCTAAATTGCCGATGGCCGGCACAAGAAAAACGTGTTTGGAATCGTTCAAGCGAATATACATTTTTCATTGTTCGCTTCCTCTCTTTCCTTTCTCTTTTTTTTTTCTTTGTCGTTTTTTACTGTTGTCGGTTCGTCCCGGAGCCTTAGCTTGGAGAGCTGCTCCTGTGTAGTTTCGCTATAAATCTGAATGTGGGGGCAAGGGGAACAGTCCACTGTTCCTCGAGTTTTCACGGTGGCCCTCTCCCTCCCCCCCCAAATTTTTGCTCTGAGGACCTCTTTGTATAAGCCGCACTTCTCAATCTCTAACTCCATGTCCTGCAGTGCTCTCCTTCAGGTTGGGTTAGGTTAGGTTAGGGCTCGCTCCTCCTTGCCGTAGAGGACTTCCGACGTCCTTGAGCACCCGGCGCCCGATAAGGGAAGTAGAATAGTGCGAGCGAGGTATCTCCGTGATGGAAAACCTGAAGCCATGAAGAAAGGAAGCACGGTGCACTACAAACAAATGTCACCTCTGTGGATAATAATTTGGAGCATACAGATATGAATGAGTCATCTCATGTCTAAAATGAACATGAAGGACGATTGCCAGAAATTCTGCTCTTTCTGTTTCTCGAAAGAAAGAAAAACAGCTTCATAGAAAATTACATCTTAGCGAATTATGGAAATTAGAATGCCAAAATACCTTGCAGATAAAGTTTTCCTCGCATACGCGTCAGTGCGAAACGAATGCACACGTAGTCCTAATTGTTTTATTTTAAAAAAAATCTCTATTAAAAGTGGCTACCACCACGAAGTATGCCTTTATGACACGTTCCCGTTTAGTTTTTGAAACTATGTGTATTAAATATATCCATCCCTGAATTTCGACATGCAAATTCGCCAAAACCGAAACCGTTTCAACCACCGTTCGGGGTGGTGGTCTTCACGGTACGGGATCTGTATATACTTCTCTATGTCAACTGCGCTCGCAACTGTATTGTCTTGGCTCGGAAACCCTATGTTTCTGGAACGTAGAGAGAGGAAAAAGGAATCACAAAACACGAATATACTTCAAGTACTCTTCTCCTTTGGGAAGCGATAGTTCTCCATTGAACCGCTGTTTTTATACCAGCTATTTATTGACTCTACGTTGCACCAGTGTCAGCGCGCTGAGCGGTTGAGCTGGAATTGGAATTACAATTGGTAATAAAACAAAAACAATAATACTAGAAGAAAAACAATGAAAAATCGTTATCTGAGCAGATCGGGGTCGGTTCACTCTGGAAATTGTTGCACCGACGACTAGCGCCACGTTCGAACTCACTTATAAATTACTCCTCCGTTGAGCTGTCCTTCTCGGCTCGCATGGCCGCGCCCATGAAATCAGCAATCAGCAGTTTTCGTTTTGTGGAGTGTGCACCAAACTGTTTTCAATTCAAGCTACAGGTACTTAATACGAGTGGGAGAGCTTCGGTAGTCTTCTTGTGGATTCGTGGGTGCATCAAAAAAGATCGGCATGGGAGTTAGCTTGTTTCCCGAGTGATTGTGCGCTGAACTCAACTTGCATTTTCGTAAAACAACTTCAATATAATATAGTCGTAGCAAGATAGTTTCCGTGGTTTTGTGGCATATTGCGCTCACTTCATCTGCTTTCTCTTGGGCCTCGTTTGGGATATCGCAGCCTCAAAGGGGGTCCTGACACATAGTTTGGGAACACTGAGGCATAGTGTATATTGTTACATGTGACATATTGTAGTTTACTGAAGCCAGCTTCACTGTTGTATTGTTTCTTCACATGGTTACTTCTTCAACGTTATTTGAATGAGGAATGTGGAGAATGATGAAATGTATGCCTTGCATGTTCTGGATGTTCTCTAATTGCTGAACCCTGCTGTTGGGCTAAAATCCAGCAACTACACAAAAAGATTAACAAATGCAGAACAGAAGGCAGAAACCCAGACACAATGACATGATTGAGATCATGATATGCTGTCAATTTTTTCTGTGTCTCTGATTCTACATTTTATGAACATGTGTCACATTGCCAGGACCCTTTCCCTCTAGCTACGAAGAGAGCCTCTCAGTGATAAAAATGCAGGTTGTCAAATGCACGTAAACAGTGCTTACATTTTTGGGGGTCTTTGCTCATGTAATGGCACTGGTTTATGGCAGAAAATGCTTCCCTAGTTCACATGGCATCCCTATTAGAAAAAACCATACAAGTGTCCGTTTGGCAGTCATACGGAATAACTGAACGGACTCCATACACTCTATGGACTGGTACGGACTCCGTACACTGAATGGCCTCCTATGGCAGTCCGTACACTGAATGGCCTCCTATGGTAGTCCGTACACTGTATAGCCTACTATGGAGTCCATAGCCTGTATGGCCTCCGACCTTGCTCTATGGCATGGGTATGTGTGGCAGTCCGCAAGATGATGGGATGAGACGTGAGTGTTTGCTGAACGTAACACCAGCACAAAATGAACACAACTAGTGCATGTCAATTTGACAAAATTTATTGTCTTACAGCCTTTTTAGGAAGTCAGCCAAGTAGCCGTTAATTGGATCAATTCACTCAGTCAGACTTCTGCCATTGTGACTGGGCTTCGTGGCAGTGTACTCCTGAAACCAACCTAAAATACAGAAAATGAGCATGCGTTAGTACCAAATACCACGCTACCATATGCTCTGTGGAAGCATATTCTACGAAAATAAGGAACTTCTTAACATGATGGAAATTGATGTTCTGAAGCACGAACACAGATTAAAGGAAAACACACTAAGCTTCAAATGTCTAAGAAACACAGAAGAGGGAAGTCACTGAAAAAGCCAGTTGTAAGACTCTAACCCACATTTCCTGATCCAAGACTGCAACTGAGCTAAGCTGTCCCACTTTGTGAGACAGCTCGTGGTGACCCGCACCATGGGGGCAAGTAATTTGATTGGTCAACGAGGCAGCTCTTGATGCAAGTAATACTGTTTGCTGTTCATTTGACAATGTTAACACCATATGCTACAGCTGAGCTCAGAAACCCACTTTATCTGTACAAAAAAAAAAGAGTTTAAATGAGGAGTGTTCACTGGCTTTCTTTCAAAAACGTTAAATTGTGCTTGCATCTGCATCAGTATTGTAAATAACAGCTTAGAGGACAAAGACTGGTGCGAAGCAGCTTTACTATATAGCGTAAAGCTTCCTCTCACCAGAACGGGATGATTTATTAGAGCTTTCTCAAACAGAAGCTTTTTGTTTAAGAACACCACCCACAGCCACACAAACAGATAATGGGGATCATCTCAGGGCTTTCTTTAAAGAAGTGCTGAGGTGCAAACAAATAGCTCCTGCTGAGGAACCATGAGCATAGGTGACGCAGAGAGCAAGCGAGAGAGCTCTGTTCTGCACACCTTTGAAAAATTATTCGCCTCGTGAAGAGAGTGCATCGCAGAACGAGAGGAAGTCGGGATGTATGTTACTCCTTCACGAGACCAGTGATGTACTGCAGAACTGCTCAAGCAGTTTTAAGCAGACCGTGATGTGCGAAGAAAAAAACTAAGAAAAAGGCATAGCGCCTTCACCGTGTCATAAAAGCATCGTGTTTGTTGTCTGCAACTGCTCTCTCCAACTATTTTTTTTTTATAAATTCAACTGCGCAGCTATAACGCAGAGAAGAGTGAAAATATTTTGCATGGTGGTACCTGATGGACAGCTTGGCAGGTGAAGCAAGAATTCAAGTAATGTTAAATGTCACCACATTGCTCCTTAACAAGTGGATACTGTTGTCAAAATAGAAAAATTGCTCAATGTTCTGGCAGAATAAATACACATACTCGTGACAGCAGCAACTGCTGGTGCCGCTTTGCAGTCATGATCTGTCCGTGGAGCTCCTTAGGTGACCGCACTGTTCTTGCCACTTCTCTCTGCAATTTTTTTCAAACCAGCTTGATACAGGTACCGGCAGACTTCACATACACTGCAATAAATATACTATACCGTGGCATGAACAATGAAATCTACAACTCAGACATTGGGGTACTGCCATCGAAGAACTGCACTACACTGATATCTTGTCAGCTATGTGGAAGTAAACAGCTCTTGAACACATGGAATAAGAAGCTCGTGTAATGCATGTTGTACACTGCAGCGGTGAGAGCCTGACAAAAGAGCAGCAGGGTAGTTGGCATGCTTGGGACAACAACTTATAAAATGGAACAAAAGCTGTAGGGCATATTGGTCATTGCACTTATTCACGATAAGTAATGTGATGAAGACACAGCTACAGTAGCCGCCAATGTGCCAAACCGAAACTTTTTCGTTCAAGATTTTGTACGAGTACTAGAAAGACAGCTCTGGAATAAAAGACGGCGGTTCATATTGGTCCAGTGCTAATGGTGTTGTAGGCACTATCAACAGCATTGTCTGTAAACTGTTTTTGGATTATTCTGTTCGTTCTGGTTGTGCCAATAGGCACAGGGCAATCTGCAAACAGTTTACAGACAATGCTGTTGATAGTGCCTATAATGACATTAGCACTGAACAGATATGAACCGGTATCTTTTATTCCAGAGCCGTTTTTCTAGCACTGGCATAAAATCTAGAACGAAAAAGGTTTGGTTTGGCACGTTGGCTGCTAGTGGAATGCTGTGCCTTTATCAGACTGCCCATGATGAATAAGTATACTGGCCAACATGCCTTACAACTTTTGGTCCGTTCTGTAAGTTCAGTCTTAAGCATGCCAACTACGCTGCACCGCTGCTCTTTTGTCAGGCTCCCACTCCTGCAGTGTAGAACATGCATTTCACAAGCTTCGTATTCTATATATCTAAGCGTTGTTTACTTGCACAAAGCAAACGAGATGTCAGTATGGTGCAGCTCTCCAATTGGTTGTACAGCAATGCCTGAGTTGTAAATTTCCTTGTTCATGCCACAGTATTTGTCGTGTGGTATCAGCAGCTTTAACAGAAACTAACGTAAGCAGTAGATGCATTTATGAACATGGACTTTGCTCCATAGTAACATCCTACAAAAAAAGAAAAAACAGAACATTGACAAATGCAGACTGGGAGTAATAAAATTAAGAGAGATCCATGCTTTGACTTCATGCATTTTAAACTCACACTGTCATGCTTGTCTGTGTACACGTGAGAAGTAGTGAGAAATAAAATGCCATTCACACCGTTTCCCAACGAAATAAAAAGTATGAAAGCGTAGTCCTACCACAGAGCTGCATCCATGTCATGAGCATAAAAAATCTGTGGCACTTGCTTGTGGACGTCATGCTGTCTTGATAAGGTACGTTTTCTGGAAAACGGCATTTGACAGATGAAAGGCACAATCAGAGGAGTCCATCATACAAAGCATGGCATGCATGTAACTAATATAGTGCGGAAACACTACAAGTACACAATACTATGTTCATCTTCATATATATGTCAGAATATATTTGTAAGTTATAGAACTGATTTTAAAACAAAATTTTGTAGGAAAAGATTGATGGCTTCAGTACGCAAGTATGCAGTGGGTGAGCAAGCCACGCCGTGTTGTCCACGCCTGTAGACTACCTCGGCTCATTCTCATTATGTTGGATGCACATGTGACTTATTATGGTCAACAGCCGGCCTACTCTACTTTTCTGAAAATTTAACCATGAATTACTAACACATCCATTTGACTTTATTTATGAGAAATTCACCTGTGTTATTTTATCTAAGAGTTGCGAAAGACAAAAGCAATGGTTTGACAAGATAACACGGGATTGTTTTAAAAAGTGAATGTGTTACGATTTCGGGGCCAACTATCCTATATGTCTACAACACAGGGCACTTGTATTTGCAGCGACATAGAACCACACATTCAAGTACGTGCATCTCAAACATATGATGACCTAAACGTCGAGATGTAGCCGAGACACACCCGAACAGAAACATCTAAGCTTCCAACCCATCCGCGCACAACCAAGTCGCACATGACGAACCACAGAACCCCACCTAGCAATCCTCAATGGCACGCGCTTTTGTATGTGCAATGACGATTATGTAACACATTTCAACGCTTATTCCAAAGCTAATCAGCCGGGTCCCGATACCTAAACAACTGTTGCTAACTCTAGCGAACTTCACTCTCCTCTCGTAATCGAGTTTCGTTCCTTTGTTTGAATGGATCGCAAAGGATTTTCAAACTTCACGCATGCACTTTGCAATCACAGATAGCATTCAGTATCACTTCATTATCACATCAAAACAGATATTTATATGTTCACCTTTCATTATCGGCATCTTGGCGGGACAACAGTCCATCGTTTCTTCGCCAGCAAGCATAAACAGCCGTTGAGCTAAAATCGTTCACCAATCCTTCATGGAAGTGCAAACTGTAGTAACTGCCTCCACTTTGTCCGCATATATCACGAGTTCATACACTGCACGCAGATTAAAATACGTTGTGCAGCCAAGAAAGGTTTTGCTGAAAAAGGAAATTGATCACACAGAAACAACGTGCTTCGCTTACGTCCGCCATAACCACCCAAAGCCAAAAACACAGCGACACGTAGCCCCCTAGGCGAAGTGGATCTAGCAACAGGTATTTTTTAAATAATATTTCTGACCGACTTTTGGCTTTGCGCAAAGGATTAACCATAATTTTTCTCAAACTAAATAACAGTGCCCAATATTATTAATCAGAGTGCCATACGTTGACGACCATCGCCATTCTTAGACGGCAGTTTGTCTGTTTCGGTTTCTGTTCTATTGTTGCATTTTCGTGTTATGAAAACACCGTTCCACGGAAAGTATTACGCCAATTATGTGCGTGTATTTGTGTTTGTGATTATAGAACGCTCACTTCAAGGCATTGGGAATGATGTCAAATCACGACAAGGATAACTCGTGATATCTCCAGAAAATCGCCACGAGCGGCACCCAGAAAACGATATATGAACAAAGGACCAGCATAGCCTATGTGTTACTTCAATATTGTTTGCCTATTTTTAGATCCCTATCATGCATCAACAAATAAATATTGAATTATTTTATTCATGCATATCAACGTATCCCTTCTGCCCTTTTTGGTAAATTAATCAAACATATATATGTTACTGAGTATAGCATTAGGCGGAATTCAATGATTGTCCCAAAGCTAGCCGGCTTCTGTTTCCTTAATTCCTGTTGCTAGCACCAGCGTATCTTTTTCTCCTCGAATGACAACAACTTTATATTATTATTGTTGTTGTTGTTGTTGTCGTCGTCGTTGTTGTTGTTGTTGTTGTTTTATGTAAACAGTGCAAACAGCTTGATTGTGTGTCGTAAGCTAAAAAAGCAACGTAAACAAATCCGCTTTAACAGGTTGCAGTTTGGAAAAATATCTATGATAGTGGTGAAAGTGTTGCGGCATGCGCAAAGCAGCAACCATGTCACGGTGATGCGCACACAGCGCATTTTACATCTAGCCGTCCTTCGGCTAAATGATTTCTATGCCTGCCAAGAGATTCCGTACACACAGAAGTTTGCTGTATGGACACCTGTACGGCCGTCACAGAAGTCCGCAGACTCGCTCTACGGACTTTGAACGACTGCCATAGAGTTCCATACACACTCTCTACGGAACACGTACGGCCACCATAGAAGACCGCACATGCCATATGGATTCCATTGGTGCACCGTAGCAGTCCGTACGCGTAGCGTTTGAGGACCATAAAATTCCATAGCGTTCCATACCACTTCCATTCAAAGTCGTAAGAGTCCACACAAGTCCATACATAATCTATATGGACATTTATGGTTTTTTCCAACAGGGATACTGAATATGAGTGTGCTCCACAGCCACAAACTAAATTTTAAATTAGCACTGCAGTATGTTTATCGGCACACATGAAATTACCCTTCATAAGTGCATCATACAAGCTTATTGATTCTGATGCTAACTGCTCATGAAATAACATGGGGTGGGGTGAAAGACACTGGAACCACATGTTGCATCCCTAGCAGTGATGTACTCACTCAGAAGTGACATCACAAGCAGTGATTTTTCACTGAAGCCTGCAACTCAACAATGTAATTCACATCTTGATTGCAGAAAAAGTAAGCACATGTTTGTTATTACTTGGTATACAGTTGAAACTTGTTAATGTGATGACGGTCATTCTCGTGGATTCTGGCAATAAAATCATTTTAGGATAAAAAAAACACCTGTCAATGAAAAGTAGTAACTTGAGTGAAGCACAGTGAGGCATTTGAAAACGCCATTTTTCCTTTATATTTTCAATGCTGACATACATCTGCTTGTGCAACTGTCAGTCTGGGCTGTTCCAGCCAAAACCAGCAGGAGATACCTTGACTCTCTTAAATATCACTGAAAAAAATTGTGTGCTTTTTTTAGACGATGCATATATCTAATGTAAATCATTTTGTTTTCTTGAACAATGGGGGCACATTAAACTGTGCCGAAATATGAAGTTGTCCCAGCTTCCTGCTGACATCTACATATACATCATTTGTGCACTTTCCTCGCCTGGTGTTAGAGGTGAAGCACGGGTCTTCCCATCCCAAAGGGCATGTAGAATGAGAATAAATCTAGTGACGTAGTGAGAACTCAAGAACGGAGCACATTTTGGTAAAGCTTACAATAAATTACCGGCAAATTAGCATTCTTGAAGGAGCCTCAGATTATTTATACTTGTAACTGATTGCTTGTGATTAGCTTCACATAAAAATATCAAGCTGATCTACATTCCTTGTGTAACCAAGTGTTTGAGAATATCAAGCACTTGCAAAATTTTTTTTTGCAGATAGTATATTCACATACTGGTCGTCTGGAAGAAATCTTCCTTATTTGTATAACTAGTCCTCTTCTATTGAAAATCTAGACGTTTATTTTTCTTTAAAAAACAAAAAAATCACCATAATGTGCTGCATCTTGTTCATCAGTTGAGGCCATCTAGGAAGCAAAAAAAAAATAAAAATAAGAGAGGGTTAAGATGCCTTTGTGGCTGTCTCCTGCGAAAATCGACACTCTACTTTTCCATTTTGAGAACCTACAGGTGTATTTGTTCTTACACAAGAGAAATGTTTCGTCAGCTCATTCATATAGCACACTTTGAACAAATTTTGCATTCAACTGTTCTGCCCAGTTCTACAGATTAGTTGCAGTTGCTGCTTCATAACATCTTTGTCAACAATTATGATTGTTTTCACATACCTGAAGTCATCTGGAATGTGAACAAATCTCGTCATTTCAAGGGCATACCATCTCCAATAGCATGTTCAGAATCTGCTGGCATGTGTTTTTGTAGATCTTAGCATAGCATCAGCTGACCATATTGGCTCAGATCATGCCAGAATGCGACATCACAGCTTTTGGAAACAATTTATTATGATCTCGTGTGCCCTTCAACCACAACAGAAAAAAAGCCCACAGTCTTTCTTTCAGTGGAAATATGTGTTCTTATTGTGTTAACAGAAGGTGGCTGAAATTAATTGTACCTCCTTGTGGCCTGGATGGAGCATGCCTCACTGTGCTTTATGTCCAGTAATTTCTTCTCCAGCCGTATCTCTTCGGCAGTGAACCACGATGTATGCAGTCTTCAAGCTTTCTTTCACCCGGAAGAACAGCTTACAGCTCTGCAGGCATCAGAATATCTGCACACAATAGAGGGATGCAATCTAGCCCTATAGGTGCCAACGTTTTAAATGGTACTGTGAACAGAGTCATAGTACCCTTTATCACAGCACAAAGCAATTATGCAAAGTCATGCTTGTGGAGGCAAAGCCATGCTTGCCAAAGCCAAAGGGGCAAAACGATGCTTATGCAGGCTTTTATATATCCTGAGTAGTATAGATCCGGGGCACACAACAGCCACTTTTTCCTAATCCAGTTCTAGGCATTTCAAATCCAGCACCAGTCAATTCTAATCCAGGTCAAGCCACTTTTAAGTCCTCTGGTTGGTTGGCCACAGCTCCACCCCTTCACGCTGATTGATCGATCCACGCTCCGCCCCTTGATGGTGATCTATCTAATTTCTGTGTTATTGGCTACCCTTCATTGCCACCACATAGCTCACTCTCTCATAGACACCAAAATTATATATTCTATTCAACTCTAAGTCTGCTCATAGGCTTCCGAATCGCTCCCCTGTCTATTGGTTGAGGGGGTGGTCACTTCCATTCATTTCTCAAATCTAGTGATTGGCTTGTTGGCTACCTCTCATACATGCTTGTTAGACTCATTTGTCATTTCCACTCTCTGGTTAATCGGTCACATGCTTTCAACTGCACATTGATTAATAATTTCAGCTGCATCATGGACAACCTTTCATTGATTAATCCTACTCATTTCTAGACCAGGCCACAGTTCCCCCAAATTGCTTATTGGTCTAGGACGCCTTCTTATTAAGCCTGAGTGGTTCTCGGCAATGGTTGAGACACAAAAACACGGGAAATAGTTGTCAACATTTATTGAGTACATCATAGCAGTCTCGGAGATATTGTAGTTCTCCCTGGGGCACCTCCAACCACGCTGTACATCTCTGCTAACATCCATAGCGTTCTTCACATAGGTACTATGTGGATCACCCTGGCATTCGTCCTTCTCCGTCCACGGCCAAGCCCCAGACCACACGAGAGAACAGCATGTCACAAAAGTATCAGTTCTCTTTCTGCACATTTTCTAGAGCGAAAAAATAACATTATGAGCTTCACTATTTACATCATATATTTAAACTTGCCATATTCACAGCTTTTGTAAGGGTAGGATTCGATGTCATTGTAGAGGTATCACTTGTCTTCATATGCCATCAGACTTCTTTTGACGTTTCTGATGGTGTACATGCACTATTTCTTTCCAACTATTGACACTCGCTCATTTGACACGCTCGTGTGGTTGAATAAGGTATCACAGTATTTCTCATGAAGGAGGTGCTTGCGTACAATATGTCTTTTTCTCCCTTTAGCTCTTGCAATTTGCTTTTCTCCAGCTAGTTTGATGGAGTACATTTTAGCTTTCAAGCATATTACTTCTTTGATAGGTACATTACCAGTTTCGCTTGTGAAAATCCTAAGTCTCCCATGACTCTTTTCACTGTACAGTGGATGATCCGGGAATGAAGACAAATCTAAGTGGTCGTCGGCGATCGCTCGTAACTCATCTTCGTAGTCCTTGCAGAATAGGCCGAGGATCAGAGAATCTGTGTCAAAGTAACAGGTAATCACTGGACAAGTGAGCTTATTCAACAGGGTTTCGTAGTAGATTGAGTACATGGTTAATTTACTCAGTTCCAAAATCGTTAACCCAATCTGGAGCGGGAAATGGCATCACACTTTCCTTTTGCACACTTCATACATGACACAATCTGGGGACAAAATTTCTATCCCTACACATTCCAACCGACTCCCGAGGCGACTTGCCGTCTCCTCATCGAAGGCTACTCGAATGCTCCGCATGTTAAATTTATTTAAAAGCATTCATCTGAATACTGCATTATTTGAGAGTTTATAGAAATTTTTTTTCGAACGTCTTGCTCGAGATTTTGGATACTCCTAGTCAGTAGTATATGATCAGCTCAACTGGCCCACAACTCACACAGTGGCCTGGAAGCCATTAATGAGCAATTAGAGCAATTTGGCATCTCTCACAGTAATTAGGATAATTCAGGGAGTCATTACACTAATTGGGGAGCATCTAGGACGTGTCCAGACCACTGTGTGAGTTGTGGGCCAGTTGAGCTGCTAAAAAATAAAAAATAGGTAGAAAATAAAATAAATAGATAGAAATAGAGTGGAGAGAAACAATTTATTCGAAAATCAACAATGCCGAGGCGAAGAAACCGCTCCCGGGTGACCAGCGCTCGCCATGTTTCTAGTTGGCACCCAGCAGTTGCAGAGATCGACGACAGGTGGCCACTTAGTTGCAAGGCATCACACCAGATGGCACCACCATCATAGCTCTAGGTGAGAAAGACAGAACAAGACACTAGCGGCAGGTAGAAAATGGTAGCACTGCTAAACAAGTCAAGACATGCGAGAGAAAAGGCTTAACACACAGTACACACAGAAAACAGTACATACCGGGGAAAAGGCAGTCGACTAGGCCTAACCACAGCGCCTCAACACTATACACCTAACACAAGGCGGGAACCACTAAACAACAGGCTTGCTGTCAGCTAAACAAGTCTAAACATGCGAGAAAAGGCTTAACTCGAGCGCTGTCAGACATCGACAAATCACTCGTTGGTCACCGCTAAACACAGCGAACATGAGAGAAAAGGAGCGCGGCAAATCACTCACCTTTTCCCCCGCGGCGACTGCTCATCAGCCAGGCAGAAACTGAGCGAGCGTGGAGCACCCGAACGTACGGCTGCTCTCCGCGACAGCCAGCCAGAAACTGAGTGAGCGCGGGGACTGCGGAGCACCCGAGCACACATCTGCTCTCCGCGACAAACAGGCAGAAACTGACGGAGGCGCCGCGCTGCGGCAGCTACGCATACGCGCGCGCTCCTAGCGCCCTTTTTTTGCTGCCCGCCCGCGGGTATTTTCGGTTTCACTCTCCTTTCTTTGCGCGTGCGTTTATCTGTATCAAGGCAGCGCGCACCGCGCTCGCGTCTTCATTCTCACCGATACGTGGAAAACGCCATGCGTGGTTTATTCTCCTGCGTTTCTCGTCGTCGCAAGGAAAAGACAAAAACGAAGAACATCGCGAATTTATTCGCGGCATCGTGTAGGAAGCCTTTCAAGTCCACCGCCTGGAATGGTTGCAAGCGCGTCAAGAAATGTGTCAGGACAAGATGAAGACGCTCGACCGCATCTTAGCGGCGGACAGACTGGCGAAGAAGAAGTCCAACTTTAGCCTGGATAATCTGTATTCGGAACGCAGTTCCGATGTAGAGGACAACGACGTGTAAATAAAAGCGATGCATTCCTCTTCGAGTCTCAGTCTCTTCTTGTTCTTCGTGCAACGTGTACGCACGCAACATGTCTTCCCCCGAACCTTTTCGTTTCCGTCATCCTTTTCGCTGTATCTTAAGTGGTCCCTGCATGTGCAGCAAATCTACTTTCGTTGCTAATGTGCTGAGGAACCTGAACGACGTGGTGGACAAGCCTCCGTCACAAATATCCTACGTGCAGAAATATGCTTCGCCGAGCATGCAGGACGAATTTGGGGACTCCGTAAAATTTACCAAGAAGCTACCGCGAGAGTGGGACACGTCGCGCGCTACGCTGATCGTCGTAGACGACCACATGACCGACGCCGGTTCCTTGAAGGAGGTGACCGATCGTTTCATTCGGGGTTCTCACCACGGCAGCGTGTCGATCTTCTTACTCGTTCAAAACATCTTTTTCGACAGTAGCCATATTAGAACTATATCCTACAACGCCAGTTACGTCGTCCTGTGGCGCACTGTCCGCAGCGTGCACCAGATGGAACATTTCGGGCAACAGCTATTTGGCAGAAAAAGATTGGAGTATTTTCTGGACGCATATAAACAAGCGATGTCGTCGCCCCACGCTTATTTACTCGTGGATCTTCACAACTATACGCACGAGGATCACACGTAGCAATATCTTTCCGGGAGAAGGTCAGTATATCTACGCTCCGAAATGAATCTCCGCCCTCACCTCACTTTACTCAAAGTACTCTCCACTCTACCCCTTCTGCGCTGTCGCGACGTCTTGAGACGTTCTTCCTCGTCCGACATGAAACGCCTCTCCGAAATTTGCCTCAATGTATTGAACGGAAAAGTGGCTCTAGCTCCAGACACGTTTGTGCGTTTGAAGAAGCACAAACGCTTCTTACGACGGCTCGCCTACAAAAAGATTCACAAGAATCCGCAAAGTTTGAAGCGCTATCTGTCTCAGCAGTGAGGACAGGGCGTTCTTTCGTCGGTGGTTTCTCTCCTGCTTGCCGCCGTGTTGAACCTTTTCGCCAATGGCCAAGAGAATTGAAGTGACCACCTCCTCCTGCATCGGAAACATTCTTTCCTCTAAGGAGAGTGACGACGTCAAAGTGAAACTCATACTGCAAGCACTGTATCGCATACTCAAGCAGTACAAATTTGATCTCTACGACAATAAAAACAAGGCGTCTGATGCTACAAATGACTTTGACTACTCGCTCCTCTCTCCAGAGGTGGACGAAGAGGAAGCGGAAAGGGTCGTCTCGGAATTAAAGAAGGTTCTTTCCTGGGATCGCGAGGGTTGTGTCTCTGTGTCGGGCAAGCCCATCAGAGACCCCTCCTTTTACGAACTCGTCAATTATTTGTTGCAACGAAAGACGGGAAAGAAACCTTCCTGGTTCCCCAAAGTCTCGAAACTATTGCGTCTGATTTCTCTGCACAAATCTCGTGAGCCTCAACAGCAGCAGCAGCAGGCCTCCATTGCGTGGACGACTTATGGAGGGATATGAGAAACCAGCGGGTGGTTTGGGGGTGTGGACCATTATAGAAAAGCGCGTCACTTGAGCAAAAAGAAAGCTCTCGCCATTCTCAGAAAGCTGGATGCCTCCACGCTGCACCATCCGGTCAGAAGAAAGTTTAATAGGAGACGCATCATCGCGCTCAAGATCAACGATGTGTGGCAAATGGACCTCGTCGACTTTTCAAAATACAAGAGATTCAACGGCGGCTACCGCTACATTCTCGTGGCAATCGATTCCCTCTCCTGCTTTCTGCGCACCCTCCCGCTAAAGGCGAAGCGCCCAGCCGAAATGAAAAGGGTCATGATAAGACTTTTTCGGGGAGGTAACGCACCTACACGCATCTTTTGCGACAGAGGAGGGGAATTCTACAACAAGACCGTCAAGGAGTATCTGTCACGAAAGAAGGTCCACATGTATTCCACCTTCTTTCCAGTAATCAAAGCATCGCAGGCAGAACGCGTGATACGCACTTTACGCGACAGAATATTCCGTTATTTTGGAGTAACCGGAAAATACCACTTCGGCTCCGCGCTTCCCAAGATCGTGCGCGACTACAACAACACCAAACACACTGACTTTGGGCATCAGCCTGACCGAAGTCACACCCGAAAACGAATTGGAGCTGTTCAACCAGATAAATAGGAAGCCCGTCGTACCCTCCGTGAAAAAGAAGCTCAATGTGGGGGATAAAGTGAGGGTCCTACTACACAGAAAAGATTTTCATATAAGCTCGGAAGGGAGTTGGTCGCCTCCGATTTTCACCGTCTCCCGCCTGAGAGACACCTCCCCTCCCGTCGTGCACATGGAAGATTACCGGGGTAAGGAAGTGGACGGATCTTTCTACCCGGAGGAGGTACTCTTCGTAACCCGAGACGCCAGTCAGCCTTGGCCAGTAAGAAAAGTGCTGAGAAAGAAGCAAGTGAACGGTCAGAGCTTCTCCTTGGTTCGCTGGTTCGGTTACGACAAAGAACACGACAGTTGGGTTCCGAGCAGCGACGTGGTCAAGATTGGGAAATGACGTCAGACATCTACGTCCACCTGCTCTCGAACGCCAGCATGGATGAGTTTCCCTCGAATAAACTCAACGCCTTCACGGTAGCTTTCGATAGTCCGCTTCAGCTCTCGAATAACTATAAAGTCGGTCTGATTGATCTCAGCATAAGCAACGATTTTTTAAATATCGGGTATGAAAGGCAAGATGCGAAAATCGAGGACACTGTCGAATCCGGGAGAACTTTTCGTGTCACCTCGGATCTCGAGAGGGATTTGGGAAAAGCCTTTTCCGAATTTAACGTTTCTTTCACGTACAATAAATCGCGATACGACTTCGTCTTACCCGTGGACGTGAAAGCCGTGGAATTGGACCCTCGGCTCGCACAGGCGCTTGACGCCTCGCTAGCGTCCCGCGAAGCAGGTCGTGCGGTGAAGCCTCACAAATTGAGTGAGCGCGAAGCCACCTCCATCTTATTGGTGCACGCCGCACTTGTCGCTTTCGGCGACGTGACTTTGAATTCGGAAACAACGTCCCTACGGAACACACTCAACAAGTATTTCCAGACGCACAAGCTGGATGCCTCACTAGAATTCACGGATAACATCTACTCTCTGAAAACGCCGAAAGGGTTGCACGTACCGGAACCCTTTGTCAGGCTGCTACATCTCACACCCGTCGAGGGACATGGAGAAACGCTACGCGTCTCTCTCCGTAGCGCGCCAATTTGCTTTCACGATCAAGACGAAAATTCCTCGATCTTTGCAAGTACATCTGCCTCCCGGCTATTATGCGGCGCCGCAAGCAGTTCTGGATGCGATTAACCAGCGCGTAGGCGAACGCGCGCGTTTCAGCTTCGACGGAACTGAACAGAAATGTAAAATTCGGCTTTCCGGGGACACCTCCACCCTAAGACTTTCCGAGTACCTGGCCGTGCTTTGGGCTTCGAATCGCGTACCGTGTTCACAAGGGAGGAGGAGGAGGATGCCACGAGCTCTGTCGAGGCACTCCTGGAACTCCCGTTTCACAACATAATCATCTACACGGATATCGTGGAACCCACGTACGTGGGGACCGGGAAAAAAACGATATTAAAAATACTACCCTTTTATTACGAGAAAGACAAGCATGTCGTCACCTACACGTTAGATAACATCCAGTATTTTAACCTGTCTCAATTCGAAATTCTCTCAGTGACGATTGTTCTCGTGGACGAAATGTGAAGACGTTTACCGTTGCGGTCCAAAGGCAGAACCAATTTAAAGTTGCATTCCAAATATGTACCGTAATACCCCCAAAATAATTCCTGTGTACACGGGACCCCTTTTCCAACGAGGGGGCGGTGTGTTGAGCAACATATCCAAGTTTATCGTTCCCATCTGGCAGCAAATAAAACCGATCGCCAAGAGAATGTTGAAGCGCTTGGCGCGGAATTTGGCCGATGGGAAGGAATATCGCGTGCAGTAAAAAAGACGGCCATAGCAACAGGAAGAGACGTGCTGGATTCCATGGAGGGTTCTGGAAACAACAACAACAATGGAAAGAAACGTCGCAAAAGACAACAAAAGGCGCCGACACACGACGCACTTGCAGATATCTTTGGTACGCCGTGAAGGTCACACATGCGCTTCGCGCTCCGTCCATCATGACGTCAACGAAAGGAAAAATACAGACGCAACGGTCACCGCATTGTCTTACGAGTGAAGTGATGACATTCGAACCCCCATCCATTCAATATGGCGTGGAAGATACTTCGTACCAACTCTTTTATCTGGTCAACGGGGTAAATAATTCCGTGATCGAATTTTCTATTCAAAATTTACAAAGGGCACACTTGGATCTCTACGGCAGTTTCGTGTCTTTGACCGCGCGCATTGTTCGCGACAACGGGGAAGAAATGGACGAGAAAGATGTCGTTTTCCCAATAAACCATCTGTTGAGCAGCATGTTTAAGACGGTCACCGTTTATGCGAACAACAAGCTCGTCAGTTCCAACGAGTTGTACGCCTACAGGAGTATTTTGGACGTCGTGCTTCATTCCACACCACTGGCTCAAGAAACAGTGCACGTGGCTGGACTCTATGTCGAGGACGACGAACATTTAAAGAACGATTACGACGTCTCGTCTCGCGGTCCGAAACAACGTTACGAAGCGACGAAGGGTGGAAAATACTTTATCCTGGTCGGTTAGATCAATACCGACCTGGTGGTACCTGCCGTCGAGATTCGCGTCGTTTTCCTCTTAAACAATGACGAATTTAAACTCATAGTGGTCCCCAACGACAAGAAAACGTACAATTACGAGGTGGACATTAAAGAAATGACGTTACACTTGAAAAAGGTGACGCTGGCACCTTCCCAGTTTTTGGAATACGAGCGGCGGCTTCAGACCACGCCAGCCATCTACCTGTTACGCGGATTGGAAACCAAGGTGCGGAGCTTGAGTGCCTGGAGCTTGGACGCTCACTTTGAAAACGTTTACCCCGGAAGGGTGCCTTCCAAATTATGCGTCGCCCTGCCCGCCACGTCCGACTTTCTCGGCGACATCCAATCGAACCTCTACAAATCCCGCCATTACGACCTGTCTCATTCGATGCTATCCGTAGACAGTCAGCAAGTGCGAGCCGAGTACGACTTTAAGAACGACCTCGTCAAAATTCCCTACTTTAACTTCTTGCAAGAACTGGGTGAGAGACATTTCAAGTATAGCTACGAGCGATTTAAAACGAACGGGTTCCTTCTCTACTTCAACTTGGATGTGGACAAGTGTTCTTCTCCTTCGCATTTGAACGAGTGGCGAAAAGGAAACGTTCGCCTGCAATTACACTTCGCTAACGCCCTTCCACACGCGGTCACCGTCATCTTGATTTCCGAGTGTCCCAAGCTCATGTGCGTCGACAAGGACCGTACGGTCACCTTCCCATAGAAAAGATGTACGAGAGCGACATCTTGGAACTCGTGTCCCTGAACCCCCTCGCTTCCTCCATGCTGAGAGGCATTTGCGCTTCCGACGAAGCCTTCGTTTTACCCAAGCCCGTCTATTTAATCATCAATACCGAAGAGCGAAGAAAGCGCGGGCAGCACTGGGTGCTCTACCTGAAAAACTACGACGGGTCTGCGGTGTTTTTCGACAGCTACGGACTTCCCCCCATCGAAGCAAACCTTCGAAGGACTTTACCTGCAGTGGACGAGTATAACGACAAGTGTATTCAATCACCTTTTTTGCCTTAGTGCAGGCTTTTTTGTATCTACGCAGCCACGCGCATGTCGAATGCTACAGCTTGAAAAATTGTATATCCGTGTTTTCCTGTAACCTCGAAGAGAATGACGAAACAATAAAACGTCTCCTCGTCAGCGAACTCGTTTCGTAAAATAGTCTATTTTTTTCACGACATACACAAGACGCTTGCAAGACGATCTTCCAACGTGCTGACCCGACGCTCGTCGTCGCCGGTCACCGTGACGTCGAGGGATGTGTGGAGAAGCCAGTAGCGACGGACGATAGGTCGGTTGAAACCGGCGTTGATGAGACACGGGTCAACTGTCTCTCCTCGTCTATACTTTTCCAACAGCTCGAGCTTGTAATCTACGAAACGCTTCATTTTCTTTGCAATCTTCCCACTGACGGTGAACAGACGTAAGGGTATCGTCTTGAGAATCGAGCGAAAGTCACCCTCGCAGTTATCGCCGTGAACATAATCGCGTAATCGCAGCAAGTCCCGATACATTCGCGTTTGCACAAAGGTTGTAAACCTCTGCTCAGGCGTCATGACTGAGACGGAATGAGAGTAGGCAACCTTTTTTATTGATCGTGAGAGGTTACACATGAATTAGGCTCCAACTTTGGTTTCGTAGCCGGGAAGACAGCCCAAATAAGGACGAAGGCTCGAGTCTAAACAGTGGCTGGGGTTTCTCGACCAGAGTCCACCGCAACGACTGGTGGTCAGCTGATCGCCGATCCGCAAAAAGAAGGTTTTCGGAGGAGGCTTGAAGGTTAGGACCAGGGGTAGATCTCCCGTCAGTAGCCATTCGTAATCTGCAATGAAAGGAGCGTGAGAAACGCGTGTTTTTTTTTATCTTAAGCACACGTACAATCTTCTTCAGTCACAGAGTGACACTGATGGTCCATCTTCTCCATCTTCCTTCAATAGACGAAGTCCTTCGCCACGTACGTCGAACGGTACCGTCCGACAGCCGAGAAAGGGGCGAATCAATCGGTCCGTCCAATGCTTTTGCTCTGAAAAAAAAATGTGAGCGATTATAGAACGTATTAAAAAATAACGAGGAAGCGTACCTTTGGACCACAATCCACCGCAATTGGTGCAGAAGAAGCGGGCGCTGCCAATCTCCCGAAATATATGAGGCGGGAAAAAACCGACTTCACGCTCAGGAAAAGTGTTGTAAACTGGAAACGAAACTCTTCAAATATTTCGACGATGATGACGACATGGGTATTCCTTACGAGGATCTACCAAGCTGATCATGATGGCACGAGAATGACAATCAAACGTTCGCTTCGACATTTATAGTAAAGCTTTTCCTCTCACTCTCTATAACGTCATTGAACGTGTTTGGACATGTTAAGACGTGTTTGTACATGTTTGGACGTGTTGAGACACGGGCGGCGAACCGTCGAAGTCGCCCCTGGACACACTAGTTCCTCTCTCTCTCTATCCCTCTCTATGACGTCATTGAACGTGTTTGAACATGTTTGGACGTGTGTAGACACGAGCTCTATGATAAGAAAGACGTCACGCAGCGCGAATTAGACTAGTGGTTAGTGTGTCGCGTCCAGTGTAGGAGGTTCCTGGGTTCGAATCCCACACTGGATCTTCTCGTCGTCATGTAGAAGTCGGTCCAGAGTGTTAGCTAGACATTAGTGTAATGTTTTATTCAACGTCGATGGTATCATTGTCATATGAGACATCGCAAAGAAAAAAGGTGCGAAAGACGGAAGGCGGAGTGGTCAAAGTACACACGACACCGTCGCAATCCGAGGAAGAGGAGAGCGATGTAGCGACTATAAAAGGTGCTCTGGTTCTACGATGATGGATAGGAAGCCCACGAGGGGCATTCACCCACGACGTGAGACGTTTCGTGGAGCAAAATGTAAGTTGACCGTCTCTGCTGTGACAGTGTATTCTATGTATGGCATTGTTTTTTTCAGGAACCAATGGCCGCTGTCTCCGCATGACACTGAACACACAGGGACTCACCCCATCCTCTGTCATCATCAATCTCAAGCGTTCCTCAACTGAAGGGAAAAGTGAGCATTGTTTCGTGAGGGGAAATATCGTACTGATTTTGTTTGACCGCAGTGCCACGCTGTCTCGTATGTCAGTACGACCCCATCGATGCCATGCTCGTGGCCGTAGAAAGAGAGCACGAAGCTAGAATAGAGAATCTCGGTAATAGCCCAGTCGTCCTTTCAGATGACGACGACGACGACAGAGTCAGTAGTCCGTCTTTCGTAATACCTGAAACGGACGACAACGACGACGAACCCCTAGATGGACATGATATGCAGACGAATTGCTCATGTGGGAAGGGGATCACTTGTATGCAGATTTCATTCCTCTGTCTGGTAGGGTTGGAGATGAATCACCAGATGCAAGCCCAGAATTTCAAAATGAAGCTGAGCCTGTCCAGGGTCGTAGAATCGTTGAATTGCGAGAACAGGTCGTAGAGAATCATCCCTCCATCACGGAGAGACGATTCCTTCCTTTTTTTGTCACAGATCAGGCATTCGATGGAACGGCTACTAGGTACACGCTTCTCTGTTCCCCGCACGACGACAACGTCGACGATTTGCGACTCTATCTCCCGAGCATAGCTCCAGTAATCACGCGCGTCCTCAAAGCTTATCCCATGCCTTTCAAATTTTGTCTGTGCTCGAAAGCGCTCATGATTAAGGACGGAGCCGATGGGTCGACTTCTCATCTCCTCCACGTGAACCTTCACTTGAGAGTGGTTCATAACCGTCAAGAAATCGAAGGCGCGATAAATGCTGCCATCGCAGAGTCCTCGCAACGCGTAGAAAACTATGCGAGAGAAGGATCTGGTTTCACCTTGAACGACGTCCAATGTGTCGACTTAAAACTAACGCGCTTAAAACCGAAGCGGATTGGGTGCACGATCGAGCTTCCCATAATGTTGAAGAGAAAAACAAAGACTCTCACAAACGTCAAACTTCCACCGAATCACG
Source organism: Ornithodoros turicata (assembly GCF_037126465.1). NCBI lineage: Eukaryota > Metazoa > Arthropoda > Arachnida > Ixodida > Argasidae > Ornithodoros > Ornithodoros turicata. Next base: position 175,045,513 of record NC_088201.1, read on the forward strand.
AAAACGAGTGTTTCAAGTATAGCGTGCTGGCACTCTTGCATCCTTTGAGGAACAACCCAAACGATTATGTCAGATACCACAAATACATGAATCCTTCGAATCCGAAGACGCGTGTAACGTACTGGCCGCCCTGCTTTCCAGTCACTTATGAAGACATTTCCCTGTGGGAGAGAAAAAACAAAATCTCAGTGTACATCTACGTGTTCGACGAGCAGACGAGTTCGATATCTACCAGGCGGATTCCCTGCACGCTCCATCAGGATCAAGTCCACCTGCTCGAGGTTAGGGAGCATTTCTATGGAATCAGAAAATTTAGCACTTTCATGGGACGAGGTGACTATTTTTCAGTGATGGCCAGTAGTTAACTACATGTAGTTAAACTACTAGTTAAACTACGTGATTGTAGTTAAAAAATAGTTATCAACTACTTGCCGAAATGTAGTGGCAACTACCAGTTAAACTGCTATTTTAAGTAGTTAACTACAGTAGTTAGGTTACTGAAGGCGCCAACTACTTCCGATTTTGCCGCAAGCTTTACGGCACGATTGTGCTTCCGACTTTTGCCTTGAGCTACTTGTTTGATGAGAACGGAGGTGCAGAGCAATTGTGTCGTGCATGTGTACTAAATCTTCACTTTTAATTAGAGGTGTGCGAATATTGAAAATTTCGAATACGAATCGAATACGAATATCTACAAAATTGTCCTTCGAATATCAAATCAAATTTCGAATATCACATCATAGGATAACAGCTTCTAAGAGTTAATTAAGTTAATTAAGCTCCGAAAACAAGCATCGTCACAGTTGTGTTCTGCTGATCCTTAAAAAAAAGTGCTAATGAGGAATATGTATTAATGTATTGGCTTAGCCTAGGGCATACATGCTTATATGCACATGTACGGTAAAATTATTTTTACAGTGAAACAGTGTGCTGCTCTCATGAGGCAAGCTGAAAACCGCAAGAAAAAACTTTCATTTCAAAAATCTTTCATGAACAGAGAACACCTGTGTTGGCATTGTAAATTGCTGGTGAAACAGACAGAATGGAAGTAAAGAGCAATGACATGTTCAGAGTGGGATGATTTAGTGATGAGCACCTCAGAAGGAAAATGATGGTGGCAAGTGGTCTCTTCTTGCATTGACAATGCCTTCCGCATTTGTCGTGAAGGCGGGAAACTAAAGGCGTAAAGGCGGGTTTCACTGCTCTCACGCGTGACGTCACGCGTGAGACCATCGTTACTGACGGCAATGCATAGTTTGGAACGGCCTCATGCATTATTCGCGATTCCAGCGAAGCCGTAGCCACCTGACGGCGATTTCGAAAAGCTGCGAGTGGAGGTCCGAGCGCGCGTCCGGACAGGGAAGCGGTACAGCGGTACATGTTTCTCTTGCTTATGGACAGAAAGCCGGAAAGAAAGAATGTATCGAAATCGAAAAGATGAATGTTGCATTACTAGTTTCTTCTCAGACTGTTGGAAATACCGCACGCTTTCTTTTAATAGCCTTCTAACCAAGAAGAACGGAACGGAAGTCCCATGTGTCGACCCATCGCACGAGTTTCCTGATTAGCTCTGTCACCACACATTTATCTTAATATTATTTTTAGTAATACAGAACGAGCAACCGGAATTTCTTTGTCACGTTGACATGAATGCATTTTCAGACCTCAGGTAAAGTAAACAATATCACCGTACTAATGCGGCATAGCCGAGCAACCACTATGGATTGTCTCTTGGAGAGACAGCTTCTGTCTGGTGTCCCACACGTATCAACGAATGACCCGCAAAGACAAAAATACCACACCAAGTTGTGTGTGAATACCAAGAGCAGTGCAGAAAACGAATACTTCAATTTACCAAAGCAGCTCTTGCAGCACTCAGATGTTTGCCGCAGAGCATATGACATATATGTTAAAATCGTTACACATGCATGGTGTAAGGCAGGGGGGTCAGGTATAGGCATGACTGCCAGGGGTTTTCAAAATATGTGTTATTCACGTATAACGTTGGCATACAATCACAGAGTTCTGCGAACGTCGGGGTGAAAGCTAACATCACATGAGCACGCTTTGTCACCACCACACCAAACAAATAAGTGTTCTCTTGGGCTGTTGCAAATGCCCATGTAAACGTTAACATGTGCATTACATTTTTTTATGATTACGTGTGTCTCAAAGGTCCAACAAGAGGTATCTAATTTCTAGAAACACTACGCTTCCATTCGGAACTGTTGGTGCCTTGCAACGCTCACATGTAAATACTACGGGGCTATCGAAGGAGAAACTCAAACATGTATTGCCTTGCAGAATACTAATTCACTATCCAAAACACGTGCTATGCCAGTCTTCTCAGCAACTAATCCCTGCTTTGCCTTCTTAGATTCTAAAATGGCTCATCTGTTCGCTCGACTCCCGACGTATGTAAACAAACTCCGACGACGGAAACTGTTTGCCTATATGTTATAGTTGAGCTGCACAGTATCAGATGACTAGCAGACAAAACTGATTCCGTCTTCATGAAACAAGTCAATTTGTGGGTATTAAACCTGAAACAGATGAATATAATTAGGCCGACACCGCATTCCCTACGCTGGCTTTGCTCGGAGACCTCCTTTCGTCCGCCATCTTGGAAGTTCGGAGCGCCACCTGTAGTTCATTGGAATCGCGAATAACGCAGTAAAACTGCGATCCTCGACGATATTGTATGGCTGTATCACGCGTGATTGTTTCCGCGACGTTCGTGTTCAGCGCTCCTTCCATTTCACGGTGGAAATCTGCGCGCGGGCCTCAAACTTTGTCGCGCCGACGGCGACGCGCGTGAGTCGCGAGCAAAATCGCTTCATGAAGGTCGGGTCGGGTTAAGGCTATATATGCGTCTTGCTATCATCTGTAACAACAATTAGCGCAGTTTCAAATGACTGCAGCGTTACTGCATGTTGTCCTAGTTGGCGCTTTCATACGATCGCAGAGCGCCGAAGTTGGAGAAACTATGTCGAATATCAACACGTCCCACTCCTCGATTATCGCCGTCATCGCACGCGACCATGATTCTATCATATGTCGCTGACAACCACAAATCGAAACCGAAAAAGACGTATTCGAGACGCAAATTTTGGCTGTGCATGCAATGGGACGCTGAACAGCGGTGTTCAGCCCAACGTCAACATAATTTCGATATTTAACCGTAATTTCACCGAACTGTAGGCCTCATACGAATGTTCAGAGTTCGCTAGCAATCCACTAAAGCCGCGACAGTGCTGAGGATGTATGAAATGTACCGCCATAGGCGCCGGCTGCGGGGGGGGGCTTGGGGGCCTGGTCCCCCTCCCCCCCCGGAACTTTTCCTAGGAGGGGCCAGGCCCCCTCCGGGAAGTCTACCGAGCTGACACTCAAGACGAAAGTTTCGAGGGATATCCTAAGAATCGACCGCGTGTTGCACGCGATTGATGATGAACATCCTGCAAAAGTTCGTCTCATAAAGTCACAACACGGATTTCCTGATACCTTGCCCGACCTCTCTGTAAAAGGGGGGGGGCTTTGTACCCCGGCCCCCTCCGGCAGATTGAAAACTCTCCGCCTATGCGTACCGCGGTCTCGGGTTTCGGTGGGGCGGACTCTAAAATGGCGTCCGCACACAGCTGCGTACTAGTTTCGGTTTCGGTTACCGAACGTATAGCGACGCATTCGTACACGAGCGCGTAAGCTCAGCGCGTCGCTTTGCAGATGTTCTACTATGCATGTTCGTCGCCGCAACGTACAAATTCCAGTGCGCAGCCCGCAACAGCTTCGGAATAAGCTGCTGTGATATGCGAAAAAAAAATCGAATATTCAGACTTTTACGAATATTCGAAAACTTCGAATATCAAATTTTCGAATACGAATATGAATCGAATATCGCAAATATTCTATTCGTATTCGAAATTTCGAATATTCGCACAACTCTACTTTTAATGCTTGTCGAGTGAAGCCTCATATGCTGTGAAATAATTCTGCAACTTAGTTTATCGCGTAGGCACAGAAAGAATCCCACCGCAAGCTTTGTATTTGACGATCGTAGCAATGGCTTGAGCCAAAGTTTATTATTGCATGTGATTAATATTTAGGTGTCCAAGAACACTGCAAGGGATTGGTGTTGGTGGACAACGTTAAATAGTAGTTAGTAAAGTAGTAGTTAGATGTAGTTAAACTACATTGCAGTAGTTAAAAAGTAGTTTTAACTACTCCCCTGAAAAGTAGTTGAACTACTAGTTAAACTACTCACTCACAAAGTAGTTAGTAGTTATAGTTAAACTACTCTAGAAGTAGTTAGTGGCCATCACTGCTATTTTTATTGTGAGAAATGCACGAGCGGTTACAGGACGAGAGGGGCGTTGGAGCAGCACGAACGTCTGTGTGGAGACGTAAACGAAGTAATTCTCGAAATGCCAAAAGCGGGGGAGAGCGTCTCCTTCACCAAGATGCAGTGCATGCATCCCTACACCTATTTTGCGGTGTTGGACTCGGAAAGCATACTGGAAAAGGATGCACGCGTTAAGGACGCCTCGAGTGTGCACAGGATGAGCTCGTACAGCATCGTGCTAGTGAGAAGTTGTGATGGGAAAATAATGGGCGTAGATGGCTATTTGGGACCACACGCGGCAGAAAAATGCTTGCTGGCACTGAACGAATTTAGCGAACAAATCGATAGGCTGAACCGTCTTCCCTCACCGTTGGTCATGAGTGTGGTAGACCTTGTTCGACACGAGTGCGCGACGCACTGCGAATTTTGCGGGTGCGAATTTAACGGACATAGCGGAAGGTGTCGCATCACGACCACACCCATTCCGTAGACCCCGGTTCATCGAATTTTGTTGCGACGCTGTGTGATATGTGTAACCTTACGTGTCATAAGACCAAAGAACTTGTTGTGTGCATGCACAACCTGCAATACGATTTGAGCTCCCTTCTCCGCCACATTCATGTTCTAAATATGGGAGAACCGTGGATCTTAGCGTCTACCACAGAAAAAATACGAGGCTTCAATATTGGCGAGCTCCATTTCCGCGATACCACGCAGTTTTTCAACCTCTCGTTGTCTAACCTGGTAGAAACACTCCTCTCCAGCGGTGGCGAGAGTGCGTTTCATTGCACCCGCCAAATGTTTGGTGACCGTTTCCATCGCCTTCTCAGGAAGGAAATTTACCCGTACACCTTCGTCGACAGTTTCGAAACCTACAATTTGCCCGCACTACCGCCAAAGGAAGCTTTCAAAAGTGACCTGAACGACCAAGAGATCACGCACGAGGACTATCAGTACGCCCTCGAGATTTTCGAATTGTTCGAATGTAAGGACCTAGGAGACTACACGCGTCTCTACGTCACGCTCGACACTTGTCAGCTGTGCGACATCGTGCTGTATTTCAGAAAGATTGCGCTAGAGACGGATGGGATAGATATCTTACGCACCGTGTCCCTCGCCAGTTATGCGTGGAGTAGCGCTTTGAAGCTCACCAATGTCAAACTCGAGCTCATAAGCGACCAAGAGATGTACGAAACGATCGAGAAGGGAATCAGGGGAGGCATTTGTAAAAGCTTACACAGATACTGTCGGGCTAATCACGAGGGGTGCGACGATTACGACCCCCAGAAAGAAGATACTTTTATCCAGTATCTCGACATCAACAGTTTGTACCCGTACGCGATGACTTTCCATCTCCCCACAGGTGCTTTTGAATGGGACGATCCTTCGAGGTAGAGCGAGCGCTGAACACCCCTCCCACAAAAAAACTCTTGCTGACGTGTTACGACAAAGAACGCTACGTCGTTCATTATGCATTGCTCGCACTGTACGTGAGGTTGGGCATCAAAATAAAACGTGTTCACAGCATCATCTCGTTCCGGCAAGACAACTTTTTGCGAAGCTTCGTGCAGAGGAACGTCGCGTTAAGGAATGCCGCGTCCATGAAATTCGAACGACTTCTGTACAAAACCATGTCAAACAGTACGTTCGGTAAGACGATACAAAATGTGAGACGCATGAAAAAGTATGCCCTAGCCTACGACAAAGAAACCGCGCTCCGAAAAGCTAGCTCCGTCGACTGCCAGCATTTTCTCATTCTGAGTGACAAGTGCATCTTATACGAGATGAAACAGCGTCGCATCAAATGCACGCATCCCCTTTACGTGGGCTTTGCCATTCTAGAAATATCCAAAGTCTGAATGTACAGCTTCATCTACGAGTCTCTCTTTTCTCGCTTGACGTGTCCAGTGCAATTGATCTATAGCGATACGGAAAGCATATTTTTTTCTCTCACGTGTGAAAGCCTAGAAGAGCAGCTGATGAAAATTGAGAGTGAGCTAGATCTGTCCTCTTATCCACCGGACCACCTGCTTTTCAACGAGGAGGACGCGAACCAGATGGGGTACTTCAAAGACGAGACGGGAGGTGGTGTTATTCAGGAAGGACGTAGGGTCTCCGCGCAGTGCGGGATAAAACGCCGGTAAAAACTGATAAGGCCGAGAAAGTGGCGCAGTTACCGGAGGGACTCAGGGCGGAAGTTGGTTATGGCATCGACCTTGCCTTCCAGGGGGCAATGCCTTCAGAAGTGACTCCGTGGCCTAAGAACTCAGTGTGAATTCACACTTTGCCTCGTTCACGAGGATGCCGTGGTCAGCCATGCGCTGGAAAAGCAGGGGAAGGTGGCGCTCGTGTTCTTCAGGTGAGGAGCTTGCGACCAAAATATCATCTATGTAAGCGAAAACAAAAGGAAGCCCTCAGACGACGCAATCGATGAAACGTTGAAACGTTTGAGCCGCATTTCGTAAGCCGAAGGGCATGCGCGGAAACTCAAACAGTACAAACGGTGTCATAATAGCTGTCTTCTTTATGTCCTCTGGTGGTACGCTTTCATTAGATCTATTTTGCTGAAGATTTTGGCGCCGTGCAGGTTGCTGGTGAAATCTTGAAGCCTCGGAAGGGGATACCGGTCCGTTGTTGTGACCAGGTTTAATGCACGAAAGTCGCCACATGGGCGCCAGTCCCCCGTCTTCTTAGGCACCATGTGAAGTGCGGATGACCAGTTGCTAGAAGAAGGACGGGCGACACCAATGGAGAGCATGTGGTCGATCTCAGCGCGAGCTATCTTGAGCTTTTCGGGCGCCAAGCGACGCGGGCGAGCGAAGACGGGTGCACCAGTGGTGTTGATATAGAGCACGGAATCATGCGTCACCGTCTTCGTCCAGCCCGGTGCACAAGTGAGGCTAGGAAAGTCGCACAGGATGGTCGCATATGGCAACATAAGTGCAGAGATGGTTGGGCCGGCCGGAGGGGGAAGGTCGCTAGCCGAGGCTGCTGGAAAGGAGTGTGAGGTGAACATGTCCGCGACTCTCTTGCGAGCGACGTCGACCGTAAGGCGGAAGTGATTCAGAAAATCTGCTCCCAAAATGGATCTGTCGACGGCGACCACCAAAAATAACCATGGGAAGTTTCGTCCCAGTCCTAGGTTGAAGGTGAGGGAGCCCTGCGTGTACACGGGAATTCCGGTATTGTTGACGGCAGTGAGATCCAGCTGTTTGTCGAGGGCGGAGGCAGGGAGCACGCTAACTTCGGCGCCCGTCTCGACCAGGAATTTGGTGTGGGATGCCTGGTCCACCACGAAGTAAAGTCGGCTGCCTGGATTGCCGGAGACTGCCGCAGCCAGTAGTGGTTTCCGCCGGAGTTTTCATCCCAGGAGCAAGGAAGAATGCAGTGCTGGGCGTTGGAGCCAAAACGGCGATGGTAACGGAAGAGACTGGATGGCTGTTGTGGCGTAGGTGTGGGTGAACGAGGACGACTGTTTAACGACGCCGTGGGGACCTTGATCCTCGCCGCCGAGGGTCGTTGCGGGCGAGTGACGAAGCCACCAGGGTCGAAAGACGGGCAAGATCCGCTTGCAGCTGCACCACAGCACCCGTGAGGTTCGAAGGATGGGTGTCAGTAATGACGGCGCAAGTGGCTGGTCCAGACGCAACTGCGTGGGAGAATGAGGTGGCAGCAGGAATCGGAGCGACTTGCGGCGGGGAGACCTTCATTATCTTGTCCGCGTGAGCGGCCATGTCTTGCAGAGGGAGGGCGGTTGCCGTGGCCAAAATCATTTACACGTTCGCGGACAAGCGGCTCAGGAAGAGCTGCTGTAAGACGGTGGGATCAAAAGCCGTCGCGCGATCGGCAAGGAGATTTTGCATGTCGCGGAGGAGTTGACTCGGGCGGCGATCACCAAGCTCTTCGGCGGTCAGAAGCTGTTGGAGGCGCTTACGCTCCGATGCTGTAGTGCGCTTCAGGATGGCAGTCGTCAGGGCATCGAAGGGAGCGTTGGCTGGAGGAGCAGACAGGATATCGACTACCTGGGCGGCAATGTCTTGCGAAAGAACGCTCACAACGTGGCGGAATTTGGTGAGCTGAGTGTTGACGTGCGCGAGCTCAAATTGGCACTCCACCTGCAAAAATCATACAGTTGGGTTCTGGTGCTAAAGGGGGGAGGCCGAACGGCGAAATGCTGCACGGCTGCGGAGGTGGGCGGGGCCTTGCAGGACCGTGAGGCCGCAGGCGGAAGGGCGCCGGGTACGGCAACGGCGGGGTGTGCTGGCGGCGGGTCCATGACGGGTTTCGTTCGGGTCACCAATGTAGTTGATGGACAGACCAGGCGGGAAGAACAACACAGCTTTAATATTGTAGCCGTTTGCCACCAACTACGCGGAAGGAATGAAAGGGGATCGCAGGCACCAGGAGCGCGAGAGGGGCGTGACACAGGTGTTGGCTTCGTCTGCGTCACGAAGCGGCGAGTCGTCTGATACATTTCCATTAGTGATAGAGGCTGACAATATGTTGAATGTACGATGTAGAATCAACACAATTATTTGCTGTATATATCTACAGTTCAGTCACTCGTGGAATTCCATCGTTCTTTTTGTTCACAATCCAGAATTGACCAGGTACAGTTGATACAACGTTGGCTCAGCTTCATCATTCTACATTCAACATTGTTCAATATTAGTCAACATCAGACTGGGGTGAACTCATGGAGACTGGCCAATATCGGTGTTCACCAGAGGATTACGTCACATGGGAAGAATGGGCAGGAATCCCAATGGAGGGCTCAGAGGTATCGTCCATTACTGCGAGGAATGACAAATCTGCAGAACTATGAGACGATGTACATACACTTCACAGAGACAGAAAACGAAGATTCGAATTCAGTGTAAGATAATTCATTTTGTTACATCCGAACGACCTTCACCAAGTAGATTTCATATGTTTCATGCAAGAGGCAAATACAGGGTTCTTGTGTACCCTGGTGGTCACAGACCACATATCGAGACAACTCTTTGCCTTATCTATCAAGACCCCCCAAGGCGAACCGAGGTGAAGCACTATTTAGTGAAACTGTACAGGAATTGAAAGACTCCTAATCATCGATGCATCGATCTATGTCAGTAATTTTACAACCAACAAATGTGGTGTGGTATTAACTCCGTGCTATATACAATGCACCCGGCTCACGTCTGAATGAATGGAGCAATGGTTGAGAAGTGCCATACGTACGATTAAAGGCCGTCATTTTTCGTTATTTTTCACAAGCTCTCATTTCTGGTTTCTCGCTGTTCCACCCAAGAATGTCGACTACGGCAATACCTCATGCCATTAAACTAAAAGATGGCCCCAAATCAAGTCAATGAAAGTGATACCTCTGTCACACGGGTTGATTGCGTGTCATTTTCATGTAGTGCGCTCCAACCAACGAATGTCACTTTCACTATGTGCTTACTACGTGGCTTAAATCAGTATCACTTATGTAGTGATGGCAGTTAGGATATATAAGAATTAACAGCTGCAAATTTTCTCCCCCTCCCGCAAACCTCCCTCTGAATGGTTTTCTTTGATTTAGAAACACTTCCTGTTAATCTTCTACCAACATTAAACAAATTATCCTCACACATCTGCCACGACAAAAATGGCCGCTGCCGGATCACCAAGATCGCAAAGTTGTCATACGCTGTTAACAAAAAGAATGAGTTACACAACAAATCAGCCCACCACAACAGGAGCGGAGAACGATGCGACTGCTCCATCCGACAGCCAGGCAGAGAACTGAATCGTAATGCTCTTTTCTCCTGTATAAAGTCGCGCATCTGCACACCCTAGCGGGTACTTGCCAGTGATGGCCAGTAGTTAACTACATGTAGTTAAACTACTAGTTAAACTACCATATTGTAGTTAAAGAGTAGTTGTCAACTACTTGCAGAAATGTAGTGGCAACTACTAGTTAAACTACTATTTTAAGTAGTTAACTACAGTAGTTAGGTTACTGAAGGCGCAAACTACTTCCGATTTTGCCGCAAGCGTTACGGCGCGATTGTGCTTCCGACTTTTACCTTGAGCTACTTGTTTGATGAGAACGGAGGTGCAGAGCAATTGTGTCGTGCATGTGTAGTAAATCTTCACTTTTAATGCTTGTCCAGTGAAGCCTCATTTGCTGTGAAGTAATTCTGCAACTTAGTTTATCGCGTAGGCACAGAAAGAATCCCGCCGCGAGCTTTGTATTTGACTGTCGTAGCAGAGGATAGAGCCAAAGTTTATCATTCCGTGTGATTCATATTTAGGTGTCCAAGAACACTACAAGGGATTGGTGTTGACGGACAACGTTAAGTAGTTATAGATGTAGTTAAACTACATTGCAGTAGTTAAAGAAATAGTTTTAACTACTCCCCTGAAAAGTAGTTTAACTACTAGTTAAACTACTCCATCGCGAAGTAGTTAGTAGTTATAGTTAAACTACTGTAGAAGTAGTTAGTGGCCATCACTGGTACTTGCTCAACTAATTTCATGACAAAATTATTTAGAATCACGCCAGCGCTACTCCCGTTCCTAAGGCAGAAGAAGATAGAAAATGGGGGATGCCCGGACAACAGCAACCAGCACCAGACGGGCATGGGCATGAAAATCGCAAACAAAGCGGGGACAAAGTTGACAAAAGAATTAGTTACACTACAAATCAACCCACCACAACAGGAGCGCAGACCGATGCGACTGCTCCATCCGACAGCCAGTAGAAACTGAGCGAGCGCGGGGACTGCGGAGCAACCGAGCGCACGTCTGCTCTCCGCGACAGCCAGCGAGCAACTGACTGGGGCGCCGCGCCGCAACCGCTGCGCATGCGCTCTTAGCGCCCTCTACGGCGACCACCTGCGAGAGGCTAAAAGAGAAGAGCATTCCTGCGCCCTCTTGCGTTGCTCATTGGGCGTGACGTCATCCCATTGTCCCAAACCTACACCGCTTTTTTTTTACATGGTCGACACAACTGGACAAGGTCAATCTGCAATGAAGACATGGCATGATGTCAACATGCTCCTGCGTGGCTCAAGGACGCGTACGCTCTAGACAGGGGAGCTATTATTTATTGAATCACTATCCCAAGATTATTTCCTTTATTCTTCTATAACGATTGCATAGGAAACTATTGCAGAAAAGCACCATGTATGACAGCTGATCGTAGGAATTCCAAAGTCTTACTAAATGAGGCTTACAAAAGAACAAAATATCCTAACACGTGACTCCATCAATGGCTAATACGAGGACTAGGCACTCAACAAATCAACACAGAATGCGGGTAACAAGGAGCGCAGAACGTTGCGTCTACTCCATCCGACAGCCAGGCACGGAACTGAATCGTAATGCTTTTTCTCCTCTATAAAGTCATGCATCTGTCCCTCTTGCGGTTGATTTCTGAACTAATTTAATCGGTAAATTATTAAGAATTGTTCTAGCACTATTCCCATCCAGGGCAGCACTAGCGTCATCGTCAAGACATGAACCTTTCTCATCCAAAAAGGAAAAATACAAAGCGTCAACGAGGAAAGCATGCATGTCGGGGCATGTCACTGCACTACAGGAAAAATCGCACGACTGCTCGGCAACAGAGCAAAGCAAACACAGAAAAACACTTGAACAGAGTGAAAAAGACACTCACCATCATCGGACACGTACACTACATTCCCTCATTGTAAATCCGTTCGTCACACACCATTCGCCAGTGACGAACCACACATCCGCATCCCATCAGAGGCAGACGGAACCCCACCGAAGCTACGCTTTTCCACTAACGGCCAACGCAATTGCTAGGAACAGAATTAATGCGTCCACACCCGTCAGTGTCCAAGAGAGAAGTGAATCCTTGCGCCCCCTGCAGGCCTTGCTCATTGGTCGTGACGTCGGCCTATTGTCTCAGGGCTACACTGTTTTTTCCACTAATGCTCCTCTGGACAAGGTCCACCTGAAACAATAGTGTCGCGGTATGACGTCATCATGCACCTGCGTGGCTCAAGGACGCTACGCTCTAGACAGGGGGCCTGTTATTTATTGAATCACTATCCCAAGATTATTTCCTTTATTCTACTACAACGATTGCATAGGAAACTATTGCAGAAAAACACCATGCATGAAAGCTGATTCTAGGAATTAAGCATTCCATTCCCAAAATCTTACTAAATGAGAGTTATGAATACAGAAAAACTAAATATCCTAACACATAACTCCATCAATGGCTACATACAACGAGCTAATCGAGACATGTCCGTCCCATCTGAGAGCCAGGGAGATAACTGAATAATGACGCTTTGTTCCTCGACTGGATAAAGCCATGCACCTGTCCCCCTTGTGGTTACTCTCTGAACTAAATGAATCACAAAATTATTAAGAATAGCACTACTCCCATTGAAGGCAGCACTATCGTCAAGACAAAAATGTGATGATGATGATGATGATGATTGGAGTTTTAATGGCGCATCGACAACACAGGTCATAAGGCAAAAATGTTCCTTGTAAAAAAGAACAAAACTATATGTAGAAGGAAAGCATGACAGAACAGGTCAGGGCATGTCTGCGCATGTTTGTCACACAACAAGGGGGAAAAAGCAAAGATAACACTTGAACAAAGCAGAAAACCAGCATCAAACTACTTCTACACACATACATTCATTTTATTCGAAGAACAGTGCTCATCATAAATCCGTCCAGGACAATGCCAATGACAATGCCACCATTTTTCTATTGCTACACTTTTTTCCAGTAACGGTCAATGCATTGCTACAGACTGCGTGACGTCATCACATCCTGTCTGAAGAAGACAGCGTCAAAGACAAACACTCCTATTATTTATTGAATCGCAAGGTTATTTCCTTTGTCCGACTCTTAATGACGTTCACTTTTACAATAAAAACAACAAAAAAAGCACCGTGCACATTAGCGATTTTCACCCCAAAGGCTCATCATGGTCTTTAGAATCACAACACCAGTAAACTGCTGCTCTTTTGCACACAAGTAACAACCAAGTTACAACACTGATCTTTTAAAATAATAAGTGAGACCACTCAACATCATCACCAGGCTTATGTAATACATGACCCTTTCTATGATCGTATACTTATTGTCTGAGGCTACACCTGCGAGCAAAAAGCCGCGAAAGCCGGGGGGTAAAGTTCCATTCGCGCACGACAAAGCACAAGACAGAACGCCTTTACGGGAACATGATGGCATTCCCACTATGTAAATGATTATTGCATTGCAGTTGAGAAAAACTACTACAAAACTATAATTTTAGGAGCTTATTAAAATTCTACTTTCTATGGAAACTATAATTGTCCTATTACTTGGATTGTTATTAATGAAGCGCTCCAATTTTTTCTCTGTTCCCATTTCAGCCTTGTAATGCAGTGAAGCAGACTCACATGCAAAATAATTAATTTACACTGAGGGTGCCGATACCTATAACCGCTTACCTCTTCAACATACCGAGCTCCTAACAACATCTAACAAACAAGCAGAGAAACCCACTTCTCAGCTTTACCATGCGACTTTCTTCTGCACAAAAGCAGAGATTTGAGGAAAGAGCAGCAAAAATTGCGCGCACTTGTGTTTGACTTCAAAAACTGAAGCATATGCTAATAAACTAAGAAAAAGACACTCATGTCTGGTATCAGATAATTCTTGCTTAATGCTGCATACACAGCCGCATTGTTCCTTTCGTACAGGACAAGGGCACACGAATTCCTTTAAGCGAGAAGGGAAAAGGCTTAAGACGGAGCGCTCAGGAATAATAGCAGACTCACCCGACATCGTCACGCGGCTAACACAAGATAACAACAAGATAATAGCGGCGGGTAAAATTGCAACACTGCTAAACAAGCCCCAACATGCCATGACGACGTCGCAAACCAGGATAAAAGCACGCACACACAGACATCAACTCAGGAATGCACAAGAAGAGGTGCTTTATTGGAATTTCGCCTCCACGCTCACATACCAGCATTTCTGCACAAATACTTATAACTGCATACAGCTTACTCCATCAACATATCAAGCAGAGTGAATACTGACACTCAACAACATATAACAAAAAACAAACAAATTCGATTCTCATAAACTCTCCTCTGCCGAGCGGCTTTCTCCTGCTCTATCTGGATGCCGACTTTTTCCCCTCACCTACATTCTGAGTAAAAGCAGTGAAAGAAGAAAAGAACCGCGAAAAACTCGCATTAGTGTCCCAATGGCTGTAACTGCAAGAAACCGTAGCGCACGCTAATAAACTGAGAAAAAGATACCCATTTCTGCCACCAGATAATTCTTGCATAATGCCACATACACACTCGCATTGCCCTTGCGTAAAGAAAGCACAGGACAGGGGTACACAAATTTCCTTAAGTGAGCAGGGAAAAGGCTTAAATATTAAAGGCTCAGGAATAATCGGAGAATCACCCCCTATCGCTACGCGGCTAGCACAACATGACACCAAGATACTAGCAGCGGGTAAAAATGGCAACACTACTGAACAAGTCCAGACATGCGACATCGCTTACAAAATACTGCTCATCGGGGAAAAGGCCTAACCCTGCGACAGAAAATCATAGAGCATACACAGCTTCATTTTTCTATTTCGCGTGAACTAAACGCGGTCTGCTTGGACAACGACGCACTACTTTTCTTAGGGAGCAGAGAAATATAGGAATTTCTACTGCGTGCTCAGATACCAGCATTTCTGCTCAAAAACCCCTGCAAAATTAAGCACTGCTTACTTCATCAAGATATCGAACACCTAACAAAATCAAACAAACAACCCCACTTCCACTGATAGAACACTATTCAGCTTTTACCAGTAGGCTTTCTTCTGCGTAAAAGTAGAGAAAATAAGAAAAGAGGAGCGAAAAATTACACGCACTTTTGCTCGCATAGCTACAGAGATAAAAAATAACGAGACACACGCTTATAAACTGTGACAAAGACGCCCATTTCTGCTATCAGATAATTATTGCATAATGCTAAATACTCATTTGCATTGTCCCTGCGCGAAGAAAGCACAGAAAAAGGACACACAATTTATCTTACTCGGACAGCTTAATACCATCAAGTCTGAATTTTTGAAAAGAAAGCAAACCTTGAACAGCGCTACGAAGGTGACAGATACATACTAACAAACAATCAACAACAGGGCCGGCGTTGGGCACTCATAAAATACCCTGCCCAAAACAAAGACTTCACCAGGTTCGCGAGGCAATTCCATTAAAAACGCTCGTCCTATCCTACAGATAGCAATGCAAACGAGACTACCCTTATTTTTTAAACCGCTATTTCACGCAATAGTACATAAACGTATCACTCGTGTCACACGAAAAGGCAAACAGATAGCACTTACTTGTCAAGTGGGGTCCCAGCGCGCGCACACACACACACAGACACACACTCACATTTTCACACTCACAAACACAAAGTCTATTTTCACAACCACATAAATCATTATTATTCCTCAGGTCAATAATTATCCTACCACCGTCAAAAGAAGGCAGACGCATGTATGCGAACGCAAAACAATAGGTCTTCGTTCCGGATGTAATAGGATATCGTCACTCGGCCGGCGCGAACCAAAAAAGAAAAAGAAAGGAATGCATGTTCGCTATACATCCACGAAGAAAATGGTGCCGTGCTTCTGCGCAGCGATCATTATACAGGAGGGAATTCACTTTGTTTTCCTTTTATTTCTTTGCACCCATATATTTTGCAAGAATACTATAGAGCAGAACGGGTAAATGTGAACATCATTTGCTACACACTGTAGCTCTCATCATTCTTAAACCAAACCACGTAACATGTGTTCTTAGGTCTTCACTAAATAGGTGAGCCGATAATGGCTCAAAATAAAATCAAATAAAATGATCATTCCAGCATCGCTGGCTGCAAGCTTGCGTACCCAACAGAGCAGTGCGCTCCAATGAACACGCCTTGGCCTGACCTTACACACCCGAAGCCTTTTCTGAATACATTCTGCTGTCGCCGGAATAAAATATTTATTGCGAGGGTACTACAATGTCAGCTCTGTTGCTGTTTAAGTGATAATACAGTGCGCACGAACCGCGCCCTACGCGAGCCGCGAGCCGGCCCGTGCGAGCGCAACACCTAGCCGGACAACACTGCAACGCTGCACGTTACAAGACCAAAATACAGCACTGCAACGCGGGCCCGCGTTGCGCACGCACGGGGAATCCGATCGCGCGCGTCGCGAGTCCAAACCGCGAGAACGGGCCCAGGCGCGGCTCGCGTGGGACCCCACTTGACAAGTAAGTGCTATCTGTTTGCCTTTTCGTGTGACACGAGTGATACGTTTATGTACTATTGCGTGAAATAGTGGTTTAAAAAATAAGGGTAGTCGCGTTTGCATTGCTATCTGTAGGATAGGACGAGCGTTTTTTGGCTCGCGCCGGCCTAGTGATGATATCATATTACGTCCGGAACGAAGACCTATTGTTTTGCGTCGCATACATCTGTGTGCCATCTTTTGACGATGGTAGGATAATTATTGACCTGAGGAATAATATGGATTTATGTGGTTGTGAAAGAAGGCTTTGTGTTTGTGAGTGTGAAAATATGACTGTCTGTGTGTGCGCGCTCGCTTTATTGCTTGCGGCGTCGCATAATAGCCGGGAGGCAGATGTACTTGCAAAGATCGGGGAATTTTCGTCTTGATCGTGACGAGCGAAAATTGACGAGCTACGGGGAGAGAGACGCGTAGCGTTTCTCCGTGTCCCTCGACGGGTGTGAGATGTAGCAGCTTGACAAAGGGTTCCGGTACGTGCAAACCCTTTCGGCGTTTTCAGAGAGTAGACGTTATCCACGAATTCTAGCGAGGCGTCCAGCTTGCGCGTCTGGAAATACTTGTTGAGTGTGTTACGCAGGGACATGGTTTCGGAATTCAAAGCGACGTCGCCGAAAGCGACGGGTGCGGCGTGCTCCAATAAGATGGAGGGGGCTTCGCGTTCGCTCATTTTGGGAGGCTTCACCGCACGACCTTCTTCGCGGGATGCTAGCGAGGCATCGAGCGCGTGTGCGAGCCGATGGTCCAATTCCACGGCTTTCACGTCTACGGGTAAGACGAAGTCGTATCGCGATTTATTGTACGCGAAAGAAACGTTTAATTCGGAAAAGGCTTTCCCAAATCCCTCTCGAGATCCGAGGTGACACGAAAAGTTCTCCCGGCTTCGACCGTGTCCTCGAAAGAAACCTCGATTTTTGTATCTTGCCTTTCGTACCCGATATTTAAAAAATCGTTGCTTATGCTGAGATCCATCAGACCGACTTTATAGCGATTCGAGAGCTGAAGCGGACTATCGAAAGCTACCATGAAGGCGTTGAGTTTATTCGAGGGAAGCTTATCCATGCTGGCGTTCGAGAGGACGTAGACGTATATTGACCACATCGCTGCTCGGAACCCAACTGTCGTGTTCTTTGTCGTAACCGAACCAGCGAACCAAGGAGAAGCTCTGACCATTCACTTTCGTCTTTCTCGGCACTTTCGTTACTGGCCAAGGCTGATTGGCGTCTCGGGTTACGACGAGTACCTCCTCCGGGAAGAAAGATCCGTCCACTTCCTTACTCCGGTAATCTTCCAGGTGCACGACAGGAGGGGAGGTGTTTCTCAGGCGGGAGACGGTGAAAATCTGAGGCGACCAACTACCTTCCGAGCTCTTAGGAAAACTTTTTCTCTGTAGTAGGACCCTTACTTTATCCCCCACTTTGAGCTTATTCTTTACGGAGGGAACGATGGGCTTCCCATTTATCTTATTGAACAGCTACAATTCGTTTTCGGGCGTGACTTTGGACGGGCTGATGCCCAAAGTCCTGTGTTTGGTGGTGTTGTAATCGCGCACGATCTTGGGAAGCACGGAAACGAAGTGGTATTTTCCGGTCACTCTAAAATAGCGGAATATTCTGTCGCGTAAAGTGCGTATGACCCGTTGTGCCTGCGATGCCTTGATTACGGGAGAGAAGGTGGAATATATGTGGACCTTCTTTCGTGACAGGTACTCCTTGACGGTCTTGTTGTAGAATTTCCCTCCTCTGTCGCAAAATATGCGTGTAGGTGCGTTACCTCCCCGAAAAAGTCGTATCATCGCCCTTTTCATTTCGGCGGGGCGTTTCGTCTTTAGCGGGAGGGTGCGCAGAAAGCAGGAAAGGGAATCGATCGCCACGAGAACGTAGCGGTAGCCACCGTTGAACCTCTTGTATTTTGAAAAGTCGGCGAGATCCATTTGCCACACGTCGTTGATCTTGAGCGCGATGATACATCTCCTATTAAACTTTCTTCTGACCGGATGGTGTAACGTGTAGGCATCCAGGTTTCTGAGAATACCGAGAGCCTTCTTTTGCTCATGTGACGCGCTTTTCTATAGCGGTCCACTCCCCAAACCACCCTCTGGCTTCTCATATCCCTCCATAAGTCGTCCACGCAATGGATGCTTGCTGCTGCTGCTGTTGAGGCTCGCGAGATTTGGGCAGAGAAATCAGGCACAAAAGTTTCGGGACTTTGGGGAACCAGGGAGGTTTCTTTCCCGTCTTACGTTGCAGCAAATAATTGACGAGTTCGTAAACGGAGGAGTGCCTGATGGGCTTGCCCGACACGGAGACACAACCCTTGCGATCCCAGGAAATAACATTCTTTAATTGCCAGACGACAATTTCCGTTTCCTCTTCGTCCGCCTCTGGAGAGAGGAGCGAGTAGTCAAAGTCATTTGTAGCGTCGGACGCCTTGTTTTTATTGTCGTAGGGGTCAAATCCGTACTACTTGAGTATGCGATACAGTGCTTGCAGTATGAGTTTCACTTTAACGTTGTCACTCTCCTTCGAGGAAAGAATGTTCCAGATGGAGGTAGCGGTCACTTCAATTCTCTTGGTCATTGGCGAAGAGGTTCAACACGGCGGAAAGCAGAAGAGGAACCACCGAAGAAAGAACGCCCTGCCCTCGCTGCTGAGGCAGATAGCGCTTCAAACGTTGTGGATTCTAGTGAATCTTTTTGTAGGCGAGCCTTCGTAAGAACCGTTTGTGCTTCTTCAAACGCGCGAACGTATCTGGAGCCAGCGACACTTTTCCGTTGAATACATTGAGACAATTTTCAGAGAGCTGTTCCATGTCGGAGGAGGAAGAACGTCTCAAGACGTCGCGACGGTGCGGAGGGGATAGAGTGGAGAGTACTTTGAGTAAAGTGAGATGAGGGCGGAGATTCATTTCGGGGCGTAGATATATTGACGTTCTCCCGGAAAGATATTGCTATGCAACCTGTGATCCTCGTGCGTATAGTTGTGAAGATCCACGAGTAAATAAGCGTGGGGCGACGACATCGCTTGTTTATATGCGTCCAGAAAATACTTCAATCTTTTTCTGCCAAATAGCTGCTGCCCGAAATGTTCCCTCTGCCGCACGCTGCGCACGGTGCGCCAGAGGACGACGTAACTGGCGTTGTAGGATATAGTTCTAAAATGGCTACTGTCGAAAAATATGTTTTGAACGAGTAAGAAGATCAACGCGTTGGCGTGGTTAGAGCCCCGAATGAAAAGATTGGTCACCTCTTTCAAGGAACCGGTGTCGGTCATGTGATCGTCGATGACGATCAGCGTAGCGCGCGACGTGTCCCACCCTCGCGGTAGCTCCTTGGTAATTTTTACGGAGTCCCCAAATTCGTCCTGCATGCTCGGCGAAGCATATTTCTGTACGTAGAGTATGTGTGACAGAGGCATGTCCACCACGTCGTTCAGGTTCCTCAGCATGTTCGCAACGAACGTAGATTTGCCGCACATGAAGGGGCCGCTTAAAGCTCAGCTACGCCGATTTTCGAGTGTTACAGAATGGAATGGTACTCACACGATGTGTTCATAAGGGAACACTGATTATGTATGCAAAACAGTTATCCCAAACTCCTCGCGGTTTTCCGAAAAGGTGAATTTTTAGTTTCACTGACATCCCGTCTTGTGGCCCGCAAACCCTGTGTCGACGACACATTCGTGGTCTGCCCGCGCTCCGGCTTGGTATGACTTTTGGCTTGGTTTCTTCCGCCAAGCCGGCCAGTTTCTCCTGCCGAGCCGTCTGCTGCGCAGATTCACATTGGGGAAGTGATAAACAGTTCGCTATTAGGGAGCCAGTATATTTCTGGACTTCACTAAACCCACGAGGAACGTGAGTTTTGCTTCCTTCGACTGCAAAGCATTTGCTAGGCCAGTACAGACTTCCTGGTGTGATTCGTGTTCTGTGCTGCGTGCCGAGAATGCGTGAGCGTTTTGCTCCCGTCTGCAAGAACACTTCAGCATGCAGTTCCAATGTTTCAAACCACAATTTTCCGAAAGGTGAAAGAGAAATCTATTGACTGCAACAATCGGTTACAACTCCGACTGGGTGCCACCTTCGAAAGCAGTGATCTGTTCATCTGGCTCATACGAATGTTACGGAAGCAATGCGCAACTTGTTTCACAAGAAGCCGAAGATGTCTCGTCCGGGATGCCGTGCCAACCTTATCTGCAGCAGGAGATTGCAGGGGCAGGACTAGGCAGCAGATAAAGGTAAGACGCGTAATGTTAGACAAGTCAGTCATGCGGTGCAAATTGCATCACGTAGAAGAGAAAAATACGCTATCTGTCAGTTACTGCTTCATCCTTTGAGATTACGCCCCAGCGGGTGTATTCTCAGTACAGATTTGGAATTGCCTTATTTGTTAAATGACTTCGCAGGCATTCTGGCACCACCGAAAAGCTTGCACTCCACGTCTCAACTATCACCGTCTGGGTTTCAATCTGACGGCTGTCACCAGTGCCAACCAGACGCCCCTTCGAAGTTCATCTGTTTTTGTTGACGGAACAGTGACACCTGGTACTGAGACATTTCATTTTCTGATTAATCAAGTGCATTCCACCACTTGTGCTCGACTTCTTGTGTTCGTATACCCTTGCTGTTGCTCGCTGGCTTAGAGCAACCATGCCTGAGGTGCCAGCGCTTTCAGAGTACATTTAAGCAGTATCATCGTATCACATGCACGGCAGCACATCTTGTGTATTTTGAGTAAGGTATAAATTCAATGTTCGCTCAGCTGTTGTATTTTGGTCACAAATAAGGTGTTCTTCCAGAGCGCCCAAGGGCAGTTCAAGCAGTTTCATGTGTGCAACAGCACATACTTTTTCTCAGTTTTGACTAAGGTAAATCGAAATCTTCCAGTTGATGTCTTTCGGTCATAAATTATGTTTTTCGAGACATTCAAACAGCACCATGTGTGCAACAGTACATACTTTTTCTCAGGTGCAGCAGAAGCTTGTGTTGCATTCAAGTGGTATCATGTATACAAAAACTAGTTTTATGCCTTTCTGTAGCTGCTGTACTAATATTGTGAGTACAGAGACACTCCTGCATAGCATATCGGAACATCTTGTGTGCTATTGTTGGTATGATCTGCAGCAGTATATTGATAATGTTAATTATTCAATGACTTTAGCTAACATTTACATTCTTACTTCCAGGTAAACCTGTCACGCAGATGCCCTACCCCTTGGTATGCATAGTTCAAGATTGTACCGAAACAATCCACCTGGAGCATTATTCTTCAATTGGCAGTGGCATTACTATCACAACACACCACATACTTCATGTGTATGGTGCGTGTACAATGCATCAAACTTATTCTCATGTACAGACCAGCTGGTACGCAACTACAACATGAAACAACTGACACAGAGACCGTAAGGTCATGCCTTTTCCTCCACGCCTCGGGTTTCATGTTATTATCCTCACATGCAGCTCAATTCGCCTGTGCTGTGCAGCATGAGCAAAAGCATATATTGTTTGGTCACATGACACGGAACATAAATACAGTGAAACCTTCCTATGTTGGACACCCGCAGTGCAGCCGAAGCGTCTCCTACGTATAGAGGTGTCCGAGTTACAGAATATGACGGCAACAAAAAATTGAAGAGATCACAGCTGTGAGAAATGTCCCCCTTCTTCAATTTAAGGTCCTTAGTGGTACCTGGTGGTGGTGCCTGGTAGTGGTACCTCTACCCACTCTTCACTGATAATTATTACTGATTTTACTATATTCAATTCCGTTCAGATTCTACTCAATGGCATTACATCCGGAGCTTTTCGAGCAGCAAGGACTTGTCTCTGAAGCGTCAGCCTACTTCTCATAGCTTTGGTGCAGTGCTCGTTCAAAGGCTCTAGACAAACTGAAGACAAGTGCTCACGTAAAGAATTACAATGTAGACTGACAGCACTTGTTTTTGGACTTGAAAAACTAAAGCAACAAAATGCTGAGACCAGAATAGGGGAAAAAAGGGGCAAAAGTCAAAGCTACTGGCTCATTTTGGGTCTTTTTGGTGCAAAGATGGGCCGACATTGAGGTAATTTGGCCAGGGTTTTGTCCGACTTTGCAGGGAAAACCCTATCCTACTTCCAAGATAGGGAGGTGTCCGACATAGAGAATTTCGTCCCCATGTAGTTTCAATGGGAGCCTGCCCGTGCAATGAAATCATGGGGAGTTGTCCGAGGTAGGGAGGTGTCCGACTTTGGAGGTTTTACTGTACTGTAGAGCATTCTACATCATGTAATCTAACAGTTGTTCACGTTTGGATATTTTAACCATGGAATTTACCCTGCATGCACCATACGATGTCCAAACACTAACAACTGCTAGAGAGCAGCATGTACTGTTTCCGTATAGCACTTATGGCGTGCGTCCTGTGATCGGAAACAGTGGTGTCTTTTTTCTGCTACAACCAGTAAACTACAGTAAAGATTTAGAAATACTGTGTCATACCATAAAGCACTATGGGAAATGGCAGTTTGAAAAACTGGAGAAGACTGTCATTAGAATGGGGGACATGTTCTACGGTGAAATTTCTTACAGTGTGTGCTGTACCACGTAATGCACTGCAGGCCTACCACAGTATGGTAACGCGCTGAATACTGATTTGCTCAAAAAAGGAATGTGTACGTTTCTTGTACTAACTTCCCATTATGCAAAGTAGTAGAAAAATGTTCTCAGCCAATGAGGAGGGAGAGGACATCATTCTGGAGTCTCGTTGACCTACAATGTGTCGTGTGTGAATGTCATTTTGAAGAGTGTAGGTGGTACAAGACTGTGTTCCCACATTCTTGGCAGTGTTGACTAATAACCATAATAAAGTAGAGGGTACATTTGCTGCTTCATATATTTGTGTCATGGCAAAGCATGTAGAGATACATCTTCCTCAACATGCAGGTGACAAAACTGCTTTTTATGCCTAAACTATGACAAATAGTTGTGTGTTCAGCACCACTAATCATGTGCCGGCCTCCATGACATGTCTGTGACATTCCAAAGTGATTAACATGTCCCATATATGTGTGCAATGCTGAAGATGACTGTGTACCTTCCATGGATTCTTGATTCAAGAAAAGTACTGTGTGATTTGCTAACAGCGCCTGGCTGTACCTTCACAATTCTACATAAAAATATGTAAAGTTTGCTGAAGGAAACATCATGAAGGTCCATAGCGAAAAACCCCGAGACGAGGGATAGGAAGGGACATACACAATGTCTCAACATAGCGTGTTTATGTCCCTTCTTGTATCTCCTCTTCAGGTCTCGCCATTATGGACACTATCACCAGCTCGCTTGCTGTTGAACCGTTCTTTCAACGATAAGGGTCACTTTCATGGACTGGATGGCAGCCAACATGCTGTCAATAAAAAGAATAATGGAAGGAGCTCAATATGATCCTTAGGCTGTGTGTGGTCATTGCTTTCTGACAAATGGTGACTTAGAATTTCAGGACAGTGCTTGCAGTGGTAGTATTCTTGTGTTCTCACCCTTGACGCCCATTGTGTGTCATCGGTCACCCGTAATCTGCTAATATGCACATAGCTCAAACAAAGTATATTTGTATTTCTTTGAATACAGTTGGTACAACACATTGTTTTTTACATGTTCTTTGGAAAATATAAATAAATTCTCTACTCTGCAAGTCTCCTGTCAGCTCTACAGAGCAGCTTCGAATTTCACTAGAAGCCACGTGTGAAGCCTAGACCAAACTAGTGGTGAAGGTCCATATAGGTCATAGATAGATACTATTATTATTATTAGATCATATGTCAGGCTTAGGTCCTGGTTGGTAGCAACGCATTTGAATCTTATTAAAAATGGGTGCAGGAGGCGACCAACATAACTAAATACACCAACTGCCTCTCACAAATTTTGTGGTGTTATACTTTTGAAACAACATTAATATGCCACAGTGGTCTTTTCTCTTTTGTTCCTTTTAACCTAGAAATATTAGGTCTTCGGCATCACCAGCCTTAGTTGCTGAGCATGGAGTTATTTACGTTGAGCACTGCAGTTTCATATTTGTTTCTCTGGACAAGCAAGCCCGCTTCCCCATTCTGATAAGAGTCTTTCAGCTTTGACAGGGCATTTGTGGACAAGGAAAACATTTGGACTATTGTGTATTTTGCTATGAAGTGCACCGTACCAGGCAGAGGACACCATCCACCATTTCCACTAAGGTTATTAAATTTGTGATAAAGTACATGTACCTTTTGTCACTGACTAATTTGGTGGCAAAGTTACTTGAGTGGCAGTTGTGCAATTTTAAGCACATGTTTAAAAAAAATAGGATATGGGAAGTGCTGACTTGGTGAACATGTGGAGTACCCAATATAATAATTGGGGGTTTACGTCGCGAGACAACTGAGTGTGGAATACACAGCACAGTGTAATGTTCCTTATTCTGGCAATGTTAGCATGGTTCAAGAAGTGGGAAATGTTGCACTACCCTTAATAACATCTGTTGGGCCCAGCAAACAGGGTACACATACCCTGATTTGAAGACACTATGCCTAACTCAAAAGCAATATGAGATCGACCCGTACGTGTTTATTTGCGAAACTATTATGAATGAAATATGGCCTGTGTGGTATAGAACAATGCGCACACTCAAGTAAACATGCAAAAAATACGTATAAGGGCTCTCGACCTACATGCCGCGATGCGCTCTACGAGATAAACAACACACTACAAAACTACATCCAACAGTTTTTGTGCGGGGCAACTCTAATGAGTACTTTTATATAACCGACGAATGGTTCAACGAATGCAGTTCGAGTGGTCACGATACATTCCTACGTCGTTCATTGCAGTCGCGCTATGATGCTGCACAATATATGTATCTCGTGTAACAAGCCTGGCAATCGCACGATGTGCATGGGCAGAAATACGGCCTTCTTTCTTTGAAGACCAGTCCTCTGCAGGTGTGTGCTCAAACGATCACAAAGTCTCACGTTGTTGCTCAATCGCTCCCATTCCTGCACTTGTAGTAAAAGCAGCAAACGGGTTGACGTGAATGGCAGCTGAACGGTTGAACTGCGAAGTTCTCGAGCACACAATCACAATTTCACGCTGAAAATGATGTTGAGGTGAGTTCGCGGTTGTTGTTTCCATCGTTCAATAGTTCTCGGGATTACCTCGGACGAAACGCTCATCGTAGCCGGCGACCATAACTGGATTTCCTCGCAAACGGGAGAAGACGCCAGGGAAGTCAGAGAAAGCCTCAGCTTTCATCCAATCAGACGCACGATTCTCTATCTACGTAGATGGAGCAGGTTTATCCCATCTACGTCACAAAAATGGCTGCGCCCATGGCTTGTTTTGGTTTCTTTGATGAATTAATTTTCGTAATAGGAAGACAAAATTGAGAAACGAAGGTGTGTATCGGGGGCAGTTGGATGTGCTCGTTCTGAATATCACAACCGTTTCAACACATCGGGAAATCGGCGTAGCTGACCTTTAAGATACAGCGAAAAGGATGACCGAAACGAATACGAGCGCAGTGCGCGCTGCCTTTATACAAATAAACGCGCGCAAAGAAACGAGAGTGAATCCGGAACGGAGAATCCACCCCTTACCGCTAGGAGCGCGCGCGCAGTGGAAGGAGCAGAGAGTGAAATCGAAACCACTCGCGGGCGGACGGCGCACAGGGCACCTGATTCAACATGCCTGCAGGGAACAGCTACGAACAATCAGGGAGATTTGTACGAACCTCTGCAGAGACAGCTTAAAAAGCAACTGCAGCCTTTTGCAGCACCCATTAGGACACTGGCTTCCAGGCAAGACCGTGCACATGTGAAGAAAGTTAAAAGGATTATTCATCAGTCTGGCGGGTTTTTGCAATTTTTGTTGCGAGCCTTATTAGGTCTCGTTTCAAGTTTAGATGGCAAAATAATCGCAAAAGCATTTGGCATTTCAAGAATCCAGTAATACGAGCTTGTTCTTTATCGGAAAAGCACTTCCGTCGATATTGAATAAACAGGAGCCTAATGATATCAAAGCCAACGAGATCATTCAGTACTTGCATAAGCTACACATTAAGAGAGCCTAGTGCAGCAAGTGAAGTAGTAGGCATTCCCAGTAATCCAGTTCTTGAACTCTGAGTTACTTCGAAAATGTTCTCAGAAACAGAAGATACTATCAACAGACCACTACCACCCAGTTTTTACCACACAGTTTTTACTTCAGCGGCAGTGCATTTGTTGTACGCTTGATCTAATCGCTATTCGTGTTGCAGATTACTGCCTGCGCTCGTATCCCTATGATTCAGTCAACATCGGCACGTGGAAACCACCTGTCAACATGATTTAAACCGGTGCTGCCTGATCGCTGCTCCCGCCCTCTACTTCATCGCTGGTTCTTAAAAGGAGGCTGCCGTTACCGACCCGTCTTTACTTCAGCGGCAGTGCATTTGTGGTACGCTTGATCTAATCGCTATTCGTGTTGCAGGTGAGAACGTCATTTTCTATTGTGTAATTTTGTCCAGTTTATCAGCACTGCCGCTGAACCGTTGCCTAAACTGTTGCCTGCTCTGTGCTCTCGTACATTGACTGCTTGTACAATGTCGGCGAAAGGAATTAAGGAGCTTGTCAAAGTTATTGAAGACTTGAAACGAGAAATGCGGGCCAACAGCCGGTCCTCGAGAGACAGCATACAAAATTGTCATGAGACCCTCAATGAATGCAAAAATGACATTAAGAAACTTAATGCCTTGCGTTGTGAGGTGAATGATTTAAAAACTGAAATCGGCGAGCTGAAGAAATGTGCTCAGAGGACGCAACAAGAACTATCCGCTTTAGAACAATACCAGTGATTAAACAACCTTGAAATCAAAGGTGTACCGAAGGATGCACCCGGTCCCGCTGATGTTGTGAAAAAGATAGCTAAGGTATCGGGAGTGAAGTTAGAGAATGCGGACATTGACATCTGTCACCGCATTCCAACACGGCAACCTGATCAGGAAAAATTATCGTTGGTATGATTTCTCGAACGAAGAGGGACGAGTTGCTTCATAAGGGCAGGAAGCAGAAGTTAACTTGTGCGTCCTTGGGACTATTTGGTGCTGCCAAAATATTTATCAATGAACATTTGTCACCGTTAAATAAACAACTGATGGGCGTTGCGGTAGCACGAAAAAAGATAAAGTGGAAGCATCTGTGGACAAGCAAAGGAAAGATTTATGGCAGGAAATCTGATGACTCTCCAGTTCTACATATCAAAACCAAGGAAGATATCAATTTTATGTCGTAGGTCTGAGACGGCGACTGCACCTTTGGTTTTTGTGAGCGATCACTATTTCTGCTCCGTACTTATCTCTGCAGGACCTAGACAAGAAATATTTGCGTAACACATTTTCTTTGTTTCATCTAAATGTGCGTAGCTTAAATAAACATTAGGATGGACCATGTTCATTAATTACTTCAACAGAATAGCGCATAACTGTCTTTGGGCTTTCTGAAACTTGGTCGAGAAAGGACAATAAAGTATACTGCTCATTTTAAGGTTATAACACATAATTTTCCAGTCGCACAGTCGGTTGCCATGGTGGAGTAGAGCTACTTGTGAACGAGGTGTTGTCGTACAGGCTAAGAGGCGACATTATAATCGAGTGCGATTTCTGCGAATCTATTTTCGTGGAGGTCTCTTCTGACTTTTTTAGTCCTGACTCATTTAAGGGTAAAGACGTTATAATTGGTGTCATATATAGGTCGCCCCAATGTAGCGTGACTGACTTTCTTGTGAAACTAGACGAAGTTCTTAGTGGTCTCCTCTCCCAATACAACATTATAATAATGAGTGACATTAACATCAATATGCTTCAACATAGTCAGTCCAGTGAGTACTTGCGTACTTTGCTTGCGAATGGTATGGATCAGTGGATCCGAGAGCCTACTCGTCCTCCGGCTGACTGCGCCGGCACCTTAATAGATCATGTCATATCGAATTTGAACGCGACTGTTTTCAAAGCTGGGGTGGTGCCGTGCGATATGACGGATCATGATATCACCTTTGTTGTTGGATTGTCATCGTCTCATGTTATCACAGAACAAGTGACTCGTTCCCAAATCTGCGGCTTTGATGTGGCAAGAACACTCCTGGATGGTGTGGATTGGTCTTTCAGAAACACTAACATATCCGCTGCTGATAAATTTGTAAATTCTCCAAAGTGCTCCTCGAATGCGTTGACGCATCATCTAGAACCATTTTGCGATCTCGGAGACAGATAAGACGTAAGCCATGGGTTACGGCTGCCCTGTTGCGATCCATAAACCACCGCGCTAATATGTATCAAAAGGTGCGAAATAATCCTTATAATTTGAGAATAAAAGAACGGTACATAAAATATCGGAACCTGACGACGAAATTACTACACGAGTCAAAGAGAAATTATTTTCAACAGAAATTTTCTGCCGCGTTTGGAAATCCACGGCAATCGTGGAATCTTATCAATAGTGCATTGGGGAAGGTGAAGCCAATTTCTGCTGTCTTAAACATAATGGATGACACCGGAACCCAGACTAGTAATCAGAAAGCTACATGCGATATATTGAACAAACATTTCTTAAGTGTTGTTTCACCGGTAGTTGCTGGCGATAATGAAAGGCATGACAATATTTTGCCATCCCACAACGAATACACGTTTTTTTTTTTTTTTACCTTCTTGTCCCTGGGAAGTAGAATCAGTCATTCGGAGACTGAAACAAACCGCAGCCGTGGGGTACGATAAGATATCGATTTCTTTCCCCAAGAACACAGTATGCTTGATATCTGAACCCTTGTCGTGTATCTTTAATGAGCTCATAAGCGAAGGATGTTTTCCTGATGAATTAAAAATTGCCAAGGTCTGCCCTATTTTTAAAAAAGGTAGTAGAGTTCAACCGGAGAATTACAGGCCAATATCTATCTTGCCCACACTTGCTAAAATATTTGAACGTCTACTTCTTACGAGACTTGAGGACTTTTTTTCAGAAACGTAATTTATTATCAGACTTTCAATTTGGATTCCGTAGAAATAAATCAACGGAATTCGCTGCCCTCTCCATTAGTGAACTGATTAAACGTAATATATAATAAAAATTGTTAACCATGGGTGTTTTTGTGGATCTTAAAAAGGCGTTCGACACTACAGATCATTCTTTATTGTGCATAAAATTGGAACGCTACGGAGTCCGTGGCATCGCTCACAGTTTAATACGTAACTATCTCCTGAATCGAAGACAATTTGTACAACTCGGGGAAACGTCGTCATTTCTTGGGTCCAATTCCACTGGTGTTCCACAAGGATCCATTCTGGACCGTTTTTGTTTCTTGTTTACATAAACGACTTCGCTTCTTACCTTAACTCTCAAACAATCTTGGATGCAGATGCCACATCAATCTTTGTTGAGAATCATGACGTTATGGACTTGTATGCAAAAGCTAACAGCGCTCTATTGAGGTTAAACACCTGGCTAACTTACAATCAACTCGTAGTCAGTCCAGCCAAATCATCTTACGTCGTATTTAAGCCACCACAAGTGCACATTCGACTACACGGCTTATCTCTGGCCCTAGGTGCACATATCATTCAGAGCCGTTCGTCAGTTAAATTGTTAAGCATAGTGTTTGATGAACATCTCTCATGGCATGAGCATATTTCGCACATCTGTCAAAAAATATATTCAGGTATATATTGCCACGAAGCGAAATGGGTCGGCGAGTCGTCGAATAAACAGCGAACGGTTTATTAGACTACTTGGTAGCAAAACACAAGAGTAATAGCTCTCTGAACACAACTGAGTCCAAAGAATGAATGAATGCTCCAGCCTGGAGCGCACAATCATTTAAACGTCGCGCCGAAAGGTCCAGAAACAGCACGTGCGTTTGCCAGAGAGCAGGCGATGTGTCTGGAAGCTTCTTGCTTCTTCAGCATGCGCCGGGATGAGATGTACCGTTTCGTGCCTGCCCTGGAAGTTTCTCGAAGATGATTCGTGGCATTGCCCACTCCGTAGACGTGGGGCATCGTCCCGATGCCAGAACCTGTGTCGGCTCATCGCATTTCGTTTGCACCCTGCGAAGCCTCGTAGCCAACGTCGTCGTCTTTAACATTGTCGTCGGCGCCGTTATCGATTAATGCAGCTGTCTCGTGGTCGTCGATGAATATTTGCGGTTCACTGGTAAGGTTTTGAGCGTCGCGGCGGTCTGTATTGCTGTTCGTCGAGCTCGGAGACTGGTCGCGTCGTGAGTCAGCAGAAGCATGCTGCTGCCGTAGAGAGTCTTCAATTGCGGCGGGGTGACTACGCGCTGAAGGCGGGAGACCGTCAGGTGAAAATCCGGGTAGACCCAGTCGTTGGTACGGGAAACGGCGGAAGACCCGGGTGGCTTCTTCACAGTGGTAGCAGAGCGGCCTCAAGTCTGACGTTCGCCGGACGTCTGTCTTGCCAGTTCCTTGTGCGCGTGGCTGGTAGCTGAGTGGTGCAGGTTGGGCGGGTCGCGAATACGCCCAGCTGTTGCCGTGCCGCGCTGCCGATGGTGGCTGTCGTATTCATCTTCTTGTGGGTTGGGGGTCCCAATTGCCTGAATACCGAAGGTAGACCACGCTGTCTTCGACTTAGTCGTTTCCGTTCTTCCTGGCCGTTGAGCAGGTGCCCCGCACCTCCACCAAAAATGTCACTAAGCGAAATGGGTCGGCGAGTCGTCGAATAACAAGAGTGATAGCTCTCTGAACACAACTGAGTCCAAAGGATGAATGCTCCAGCCTGAAGCGCACAAGCATTTAAGTGTGACGCCGAAAGGTCCAGAAACAGCACGTGCGTTGGCCAGAAAGCAGGTGATGTGTCTGGAAGCTTCTTGCTTCTTCTTCAGCATGCGCCGGGATGAGATATACCGTTTCGTGCCTGCCCTGGAAGTTTCTCGAAGATGATTCGTGGCAATATGCTATTGTCAAACTTCGATGTCTCCTTCCCTTATCAGTTCTCAGAACAGTATACATGTCACATATTCAAAGTTATATATCCTATGGCATTGAATGTTATGCATTGACATACCGGTCCGCGACACATCCAGTGCGCAGAGCCCAGAATAATGCGCTTCGTGCCATGTTATCGCTATCGCCTCAAGAAAGTGTCTTTTTTTATATCATCTTTTCAATATACCGTCGGTTCAGGTTTTGCTTATTCGTAGATTGTGTGTAATTGTTTTCAAACTGCGGCACAGTCTAATTTCCGTACCGTTTGTAAGTTTACAGGCCAAGACCTGCGTAATCCATTAAGGAATCAGGGATCATTTGTCTTGACTTTGCCTAGTATTCGAACCAACTATGGCTACTTTTCGTTCCAGTATTTCGCGGCCAAAGTTTGGAACTCGCTCCCACTTTATATTCATACTTGTAATTCGTTAGTGGTACTCAGGAAGATGATTCATGATTATTTCATGGGTGGAAGCGCAGTGTAATTGTCGTTGGTGCTTTATATATCAGATGTTGACTCTTCATGTTGTTGATACTGGTGTCTTCTTCTTTGATCGAAAGCTCCTGTATGAGTCGTTTGTAATACTTTTTTTTTTCTTTTATGTTTCTTAGCGATCACTGTCGTGTGTCAGCTTGAGTTGTATGCAATTAATACTGGATCAATTCCACGCCTGTGGCGTTTGATCCTTCTAATTCGTGCCGTATCATGCATTCAATTTCGTTACCCCATTTTGTATGACATTACTTCTGTACAAGCTGTAAAATAAAACATTTGAACTAAACTGAACTGAATCCACTGGACTGCATTCTCCTGTAGCAGTTAAGTACTGTTTTTTGAATATGCTGGAATATATGTGCCCATTTTTTTGTAGTTTGTCGTAAAGTGCGATATTCATATCCTCTACATTTTGTGCTTTCACTGAGGTTGTAGTGGTGTTAGTAGTCAAAGGTGTAGCTTCTGCTTCAGGGTGGCTCTGCAGATGGTATAACACCAAATATATTCCTGTTGAATCGACGTGGCAGCTGATTCTGAACCAGCGGGGAGTTTATTATGGTTATGCAATACATTTGCAAGATGATTATGGAACCAGAAATGAATTTCCGGCTAGGAGTCAATTTTGACTGTGGAAGTGGATCCACGTGCATGTGGATTCCGAAGAGGAAATTCATTCCTAGCTGGAAAACAATTTCTAGTTTCATAATCCACTTGCAAGTGGATCCATCTCAATGGATCAATGGAAATTCATTCCTAGCTGGAAACCAACTGCCGGTTCCATAATCAACTTGCAATTGGATACACTTCATTTTTTTTACCTGGATTTCCTTTTTCTTTATTTGTAACTTTTGCTTAAGTCTGTACTGCAAGTATTTTGGCCCTTGTGCGGACCTGTAGTCCTGCCCGATTGAGCTGTTCCTTATTTTTTTATTTTAGTATCACGCATAAGCATGTTCATTAAAGGTTTCATCACCTTATTCATTTTGATCTATGTCTCTGCAGGTGTCCCAGGCATAAAGGAACAGTGACGGGTCACTGAACTAGAACCTGGCCAGCCTTGCACTTGTACAGCTTGTGTTGTTTGCAATGATTTGCTCACCTTACCTTCCGTCTTTGTGATACTCATAACCGTGCCACATACATACATTTCCTGTGGTTTGGAACAATTTGTTCCTTTTAGTTCAACTTTTGTTATACTTACAACCATGCATTATACATACAAAACATTGAATCTTGAGTGTCACATGACATTTTCCACCTGGCATATACTCAGCATCCCTCTGCTCTTTATAGTACAATAAAAATATTTTCATCTTGTCGTGAAGCTCTGCGATTTCTTGAAAGAGTACAAAGTGTATACATTGCAAAAATGTAGTACCTGTTGCAACCTGCTGGAAGTCGCACAAGGACTTGGGTTCCGGAGACCTACCTGCCGCCACCGACGACGAAATGACTGGCAATCACTGGTTCGATGTCGAATAGCGAGCCACCGCTGGCGATTCCTGGTCCCAAGCGGGTGATGTGTGCGGCACGCGGGACTTTACCCTCCAAGGAAAATGTCGCCATCACCGTACGTGTTGGAGCGACATGTTAGACAGCGGTTCATCGAAGTCCACGGAGAACACAGTGCTCGTCGCGGCGTTTAAAATAACCAGAGACATTTTCCTTTTACAGTCCCTGCCTCTGAACCTTGCCGCCAAAAGGACTGTGTGGGAGTATTCAAAAACATTGTCCGACCAATCCGATCACCCGTTCGACCGACCTCTGAATGGGGAAAATAGATTAGCTCCATATTTAGCTATTAGAGTGATCGTGAGGTCGACGTAATGCAACTGGTGACCGAAAGTCTACACTTTTAGAAATAGGTCTTCTATCGTGCCTTCAAGAGCTGCCGTCTCTTCTCAATTCACGATCAAGGCCCCGAAGTTTTAGACGATAGATGCCCACGTGACACGGGAGAAAAGAAAATACCATAAAAAATGTCTTGCTCTTTTTACGGCGCATACGCCGGGTAGAAGACGCGTTTATCCCGTGACAAGGGATTGGACGTCTATTTCGTATTGTCAAAATTTTTCTTGTATCGCGGCCGTGGTCTCTATGCGCTCAGTGTGATCACCTGACCGGCGTCGAAGAGTCACGTGATCTATGCGACGGGGCCAGTGCATGCTGGTTGCGCGGCACAGCTCACATCTCGTCTTCGATGCCTTGTCGCCAGCGTTTCCTCGGTTTGCTATGTGCTTCTGCGATTCTTTGCCAGGTAAGCCACTTCCGTTTAATAAATTTTATTGCGATAACTATACTAGTAGCAGTACTATTGTAGTGACTACCTGTTGCTTCCCCACGCCGCTGACGAGCATTTGGAAGAAGCAAGTGCGAATGGAAGTGGTCATGGCGGTTGTGGCAGAACGTCAACGAAACTTATGTGGTGATGTTTGAGGAGAGAAGTTATTCGAGAGACACCAATGTGTGATAAGCTGTATCCGCTTCGTAACTCTGTTAGAGTTGCCTCTAGACGTGGACTTCACGAGCGCTAACGTTTGTGTATGGCGCAGGATGCTTTTGTCTTTCGGGGGCTCGTTTCGACCGTAGCTGGAGTAACCATTATCTGTCTCAACGGGCCGCAGTGGGTATGGACGTCACCAACGGAGACTTCACTGGTGTTCAACGTGCCGCCTGCAGGAAATGTGCATGCGATTCATGCCGAAGACTGACAGATATTATCTGGTACACGGCACAAGTGTTACCCGGAACATGCATTCAGTGCTGGCACTCACCTGTCGGCTATGTGCAAAGTAATACAAGTGGCCGCCTTGCATGTGAGATGAGTTGATTGTAGTTATTCGTTTGTGATGTGATAGCTTGACCTCACTGGCGTGTTGATCTCCGCTGCATTCAGTAAGATACCTCTGTGTTCTCTCCTGCTACATATTCCGTACCAATGTACCATTTTTCTCTCCTCACCGCCTCATCTATCATCGTTTGAGTCTAAGCTATAGTTTGTACCTTCTCACTGTTGTCGATAGTGACCTGTATTACACTTAAAGGAGCATGGAAATGACCGGAATAAAATATGACGGAAGAAGTAGAAATTGTGATTTTGAGCCCTGTCATACATATTCGCATAAAAAGCTTGAGCGTAGCGCGCAATTCTGGCGCGGGAGGGTGCTTTGAATCTCGTGGCAGAAATACCCCTCACTCGGCTGCCAGCCGCTGACGTCATGTGGCCACGCCGTCTTTTGCTTTGTTTCTTTTTTTTTGCGATTTCTCCGGCGTCGCGGCGCTGGCAAGCCGACCGAGCAGGAAGCGTTGTTGTTCATAGGACGTCGTAGAAAGGACAGGTGATGAACTGAACACTCTTTAGCTGACACGTCTGCTCTTCTTGACGAACCGTTTTATGTAGTTAGAGCCTAAGCTCCGCCAGCTTCGATTTCGTCACACGAATGTACCGGAGGCTGGTAAGTGATACTGCTAAGTGTGTACGAACATTCAGATTGAAATATAGTGCTTCTTCTTGGTTACAAAGGCATAGTCATGAAGACGCGGCGCAGTGACCAGTGTTTTCATTTGAAGAGGTAATCAACCATCATAACTTCGCCGTGTTGTGTTCAACACCATGGACTCTGAACCGCATGGACACTAGCATCTCCGAGGCGAAAGAGCGGACTGATGAATGCATAGCTGTGTAACATTGCGCTTACGATATCTTACTAATAGCAGGAGCGCAACGTCTTCACAGGCAAAACAACATGGATACCGAAATAAAGTCAGTAGAGTTCATCTGCTAGCGATCTGTGGGAAACCCCAAAACTCGTGGCCAAATAAGCGTTTTCTTTTTTGAATGGTCATACGCATCATACAACAATGGCACATGGCATAAATCTCCAACTGACAGGAATGTATTTAGTCGTATCACGTATATGATGCACACACAGGCACAATACTGTTCACTAATTAACGACACATTCAGCACAATCGGAACAGAAATCACAACCGTTCGATCCACATCACCCCGGGCCGTCATGGCAACACAGAGGCCTAGCCATACCTTTTACACTGCCCGCAGTCTTGTTTTACGCAGAACGTACGAGACAAATCATGTAAGAACGCAAGTGCATGTCATACGCAAATAAGTAGCAACAGCGACTGAGTTGGTAAGCCGCCACGATTTCGGAGCTAGCAGACGATTCTGGCGGGGAGCGGACGCTCCCGGCAACCAATGAAGTGCTCGGCCGCCTGACGCCACTACACGCCAGGCTCGACTTGGGGGAGACTGTCGCCGCGGAGCGCATTCTTGCAAACTAATTTTCTCAGGAAATTCCCGCTTTTCGAAGGAAATATTTTGCGTGACAGTTTATAAACGTTGTATGTTCATATCAAGCGGTGAAAAATGTACGTTCCAATGATTCCCATGCTCCTTTAAGGTCGTTCTTATCAACTTTGTAATGCTTCTTTGTCGTCGTTTGCTTTGTCACATTTATGCCTTGAAGCAGAATTCCGATTCGAGGCCACGATGGGAAGCATGGAGGGAACGCTGCACATACGTGAGGCCGACAACGGCAAGCCCTATCACCACCACCACCACCACCAACGCTGCACAGCGGGTGACAACTGCCGTATGAACAGCCCCACAAAGAGATGGAGAACATGAAATAACTGATGTTCTGAGGCTGGAACAACATAGAAGCTACAAATACATACAAAGCCGCAATTACGAAGCCTAATACTAAGCCTCAAGTAGGCGTGTTAGCTTAGCTCGATTGATAGAGCCCTGGACGGGTAATCCAGAAGATGTGGGTTCGAGTCCTACAGCTGGCTAACCTTTCCAGTGACTTTCATCTTTCATCATTTCAAAGAGGTGGAGAGCCGCTGTAATGTGGTGATCTATGCCCTGAGCAACAAACAGGATCCCAGCGGAACCGTTTCGTAGCCAGTCCCAAGCTTGTAAATAGTTCCGGAGCAGCGGCGTCGACCCGCGTCGTTTCGTGCAATCTGTGATGTTCTTATTCATTTTTATTCTATCTGAGACGTCCCTCTGTGAACAGGGTATTTGGCATAGTTTGCAAGTCTAGTCAATATTCACTGTATCACTGCCACGATTTCACAACTTTGCCGCAATAAAGTTTTCAATCCTGTTTGAAACTAATTCTGTTGACTCCAAGCCTGTCTTTGTCTAGACCGGGGGAGAGGGGAAGCAGGAGCACGCCAGGAGGGAGAAACGACCGGGAAACGAGGAAACTGTGAAGCATAATACTGACGCCACTTTTGTGGCTTCTACGAGGAAAACCACGTGATGCGACGTCATTCCCCGCGATTTCGCGTGGTCTGTACGTAGAAAGCACAAAATTACCGTATTTCAGCTGTCTGTAGAAGGCACGATAGAAGACCTATGTTTAAGAGTGTATGTATCATTGACTACGCAGTAAATTTACCTGGTTGTGTACATAAACGACATGGCAATTGACTTGTTGCAAAATAGGTTTTCACCCGAAGACGTTTACCAATAAATATTGAAATCCATGACGAATCGTCTCATTTTACTGTAGGCCGTCGTGATAAATAGGTGCCTGGAGATGTTCTGCTACACCTTTTGTCCTTTGTGAGTGCAGTTTCCCTGTTCGTTTTGGTAGCTACAACAGAATTTACAAAACCAACGCTGAAACAGGAAAAGTGCACTACCGTGACTAGTAAGACTTTGGAATTGAAATGCTTAATTCCTACGATCAGCGTTCATGCATGCTGCTTTTCTGCAATAGTTTTTTCTGCTTCTTGTGCAATCGTTGTATAGGAATAAAGGACATAATCTTGTGATAGTGATTCAATAAGTAATAGGTCTCCTGTCTACAGCATACGCGCCCTTGAACCATACAGCTGCATTATTGGGTGATGACGTCATGCTGCGGCTCTATTGTTTCAGGTGGACCTTGTCCAGTTGAGCATTAGTGGAAAAAAATAGTGTAGCCCTGAGACAATAGGATGACGTCACGACGTATGAGGAAGGCCCGCAGAGGGCGTTAGGATTCACTTGTCTCTTGGACATTGGCGGGTGTGGACGCGTTAATTCTGTTCCTAGCAATTGTGTTGGCCGTTAGTGGAAAAGGGTAGCCTCGGTGGGATTCAGTTTACCTCTGACGGAGTACGGATGTATGGTTTGTCACTCGTGAATGGTGTGTGCTTCCATGGACGGATGTACGATGATGACTTTATGAATAAGTGGAGTGTGTGTGTCTGTGTTTGCCACTTTGTTTAAGTGCTTTCTCTGTGTTTGCTTTCCTTTGTTGTCTAGCAGTCGTGCAATTTTACGTCGTGTGACACTGGTTGTTGAGGAATGTGGTGACATGCCCAGACCTGTTCTGTCTCATGATGTATGCTTTCTTTTTGTTGATGCTCTGTATTTTTCTTTTTTGACAAGAAAGATTCTTGTTGATCATTCTTGTCTCGACGACGACGATCGTGCTTCCACACCCTTGATCTGGACGTGAGTAGCACTGCCATGACTCTTAATAATTTTGCGATTAAATTAGTTCGTAAGTAACCGCAAGTGGGATACATGTGTGACTTTATTCGGGGGGAAGAAAGCATCATGATCCAGTTATCTGCCTGACTCTCGGATGGAACAGACGCATCGTTCTGCACTCCTTGTTAACCATTCTCTGTGTTTATCTGTTGTGTACCTAGTCCTCGTTATTAGGCACTGATGGTGCTCCTTGTTAGGATATTTTGTTCTTTCTTGACTTTGCTAAGTCTCGTTTACTAGGTCACTGGGATAAGAATGCTTGCTATGATCAGAGGTTTTCTGTTTCATTATAGTTGTGTAATTGAAGGAACCTTGCGGTAGTGGTTTAATAAATAATTGGTCTCCTGTCGAGAGCGTGCGCGTCCTTGAATCATGTAGCAGCATGGCTGAGTGATTATGTCATGCCATGGCTTCATTGCAGGTAGACCTTGTCCCAAGGAGTTGTGTCGACCATGTGAAAAAAAAGCGCTGTAGCCTTGGGACAATACGATGACGTCACGAGCAAGGCAAGGAGAGGGCGCAGGAATTCACCGACAGGACCGACAAAGCGTGCGGATGGCCGAACTTCAATGTGCATCTTCAAAAACAAAGCGTAGTGCTGTCTGTGCTGGCGCTTATTATGAGTGCCATCTCATGTGATACACACTGTAAGCACCCCTGTCATTGTACAGTAAGAGCAATAACGTGCTAGATTGTTGTTGCGAGCCCCGATGGAGAAATTGAGGGGCGTTATCCACTCGCATGTTTATTAACCATCCCAGTATCTATCATCTCTTTGCAGCGTGTCTTATCTCCAGAGGCATTTAACCGTCCAATAGGACTTATCATAAAGTGCATTAGCGTCTTGCGGCTGTTGTATGGATACTATCGAGGCATGGAAATATTGCATGTTGTTGCACTACACTGAGCACGAAATTTGAGCAGATTCTGCGTTCCCAGGTTATGAAAATACCGGAGCAAAGCCGAACGAGGTCCCCATTTTCCCTGGATTCACATGTAAGCATAGATGAAACTGAAATCTGTGTTTTACTTATTTCAGCATGCCACAGCAGAGGAGACCAATGAAAAACAGTTCTTCAGGTATTGTGTTACTACTGCTACATTGGAAAACATTCAAAAAGGCCGCTGCTTACATCTATTTTGATTTCTCGTCTGGTAACAGTAGATCTGCTTTTGTAGGGCTGCTTCTGCAAAAGACACTACACAGCAGTGTGCTAAAGGAGCCTGGAGACCTTTTGGAAGCATCATTACTTTTTAGGTTAACTATTGCAGGTACATAACCATAACCAATCACTGACAGTTTTTGTGCATTGTATAAGCATAGATATTCTGAAGATCCTTTCTAAAAAAATTATCTGTTGTGGTCTTGTGGACTCATTCGTCACAGCAACTTTGTATTCGTGAGATTTTTGTTTATATTCAGACAATAAAGGTTATTACGTAGTTCCACAGGGATGATTTTTTCATAGAGGCATGCACTCTCGATACCCTGCTCAATTAGTTGGTGTGGTCACATGAGAAGCAAAAAAATCCTTGCTACATTCCACATGCTGACTACACTAATATATCTGAGGTGTACTGCAAAAGAGCTGAATTGCATAGGAATCAAGGGCAGTGTGTACAGAAACTGAGCTCACTTGCTCACATTGCACTGCACTGCAAGTTGAAAATTAGATGAACAACAATTACTGCATATAACACCTTCCAGACAGATATAACAAAACGTAGGCTACAGACTTATCAATAGATGGCATTGACAATTATAATAGTAGCCAGCTGGTAGTACATGCAACATCAAAATGGAAATGTGGTTCCGCCATAACTGTAGCATGAGTGCATGGAAATGTTGTACATGGCCACATGACCGCTATCAACTACTTAAAAGAAAGTTAGCTGCTGTTAGCATGGGTACAGATCTGTTCTGGCAGTGCAGCCGTTTGTATATACACTGAGCACACGAGAACGTGGAAGAGCACGGTCGCATGTTAACAGCAGCTATCGTTCTTTTACGTTATAGAGAGCTGCCGTATGGGTGCACAGTTAATTTCTGTGCGCATGTGTTCAGTGTGGATATAGATGACAGTAGTAAAGCAGTGTAAACATGCACCCATGTTACACTAGCTCTCCTTCTTTTATGTTGTTGATATCTATCATATGGCCACAGAGTTTATCCATGTACTCAGGTATTGAGTGTGAATATAGCACTAAACAAAAAAACAGTGTCCCTTTTGTGTCTCCTGTAGCTCAATGCTTTTCTTTCAAGCTAAAATCTATACATGCTGCTCTGCATCATTTCTGTGAGCAGGACTGTTAAAAATTTTTGACGACACTGCAGCTTTACACTGGTGTGGTCAGTGCGCTCTTGTTGTGTAGTCTCGTATCCTGTACACGTAAATCTTAAGAATGTCAAAACACATTCCTATGGAATCATGCTACATGATTTATAATATACTCCCGCATCCACATTGAAATCGTGCTTCTATTTATCGCGAATGCCACAATGCCTCTAATTTGGTGTTGTACCTGTCTTCAACATGTTCTGGATAGCTGAGTTCAAAAATAGTGAACCAAACCTATATCCACTTTTAATATGCATATCTGTAATGCCTCACTGTACATTCAATTATGTTACAACTGGTTCCCCTTACACCAGCTCAGGTGCATGCTAGGTGTCCACGGTTTTTCCCGTACGACATGTCCTGTACAATATGTACGCAGAATGGGTATTCCCATTTCACACCAGCTCTCCTCTGTCTTGACTCGCACTCCACACCTAAAGCAGTGAGTGGAGGTTATACAGAATATAGGAATACTACGGTAACAAAGTTCGGATGTAACTAAGAATGTGTCAACAGCGTCATGACAAATGATTTTAACATC
Organism: Ornithodoros turicata; assembly: GCF_037126465.1. Taxonomy (NCBI): domain Eukaryota; kingdom Metazoa; phylum Arthropoda; class Arachnida; order Ixodida; family Argasidae; genus Ornithodoros; species Ornithodoros turicata. The sequence continues at coordinate 175,087,024 of NC_088201.1, forward strand.
TATGGATCTGTCACTCGAAACAGTGCCTGAATGTTGGTGCAATACGCGACACCATGACATACATTTATCACTGGAAATGTTCCTTCCCCCTCATCGTCACCAGGAGAATATGTGGCAAACTACTTTCACTGAATGAACGGCACCAAATGCCCATGACATACGATTGCATATGCGTCACACCTGGTTATTTCTTTTGTTTCAAGTAAGCAGTTCTTCAAAGTCACATGTGAAGAAAATTTACTGCTACACAAATTTGTGACTGGCATTAGCTGAGGCTTATCGCATACCATGCCATCCCCAACACAACTGACCTTCATGAAACACACGAAAAACATGTCTGTGTAAGAACTTGCTTCATACATCTTGTGGTTGTGTGTGTGGAATTTTTCATTTCTTTTTAACGGGAAATTCACACTACTTCTGTTTCTTTTTAGAACCCCCTCTCCTCCTACATTTTCTATTGCACGCTTAGGGGTGCATAAAGTTCAGTAAAGTGGAACGAAATAATTACATGCTCATCTTGGGCGCGCGAACGTAGTGCATTTGCCCGGAACCTGTGAAACTGTTCCTTTGGGTGCTCGTATATATTGCAAACCATCTCCCCATACATCATGTATTAATTTCCTGAAGTTGCCTGAATACTGCATGTTCATCACTCGTTACTGAAGTTAGGTGGTTAGTCATGCAGTGGCGTCTATATTATTTTACTACATATTCAGTGTTATGTCCCATACATCTGCCCCCATACTTTGTCCTTCATGATGCAGTACACCATGCTCGCTACATTAAACTGTTCAGTTGCATAGCTTTGTGCTGACACAACTGAATGAATATGTCGGCCTCTACAGAGTGACAACTACCAAAGTGGCTCAAAAACTAACTGAAATTGTAGAAGAAAGACATACAATCATGTGTATTTTAATAAAATGTAATACAGCACATTGTAGCTCAGATGCACCTGATTTCAAGTTGCATTCCTTTCTTTGTGTGACCTTATTTGCATTGCGTACATTTGTCCATTGCGAACTTCATCTTACAGTCTGCTACAGATCAATACAGAAAGCAAGCAGACAATTATCAATGACTACAGAGATTTCATGCTAGAATGAGCACCTCTAGGTGTGCCTTGCTTTGATATTCCACTGTGTTGTTTCACAAGAAATAGCACGATCTCTCAGTACAAAGCTGTACAGTCAAACTGCATAACCACACAGTGCAGAAATGCAGCCTGCGGAATAATTTTTTCAGAGCTTTATCATATGTGTAAAGAACGAGAATTAGTCGAGGCAGGGCACAAACATGAGCGATACAAACATGTAATCCTCAAATGCCCAGTTGCTTGAATTAACGTGTATATCTCAGGATGTCTGCAATCCAGTAAAACATGGAAAACTGGGAAACTAGTCCGAGAACTATTCCATGACTGGAAAACTAAAAAAATGCCAAGCAAGCGGTGAAGAGCTGCTGAAATAAAAATTAACAAAATAAGTTTACACAATTGTACAGTGGCAGTTATCATTCTCATGGCATCACACAGGCCCCTTACATCATTTCACAGTCAAAGTTGAGTGATCTGTCTTAGAGAGGAGTGATAACTAACTGCATCACTACGCAAATTCTTTCTGAACAAGAATCCTAAATTAAAAACTTAAATAAGGAGAGATTTTACAGAGCGTAGTGCATGGTGCAGTCGTTCCATGTCATTGTTCTTCTGTGCGCGTCTTTTAGCTGCCTACACACCATAATTCGTACGACCTACCCCGCCTTCCTACACTTGTTTAGTGCATGATGTGCTGTTGGCAGCCGTATTTTAGCATGGCATGGCATGAGCTGCGGGGAGTTTTTAGGCATTGGTGGTGGAGATAAGTGATAAGTGATAAGTGAGTTTATTTTTTGTTCGGTACCTGCCAACAGCCAGAGGCCTTCTAGGCAGTGCACCAGTCAAAATTACAAAATACAGATACATAGGCAAAGGCCAAAATTCGCGCAAGTTATACAATACTGTGGAATTAACAAATAATCGATACACATACAGACCTAAATTGTCTATAATTAGAGAAAATATCAAGATCTGCGCACACTATCTGATTATACAAAAGTTGCATTCGAGAAGTAGGTACTATTGAGTTACACACGGACGGGTAAAAAAGTAAAGGAGTCCTACTAGAACGAGCAGTGCGTCGAAAACATATGTCAGAGAGAAGGCAACTTGAATCGACCTTATTGTTCAAAAGCTTATGGAGAAAGAAAACGTCACACAGTGACCTCCGTGAACTCAACGCAGGAAGTTGCAAGTGTCTCAGCAAGCGAGAGTATGTATAATACAGCCTCCTCCCTATGTATCTATCATAATAAATTCTTACAAACTTTTTCTGAATATTCTCAATTTCTTCTGATTTTGATAGGCTCATACAGTTCCAGACAGTACATGCGTATTCGGCCTTCGAGCGAACAAAAGAAACATAAAGAAGTAAATAACAAGACGGATTATTGAAATCACGGGTAACCCTGGTAATGATGCCAAGTATACGTAGACAACTACTAACAACCGACGTGACGTGAGCATGAAAATTTAACGACGCATCAAATGTTACACCGAGATCTCTGACAGTATCAAAACGTTTCAAAGGTACCCCACACACGGAGTAAGTATGAGTGATAACATTTAATTTCCTGGTGATAGACATAAATTTTGACTTACTGGGATTAAGAACCAAGTCATTTTCAGCGCACCATGTACTAACATCATCAATATCCTTTTGTAAAAGCTGGCAGTCTCCTGCACATCGTATCTCACGAAAAATTTTAATATCGTCCGCATATTGTAATATGTGAGAGTTCCGTATCACTAAATGTAGGTCGTTAACAAATACTAGGAACAACAGAGGGCCAAGATTAGATCCCTGGGGGACTCCCGACAGAGAGGAGCAACTTCGTGACATAACATTTCGCACTCTAACACTACTCTCACGCCCGATTAAGTAACTCTGAAACCAGTCAACATATGCCCGGCTCAAGCCATACAATGACAACTTACATAGTAACAATCTGATGTTAACCGAATCAAAGGCTTTCGATAAGTCAAAATACACAGCAGAGATGGTTTGGCATGTAATGGTGTGATGATAATACTAGTGAAATTTACAATGCCGGTATGAAGTTGAGAGAGAAGCTCGTAAAGAATGAGCATGGAAAACATGTAAGTCCCCAACCAGTTGTGTAAAAGTGTCCCCTCAACAATATATGATGTTGAAGAAATAAGCACAATGCTATTATTGAATAAAATAGCAGCACAGGATTATTTCCTGCTGATGTTGCAGCTGTTGTATGTGTTTTCTTTGGTCCATTCCTATTTGCTCCATCCTTGAACCACCATTCTTGAAACTGGTATAATACCTTCTTTATGAGACATTTGGTTCATTTTAACAACTATATTTTGTGTACATGGTCTCAATAAACTACAAATTATGAATGGCTCACATGTAGTGTAATGGCGTTAAAGTATTGCCGTTTATTTTAACAATGTCGAATGCATCATATCAGATGACAAATATGCTCAGAACTGTAATGACAAATATACATTAGGTATGTTCGTATTTCGTAAAATTTCATCAGAGTCAAAACGTAACGGTGAATCTTTGTAGGCGGAACAGAACAATCAATTTAGTGCTTAGTGATTTGTACAATAATCTGATATGCTGAAATGCAGAAATAAAAGAGGTCAGACTTAAGCACAGCAACGCAACGCACTGACAGGGGGTCACGACACTTCCACACTCACAAGCAAGGACGCCCTGTGTAACATGACGAAAACAGCGCTAAACAGACAAACGAAATACACACACACACAGGACGAGGACGTAAACAAGGCAGCACCCTGAGTACGTTTTCCGTATGCGTTGCGCTCCAAAGAAACACAGCCAGCAAGGAGATACTCTAACGCGTTGCAGGTTTGTGACACGTTGAAAGTACCACATCGATTTCTTAAAACGATAACATTGTAAAAGTTGTGCGTGTGGGAGTCCGATTCAGCATAAGGCCACCTTTGCATCAACTTTCTTTCTGTTTACATAGCCTACATTGATCAAACACTTGCACACACGTTGCGCACCTGACACCAGGCTCAGAAGCGTATAAAGGACGCTGCTGGAATTCCCAGGCAATCGAGAGGCAATCTTGATCGTTGCAGTTCACCACACAGATCGCACAACAAACGATTAATAAGCGATGGTCGATGCGGATGAAATTATTACACGCGACCACAATCGTTGCACAACGTTTCATAGCACAACGATCACCTACGTGAGGACACCTACTGCTGTCTTTCAGATAACATAGCAAACGCTCTCTATGAACACCTTTTTAGCGACCATAACAACCATATCTCGCGGAGCTTGTCATTTACAGATACGGAGGTAGGTCTAACCACCGATTACCGACACCCTGATCCGCAATCACCTGCAGCAGCGCCATCTCAACTTTTCTTTTGTAACAACCTCATAATAATAATAATAATAATAATAAAAACAGGAGCCTTCCCTCCTTCGCAGTCCTGTCATCCGCCGGAAGCTGCCGTTTACGCAATGGTCCAGGGAAAATGGCGGGCGCCCAAACCACGTGATCCCCAGGAGCCACTCACAGCGTCTCCGCTGGCCAGCGTGGGAAAAAAGCTGGGGCCCAGTGCGCATGCGCAGACCGACCTCCTTTCCCAATCTCCTTCCTCTTCTCTCCTCTGGTTTTTCGTCTCTCCTCTCGTCCCCCCCCCCCCCCAGCCTCGTCCGTTTGTCTTCGGCACTTGCTGTCTTGCTGTAGAGCAACGATCATGCTGTCCCAAAGCAGACAATCAAAAAGCGATGGTGTATGACAAATCAACTTTATTTGTCCTCGGGAACTGCCTCGAAAAAGCTATAGTACATATCTTGTTACGTCTTTTAACAGGCTTCACTGGAGCTTTAGGTGCTTCGACATCGAAGGGCAGTTCAAAAGCCAATGCTGAGCTATGTGCGTCGTTGTTGCCGATGGCTGCGGGAGAACTAAAACAAAACAAAAAATATATTGATGATGCGTAACTCTGCACGAAAATTGCTGCTGTGATAGGCAATCAATCTTGATTTCGTATTTGAACACCAAGGCATTTGTCACGAATGTTCGTAGATCACAGTGAATGAAGGGCTGCGACGCGCATCAGGGGCAACGAGCATAACCACACATAATTTGATTAACGGCATATCAAAAACGTACAAGTTACGGCAATGCACTGCACAATGAAACGCCGCTAACGTACCGAGTGACTCGTAAATGTTGTACGTAATACACTTAACGTGATAAACCTGCATTACTTCCTTCAGTCACAAAAAAGTAATCAAACTTGTCTTACCGTTCACCTGCAGTACGTCGGAAGAGTGCAGACTTCCTCTCTGACGATCTCTGCGTCCTTTGGAGGTGCAGGGATTCCATGTCATGTTCGTCTTCCCGCTGTTGTGATGATGAGGTGGATGTGCCATTCCGTTCTCACATTAGCAGTTCGCCACAATCTAAATCTAAAGCATTCAAAACCCTCAAACTACCCCCTAGCGTCTGCGTGCACAACGGTTGCAGTCCGAGAGAACAAGCGTGGCCGGACAGACGCGATGTCTCCTCTGTCTTCGTCTTCTTTGTAGGGGGTAAGGTTTCTCTTCTTCTTCTTATGGGTTGAGTGAGGTCAGCCTTTCTCCTCCGTTCGACTGCTTCCGTTGAGCAGTTCGCGCGTTCGGATGCTCGCTCCTCAGTCAAATGACTCTCGCCCAATCTGCTCGAAGGAAACTGACGCCAGTTTTTTAGACCAATGAGCATCCAAATATTTATACATATATTGCGCAGCCAATCAGAGATCTTCCGCGTACGCGCGCCAGTGGCGACAATATTTTGGAGGCGGTGCGTTTCGCTTTAGAGCCGGCGGCTGGTCCTGTCGTCTGCTTCTTTCTCCCTCCCGTCAACCGCCACGTGACAATGTGAATAATGCGCATGCGTTGTGGTGAACCCTTTGGATGGCGCTTCATAGCCGCAGAGATCACGTGATCGATTTAAACCTGACGTCACTAAACCAATGGTTTAAGTCTGCTGGTGAATACGGGTAAAAAAAGTTTCACGGGAAAGTGGGGATCATATAGTTGTATAGTTGTTTGATCTTTCTCAGAAAATCACTGTATGCCTCATTTACATCCGTAGAAGCCAGCACTGAGTTCCAATTTGCGGAATATAAATACATATCATTTTTACTGGGGAGCGCTGTTTCGCTAATCTGGCGAAACCTGAAATGAAACGTAGAGCTTGTTCGATGGTATTTAACATTACAAAACGCGTATATTGGTAAGTGATCGCTCAGACTGCAACTGATAACGCCTCCTCTCACATCATCAGTTGGTGTACTGGTTATCAATCAGTCAATCAAATATGTTGAATTGAATTTTCAGTAATTTGTGATGGCACAGATATAACGATGATTAGACTGTAAGTATTAATCAAAATAAATAGTTCCCGTGGCGTTTTGGAAAAGCCAAGTAAGTTAATATTGAAATCACCACCGAGGTGCATGGTATACTCATTGTTCAAAATAAATTGAAAAAGCTTTTCAACAATTGCAAGAAATGCGTTAACATCATCAGAAGGTGGCCTATATATTACAGTATAAACGTGGATACCGCATTTGATCCTGAGCATTTTAACATCATTACAAATGAATGAGAATTCGGACACTTATTCACATGACATATGATCAATAACTTGTACAGCCAAGCCACCGCTACGTCTACATTGGCGATTAACATAGAAATGCTGATATCCCGGAAGCAAGAACATATCTACTTCACCTTGATACCAAGTTTCGGAAAACATAATAATATCTAATGCAAAATTAAAACGTCGAAAAAACACGGCTAGTTCGTCATCTTTACCACGAGCGGAGTGAACATTTAAGTGTACGATTGAAAGAACGTCTTGTCTGTTTCTCTACGTGCAGCCATAGAAGCCATCTTAACTGTAAGTTTGAATTTCAAACACGTCTAGCATCATTTACCTATTTTTTAATGGCTTTTTCCCCCTCTTTATAATTCACTGGCTTGCGCTGTGGCATTGAGGAGTGCTCGGTCACCCTCCCAGGTGTATATCGCTCGCTGAATGACCCCTGGTTTGCCAATCACGAACGATGCGCAGCTACCCAGGGCCGACGAGCCGCAAACACGGCGAAACACGTGTCCTCTGGTGCTGTCGTATCGTTCAATGAGTATCTGTTTCTCTACGTGCAGCCATAGAAGCCATCTTAACTGTAAGTTTGAATTTCAAACACGTCTAGCATCATCTACCTATTTTTTTAATGGCTTTTTCCCCCTCTTTATAATTCACTGGCTTGCGCTGTGGTATTGAGGAGTGCTCGGTCACCCTCCCAGGTGTATATCGCTCGCTGAGTGACCCCTGGTTTGCCAATCACGAACGATGCGCAGCTACCCAGGGCCGACGAGCCGCAAACACGGCGAAACACGTGTCCTCTGGTGCTGTCGCATCGTTCAATGAGTATCTGTTTCTCTACGTGCAGCCATAGAAGCCATCTTAACTGTAAGTTTGAATTTCAAACACGTCTAGCATCATTTACCTATTTGTTTAATGGCTTTTTCCCCCTCTTTAGAATTCACAGGCTTGCGCTGTGGCATTGAGGAGTGCTCGGTCACCCTCCCAGGTGTATATCGCTCGCTGAGTGACCCCTGGTTTGCCAATCACGAAAGATGCGCAGCTACCCAGGGCCGACGAGCCGCAAACACGGCGAAACACGTGTGCTCTGGTGCTGTCGTATCGTTCAATGAGTATCTGTTTCTCTACGTGCAGCCATAGAAACCATCTTAACTGTAAGTTTGAATTTCAAACACGTCTAGCATCATCTACCTATTTTTTTAATGGCTTTCCCCCCCTCTTTATAATTCACTGGCTTGCGCTGTGGCATTGAGGAGTGCTCGGTCACCCTCCCAGGTGTATATCGCTCGCTGAGTGACCCCTGGTTTGCCAATCACGAACGATGCGCAGCTCCCCAGGGCCGACGAGCCGCAAACACGGCGAAACACGTGTCCTCTGGTGCTGTCGCATCGTTCAATGAGTATCTGTTTCTCTACGTGCAGCAATAGAAGCCATCTTAACTGTAAGTTTGAATTTCAAACACGTCTAGCATCATTTACCTATTTTTTAATGGCTTTTTCCCCCTCTTTATATATATATATATATATATATAATAAGGCTTTAAAACGGTGGTTTAAGTTAGCCTACGATATTCAACACATATATTCCGCTAAGTACACACATAATGCAGGATCAGCGTCTTGTGTTTACGTACAAAGACTTTCCCATTTGGTGACCAAGCTTGTGAGAGTTTACCTTCTCTTTCTATGGCCAACGCAAGGCCAATAATTTTTTAAGGTTAGGAGAGAGATGGTCATTCCCAAAAAATGCCGTGTTGGCTGAGAAGCCCAGATCGGAGGCAGTCAATCGACGCTTTTTTGCTTTTTCAAGCACTAGATCACGCTTTCGTCGGGAATTGAACTGAATGATGAGGTTTTTATCACTCTTGTTCGGTATGGGAACTGGATGACATTTATTGATATCCGAGTCAGCGATCGACTCATTAATGGCGTCACCGATTCGCGACGACGATGAGATGTCGGTTTGTGTATCCATCGGTATACCTTTAACCTCGATAACATTTTTGTTCCGCATGTACTCTTCGCGTTCATGTACCTTAATTTCTGTAGCTCTGAGACGCTCTTTCATAGTTTCTCTACGCAATTCCTCATTTTCAAATTTATGCTTCATCTGTTCATCTAGCACAGTTTTGAACTTAGCAGACATGTCATCAAAGCATTCGCTCATGTGGTCCATTGATGCCCTCATTTCCCTCATGTCTTTCCTATAATCACGTTCCAAAGTGTCTTGTTCCCGTTCCAGTGTCACGTTCAAAAGTGTCTTGTATCTCTTTAAAGTATCATTTCAGATCACCCTTCATATCATCTGTGAACTTCGCAAACTCTTTAGAGGCCATCACGGGCAAGATGGGACACGAAGTTGAACTGATAGGTACGCTGTAGACGGCAGCAACAGCGTGATTTCTAAATACACACAGATAGTCTCACCTGCAATGATAAAGTATGGTTGAGTTACACAGCTCATGCAGTGCACTTGTATTCACTGTGCTCCCGTCAACAACGAGTGACGCGCTGCTGAATCGGCTGTTGCTTATATCCCCAGCTGAATCCCAGGCTGTTTGGCTTGCTTATATCCCCAGCTGTTTGGCTGAACCAAACACCTAATGACTTTACCTCATCAAGAATAGCAATTCTGACGGTGCCAAAAACGAGGGGTGTGAGTAACTTTACATTTTTCCTATTGAGTGAAAAACAACTGCGTTAGTTTTTGTGATGTTGATTTTTCAGTAGTTTCTCGTAGATCAACCGTGTAAAGAGATAAAAATTAATTCATTTATTTGCACGATCGATGTTTCCTGTAGAAATAGGCTTGTGTCGTCGGCGTAAGCAATAAATTTATTGTTCTTCGACAAGGCGAACAGATCATTAATATATACGATAAATAGTAATGAAGAATGATGTGTTGTGGCACGTCAGCTGTTATACAAACTGTGCTGGAAGGCTTACTCTGTATGTCAACATACTGTGTACGACACTGAAGATAAATGCACATTAGTTTTAGCGAAATACCTTGAATACCGTAGTGTTGAACTTTGTGAAGAAGAACTGTATGGTATATTAGGTCAAATCTTTAGAGAAATCGATGAAGGCGCCTAAAGAAAGCACCTTATTTACAAATCATGAAATACTGTATTCTTTTTGGATTAGAATAGGGAGTTCAGTCGAGCGTTGTTCCCTCAATTCAAATTGAGCGTCAGAGAGCGTGCAGTTCTCTGACAGAAATCATGATAAACTGCAATGAATTATTTTCTCGAGCCCTTTCGAAAAGATTGAGAATATTGAAATTGGTCTGTAATTGCTGAACGTGTTTTTGCCACCACCTTTGTGAATAATTATTACCTTTGCCATTTGTATACTAATAGGAAATTATCCGGTTAGCAATGTTATGCTCAAACTTTCAGTGAAAATTGGTGCAATTGAATCAAAAGCAAATTTAATAGGGCGCATTTGAAATCCATCTTTGTCACACCTATTACTGTTTTTAATATTCACAAAAACTGAATAAGCCTTCTGGGAGTAAGCCCCCTGACCCTCACGCCTTCCTGCTGTGCTATGTCCTGCTGTGTCCACGTCTACACCACTCATAGCCACAGTTACTTCGCGGGGCTAACACTGAACTAAAAAAAATAAAAAAAACGTCTTCACGTTCCTAGATTTTAGCTTTTAACTTAGTGACGTTGTTCATTTTGTAACCAACTCCACAGTGCCAAACTCAAATTACACGCGCACTGCTACGCTTATTGTATCAAAATGGTGTGCTTCATATAGCAGTTCGCTAAACCACCTGCCTTACCTTTTATTGCGGATGCTTAGGAATGTTCGAGCAGTAGGTCGAATGGCATGATCGTGTATCAGGTGCACAAAGGCATATACCTTTTTGAATAAAACTGCTCTCAACAGATTTGATGCAGTGATTTCCCTTCACTGTGTAATACTGTACCATCCTCTTTTCTGAATGTGTTGAGTTAGGTTGTTGTTTCAATGCTATTCAAGACACACACACACACACTCTATCAACACGCACTGAGCAGACCATCGTCCCGCACGACATTATTCTGTTTTGTGACATTTTGCAGTTACATAAGTGACTGAAGGTGACAGTTATGAGTCACTAGTAATTGGGCTGTTATTGCCCGTCTTATATTGTGCCATCCTGCTCAGGTGGGATCCTAAGTTCGGGGCCGGCCTCATAGGGGACTGATCTGACATTTTCCTGAGAGCATCTGGGGAACCGTTAGAGAGAATGTGTGCACGCCTCTCTCTCTCTCTCCCTTTCTTTATTGAAACCGCAGCGATAGGAAGCTGGACAGCCGTTTTCCTTATGTCGACAATGCGCAGAAGGCTTCGGATCGTCGGTTATCGCAGCCAGAACAAAGAGCCCTGATACAAGTAGTAATGACTGGACACAGACTGCCGCCAACTCACAACTTCGTCTAAACACGATTTAATTAGCAATTAGAGCTAATTGGGACCCCCACATTATCAACACCCTCCACGGTGTCACCACACTAATTGGGAACATCTAACTCGTGTCCAGACCAAGCTGTGAGTTGGCGGCAATCTGTGTTCATAAAAAAGAAAAAAAAAGAAGAAAAATAGATAGAAATAGAGTGGAGATAAACAATTTATTCGAAAATGAACGGCGCAGTGGGGAAGAAACGGCTCTGGAACGCCCGAGTGACCAGCACCCGCCATGTTGGTAGTTGGCGACGAGTAGTTGCAGAGATCGATGACAGGTGGCCACTTAGTTGCAAGGCATCTGGCACCACCATCATACCTGTATGCAAGAAAAACAGAGAACAACAAGATACTAGCGGCAGGTAAAAATGGCAACACTGCTCAACAGGTCTAGGCATGCGAGAGAAAAGGTCTAACCACTACTGGCAAACAGCACGGAGAAAACAGTACACATCGGGAAAAAGGCTTAGGGGGGCGATCGGTTAGGCCTAACCACAGCGTCACAACACTATGCAGCTAACACAAGGCGGGAACAACTGGGCACACATCGCTAAACACGCGTCAACACGAACAAAAGGCTTGCTCACTGCTAAACAAGTCTAAACATGCGCGTAAGACAAACAGGCGAGAAAAGGAGCGCGGTAAAACAATGCGCAAATATTGGCAAATATCTCATCTTTTCCGCCGCGGCTACAGTGCAACTGCTCCATCCGACAGCCAGACAGAAACTGAGTGGGCGCGGGGACTGCGGAGTAACCGAGTGCACGTCTGCTCTCCACTACAGCCCACGAGCAACTGACTGGGGCGCCGCGCCGCGGCAGCTATGTATGCGCACGCGCTCCTAGCGCCCTCTGCACCGTCCGTCCACCCGACCGCGGACTGTTTCGGTTTCACTCTCTGCTCCTTCCACTGCGCGCACGTGCTTCTAGCAGCGACGGGTCGCTTCTCAGTTTCGGTTTCGCTCTCGTTTCTTTGTGCGCGTTTATCTGTATAAAGGCAGTGTGCACCGCGCTTGCATCATCAATATGTGAAGATGTTCAGCTACCACTCATTACAAAATTGTTCCCGTACCCACGCTTCTTGGGAAGAAGTGGAGAAGGAATGTTTCAACAACGAAAGTCCCCGCAACGAGCTCGTCATGACTGCTGTTCGCCACGTGATAGACATGGTAGGCTTTGGCAATATAGGAGAGATTTTGCCGGTAGGCGCTGCACGAGATGGTGCATCAGATCTACGCCCATTACAAGAACGTCTGTATAACTGTTCCGGATGGACCCCTGGGAGTGATGAGCGAATTTGTGAGCTTGGCCAACGCAGAATTCAACTACATCGCTGCAGACATCGTGGACCTTCTCGCTCGTGCCCTTGCTCATATTAAGTACGCCCTGCGGAAGCAGCGACATTTGCAAGCAGTCTACATCGTGAAGTCTGTCACCAATTTATTGAAATACCATTTGGTTATCGAAATGCAATGCATTAAACAGTCCGAATAACTTTGACGAGACTCTGTTTTCTTTCACTGAAACATCTTTATTGAATACATACAAAGGAGTTGATCGATAGATGCCTGCACTTTGTTCTACGGTCACTCGATTCACAAGGACACTCGTGTTCTCTGTTGCCCGATCCTGTACAAGGAGGAGTCATACTGCTATACAGGCAGGTAATTGGGCTACCGAGGAGGTTGCTGGATGGCTGCTCCCGTGCTTCATGATATGCGGCAACAGCGGCTAACATTTCGTGAAAAAAAATGCCATATATAGAGTACACTCCCTAAGAGCAGAGCTGGATTACAGTGGAACCTCGTTAGCGCGTACCCGCATAAGCCGTAGTTCCGGTTTAGAAGTAGTCATTCGGGTTCCCCGACCGAACACCCATTGAAGTCAATGCATTTCATGACCGCTTTACACGTAGCATTTCTTGACGCCTGTGTCGCTTATCGCGTACCATTTTCGTTGGTCTGTTCTTACGAAACCGGTCCTTGCGAACGCGGGGAAAAAAAAAGCCTGTCGGCTTCTAGAACACGCGGCGATTGTTTCCGTGATCTTCCCCATATCTTCCCTTTCTTATCTGTAATCTCCTTCTTTCTGGGAGAAAGAATGGGTCTCATGACCTGGCAAGGTCATGCAGGACCACATGTCAGCTTGGGATCTTTCTTTCTTGGGACGCTGCCAGTAAGCGTACGTGTTGTGCGCAGAGCTCGGCGTTTCGGGCCTTCGAAGCACACTATCACAATTATCTGATAAGGCGTGAGATCGGGCCCTGCTACGAACTCACGTGAAGGTCGACTTGGCGTATGGGTGAGTAGCAGGGCCCGATCTCACGCCTTATCAGATGATTGTGATAGTGAGCTTCGAAGGCACGAAACGGCGAGCTATGGTTGTGCGTCGCTTGTTCGTTCCTGCTGCAATATCGTACAATGGCCAAGCCTCGCGTTTTGAGCATAAGGCACGTAAAGGAGAAGGTCGCGACATCAGCCGAATTGACGGACTACGACATTATCGCCGCTGTTGCTCCCGAAACGGCGTCCAACTCTGATGGTGACGAGGACGACGTGCTATGCCGTGCCGAGGCCGGCGCATCGCTCAACAAAAATCACGGATTTCTGCGTTCGAGCGTGAAGTAAAGATCGTGAATTGGTGGCTTCTATAACGGCATGCGTTTTTCGGGTTTCTCGTGACGATAAGTGACATAATTAGTAATTTTCGGTTATGACGTAGTACCGCTTTGCACGTACTTTTCCCGCGTCCCCGCCAGGTACGCGCTAACGAGGTTCCACTGTATATACTTACATTTTGCTCCACAAAACATCTCGCGTCGTGGATGGATGCCCCCCATGGGCTTTCCATCCATCATCGTAGAATCAGAGCACCTCCTCGCTTTGTGCTGGTGCCATCTGTACTTTGGGCCCCGTGCCATGTCTTACTCGATGCCGTTGCGGTATCGCATATAACGTCGGCGATGACAACCAAACGAAAAATGAAAGAAGGATTTAATTTAACCCCAATTTGAAATAATTCTCCCTCAACGAACGTCTTAATTTTATATAATCATCAATGACTCTAATGAAATTTGTCTAATGCACGAATTCTCCCCCATTTTTGAAATAATCTAGCGAAAAATGAAAGAAGAAGTTCAATTTTCAATAAATCCAGATCAAAATGTACCCTCCCAAATCTTCCCCATAAATTCGCGCCCCTCCTCAATTTTGAATAGAGCTGGAGATGCTCCACCAAATTTTGAAATTCGAGCCTAATCAGAGCCTAATTGGACCTCATGTTAGGCGTGAAGTCCCTCCCCCCAATTTGAAAGAATTCTCCTGTGTGAATCTATGAAATAGAGAAAAAGAGGCATAACTCAAACAATGATCTAAACGCAAAAATGCACTTACCGTACCTCCTGTGCAAGCACAGGCGACATTTCGATGTCATCGTCGACAGCATCTTTAACTGGGGATTATCCCACGCTCGCTTTTATACGCAGGATCTGTGGTTTCCTAGTCTTCTATTGTATTGGGGCAGAGAGAGAGTCGCGTGATGCGAAAGACAATACGCATTTTTTGCCTTTCGTGTTTATATGCGATGTTCGTGGTCGTGGTCTTTCAGAAGAACCCAGGGATCCAGTCTAGTAATAAAGTACCAGAATAAAGATTCTACGAACAAAAACCGCTATCGAAAAACACTCATGGTATTTGACTAGCCATCCAGCATTCAGCGAGTTCTCTCCAACCTGCTGCACTCGCTCTGTTCCACTGGTGCACCAGGAAGTAGAGCAGAAGCTCCGCTGCTCCGAAGCTTAAAGGGGGCAGTGCCTTGTAGTGGTAAAGTCTACTCCTCTAAGCTTTGGGACACTCTCATAAAGAGCTCTCCCTCTAGTCCCCGCTGCACGGCAATTTCTCGCCACTCTATGGTGTAGCACGCCATGAGCACTTCTGTCGTAGCTGTCTATGTCCTCTTCGCCTACGACGGCGAACGTTTGCAAAAACGACTCCATATTCAAGCGGGGTACATCTCTCCCTGCACCAGGGATCAACTGGAAGAGTAGCTGCACAATGTGTGTTACAGTGAAACCTACAGAGGAACATTAGGTATAAGAAAGGAACTATTTCTAAACAAGAAGAGATAGTGAAACTCTTACCAAATGCTGGACGAATGTGGACAAGAAGGTCCAAAATTGTCTGGAACATGTGCAGCATTGTCTCGTCGGTCTTGGATCGGGTAGAGTGGACAAGGAGGTACAGTCGGGATGACCATGTTATAGTACAGGTTTCTCACACTTGCACTAACGCCATTTACGTCATATTCACCGATTACGTAAATCCGTCACTTTGTTTCTGTGACAAGACGCCGCCTTTTGTTCCTCCAATATCTTTCGACGAGGATGGGGAGACACAGGGGGCGTTCGAGACCAGACATGTTCATGGACTACAAATAGAGAGAGAGAGAGGAACTGCTGGCACATCCAGTGTAAGCGTCCCAGAAAAGAAGACCCAGTGAGGGATTCGAACCCAGAAACCTCCTACACTGGATGCGATACACTAACCACTAGTCTAATTCGTGCTGTGTGACGCTTTTCTTATCGTGGGGCTCGTGTGTAAACACGTGAAAATACGTCCAAACACGTTTTAACAAGTCCAAACACGTTCAACGACGTCATAGAGAATGAGAGGAAAAGCTTTACGAAATGTGTGAAGCGAACATTTGATTGTCATTCTCGTGCCATCATGCTCAGCTTCGTGGATACTCTTAAGTAATACTCATGTCGTCATCATCTTCGAAATGTTTGAAGAGTTTCGTTTACAGTGTACAACACTTTTGCTGCACGTGAAGTCGTTTTTTTCCCGCCTCACATATTTCG
Organism: Ornithodoros turicata; assembly: GCF_037126465.1. Lineage (NCBI taxonomy): Eukaryota > Metazoa > Arthropoda > Arachnida > Ixodida > Argasidae > Ornithodoros > Ornithodoros turicata. The sequence continues at coordinate 175,103,061 of NC_088201.1, forward strand.
GGAGATTGGCAGCGCCCGCTTCTTCTGCACCAACTGCGGTGGATTGTGGTCCAAAGGTACGCCTCATAGTTATTTTTAATATGTTCTATAACCAGTGACATTTTTTTCAGAGCAAAAGCATTGGACGAACCAATTGATTCGCATATTTCTCGGCTGTCGGACGGTACCGTTCGGTAGATAGTCCCCCGACAGTGCCCTGATCATTTTCCGCTCTGGTCTCCTTTTGGTCATGTAAACGATAATACAGGATCGCTCCCCGATGCTGCTCTGATCATTTCCCGATCTGGACTGACCTGGGTCATGTGACTAAAATATAGGATGGCTCCCCGATGCTGCTCTGATCATTTCCCGGTCTGGACTGACCTTGGTCATGTGAACAAAACATAGGATCGCTCCCCGATGTTGATCTGGTCACTTCACGATAATCAGTCACATGAACGGGGTGCAGCAACGGATTTCTCTTCCCAGACTGTCAGGCGCCGAATAATGCAATCAAGTAACCGACAGTTTCGAATCTGGCCAATGATGTTCCTCGATCATCCAGCTGTGTTTGCACTGTCGGAGTCTCCGTCACCCTCGCTGCGAGAAACGAATGTATCCGGTCGTGCTCCCGAAACATTCGTGGAATTCCGACATTTTTAAGTGATTCATCGAGTGGTAAGTGCTATTTCTTTTTGTGGTATTCCTCGCATTGATAAACGTTACTCATAGATGCTTTTCAACATGAGTGACACCGTTCTAGAAGGCTTCTCTTGAAACTTAGCAGTGCAGCAGCACATAGTTTCCATTTCAGGGATTCATTGTGGTTTATGCGTTGCTTTTAGGATAATGGACTCCGTTTTGGTGAAAATATGGTTCACTAAATTATGGAATGGAATGGAATATTTGACATCAAACGAAATATAACCATTTCTCAGGACGACTGCATGCTGCAGCTGTGCTTTCCATCTCCTGTATGCGTACAAAACTGGAATGCTGGAGGACTTTAGCTTAAGGTTAGTTTTTGTAGTCATTCTAAATAAAAAGAAAAGAAAAAAAGGAACATCTGAAGTGAATAAATTATTCCGCTTTAATATGTTTGCATAGTGTGATCTACACATGATATGTCAGTTTGCTTGATATTGTGAGTGAATGAAAGCTATCCTGATCTTTCATTTAGAATGTGATGCTGGACCACTACTAGAGCGTGCTTAAAGATATCAATGCCTTGATGAAGGTATCACCGAAGTGCCCACCACCAGATCTCTGCCTCAGGGCTAGTGATGATGGTCAAGAGTTTCCTAGTGGATCTTGTCATGTCCTGCTGAAAACTGTAAGTTTAGCTATTTAGACTGTATTCAGTAACGTGTGCATCTTGTGGTGTGGTGTACTTTTGTCAGTGTAACCCTGACCTCAAGCTATCTTCAACTTTCAAAATCGACCTCGCACTTCGGTTACAACACTATGAACCTATCGCGCTGTGAAGAGGTCTTCATAGCAAGAAAGCCAATGTATAAGATAAGGCATCTTCTTGATACATTAATATTTCATACAGTATCCTAAAGACAAGGGTACGAGTCACACTACATGTGCCATATTGCGCTCTCAGAAAAAAGAGTGGAGCAATTAGACGTTTTAGGAGGTAATAGCTGTCGCATATGTTGTGCCTAAAAGGTTGCAAAGTTCAACCCCCTACCTCACTTTCTGCCACGAATAATAGGGTTACCGCTTCTGATTCAGTGAGCGAGGGGGGCGTACACCTTTTTGTTGTAATCTGGATGGATGATAATTTCTTTTACGACCTTTTTACACCCCTTATCAGACGCGATGTTGACTTACGAGGTAACTAATGAAGTTACCACCTTTTCACACCTTTTTTCTTAGATTGTGGTTCCCAAATTGTGTGTATGTTGCCCTCGTATTAACAAAGGCGTGCAAATATTTCTTCTATTTTCTTAAAGAAGGTATAGAACAATCATGACACATGTAGTACAGATTCTCAAGTTGTTGACGTGGTCCATGTTGTTGGGCGTAACTCATTACCAGTAACTCGATACTGTAACTAGGCTACTTGGCTCTTTGCTTTTGAGCTCCAGTACCTTCTTGAGGAGCTCGTGGCTTTCCCTTTTTCTTTTGTTCCGGGGGTTGGGGGGTTGAGTTTGTCAAAGTAACTTGAAGGAAGTTCAAAGTCCCTTTTGTTCGATTCTGGTCTACAAACTTCGCAGGCTGAGTCCTCCCCCATGACTTGAAATGAAAGATGGCACGTGCATGGCGCGACTAACTCCCGTTGGTACACGTTTAATGTTACAAATTATGTTTTAGCCGAGCATTACTATCACGCATCTTAACGATAAGCAGTGTATTGATAATGATAGAGGGCATTGAGTAGCAGGATTAAAACTTGGCTTGGTTCTACGATGTGTATGTAGGGGACAACTCGTAGAGCATAAACTTCTTTTCTGCTCCTTTTTCATGTGCCTTATTACGAGATCAAAATCATCGAATCCCTCCCTAAAGAAGCCTACAAATGTAGGCTTCTTTTGTCGTAGCAGATATTGATATCATTTTTGTATATCAAGACAATTTTGAAACGTCTTGAATCGCCCATTGTGACAGCAAGGTCTTAATCATATCGACAGGTTAAGAGTGAAAAAGTATATATATTGAGTAGAAAATTACTTGAAGGTTACCTGTTACATTTCTAAAGTAGCTTAGGAACTTTACGTCAATTTTCATTACGTTTTATTACGTGTAACTGCGTTTGAAGTTTAGTTATGGGCCGGTTTCACGTCAGTTCAGGCAGGGGGGTCCCCTAGACCTCCTGGGTCTTCAGCATTTTTTATATTTATCAGCTCATCGTATATTATGATCAACAGCTGTAAAATGAATCATTTTTGCCGACTAGCTTTCGTGCAAAAAAATCGAGAAAATGCGGCCTTGAATTCAGATGTTTCAGTTTTGCCGTGTTTGCACGCGTATACCTCCCGAGTGTTAAGAGACATTGTTGTGAAATTTTTTTATGCTGCTTTATTATGCCTTCAGGCCAGCTGTCAGAGAGCAAATTTTAGCGCGCAGGTGCAATGCTGTGTGCTATAAAACATGGCGAACATGCCCTCTCGCGCACTTTTGTCCTAATTTCGACGCCTGATACCTCTGGCTATAGATGTCCCTGATTGCAATACTTGGTATCAGCTCACTCAGATTTTAATACTCTTTCATCTGATATATCTATCCTGCATATACTTCCTAGCGGCATGTGCTGAAATAGGCAAATGTTTAGGCATATTTCAAAATAAACATGAATTTTGTGCGTGTATTTCTCAAAAAGATCCCACTTGATTTTGTATATATTTTGCCAGGATATAGCCTGATGTCAGGCCTTTCATCATGTCAGGCCATTCAAAAATTTCTTCTCCAAAGGTGTATACTGCTGATTAGCGCGTTAAAACATGGCCCCACAGCGTCGAAGTTTGAACAAAACTGCGCGACAGAGCACGTTCGCCGCTTTTTATATGATACAGTGTTGCACCTGTGCGCCTAAATTTGCGCTCGGAATACTGGCAGGTAGGTATACTAAAGCACCAAAAAATTGCACTATGATATCTTCTAAAACTCAGGATGTATACACGTGCAAACACTGCAAAATTGCAAGAACCGAATTCAGGGCTGGATTTCTCGATTTTTTGCATGGAAACTATTCGAATGATTCATTTTACCAATGTTGATCATCATCTGCGATGAGCGTCTAAATATATATGAAAAATCATGAAAATTCAGGAGGTCCATGGGATCTCCCTGTCTGAGCTAAAGTGGAACCGGCCTACAATTATGTTCTGGCTAACCTTTTCAGTGACTTCCATCTTTCAACAGACTAACTTAAGTGGCAATGAGTTCCAACTTCTTTCTCTGTTCCATATAACCTGTGTTAAGTGAATATTTGTGAGGTAAATAGTACATATGCGCACAAATTAACTCTTGTTTTGGGGGTGGGAGGTACCCGTAAGTGTGCATTGGCTGCACCTCGGGAAATCGTTGAGGTACGATACAGGCTGCCGATAATGGACCATTAACATCCCCGTGTTGCAAACTGTATGCCGGACCATGGTCGGGTCGGTCGCGCTGTGCTGCCTGGGGAAGGACTTCGACTATTGAAGGAAGATGGAGAAGATGGACCATCAGTGTCACTCTGTGACTGAAGAATATTGTACGTGAGTGTTTGAGATAAAAATACGTGTTTCTCACGCTTCTTTCGTGCAGATTACGAATGGCTACTGACGGGAGATCTACCCCTGGTCCTAACCTTCAAGCCTCCTCTGAAGACCTTCTTTTTGCGGATCGGCGATCAACTGACCACCTGTCGTTTTGGTGGACTCTGGTCGAGAAACCCCAGCCATTGGTTAGACTCGAGCCTTCGTCCGTATTTGGGCTGTCTTCCCAGCTACGAAACCAAAGCTGGAGCCTAATTCATGTATAACCTCTCACGATAAATAAATAAAAAAGGTGGTGTATATACTCTCATTCCGTCTCAGCCATGACGGCCGAAAAGTGGTTTCCAACCTTTGTGCAAACACGAATATATCGGGACTTGTTGCGATTATGCGATTATATTCACGGCGATGGCTGCGAAGGTGACTTTCGCTCGATTCTCAAGACGATACCCTTATGTCTGTGCACCGTCAGTGGGAATATTGCAAAGAAAATGAAGCGCTTCGTAGATTACAAGCTCGAGCTGTTGGAAAAGTATAGACAAGGAGAGGCAGTCGACCCGTGGCTCATCAACGCAGGTTTCAACCGACCTATCGTCCGTCACTACTGGCTTCTCCACACATCCCTCGACGTCACGGTGACCGGCGACGAATGTCGGGTCAGCACGTTGGAAGATCATCTCGCAAGCGTCTTCTCTATGTCGTGAAAAAATAAACAGACGATTTTACGAAGCGAGTTCGCTCACGAGGAGACGTTTTATTGTTTCGTCATTCTCTTCGAGGTTACAGGAAAACATGGATACACAATTTTTCAAGCTGTAGCATTCGACATGCGCGTGGCTACGTAGATACAAAAAAGCCTGCACTAAGGCAAAAAAGGTGATTGAATACACTGGTCGTTATACTCGTCCACTAGTAAAGTCCTTCAAAGGTTTGCTTTGATGGTGGAAGTCCTTAGCTGTCGAAAAACACGGCAGACCCGTCGTAGTTTTTCAGGTAGAGCACCTAGTGCTGCACGCGCTTTCTTCGCTCTTCCGTATTGATGATTAAATAGCCGGGCTTGCACAAGACGTAGGCTTCGTCCGAAGCGCAAATGCCTCTCAGCATGGAGGAAGCGAGGGAGTTCAGGGAAAATGAGTTCCAAGATGACGCTCTCGTCTTTTCTATGGGAAGGTGACCGTACGGTCCTTGTTGACGCACATGAGCTTCAGACACTCGGAAATCAAGAGGACGGTGACCACGTGGGGAAGGGCTTTAGCGAAGCGTAATTCCAGGCGAACGTTTCCTTTTCGCCACTCGTTCAAATGCGAAAGAGAAGAACCGGTTCGTTTTAAATCGGTTGTAGCTGTACTTGAAATATTTTTGACCCAGTTCTTGCAAGAACTTAAAGTAGGGAATTTTGTCGAGGTCGTTCTTAAAGTCGTACTCGGCTCGACACTTGCTGGCTGTCCACCGAGAGCATCGAATGCGACAGATTGTAATGGCGGAATGTGTAGGGGTTCGACTGGATGTCGCCGAGAAAGTCAGACGTGGCGAGCAAGGCGATGCATAATTTGGAAGGCACCCTTTCGGGGTAAACGTTTTCAAAGTGAGCGTCCAAGCTCCCGTCACTCAACCTCCGCACTTTGGTTTCCAAGCCGCGTGATACATAGATGGCCGGTGTGGTCTGAAGACGCCACTCATATTCCTAAGACAGGGAAGGTGCAAGCGTCACCTTTTTCAAGTGTAACGTCATTTCTTTAATGTCCACCTCGTAATTGTACGTTTTCTTGTCGTTGGAACCGATATGAGTTTAAATTTGTCGTTGTTTTACAGGAAAACGACGTGAATTTCGACGGAAGGTACCATCAGACGCGGCTGTTGAAACAGCTCGGTATTGATCTGACCGACCAGGTTAAAGTATTTTCCACCCTTCGTGGCTTCGTAACGTTGTTTCGGACCGCGAGCCGAGACGTCGTAATCCTTCTTTAAATGTTCGTCGTCCTCGACACAGAGTCCAGCCGCGTGCACGGTTTCTTGAACCAGGGGCTTGGAATGAAGCACGACGTCCAAAATACTCCTATAGGCGTACAACTCGTTGGAACTCACGAGCTTGTTGTTCGCATGAACGGTGACCATCTTAAACATGCCACTCAACAGGTGGTTTATTGGGAAAACGACATCTTTCTCTTCCATTTCTCTCCCGTCATTGCGAACAATGCGCGCAGTCAAGGACACGGAACTGCCGTAGAGATCCAAGTGTGCCCTTTTTTTGTGCAAATCTTGAATAGAAAATTTGATTACTGTATTATTTACCCCGTTGACCAGATAAAAGAGTTGGTACGAAGTATCTTCTACCCCATATTGAATGGAAGGGGGTTCGAATATCATCACATCACGCGTCAGACATAGCGGCGGCCGTTTTTTGTCTTTCGTTTACGTCATGATCGGTCGGAGCGCACAGCGGATGTGTGACCTTCACGGCGTACCAAAGATATCTGCAGGTGCGTCGTGCGTCGGCGCCTTTTGTTGTCTTTTGCGTCGTTTCTTTCCATTGTTGTTTCCAGAGCCCTCCATGGAATCCAGCACATCTCTCCCTTTGTCTTTGGTCGTCTTTTTTACTGCACGCGACATTCCTTCGCCATGGGCCAAATTCCGCGCCAAGCGCTTCAACCTCAAAAAACCTCAAAACCCAAATATCGTGTTCTTTGTCATAACCGAACCAGCGAACTAAAGAGAAGCTCCGAATGTTCACTTTCTTCTTTCTCAGCACTTTCGTTACTGGCCAAGGCTGATTGGAGTCTCGGATTACTACAAGTACCTCCTCTGGGTAGAAAGATCCGCTAACTTTCTTACCCCGATAATCTTCCAGATGTACGACGGGACGGGAGGTGTCTCTCCGGCGGGAGACTGTGAAAATCTGAGGCGACCAACTACCTTCGAGCTATTATGAAAACCTTTTCTGTGTAGTAGGACCCCCACTGTATCCCCCACTTTGATCTTCTTTTTCACGGAGGGTACGACAGGCTTCCCATTTGTATTATTGAACAGCTCCAATTCGTTTTCGGACGTGACTTCGGACGGGCTGATGCTCAACATCCTGTGTTTGGTGGTGTTGTAGTCGCGCACGATCTTGGGAAGCGCGGGAATGAAGTGGTATATTCCGGTTACTCTAAAAGAGCGGCATATTCTGTTGCGCAATGTGCGTATCACCCGTTCCGCCTGCGATGCCTTGATTACAGGAAAGAAGGTGGAATACATGTGAACCTTCTTTCTTGACAGGTACTCCTTGACGGTCTTGTTGTAGAATTCCCCTCCTCTGTCGCAAAAGATGTGTGTAGGTGTGTTACCTTCCCGAAAAAGTCTCATCATGGCCCTTTTCATTTCGGCGGGGTGCTTCGTCTTTAGCGGGAGAGTGCGCCGAAAGCGGGAGAGGGAATCGATCGCCACCGTTGAACCTCTTGCATTTTGAAAAGTCGGCGAGGTTCATTTGCCACACGTCATTGATCTTGAGCACGATGATGCGTCTCCTATTAAACTTCTTTCGCACCGAATGGTGTAGCGTGTAGGTGTCCAGCTTTCTGAGAATGGCGAGAGCCTTGTTTTTGCTCATGTGACGCACTTTTCTATAGCGGTCCACTCCCCCAAACCACCCTCTGGTTTCTCATATTGATCCATAAGTCGTCCACGCAATGGAAGCTTGTTGCTGCTGCTGCTGTTGAGGCTTGAGAGATTTGGGCAGGGAAATCAGACGCAATAGTTTGAAGACTTTGGGGAACCAGGATGGTTTCTTTCTCGTCTTATGTTGCAGCAAATAATTGACGAGTTCGTAAATGGTGGAGTGCCTGATGGGCTTGCGCGACACGCAGACACAGCACTCGAGATCCCAGGAAATAGCCTTCTTTAATTTTTTAAGCCTTAATAATTTCCGCTTCCTCTTCGTCCACCTCTGGAGAGAGGAGCAAGTAGTCAAAGTCATTTGTAGTGTGGGACGCCTTGTTTTTATTGTCGTAGGGGTCGAATCCGTACTGCTTGAGAATACGATACAGTGCTTGCAGTATGAGCTTCACTTTGACGTCGTCACTCTCTTTTGAGGAAAGAGTGTTCTTGATGGAGGAGGTGGTCACTTCAATTCTCTTGGCCATTGGCGTAGAGGTTGGCGTTATATGCGTCCAGAAAATACTCCAATCTTTTTCTGCCAAATAGCTGTTGGCCGAAATGTTCCATCTGGTGGACGATGCGCACAGTGCGCCACAGGACGACGTAACTGGCGTTGTAGGATATAGTTCTATAATGGCTACTATCGAAAAAGATGTTTGCGACGAGTAAGAAGATCGACGCGATGGTGTGGTGTGAACCCCGAATGAAAAGATCGGTCACCTCCTTCGAGGAACCGGCGTCAGTCATGTGATCGTCGACGACGATGAGCGTAGTATGTGACGTGTCCCACTCCCACGGTAGCTCCTTGGTATCTTTTACAGTGTCCCCAAACGGGTCCTTCATGCTCGGAGAAGCATATTTCTACACATAGAATATTTGTGACAGAGGCTTGTCCACCACGTCGTTCAGGTTCTTCAGCACGTTTGGAACGAAACTAGATTTGTTGCACAAGGAGGGGTTGCTTAATATACAGCGAACAAGATGACGGAAACGAAAAGGTTCGGGGGAAGAAATGTGTCGTGTGTACACGTTGCACGAAGAAAAAGAAGAGACTGAGACAGGTAGAGAAATGCATCGCTTTTATTTACACAACGACGTTGTCTCTACATCGGAACTGCGTTCCCAATACAGATTATTCAGGCTAAAGTTGGACTTCTTTGTCGTCAGTCTGTCCGCCGCTGAGATGCGGTCGAGCGTCTTCATCTTGTCCTGACAGATTTCCTGAAGTGCTTGCAACCATTCCAGGCGGTGAACTTGAAAGCCTTCCTCCACGATGCTGCTATTAAATTTGCAAAGTTCTTCGTTTTTTGTCTTTTCTATACGACGACGAGAAACGCAGCAGAATAAACCACACAAGGCATTTTCCACGTATCTGTGAGAATGATGATGCGAGCGCAGTTCGCACTGCTTTTATACAGATAAACGTGCGCGCCAGAAAAACGAGAGCGAAACCGAAACTGAGAAGCCACCCGTTACCGCCAGGAGCGGGCACGCGCAGTGGAAGGAGCAGAGAGTGAAACCAAAACAGCCCGCAGCCGGGTAGACGGGCGGCGCAGAGGATGCTAGGAGTCCGCGTGCGCGCGCATGCGTAGCTGCCGCGGCATTGCGCCCAGTGAGTTGCTCGCTGGCTGTTGTGGAGAGTAGACATGCGCTCGGTTGCTCCGCAGTCCCCGCGCCCCCTTGGTTTCTGCCTGGCTGTCGGATGGAGCAGTCGCACTGTCGTCACGGGGGACAAGGTGAGTGATTTGCTGATGTCTGTGCGTTGTTTTACCATGCTCCTCTTCTCGTCTGTTTGCCATACCCTGTACGCGCATGTTTACGGGTCACCGACAAGTGATTTTCGATGTTTGCGTGTTGTTTGATCGCGCTCGTGTTAAGCCTTTTCTCACATGCTCACATGTTTGCTGTATGCGCATGTTTAGACTTGTTTAGCAGTGAGTAAGCCTTTTGTTCGTGTGTATGCATGTTTAGCGATGTGTGCCCAGTGGTTCCCGCCTTGTGTTGTGACGCTGTGGTTAGGCCTAACCGATCGCCCCCCCCTAAGCCTTTTCTCCGATGTGTACAGTTTTCTTCATGCTGTTTAGCAGTAGTGGTTAGATCTTTTCTCTCGCATGCCTAGACTTGTTTAGCAGTGTTGGCATTTTTACCTGCCGCTAGTATCTTGTTGTTCTCTGTCTTTCTTGCATAGAGCTATGATGGTGGTGCCATCTGGTGTGATGCCTCGCAATTAAGTGGCCACCTGCGCGCACCAGTGGCACCTTCTTCGCCACTGCGCTGTTAATTTTCGAATAAATTGTTTCACTCCACTCTATTTCTATCTATTTCTCTTCTTTTTTTCTTTTTTATGGACACAGGTTGGCGCCAACTCACAGCTTGGTCTGGACACGAGTTAGATGTTCCCCAATTAGTGTGGTGACACCCTGGAGGGTGCTGAATAATGTGGGGGTCCCAATTAGCTCTAATTGCTAATTGTTGCTACTTGTGAGTTGGTGGCAGTCTGTGTCCAGTCATTACTACTGATACACACATTTTGAAATGCAGGATACTTTATTTTTGCCTGTCAGTGAATGAGAGTTTCATGAGAATTCTACACTAACGTCGGGTATGTTCCGCAATTCGTGTTGATCTCTCTAACACTGGAAACCTTTCCTTTCTTTTCAACTTCAGCACTTTGTTTCTGTTTGCAGCATTCAACTTCGTCGCCTCCGCTGACATCGCTGTGCTCCCACAGTTCAACATCTGGAAATGATTAATAGGGTATCTCGGACACATGTTACTTTTCGAACGCCGGCTCCGCAAAAACGGCGTGATAGAGCATTCGCGTCGGAGGGTCACGTGTTTTGTAACAATAGAGCTGCTAGGAGCGAACTCTTTTCTGTTGGCTAGATAGACCTCTTTTCGGCCCTGAGAAGCCGTATAGATATCGTTTTTTACGATCACGAAGTACGTAGTTCTGCTTGCGCTTCATTGGCATACCGAAGATTGGCAATGTACATCACTTGCGCGTTTCGAGATTTTTGAGAAAAAGGATGGATTCAAATAATGATCGCCTCTAATTATCCCGTCTCACATTTTCGCGAAAACATGTGATTAGCTCTATGAATTTTAGGTCATTATTCGTCCAGTAGATACAGGTAGATGGGTAGTTTCATTTATAATCGAATGATGCCCGCTGGTCACATTTTTGATTTCTCTCGAAAAAAATATTTGTTATCCCACCCACAAAGAGATGCAAAAGGTGCCTGTCCGCAGGCCTCTGCGATATTTTCTTCTCCGTCCACGGCGCTTCGAAGCAACTGGCGCGATTTCGTGGCTTAAATTTTTCAACTTTGTGACCTTGTATCTCTTGAACGGGATGTCCCATTTGAACGATCTTTTTTTTTTTGGCTGACAGAGCGGATAGTACACGTTCCACCTTGGGCTATTAAATTTATATGGTCAAGAGAAAAGTATACGAAAAATCCCGAAAATGCAACCGAGAGCATTTTTACTGCACGTTTGGAAGGTCATGGCCGAGGCCCTTAATCTGCGACTGTGTTGTTCTTTACATGAGCACAAAATAATGTTTTGCTCTTTCGTTTGACGTTAAATACATTGCTTTATCTTCAGCCATTATCGCGTAACAATGACGTGAACATAGAAGGGTAGGAGAAAATCCTCATTTTCGTGGCAGTTTTTACCCAAGAAGGACATCTTCAAATTTTTCATTATTTTGTACTAACATAGCTGAGACATAGCTCTTTCAGGATATGCAATGAAATCTTTGCTTATTGTGGTCCCACAGGGGGCGCAATGTTTTTTCGCACCCTTATTGAGACGCGCTCGCAGTGGTCAAACACACGTACAAAGAGTGATCTTCTACCCCACCCCATGTATTTTTTTTTGTTTGCTTTCGGTGAGGGTGCCGTCATGCCTAAGGCCGACTATAGTAATATGCACAAATCACTGTGATATCCGCAGACAAGCAGAAGTTTGTTGCTTAAGCTTTCCCACCCGGGTAATCCCTTAAAGATTACGTGCTTGAAGGAAATCGGACGTGAAAACACGGCATTTGTAAATACTCCGGCTTTGCCGAACTGAACCTCGAGACGTCTATTTCTCTTGTTATTTTGTTTTGTTATTTGCTGGTTTCTTCTGCTTCTGTTTCTTCTACTTCATCTACTACGGGTGCCTTGGTGGGCTCACACCGATATCGATCTGATATGCTCCTGTTCACAGTCTGCACAATTTCGGTAGGGTCACTGAAGTCAGCGTCGTCAGGGCTTGAAGCTGGAGGATCTTGTTCACCTGAAGGCCTTGCCTCAGCAACCTGCAGTCGAAACGTGCTGTAGCAGTTCACACATATTTCGTCAGTGTCGTGGACATGGACTGCCTCCAAGGTGCTCAAGACGATCTTCGAAAGCCCTGATCCTATCAACGATACTGGCCTGAAGTTCTTGTTCCAGGGTATTTTTTTCTGGTGTCGTTGATTGTAGTCCGGGCAGTATAATAGCCTTCTGGTGTGGCTACGACTGGCCATGGGGAGCGCGAGAAGTTCATTCTTTGTACGTGTGTTTGACCCCTGCGAGCGCTGCCCAATAAGGGTGCGAAAAAAATTGCGCGCCCTGTGGGACCAAAATAAACAAACATTTTATTGCATATCCTAAAAGAGCTATGTCTTAGTTATGTTAGTACCAAATATCGGAAAATTTGAAGATATCCTTTTTGGCCGCGAAAACTGCCGCGAAAATGAGGATTTTTCCCTACCCTTCCCTGTTCATGGCATTGTTACGGGATAATGGCTGAAGATAAAGCAGTGTTTTTCGTCAAACGAAAGCGCAAAAAATGATATTTCTGCTCATGCAAAGAACATCACAGTCGGAGATCCAGGGCCTCGGCCATGACCTTCCAAACGTGCGGTAAAAAGGCTCTCTGTTGCGTTTTCGGGATTTTTTTCGTATACTTTTTTTGACCATATAAATTTAATAGCCCACAGTGGAACGTGCACCATCCACTCTGTCAGCAAAAAAAATCATTCAAATGGGACATCTCATTCAAGAGATACAAGGTCACAAAATTCGAAAAAAAATGTAAGACGCGAAATCGCGCCGGTTGCTTCGAAGCGCCGTGGACGGAGAAGAAAACAGCGCAGAGGCCCCTTTTGCATCTCTTTATGTGTGGGATGACATATATTTTTTTTTCGAGATAAATAAAAAAATGTGACCGGCGGGCATCATTCGACTATAAATGAAACTACCCAGACGCTACTCGTGTCATTGCATTAAATTGCAGTAAACGTACCTACATGAAATTATCACATTAAGTAATAGAAGAAATAGCAGAAATAGCATGAAATTGACAGACAGGTAGACGCAGTTCTCACAGAAGGTTTGCGACTGGGATAATGCAGTTGAGTTCCGCGGCCAAGCGGACGTCCACTCCAAGAAAGTTTGCAACTACAAGGTGACTAATTACCTAAAATTAATGTACTCTTTAATTAGGGAATGTTGGGAGAAAGCAAGATAGCAGTTGGAGAGACTGTCCTCGATGAGCGCCATTGAACGTCTAAAAAATCCTGAAATATGCGCTTGCGTTGAAATACCCATTCCCAAATTTTGATTTGCAAACGAACCAAACCGGAAACCGGGTCGGCCGTCAACGCACGGAGTACAGCGCTTATTTCACGTCAGAGGGTAAAGTGCTTTGAGATGATGGAAATGATTTGAGTAGGTGTCGCGCAGCTGTCCAGAAGACCCAACCAGCACGCCAATATTGGTGCAATATTGGACCATCTCGGCTGCAAACATTTCCAATATTGGTCTAATATCGGCTGCCAATATGAGACCAATAGGGGGAATGCAACCAGTCTTCATAATAGGCCAATATGGGCTGCCCATAACAGCGCCACCTGAGCAGACGACGCGAGCTGTAGTTGTGCAGCAGTTCCGATGGCAGTATTACGTTGAATGCGTGCTTGCACTGTATTTCTGTATGTTTGAATGTTTACTCTTCTATTAGAAGACAAGTCACAGTGTGCAGAACGTAAAAGGAGTACGCGGGACTGGAAACATTACGTGTGGCAACGGTGACTTCCAACGTATGCACGTTTCTTGATTAAGTGGTAAAGAATGCCTTACTCAGAACACTATCAATCAGATTTGTACAACAACAGAGGATATAAAATGAATCTACGGCACAATGTCAGGTCCCAAACGAACAATTTAAGATGACTCAAACACACATAGGCGACTAAAATAACTGATCGTGTATTTACGAACAAAACGTGTTCTCGTGACAGAGGTGCTCTCAGTTCAACAAGAGCCGCAGCCGAGACAGGAACACATTACCATACGTCGTTTCTACGATGGTGCTCACATTTTCACAATAAATTACTTTCGAAAAGCAAAATCACAGGGAGAGCAACGCGAGAAACAAAGCCTTGCAAAACCGAAACTTTAGAGGGGATCACGTGGTGGACAGGACGTAATGGCGATTTTGACTCGACTGTGTTTCCTTCCTTCATGGTTTGCAGCAAGTGCAAAATTCAGTTGATGTTAACATTGCCACGAGTTTGAGGGAGAACGCAGGACGAACACAGGACGAAACGAACACATAGACTCACGAACCAGCAATGAATCTTTAATACACAAAGTGCAAGAGGGTCAAGGTAAAAAGAAGGTGTACCTTCAGCTTTTTTTTATCCTGTCTCTCTTGCACTTTGTGCATTAAAGATTCATTGGTGGTTCGTGAGTCTATGTGTTCGTTTCGTCCTGTGTTCGTCCTGCGTTTTCTCTCAAACTCAAGGCAACTTTAACATCAAGTCAATACCAGCTAGCTTGCCTGCTCCTCCTATGTTCGAAGTTGAGTTGCCGAGTTGTAATGAATATGTTACAGTGAGATTGCTACGTATGTTGACGTTTCGAGCAGTGTGTATCATCTGCGGGAAGTTGTTTGATTAACGACGTATTGAATCGGGCATTTCACACGCTTCAACCTTCAATTTTGTCCTGCTGCCTGGGCATTTGTACAACTCGGGTGCGCACCATTTTCTGCATTTTCACTGAATATGGGGTGTACACGGGCAGTACGGGGTCTATATTGCCAGGATTTTCCCCATATTGGCTCAAACTTGGCAATATGGGGCTCATATTGCAAAGTTTGAGCGAATATGAGAAAACCCCGAAAAAACGGGTTCCATATTGGACCCGTAACGCCAGTGGCCAGCCAGTATGGGTCCAAAAATTGCGTGCTGCTGGGAGACCTCTCTCCTGTCCAAATAAGCCTCCGACGGCGAGGGTGATGCGCTGTTGAGGCGCGCTGTTTCCGTTTAGGCTCACGTGCATACCGAAATTCAGCGATCGATGGTTCATGACACGCGTCCGTTTCTTGATTTCTTTAAAAATATATAATGGATTTCAACGAGGATTATTTTTTCTTCTGATATCCAGCTGTTGCCCAAAATTTCCTAATTGGAGCGTTAAATAATGATGTGTATGTAATTATACATCCTGTAGTTGCACACTTTCTTCGAGAGTATCTACGCGTGGCCGTAGAACGCAATTGCAAAAAAATGACATGTATGCTGTTCTCATAGGTTTATTTTAAAAATTTCATAAATGGTAAAAAAAACAAGAAAAAACAGACACCCAGCATGCATCGCAGCTAGTTTTGATCACTTCATCAATGTAACACAGATGTGTTGCTAACTATACAATAAGGTGTCCTACAGGCGAGTCAAGCTCGGTTCAGTGTTTTAAAAATTAGTCGTCAACCAGCAATGTGGTGTCATCGAACCATTGTGCTTTAGTCGCTATTTACACAACATATCGCACCAGAATCGGATAGGTATGACATTACAAGCGTTGCGCTGTGTAGCGGTTAAGAGTGAAGCTCAAATGTCGATTAAAGAATCGACTAAAGAATCTTTCATCATATCAGATGGTACCTCTTCCATGTTATCATTGACAGGCAAACGAAAATACCATGTGGATCGGTTCTTAGACGAAAGAACAGGAGAATTACTTACGTGGTCCGTTCGTGACATTTTGTCCCTGGAAAAGTTTCACATCGCATTTCCCGGTCTCGGAGTAAAGCAATGTGGTGGTAGTATTGCCATACACTGTGTGAATATATAGAAAATGCGTATTTTATAATTATGCACAATACCTCAAACGCTACTGCGCGACATTTTAACTAAAATATGGCAGGTATCTGAAGTAGGCGTATATATCCAATTACTTTGCAGAAAAAGTTTTTGAACAGAATTGAGTTTCATGAGTGAGAGACGTTAGGGCCCTACATCATATTCGTATTTTGCAAACGTTCAAGAGCACTACAACATTTTCTGATCAAAAATCACAATCAAGTGCAGGACAGTTTGTCTTCGAAGTGTGGGTGGAAATCTTCCTGCCCTGCGCTAGCCCTGACAGCCTTTAGTTGTTGCCACACAGTATCCTGATCAAAAAGTGAAGCATAAACATCGTAGGGGCCGATTTGCAAACATTACTCGTCTCACTGTCCGCTGCCTTTTGTTTTCTGAAAGTCTTAGGATAACAGCAATCAGATGAGATTCAAGGCGCATGGAAGGCACTTCGAACATATCTCTCTCTCTCTCTGTCTTTCTTTATATATATATATATATTTTTTTTTACTGCGTGATATGAACTTAGTAACTTGTGGACCTGTCACCAAAATGCTCCTTTTCAGAAGCCAGATTTCCCGAGAAAACTTGTGAAGAGTGTGCGCAGCGGCAGCGACTTTCACAGCTCTGCTTTTTAATATTTTTGTGAAAGAGTTTCCCCGGTTGTGTTAAAACTATTGTTTTCTTCAGTATGCGGATGACTTAATATTGTACTGTGAAGCTTACCGTATAAGTGATTGCCGTCTCATTCAAGATGATGTAATGTCTGCCCTCAAATACTGTTCCGACAGTTCACTCAGCTTGAATACAGCTAAACTTTCACCATATCCTTTGAGGTTGAATAATTCTACGTGTAAATTTAGTCCGCGATCTTGAGGTTCATGTGAACTATTCGCTGTCTTTTAGCAGACATGCCAATAGCACAACATCCACTGCCCTAAAAAGTACTCTCTCATTGTGCGTATTACTAAGCCCTTTTCAATATCCTCATGTTTGCTTCGCTGGTAAAATATTTAGTTGTACCTCATCAATAATTTGGTTCTACTTGTTGGAATTAGATCAACGCCACAGGTTAAAAAAATATTGAAACAAATGTGTGCAGCGACGTGCTTTTTAGATTGCCTCATAGGACTGTCACATTGGCTTCACTATATATTATGTCTATAATCGTTTACTTTAAAAAGTTGGCTTAGTTCGTTCCCTTCTCGTCGCTTATTCCACGACCTCGTTTTGTTATTTAACATGGTTCGCTCTTTGGTTGATTGCCCCGATCTGCTGTCATCAATTTATTTTGTCTTATCTCATCAATCTAAACTTATCTCATCTTCTCTGGTCAAGTTGTTTTAACGTCCCAGCTAAGGTGCTGAGATAATCCCCTTATTTATAGATGAGAAAATCCCCTGAGAGATTTATCTTGCAATGTGTCGCGATCGGAGTTCCTTAATAGATGTACTGACTGATTTTGATAATGTTCACCGTCAACATGACACAGACATTTTTGCACGTCACAAAGTTTTCTCATCTCTAAATTTGGTGAAAAAATTATCATAGTCATGCTTCATTTAATGCCTTGTTATGTTTTTTTTTTCTTTCGTTTCTTCTACTAGCGCGGTGCACCATTACTCAAACCATGGTTGTTCATGAGCGCTATGAATAAAAATAGAATCGAATGCCAATTTTTGCTCCTCCTGACATATGCTTTTTTTCAAGCCTTCCCATGTTCCTTTAAGTGACCTTTCGTCTCGCTGCATCGTCTGTTTCCATTACTGTGTCGTCTCTTGCTGTGTGGAGCGCCATTCCTATCTCAACTCACGGTGCTATGCAACGGCAGATTTTACAACAGCGCTTTTCGGTGTTTCAGGCCTGGATATTACGTCCGGGTGTGGCCAGAGGGATATCCCGCAGAAAGCAAACCGTTGAAGTCTTTCGTCAGGGTTGATGAACACATAACAATGCGTACCTTCACACTCGTTTCTAAAATTTAAACATCACTTTACGTACAGTATACTTCACAGGAACTGCACCAATATCTGTCTTAAGACACGTACCCACATGTGGTAGAGCTGAGCGGGAACCGCCTACGGCTGGCCACGCGAATGCATGCCACCTCCGCAATACCGCGTCCGCAGGCGTCGCTCCACAGGGATGTTTCGTTTAAAGCGAAAGTTTCTGAGACGCCGTCTGACCGGAGGCGATGGACAGCGAAGACGAGTGAGTAAATGTAGCGAACGCTCTCGTTCTCCCGTCTCAGCTTTTTTTCTTTTTTAAATGGACATCATTGACGCAGGAAACGTAGGCTTTGGGTTCACTCGTCGAGTGGATAGCGTATTCCCTTCTTGTGAACAATGTTTAGTGTTCGCCTTCGTGAAAGTAGACGGAAACATACAGATAGCGCTATCTGTGTGTTTTCCTTCTCGTGTTGGCATTTTAGCGCTTTTTCTGGTGTGTATTTTTGATACTGTTTGTGATATTTTTTGTCTGGAATCGAAGTTTGGGTACTTGAGTACTTGCTGGGAAAGTACTGGGAAAAAGTGCTTTAAGTATTGTGGAAAGTACACGATTTGAAATGTACTTAAAGTAAAGTACAAGTACTCAGACATTTACTTAAAGTCAGAGCATCAAACCGATCTTTTTCCCGGTTCGGTTCAGGTTCGGGTTCAGACGTAATGGTTCCGTTTCGATATAGCTCCAGGAAGACGTACATATCGGTTTCGAACCGGTTCATTGAATAATGCATATGCCCTAAAATAAACAGTAGGAAAGTTCCGAACGCTATATTTCTGTTCGCGTATCCTAGCTGGCCGCAAACTGTGGCAATATCGCTTGTCCTTGACAGTAACGCGTACATTTCCGCTTTTATTGAAGACACGGGTTGCAAAACATGTCGCGTGAACCGTTCACTTTTGGGACAGGTTGGGGGCACCTAAGGTAGGTAAGATGAAAAACCGTGAGCCTCGAACTCTCGATGCTTTCAAACCAGTTTTGAAACGGTAACCGAAATTTTCTAAATCGGTTTGGTTTCGGTTCAGCTACAGGATAGCGGCGGCCTTTCCGGTTAGGTTCCAGCAAAAATTAACGGGTATTTCCTGTTTTCGGTTCCGGTTCGGTACTTGAGTACTTGGTACTTCAAGTCATAGGTGGGGAAGTTACTTTTATTTTGTAGTGCACTACCGTTACTCACTACTTTTTCAAAAAGTAACGCACTACGTTATTCGTTACTGTTGCGGTAGTTGGTAACGCGTTACTAACGCCGTTACTTCTGAAAAGTAATGCCATTACTTTTGCATTACTTCACCAGTTGTCCTTATAATATGTACCATTGTTGGTTGAGTCACATAAGCATGCATTCCGAAATCAATACAAGCAATGTTGGACACAAACAAGGGTCACGCATGAACACAACTTACATGTACGATTTATTGCAACGCAGAAGTAGTTGGTGTTCAAAATTTTCATCTGTGAGCTTCGCCCGTTGGGTTGAGAGGACGCCTAATGACAGTGAGTGCTCCTTGTCAAGGTTGATAGAGACGGTGATCTTTTATCTCGCACGGACAAATCGAAACAGCCAATCTCTTGGTGCTTTGTTGCTTGTTCAGAGGGTAGAGGCTACTTTTCTGCCGCTTTTCCCCCATTCGTCCGAAGAATACCAGAGGGTGTGAAAAACAGAGGTGGTAAACAAAGGTGACATCTCAACCAGGGTAGGTCAACAACCCTTCTTTTGCGGTCTTCGTGGGTGTCGATGCGACCTTCTTGTCAATGTTGAAGAATAATAGAAAAAAAAATCGGGGATTTTGCCGAATTCTGCAGGCACGGTCCTCGCTCAAGCTTTCAAATTTAGACGATGAATCAATGTTCCCGAACACGCAGTAACGCGTAACGCCGTTACGCGTTAGTTAGTAAAAGTGTAATGACGTTACGTTACTCATTACTTTTCTCCCAAATGTAATGCGTTACCATATTTCACTACTCGAATCTAACGCGTTACCGGTAACGCACTACTTTGTAACGCGTTACTCCCCACCTATGCTTCAAGTACTTCCTATCACGTTCTAGTCCACCTTGAATTAGCGGGCAGTTCCTAAGCGATCGAAAGACATCGGGTCATCTT
The DNA here is from genome assembly GCF_037126465.1 of Ornithodoros turicata. NCBI lineage: Eukaryota > Metazoa > Arthropoda > Arachnida > Ixodida > Argasidae > Ornithodoros > Ornithodoros turicata. The sequence continues at coordinate 175,123,111 of NC_088201.1, forward strand.
TGAAAAATATCGAGGTACGCGTGTGTCAAGCAAGATATTTCAGTCTACGTGGCAGTAACAGTTCATTTGAAACAGGAGGGTCTGCTTTGGAACGTTCCAATCTTATTTTGGTGTGAGTTCTTTCCCTACCAGCGACAAATTGGTGTACGCACTCCTATTTCTTATGTTTCTTGTTTCACCCCTGCACATAACATTCTTACGTCTTCGCCGACCTCACTGCCTCCCCCTCCCCCTTTTTTTTCCTCACTGCGGAGAGGAACACTTCCCTTTAGAGGTAGGAGGTCACATACTTTCGCTACGTAGCATTACCGGATGGCGATTTTTTTTTTAACTATGACCGACTGCAATGTGTGTGGAGTACTTACCGTCATCATTGTCCATTATGTTTGCGCCCTCAGGATACACCTTCCCCTGTTTTCTTACCCTGCAAAGCAAAAAGCGCAGAGTCAGTACCATCCAGAGGCTCCTGGTCGATGTACAGGGTGTTACCCTATAAAAGTCTACTCGTGCCGCCATGCCGTACTCGCCAATTACTCAATGGAGGTGGCACATTGTGCGATCTTCGTATAAAGCTCATAAGGACATTTAATACTGGTTAATTTCGAAGTGATTGAGCGCCGCAGCACGAAGTTATAACTCAAAACGTGCAATTCCCGTAGTCAAAACAATCAAGATGACGGCGTTGAGAAGAGCACTTGACATGCTGCTCCTCAGACGACGACGTGTTGCATATCCTGCCAGCCGGATGGAACTGCAGTTTTCTTTTCGCTTTCGTGTAACTGTCGTATTTTGCTCAGAAGTAAGCAACTTGAGGAACGAAAAATGCCGACGTACTCAGCAGACGACACCCAAAAGGGATGTCGTCTGCTTACTGAGAGGCGCCATCTTGGCTGTTTTGACTACGTAAACCTCACGTTTTGCGCTATAACTTTGCGTTACAGTGCTCAATCACTTCGATATTTACCAATATGGAATGTCCTTACGAGTTTTATACGTAGGCAACACATTGTACCGCCTGCATTGAGTAATTAGCGAGCACGGCATGCCGGCGCGGGTAGACTTTTATAGGGTAACACCCTGTACATTAAATGCCTCTTTCCAGGGAGTCCACATTTCGTGTGGGTATTCTAAGGAATGACGCTTTCCATGTTACAAAAGGGAAACAAACAATGACCGTGTAATACAAGTGTAAGCAATCGGAGAACTGGTCATAGACGTTGTGCTTCTTTAAAGGGGCCGTAAACAGGTACAAAAGGTGCACATTTCTTTGTGTTATATTATTGGAACTTAGGCCGTGAAAACTCCTTGCAAATACTAACGCTCAAAAACAAAAGGCGCTTGCATACGGATGAAATATTCACTGCACTCTTTCGCATTTTAGCTCCGCCCCGCGCTCTAACTTTGCGTAACAGTGCGCAAAATGACGAAGCGAGAGTGATGCGTTAATGACGAAGTTCATAAGTCTGGAATGTAACTTACAGTTACTGAGCTACTTAAAAAAAGAACGAGTTACTTCCAAGTTACTTCGGACACAAAATAGCATTACGCAGGTGCAGCGCGCGTGAGCAGTTGGGTTAGACCTTGAGTTGCCTGCGCAGGAGTGCAACACGATTGGATCGTTTTCGTTTATGTCCAACAATAGACCTCTCCCTGTTTGTAAACAAATGTCGTCATAGTGCTCAACGGGGCCACAAATTTGTTAGATTTGAACTACGCTGGAAGCTAGAGGTGAAGAAGGTCGCGCACGAAGGCCACGGTATTGAACGGATTACGATATGGTCGCTTAAAGGGACGCGACCCTTGGTCCTGCTTTTCTTTCAATGGGAGGCAGCGAACAAGCGCCTGTTCGTGGAACCCAGCCCTCTCCTTCCCAAGGTTTCAGCCTGTCTACCAATGTCATGATGACGTTTCTCTGGTAGAGCTCTGGAAAAGCGAGTTAAAAGTAACTTTGAACTTTAAGTTACTTTGTTACTTTAAGTTACTTTGAAGTTACTTTGGCAAAGTTACCTGAAAAAGGAACGAGTTCCTCTGAAAGTTACCACGACGCAAAAGTACAGAGTTAAGTTACAAATTACCAAAAAAGGAACCTAATTACAGTAACGAGTTACCTCGAACTCTGCAAGACAGTACCATTTTTAATGGATTTCACTTTAGCACCGATTTCAATACTCGAAAAATGTATTCGATCTTCCCTTTTATGAGAGGAAGTCAGCATTAGGAGCAAACATCAGTGTTCAAAACCCCATCTATACTTCCACTGAGAATATAGATTGCATCGCAATCGCCTAGTTGTCGCGTTCGTTTTCATTTTCTTACTGTACGCGTACTGTCGCGATCTTACAGTGTGCTGTTCAACCACGACCCATCGCTGTCTGCTAAGGGTACGAGTAGCCCGGGGTTGAAAAAAAAGTAATATATTTTTGGTATGTGCTTCTTAAATCAAGATAACGAACACAAAAACTAAGTAGAGAATGGCTAAAAAGGAAGCGGGATGGTGATTGGAACTCATAATATTAAAAAACCCCGTGTCTAGAAAAGTACCAAACAGACACACACACACAAAGTCTAAAACACAGCTGAAATATTACAGGACTCGCAGACAGATATAAAGAAAACAACAAGGTCGAGGAGGCAAAGCCACCAAGTTCGCCAAAAGTGAGCCGAAGGTTCATCCCTTCGAGAAGAGACAGGTTCATCCGTTCCCAGCGATTATGTGTGTACGGTGCAGGAGAAAAAGTTAACGGAACACGCGAGTCCCGTTTCTTTCGGTGCGAGACCACTAGCGGCGGGCGGAAGGGTTGGCTGAGGGATGGGCAAGTGCGCTCGTTTCGACACACCGCGGTAGTTGCGGTATTCTTGAATGTAGTCACGAAGTGGTTTCGATTGGTGTAGCCGCAGACGCACTCCTCTCCCCTGCTCTGCACGAGTCAACGAGAGTGAACGAGCCCGCTTCCGACCGCCGCTAGGGTGTCGCGCCGAGGAGAAAGTACACCGCTCGCGCGTCCTGTAAACTTTCGTTCAGGACTGTACAAGACGCTAAAGTACATTGTGAGAAGCATTCTTTATTGTGCATTAATTTAATTTGTGTCACTACCCCAATGACAACAAATAATTGCTTACACGCCTTTGGTACTTACCACCCACCGTCCTCTTTCCAACCCCACTCATAAGTTGCAGGAGTCTCCATGGCGGGTCTTGTTTGAGGTGGTCCGATGAACACACACTGTTCCTCGCCCTGGAACGTCGATTTCACCAGCATATATATTCCCCTTCTGTCTGGTCCACCAAGGCTCTAAATTAGAGAACGGAGGCTATATTTAGTGCATGAATCTGAAACATGCCTCTTTACAGGGCTGAACCAAACCAATCGATCACCTTTTCTATACGGGTGCTCCACTAGGCAAAATAGCTGATGAACCATGTCAATATATATTAACGTCACAGTTTCCAAACACTCTGTTTTTAACTCCAACTAATCAAAGCGTAGAGATGTTATACTATCCTGAACAGGCGGCTGTGCAGATAACATTAAAACAAGGCCTGTGAAAATCGTCACTGCTCGGAGAAGCATTGCTGTCTCACATATAATTAACTTATCATTTACCACAGGCATGCCTAATGAAATGCAAAATGAAACTTTAATAATTACCGGCCAATTTCCATTCTGTCACTCATGGCAAAGGTAACCAACAGAGAATAAAAATCCGACTCTACTACTCTACTAGCTGAACAACAACAACAGCGTAGGTTTTACGAAAAATTGATCCACAGAATTTTAACTTCTTGGAAGCAAGGGACATATCTTAGAAAACACAGAAAGACAGACGTATACCCTCCGTCTTTTCTTAATCTTGACTTAACGTCCCCCTCTCAATTTACAATGCAAATTCTTCCGCTTGTTCTTATTCCATAGTTCATTTACATGTCGTCCTTGTGCGGACTTATATCCTGCCTGCACCACATCTCTCCTTACGTCTTCACCATAACATGAATGTTAGCTGTCCCACATCTGATACCCAGGGGGGATCTACGATTTTCCGAGGCGGGGGATGGAGGGGGTCTGCTGTAGACAAGTGTCACGTGCATGCTGGGATTGGTTCATTGAACCTTATGTTCAAGCCTGGAATTGAGGGGGGGGGGTCCGGACCCCTGGACCCTCGCCTGCTCGTACTTCCAATTATTTAGAATCATTTCCACTAAGCGGCATCAACTGGAGTAGCCTTTCCAATGCGCTCATTCTCATCTGTGATCACATAATTTTTTTTTTCGCGATATCTTGTAGTATTTTCTCTTTCACTGAATCATGTAAATTGTACGTCATGTGCTCTATGTGAATATCCTCTTTCTTCAGTTGTCGTTGATTTGTTTTTCTTCTCTTTTGCATTTTTGCCAGATATTTGGGCCTTTGATGTAACGTCAAAAATGAATGAATCGACAAATCTTTGGACGCATACGTGAGAGGATACTTGATAATATAGTTATGTACGCAAATGATGCAAATATTTTGATTTCGCGTGCGGATCTGGGAGACGTCATTATACGATCCAATAACTGGACGTCCCATTTTAGTGCCTTGCTGCAACATAAGAAACCTGAACGAAACACGAGGAAATCAAATTGCCCCTTGCTTCGGGAGAACGTTATGGGAGTACGAACTGTGACACATTTGACATTTCGTGACACTGTCTTAGAACATGCATTAATAATCTGTTTCTTGGGAGTTATATTTCACAAAAAAAAATCTCGTGGTCCCCCGGTACTGCACAACTTCCAACCGAAATCCATCTATCAGGTGGCGCGATGAATACCTCGAAATATTATCGTCGAGCAGAAGTCAGTCGTCAGATTTATTACTTACTCATTGACTCTAGTATAACCTACAGCCTCCTAGTTTGCTAGTGTACAACACAAATAAACATTGAAAGTCTTCAAGCCGGCCAGAAACGAGCAGTACGCGCTATGGGTAATATGAGGATGTCTGAAACCTGCAGAACAACGCGTAATACACACACCTAAACGCGTACATACAGCAAAAACATATCTTCAATTTCACTTGCATGTGAAATATGTATTGCACTTATTTATTTATTCTCCTGTGTCATGAGTACAAGTGATTTTGCATTCTGTACTCTTCCATATAGGTCATCACAGATTCCATAGATTCCATAGGCCATATATAGATCATCAACTGATGAGGTGAGTCGAGCTATCTGTTGCCACGGAGAGATGGGGCACATACTTTACATGAATGTTTGTAGCGTAAAGAGATCCAGGGTGAGTATAGGACAATATAATGATTGCTGGGACGGTTATGAGTGCGTTAACTTTTAGAAAATTATTAGACTGGCAACTTTTCTTTTATCTTTAGACGTTAACGGAGACGTAACGTTAGACAGGTTAAGTTTCTTTTAATTTGAGACTTGCGAGAGTCCTGTCTCATAAAGCGTGCAGCTTTGCTCCGTACATATTCTATAGTTGATCCGATAATTACTGCTGCTGTGGATCCCAGATTATGCTAGCATATATTAATTGAGGTAGGACAAGTGGGTGGAGCACATGATGTTTAACGTCACGTGAAAAAAGGTGAAGGCGGACCCGTAGAAATCCTAAAGATTTGAGAGTTAACCAATTGATATGCTCTTTCCAAGATAGGTCATTTTATTACAGAGGCCTAGAAGGGAGACACCCTTTCCAAAGGAAATGCTGATATTTGGTGGTCATATGTCAAGTGTGAGGGTTGAGTTCTGAATGGCATATTTTCAATGTTGATTTTTATTGGTCAGTGGGAACAGCAAGTGCGTGAGTAGGTTATGAGAAGGTTATCTGAGTTTTTCTGGAGGGAGATGCAGTTTGGTAAATTGTGGATCCCGCGATGTATGACACAATCGGTAACATATAGCCCGACAGGTGAGAAAATACTTTATGCAAGTTGTTGATGTATACTGTATTAGAAAGATGCCTGTTCCTAACACTGGGTATGATTCGTCGTTTTTCATAGTTGGTCCCGCTTATCTGCTATTCCCTTCGGCAGCTTTTGCTGCCAAAGGGAATTACAAAATCTGGCTCTTACTGATTACAAAATCTGAACGTCATATCTCTTCACAACCTTATTAATAATAACTATGTTGCTGAAGCACATTTGCATTTGAAGCAATGCGAAATATGTGAGTGTAGCTTGTTTACTGAATAAACAGCTCCAAAAATATGATTTCGATGAGGCGACGTCTTTTCACCTGTGCAGGGTTACTGTTGATAACAATTAGTAAAGGTCGTAGTAACGGGTACCGGCAATTCGTCAGCCACCGTTATGTATGTTCCACCAGCGCAGACATGCATGGACTTAGTGCCAGTCAAATCAAAGTGTATTCCCACGTATATGACACGACGTATGTTTCACTAGTATTGGTAGAATCTCACGAAGGCGGGGTGACAAGGGGCAGGGTGCCGCGATATCCGTACAATATAGGTGCATCGTTTCGAACAGTGACATAAAAGCAGCGTTGCATTTAACTTCCGTGGAATCGCGGTTGTTGCTGTTGTTAACGAGACACACTGGCACATTATTTTTCTGTGAGTAAAGAAGGCGCGTCACAATTGCAAAGGGAACTCAACGTCGTAAGTTCAGCATGCAAATGATTGAAGTCATTCTAGACGTGATTTTGTTGTTACTGAAAAACAAGTATGGTCTTATTCACGCTACGTAGGTCGGGGACTTACCGCTTCGGCGCTAAGAGGGCCCGTCTGGCACGCAGCATCGACATTTGCCACGAAGAAACAGCCAGTGAGGAAGACTACCAGTTGAAGCATCTTGAGCGTTCTTGCTTGTCTAGGATCGTAAAACCTGATAGTGTCAGTATTTATACTGGCCACACGAATCAACAAAGCTCTTTTTACCGTGTCACTTTGAAGAATTCGTACTGTGGAAACCCGTGTTTCCACAACCTCGGGGCGTCAGTCCGTCCGCTCCGTCGCCGAGGAAGACACAGCAAGCAAAAGGTTCAAACAACAAACAAGGATTTATTCCATACCTTTGCACAGAATACTGGCAGCCACAACTGAAGGAGCCAAGCCCAAAAAGAGCTCCGTGGTTCCCGTGAATATCGCTCATGTAGCCCTTTTACGTCCCCTACTTCTGGGACGTATGACCCGATTCATCTTATCAGGTGTTTTACACACGTGCCCCGCAATGACGTCCACACTCCCCCCTCCCTAAATCCGTTTACACAGGAGGCTCAAACGTCAGGGTTGTCCAAGACCACGTCATCCGGGATGTCTGGAGGAACGAAAGCAAACAACTAACGAAAGCAAACAACTCTTTCAATTTCTGGGCGTTTGAGGCTTACTTGTCTGTGTCGTCCATAATTGTTGGCCTGCCTCGGTCAAATCTCGTTGTTTACGTCTGGAGGACCTTGCGGGCCCCGGAGGAGGTCTGGACGGTGCCGCTGTAGCACGGCCACAGCTGCTGCCACGTCGGATCCTGTGGATCGAGCTTCTCGGAGGGCTTCCACTTTTGTGCAGTGGAGGGGGCCTCGACGATGGGCAGAGCGGTGCAGCTCTGGCACCCCGCAGACTGGGCACAGAAGGCGCCTTTGGTCTTCGGTCAAGGCGATGGGTGGGTCGGCTGGATGCCGATCTTCCAGTCTGAGCCCCCTGAAGGGTGGGGGCACTTGGCTGGGGTCCATTCCGCGCAACGGCTTGGGTTGACTGGACCACCGGGTCCTGGAGGCTCAGGAGACTTGTCTGTTCAGCGCCACCACCGTCCAGGTGGCGATAGAGGTAGTCCTTGAGTGAGGAGGTTGTGGGCCGCGGGAGTCCTGTCGTCTCTCCCGTTGCACTTGCGAGGTGTACTGCTGTCGGTCCGGGGGAGGTGCGTGGCTTCTGGGGTTTCTCGGTCTTGGATACATTGTCTAAAAAAAGGAATAACAAAGAACCATCAGGTGGAAGCACCTAACGTCGAGAGCCTGACAATGCCTTCGTGCGTATGTCGTGAGAAAAATAGTAGTCACACGAACGAAACACTAAATCACAAGCACTAGGTTCTAGCCATGGAGATAGTGGCAGCTACGTGCGCCCCCTGCGGGGACGCAAACTGTAGCGACTGGAAGGTCCGGGAGCGGGATCCTGATCCAGGTCTTGAGGAGGAAGCTGACTGACTGTTTCTTCACTCTCGGGGTCTCGGAGGTGGTAAGTCTTCAGGTCCGAGATGTGTACTGGCCCAGTTTCTTCGCCCGTGTCACAGCGACGAAGCCTGTAAGTTAGGCCGGAGGAGCACGCACTTACCTCGAAGGGACCATCCCACCTATCTGCGAGTGAAGCTGCAAAGCCGCGTGCGGCGTCACTTACCGGGTGAGTCCGTCGGAGGACGAGGTCACCGACTCTGTAGGTGAGGTTCCGTCGACCTCGGTTGTACTGGCGAGCCTGGTCCAACCGTGCGACGTCCAGATTCTCCCGAGCCGTCCGAGCTGCATCGTCCAGTCGACTCCGGAGTTCCTAAGCGAACCTTGAATAGGAGGCTGGGTACTGCCATCCCGGAGGCGTAGAGCATTCTCCACTGGAAAAGGTGCCTCTCGTCCCAAGTTCAGGAACGCCGGGGTGAAGCCTGTAGATCTGTTTACTGTTATCCGTGTAGCGAACGCCAGTTTAACCAGGCGAAGATCCCAATCACGGTTGTGCTGACTAGTAAAAACAACCAACATCATTTTCAGGTTCCGATTAACACGTTCGGTAATGTTAGCCTGAGGGTGATATGGGGAAGTCTTCTTGTGCTGAATGCCTAAGACAGCGCAAGAATCTGAGAACACCTTACTTGTAAAGTAGGTAGCGTTATCTGTGATGAGCTGAGCAGGAAACCCGAACCGGCATAAGGTGTCGAGTAGTCTTTCCCACACTCTCTGGGAAGTCATCGTCCTGAGAGGAAACAGCTCAACCCATTTCGTGAAATGATCAGTAACCACAAACAAATACTGGTTACCTCTAGGACTACGTGGAAACGGTCCCATCACATCACAAGCAACTATCTGCCAGAGCATATTGCTCTGAATAGGCTGTAAGCGCCCAGGGGGTAAACCACCACGAGGTTTTGCTCTCTGGCATACGGGACAAGTGCGAACATACGTAGTTACGTCCTGCCTCATTCCTGGCCATGTCGCAACACGACATAACTTTTCATAAGTTTTCCTGCCACTGCTGTGACCTGCCAAGGCCGAATCATGAAAGTAACGTATGAAAGACTCACGCAACTTCCGTGGCACCACGACTCTGAATGGGGATGAGCCGTCATCGTCATCCGCCTGGGGTATGTATCTGAACAGGATGCTATCCTCGCCCAGCAGATAGGAGTCGTGCCGTCCGTCAGTCGTTCCGGTGCCCGCCGAGTCCTGCTCAGCTAACCATTGAGACACCCGCTGACAAAGGCCGTCCGCTCTCTGAGCGTCTAGGAGCTGCTCTCTGCTCACGACCGTGCCCCAAGACGAAGATACGTCTCGTGCCACTTGCGCTACTGCCAGGAGCTGGGAAGGCGCCTCGGTGCCTTCCTCTCCCCCCTCCGGCAGAGGCGCACGGGAAAGCGCGTCTGCTACCACGTTCGTCGAGCCCCGCCTGTACTCCACGTTGAAGCAGTAGCCCTGTAGCGACAGGGCCCACCTGGCAAGACGTCCAGATGGGTTCCGGAGCCGCTGCAGCCAAGAAAGTGCCTGGTGGTCAGTCTGGACGGTGAAAGTGGTGCCGTCCAGGTACAGATCAAACTTCCTGAGAGCGAAGATGATCGCCAAGCATTCCTTTTCCGGACGGAGTAATTCCGTTCTGCCGGATTCAGCGTGCGACTTGCAAAAGCCACTGGACAGAGAATAGCGTCATGTTCCTGCAAGAGAACTGCGCCAACACCATAATAAACATATTCCACCCCACCCCCCATAATCGCTAGCATCTGTTTGCACTACAAACGGTTTGTTCAGGTCAGGCAAAAATAGCCTGGCCGTATTTGCGATTCCGTGAGAAATGCGCTCGAAATGATCGTTCGTGCTCCTCTCCCCACTGCCAGGGTGTATCGTTGCGCAACAACCGGTTAAGCGGCTGCGCTAACTCAGCACAATTAGGAATGAACTGTCTGTAGAAACCAACCATACCCAAGAAACGTTGCAAATCTTTTACGTTACCGGGAACCGGATACTCCATGATCGCCTTTAGCTTGTCATCGCTAGGACTGATGGTTCCTCCGTCCACCATGAAGCCGAGAAGGCTGATCCTAGGCGATGCCAGCTGCACCTTGCGGGGGTTGATGGTTAGCCCCGCCTGCTTCATCCTTGCAAGGGCGATTGACAGGTGTTCCAAGTGTTCCTGAAAGTTTCTGAAAAACACTACGACATCATCCATGTACGCCATCGCGAAGTTATACTTCGCATCTCCCAATACAGTATCCATTAGCCGTTGGAAACTGGCGGGAGAGTTAGACAGACCGAAAGGCATCCGTACAAACTCAAACAAACCCCTATGACAGGTAAAGGCTGTTTTCGGGACATCCTCCGGGGCAACTTGGATTTGCAAAAACCCTCTACTACGATCAAGCGTTGAAAACACTGTAGCGTTGCCCAGGGAATACATAATAGACTGGATGGACGGAAAGGGGTAAGAGTCGCTTACAGTTACTGCGTTAAGTCGACGGTAGTCGACGCAAAACCTAGCCGTACCATCACGTTTTGGAGCCAGGACGACAGGAAACGCCCAAGGGCTCTGGGACCTTTGGACTGCACCGGTTTGGAGCATTTCATCAAGAGCAGCGTCTAACAAAGCACGCTTATGCACACTCAATGGTCTCGGATTACAACGCCAGGGCCTAGCGTTACCCGTGTCTATGCTATGCTGTAACACAGACGACTTACCGGGTTTTTCCGTGAAGACACCGTCAAACTGCCGCAGTACGTGTTCAAGCTGACGGCGCTCCTCCTCGGAACCATGGAATGACCCCAAGACAGTCCGGAGCGGGGACGGTTCGACGGACATTGCTGCAGCTTGCTTAGCTGAATTGCTGTCCTGTGGCACGGCGAAAGGAAAAAATCCTGACGATCCGTGGTAGACGTATCCTTCGTTGGGCAGGTCCAGCACAAATTTCTGCCGGATGATGAAGTCCCTGCCCAGGATAACGGGCACTGCCAGGCCAAGAAGGTGGACGAAACGCTGCTTTCGTCGTCTTCCATCAAAGCGAAGCCAGAGCACAACTGCAGTTTGTGCTTGAATCACGTCGTTGGAAGCAAGACGTAGAGTAACATCTGTGGATTGCAATTTCACATTCCGTGATGCGCAGTGCTCGTAAACACAATCGCTGATAAGGGAGACTGTAGCTCCCGTGTCGATAAGGGCGATGTAATCTCTCCCCAAAATTCGAACAGCGATGTTTGGTTCCTTGTCGTCGATGTTATCTCGGACAGAAAAAGCAAAAGGAGCTAAAGCGTCTCCTTTATCTTGCTGCTTGCAAAGCCAGCTTCTGAATTATCAGGGTCACGGAATGTAACCGTTCGTTCGCTCTTTCGGCAGATAGCCGACGTCGCTGAGCGATTGTTTACCGGCGTCGGCTGCGGCCGTTTCCCGTTGGCACATTACGGGGGTTTGGTCTTTGCTGCGGACAGTCCCGACGAAAGTGGTCAGGGCTGCCGCACGTCCAACAGCCGGCTGGCATTCTGCGTTGCTGCCGCGGAACATGCCGCTGCTCCTGCGGCCTCCTTGGGGTTTCGCCAGCTAAATAGCCTGGTTGACCATGATTATGGGACAGGACGGGTCTGCCAAGGCTCGTTCCTGCGGGGATCGCCCTCTGTTCATAACGGAAGGAATCAGGTGCTCGGCGTGATGGCTCCGCATAATAATTGCGGTTGTGCTCATCCAGTCCCACTGCAAGTGGGCGCTCAACCGAGGCTGCTCCCGCTGACCACGCATAGCGCGGTTCTAACGCCAATTCAGGCGGCGGAGGGGGCCGATACTCGACCTCCGCTAAGAGGTCTCCTTCAATTGTGCGAGCCTCTTGCGCCAGCGCTTCAAGGCTATTAAAGCGATGGGCTCGAAGATAGGGCCGGTAGCGAGGATGACACTGACGGATAGCCCGTGTCACACGCTGCTCCTCTGTAGCAGTAGGTTCAGCTCTGCTGTACAGGTCTTGCAAGGCCCGAACGAATTCTGCTAAGGTCTCATCTGGATGCTGAGTACGCTTATGCAGCTCCTCGAGGATACGATATTCGTAATCCGGGGGAAGAAATTCGCTCTTAAACCGCTTCTGGAAGTCCTGAACGGACGAAAACCTCGACTGCAGCCGAGCCAGCGAGCGGCGTCTCCGATCAAAGCAACCTGCAGGATGCGTTGTATCAGGACCTCATCTGAGATTCCCATACCAGTCTGATAGGCTGTAAGGTCATCCAAGAAGTCTGCGACCGACTTTTTATCGGTATACCCTGAGAAGGTAAGGATCGGTAAATTCAGTCGCAGGGGCGCTTGTGCCTGCGGCGGCGAAACCGACCCGGCATCAAGGCGTTGTGCCACCAACGAACATAGCTCCGTCAGGCGTGACAAGAGTTTTGTCGTTATAGCGGAGTCAAAGTGCGGCAGTGCAGGTACCGTGGTTAACGTACCTTGGGACGGAGGCACTGCATGTACCTCTTTGTCCTCGGCTGGTCCTTTCGGCTCCGAAGGCGCCGAGGTGCCGGAAACCAACTCTTCCTCCGCACGGCACTCCTGCTGCACCGTGCCCTTCCATCCGTTCCGGAGGTCGTATCGGCCTCGCGGCGGCGAATGCTGCATCGGCTCCGGGGCTCGGGCACCGAGTGGGAACTCTGAAGCACTCAAAACAACCCAAACACACTTGAAACAAAACGATAGCTGAAAAAAAAAAATGACACCCCGGAAAAAGAACGCAAACAAACCGGCGGGTCCTGAATGAAAGAAAATAAAATAAAATAAAACGTACCAAACGAAAAATGAACAACGCGTGCTACGTCTTCCCCGCTGTCGAACGGACGAACTGTGACCCCAAACGTTGGGCGCCAGTTGTGGAAACCCGTGTTTCCACAACCTCGGGGCGTCAGTCCGTCCGCTCCGTCGCCGAGGAAGACACAGCAAGCACACGGTTCAAACAACAAACAAGGATTTATTCCATACTTTTGCACAGAATACTGGCAGCCACAATTCAAGGAGCCAAACCCAAAAAGTTCCCGTGCCTGTCGCTTATGTAGCCCTTTAACGCCCCCTACTTCTGGGGCGCATGACCCGATTCAGCTTATCAGGTGTTTTACACACGTGCCCCGCAATGACGCCCACAGTACCTAACTTCGTGCGAAATGAAAGTAAGTAATCTCGTCAGATGCTCATTATGATATTGTATCATACAGAAAATTACATGACGCTGTCGGAATGGTTATGCTCCCTCAATCTCCAGACGGGTTACTCAACGGCTAATCAACTACAGACGAGTTAAAAAAATTGTCTATCTACCGGTGTCTGGCGTCTTAGAAGTCGCTTTTGGCTAGACCGACTTACCCCGTTTCTCAAAGTCTGGTTCTGATTATAGAATTAGTTATACGATCTTACATTATGCCCCTTGTGTAGAAAGTACCGCATATTAAATTCCTTCAAGCAAGACACCGAGAGAATTTGAAATTCTCGTAGGGACTATGTAAATCAGTTCGGTACGTTCCTTAGAAATGAGAAACAAAGTTGGTTTGGCGATCCTGGACATCTTAGTTGCTAAAAGAGCTGCATACAGACACCACGCTATACAGGGTGTCCCAGAAAACGTGTCCTTGAATTATAATAAAAAAAACTACGCTACCTAGAATAATGCGGTCAACAGCATTTGTTTTTATTAGGTTTTTGCCACCTCCTAATGTGAATGTCATCTACTCCAAGTTTAATTATGTAAATATTTGCGAACTGAACTCGGAAATTTGCCAAGTAAAGGTCACTTTTTTACCCCACGAATATGAAGAGCGTGCCGAATTCACTCAAATTCATGATAATTCACAGTGATATTCACGAGCTATCCCATCGGAAAAAAATAGCCGAATATCATGCTTTTCGGAGCACCGGACCATAGCGCGCGATGACTTTTTGAGCGCAATCGCTTTCAGTGCGACGAAAGGAGGTTCCGAAGCCAGCCCACAGAGTGATAGTAGGTATGTTCGATTAGACTTGCACTCCCTGAACCAGTTCTTGGCGGTGCAGGGCCAGTTCTGAACTAGCGCAGCACTAGGCCAGCACCAGTTCAACGGTGCAACTCTAGTGCCGCCGCGAAACGAATATCGACGTGCAGCGCTAGTGCAGGCCTTCTGCTCTCCGCGAGTCTTAACACCGCTACGGATTGTAAGAAGGCGTGTGACATTTCAATCACATGTGCATTGCTGCATTTGCATTTTTTAATTTCGAACACAATGAACAGTTCAACGATTGTGCAAACAGCCATGGAACGTGGCCGCATGGAACAGCGAGGACGAAGAATTCGACGACCTGGTAACCGTGATAGCGTTGATTCTTCTGCGAACTGACAGGGACCGTGTACCAATGTACACCGAAACTGTAGTGAATCGTCATTTCGGCTTCGAATTCAAACGTCTCTTCCGGCTCTCTCAGGATACATTCGAGAATTTGGTTCGAGAATATTATTTGCCTGATGTCGTCTGCTGCCATTGCCGCCATTACTCTGCACTACCGCTGAACTGACCCCTGCGGGAGTGCAGAGTTTTCTTACACTAGGGCTACACTTGGCGTGCACTGGTTTGAAACGAACGAGACGGCGCAGGGGGCGCTCGGCTGCACTGGCGAAACGAACGGGCGAGTGCAGCACCACCGGAACTGGTTCAGGCAGTGAAGGCCTAATCGAACGTACCTAGTAGAAAAAGTAACAGTTCCTAAAATTGGGAGAGGGAAAGCATTATCCCAGCGAAAGTCGGACGTGACAAGCCGTTCCTCTTTTATCTCTTTCTGCGATGTCGGGAAGGGCTGGGTTTCCAACCTCCTTTCGTCGGACTGACATAGATTGCGCTGAAAAATTCATCGTGGGCTATTCTGTGCGACCTCCGTAGAGCATGATGTTCGGCTGTTTTTTCCGATGGGATAGCTCCTGAATATTCCTGTCAATTATCATTAATTTGACTAAATTAGACACGCTCTTCACATTGGTGGGGTAAAAAAGTTACCTTTACTAGGCAAATTTCGACTTAAGCGCGCAAAAATTTACATAATTAAACTTATGTTACACGACATTCACATGAGGAGGTGGCAAAATCCCAGTAAGAACAAATGCCATTGACCGCATGACTCTAGGTGGTGTAGTTTTTTTCTTATATTTGAATGACACGTTTTCTGGGACACCCTGTATGTCTCGAAGCTACTTCCCCTCATATTAGGTACGCTGATGATATTAAGCTTTACATGCCTATAACTTCGATAAATGATTGCTTTGTTCATCAAAGTGAAATTAACAAGGTAAAATTATGGTGTGGACAAAACGGAGTAATTTTAAACGCATCGAAAACATGTGTAATGTCTTTTACCAGGAAACGTTCATCCGTTCATGTCTCGTATATGCTGGGGGATACCCCTTTGAAGAGATCACTTGTAACTCGCGACTTGGGTGTTTTCGTAGACAGTAAGTTGGAATTCGTAGAACAAGTTAACTATATTATTTGCACGTCCTATTTACACCGGATTTATTTCAAGGGTCACGCGTGGATTGAGCGATCCTCATTGTCTCATCAGATTATATCGTTCTTTATTCTTGCCAAAGGTAGAGTGCTGCTCCGTTGTATGGAATTGTATTGGAAATGTTTTGGCATCGACCATAGAAAATGTACAACGCCGATTTATCAGAATTTACTTTGATAGATACCTCAGGAGACGATATTTTTATGAGTATAACAGAATACTGAGTCATTGCAATTTAGCAACTTTGGTTGCGAGACGCAAAAATCTAGACGTTATATTTTTGTGCAAATGCGTTCATGTCATTGGGGTTCGTCATTGGGGAAAGGCGTTGTTGGGGGTTCGCGTGGCTGCAAAACCCGTGGTTGTACACCTTGCACGTGATTTTACTCTTGGCACTTTGTGCAACCTTTGACATAGGCATGAGCAGGATAAATATTGCATAATTTTCATGAACAGTGTTTCTGCTATCCATGCCACGGATTGTGCCATCTCACTTTTGTCTGAAAGCTCCTGCAAATTAATGTGTATTAATAAGTTTAATGTAAATATTCATGTAGTGGTATCATATTCTATTCGAGAGAATGTTGGCCTGGCATATAACCACACGCAGGAAGGGTACCTATGCTGCTCTGATAGTTTTTTTTTATTGTTATTCTGGAACGTATCTGAACGCTCACTGTGCCGAAGCCTTGAACGAGACCGCATACTGTCTGGTTCACTTATCATGACGCCAATTTTTAATGACTGCCAAGAGCCTCATTACGACCAACGATATTCTAACCCAAATGGTCTCATTTGGGTCGATATCATGGATGAGTGAAAGTATCCCACTGAGTTACAGGGATGCGTCAGGATGGTAGAAGTAATATATGAGTCTCCCCTATGCAGGAGTCTCTTACTTCACTGTTGTGCTTAGGATATGCAATGGCTGGTAGTTTACAGTGACAACGTTACGTGTCAGGTCCATATTCACCAGATTCCAAGCTGCTTTCATTACCAGTTTCAGAAACGCCCTGTGATAGCGCGATTTAGATACTCTTGCAGTGGTGGCAAGTTGCCAGATTTGGCTACTTTGCGCCAAATTACCCACTTTCTGAGCGCCATGGCGCCGAGATTTGACCCATGGCGACTTGGCTATTCTCTGGCTACTTTTGTGGATACTCTTATGCGTTACACTTGATACTCTTGTGTGCATAAATCGCGATAGCTTTCCCCGCGGCACCTCATACCGTCGAGGTACGTACGCCGCGTTCATTCCTCCTTCCCATGATAATCGGCCATTTTCAGTTCATACGGCTTTCTTCAGGCAGTTATGTGTTATCTATTTTCGTGTGTTAGGGTTCTCGCACTCGTTGAAGAGTAAGGCGGGAACAGAAGTGCTCCTGCGGAGCGCCGACTGCGCTGAGCTAAACGTGAACGGAGCGTAACCGAAGTGTCGCAACCACATAGACCACAATCTCCATGTTGAGGTTGCCGTGGTGAAGCGGCGGGCAATGACTACTGCTGATTCTTCTTCTTCTTCTTAACTTGGTCTTTGCAGGCCGTGTCTGTCGCCAGACTACGGAGTAAGAAGTCTAGGAGATGACAATGCCCATAGAAGCAAGTACCGGCGCGCGACCAGAGACTGTCACGTTGGGGGAGAGAAAAAAGGCAGTTGTTGACTTTACGCGACAGATGGCACGGCGGCGCTGTCTCCCATTTTGCGCTCTTGCATGGAAAGCTATGGGGAAAGCAGTGATTTTGGCGAGTCGTACGGCAGCCTCTACGGATGAAGGCAAACTAATGAACGTGAACGATGTTTGTATTGGTAATAAAGGTCACGTATGTCAACTACACAGCGCTTCTTGTTTAGCGAAATCAACGGAAAACGATTTCATTTTCTCGCCTCTCGGTTCTGTTGAGCCGTGGTGGAATTTCATCTCCTAATCTTCTTACTCCGTGCGCCAGACTCTCAGTCGCATCGCATCGTCACTGCACGGGTGCAGAAGAGAACGAAGAGGAAAACCAACCGTGGTCACATCAGCGCGTGTTGTCATGTTGCAGAGGCAGCGTCCTTCATTGGCGCGTACGATTCAGTCGAGTTGAGCCATACTCTCCTCAGCGGAAGTATATATAATTGGTTAAAATGGGCGCATCGCTCGTGCGCCCATTGTTTGGTCAGTCGGCCACCGGAGCGTCGACGTTCCGTTCATGTTCTGCCGGGATTCGGTTGGTAAAAGTGTTCCGTGCGGCCGTTACGAATCACCATAACATTTCACTTTGATTTTGTTTGGTTATCATGACATTTTACACTAGCCGCCCTCGACGGCTAAGCCAGTAGGGTACCCGCCTGCGGATCCCAAAATCGCGGGTTAAAACCCAGCCGATGACTGTGGCAGCTTGGAGGAAGGGTACAACTTACCCAGACACGCCGCGAGGGACGTTAAAGGAGCCCAGAGAGATTTTCTATTTCTGAGGCTTTATGAAACGATGCGACTTGACTTGATAACCAACACACACAAATATGCAACATTTTTCTGATGAAATAACGTCCCTGAATATTCGACGCGCGCGTTCCCGCTCAACCCGTTCTACAGGGCAGAAGCAGGACGAAGAAAAATGTCACCGGTGATGCCATTACTGTTACAAGAGCGACCGCGCTCCAATCGGGGCAGGCGCTTTCGGAACTTGTTCGTTCGTTTCTTTCCCAGTTGTCATCCTTTATAGCAGAGGACGTTTCTGCAAACCTCCAACCTGTCAGCGGGACTGTACCGTAGTAACGTCAAAGCGACTCGGGCGGCTAGTTGCGTGCATTGCCACCGTTGCGCGCGGCCGCGATTTCTCGAATTCGAATTCTGCGATATTTATGCATCTTACGAATGAATCGCTCCGGATAGTGCATTTGAGCAGTCAGGTACATCACTTGTGACGTTATGCATAGACCCACATTAATAATAATTACATTTTACACTCTCCGGTTCCTTTTGGGATGCAAAGTATGTAGACATGGCCAGAATCCTGGACATGTCACTCTTTCCTGGTACCAGTTAGAGCCCATTGATACCCGCGATGAACACGCTGCGGATGCTGGGTACGTCCCTACAACCCTGCTAATCGACACAGAAATATGCGAACAGGACGTCGTCGAAACACCGTTGTGGATCCTTAGTGGGCGTTTTTTATACATATTTTGTTTCTACGTATCACTTGTGTAACAAATCAAAGAATAATGACATTCATTTCGAATGGTGTCATTGTTGCATCATTTCTGTAGATCAGATATTTTGAAGGTGCTCGGGACGATACAGTTATTTCTTGCGCAGTGATGTGCCTGAGAAACACGCATAAAAACATACTTTGGTCTGCGCATTACATATCAATTTCACCATTATCTTTAGAAAGGATCATCATGCGAGAGGATAACACTACGGTACGCCAAGCAGTTTTTAAGGCGGACTCATGCGATCTAGTTAACGTTCGCTTTCGAAGAGAGTTGGCTGCACAGTAGCAAAATTGTTTTCTTCGTTTTGCTTTCCCCGCACGCTTTAAGGAAGTAATGTAACCGGCGCGAGCGTGCAGAGCATGCGCGAAAACGACAAAGCCATTATTTTCATACGCAGAGATCTTGAAAACTACACTAAGCTTGTCGAATTTGTTGATTGCAATCAACTCCAGAGCTGTTACTGTGGGGAATGAAATCATTTTGGCACAAATATCGCGGGTGGGCGTGCCGAGAGAAGCGATTTTGTTCCATCTCTCATAGACTTCCATGTATTGAAAATATGACAAACTTTAATTCACCAAAAATAAATGGATCGCGTTAGGCCTTCGAAAATGTGTCATTCCTTAAGTAAACTAGAGGGGACCATGTCTGTAACGTTTGTATGAGTACCGACTCTCAATTACCTACATAAAAGCCATGAGGGAAACGGACCCTGTTCTGCTTAATATCGCCACCCTCTCACCTGCTATATATACATACTTTCATCGTCATCAGCATGAATGGATCATTCCAAAATGTAGAACATCGTATGGAGAACAACAGATACAACATGCTCTGCCTACATTGTTAAATAACATTTCCATTAACTTACTAGGAGCCACAAGGAAATGTGTTAGGGAATATTTTATACGTTAAGAAGTGTATCGAATAAGTGTATTGTTTTGTTTACGTTTTTCTGTAAGGTGCACTGTCCTAATACCTCACTTTTCTGTAAAAAAAAAATACGGTGTGATGCTGCTGTACCGGGACAGTGACCTCGTCAAGTCGCATTGTGACTTTTTGTCGCTGTCCCCGGTCAACTTTTTGACCAAATAAATAATAATAATTATTATTATTACCTCTTCCATGTAGGAATTTAGTGAGGTTGTGGCAAAGGTGCCGCGGAAGAAAGAGCCCATAACCAGCTAGTTTTGTGTCAGAACTGAAAGTGATTTAATTCCAGGCGCTCGCGCTCGGGTCAGATGAGCGCTCATCGTCTTTAGGTGGCGAAGATGCTACAGGCCTCCCCCCCCCCTAGACTGGTAGGTAACCAGAGGAGAATGCCAGGAGACTTTTCTTGAGGAGGGTAGTGATCGGGGAACCGGGCAAGGTGGAGGCGACGCCGGAAGATGGACGGGAGAGAGTAGTGCGTCGAAGTTGGCGGGCTTCACTATGTCTTTCAACAGTACATCCGGGCGGCCATTGATGTCGACTGTCACAGTCTTCTCATCTTGCGCCAATAAGCGGTGGGGACCAGTGTACGCTGGGGTGAGTGGCGGCTTAACGTGGTCCGCGCGAACGAAGACGTGAGAAGATGTGTTGAGGTCCGGGTGGACAAAGATCTTCCTATTAGTGGGCTGGCGTGGGGAAACAGGCTGAAGATCCCGGAAATGGTCGCGAAGCTGTGCGGCAAAGTCAAGAGCACTGGGAGTCGCGGCGAGGTGGAGCTGAGGAAGTCGCCATGAAGCCTCAGCGGCCAACCAAATACCAAGTCCGAGGGGCTACACTGGAGGTCCTGCTTGAGGGATGAGCGAAGACCTAAGAGCACCTAGGGCAGGTGATCGGCCCAATTCGCCGAGTCGCTTCTCGCACAGACGGCGGCTTTCAGCTGCCTGTGCAGACGTTCGACCATGCCGTTCGCTGAAGGGTGGTAGGCCGTTGTCTTCGAATGCTTCGCGCCGATGGCAGAGAGGAGGGCTCCGAAGCTACGGGAGGTAAATTGGCGACCTCTATCTGTGGTGACGATGCCGGGGGCAGCCGAAGCGCGCCACCCAACCGAAGAGGAATGCACGACCAACAGTGTCGGCCGTGGCGTCGGGGATCGGTAGCACTTCCGCCCAACGGGTAAACCTATCAACACAGGTGAAGAGGTATCGGTTACCGTGCGAGATGGGAAGAGGCCCAACCAAATCCAGATGCACATGGTGGAACGGAGCTTCGGGAGCGGGGAAGGCGGTAGTTGGTGTCCGGGTATGACGGTGAACTTTTGTCCGCTGACATGCCATGCAAGACCGGGTCCAGGCCCGAACGTCCTTGTTAGTGCTAGGCCAGACATAGCGGGATACAATGACTTTATGGGTTGCACGCACGCCGGGATGTGCCAGATTCTGGTGATGGGTAAAGATCCGGCGGCGCAAGGGTTCGGGGACGAAGGGGCGGGGGCGAGGCGCAGACGTGTCGCAGGAGAGAGACTTCGTAAAGCCTGGGAGGGTCACGAGACGCAGCGCCGAGGACGAAGTGCCGGAGAGGTGGTCGGCCAGCTCAGGATCTTTAACTTGTGCATGGCAGAGCTCCCCAATGTTCACCGGGGAGGGCAGGAAAGGAATGGCGTTGATGCGGGAAAGGGCGTCGGCGGCCGAATTCTCTATTCCGGGGATGTGGCGGATGTCGGTGCAGAATTCGGATATGAAGGCAGGTTGGCGGGTTTCGCGTTTGCAGTAGCTGGAACGGTTGGCGGTGTACGCGAATGTCAAAGGCTTGTGGTCCGTCAGAATATGGAACTCACGGCCTTCCAGAAAGAAGTGGAAGTGTTTGACTGCGGCGTACACTGCGAGAAGTTCGCGGCCAAACGTACTGTAACGAACTTCCGCAGGTTGAAGGCGACAGGAAAAGAATCCGAGCGGTTGCCACTTGTCGGCAACCAACTGCTGCAGGACGGCGCCAATAGCTGTGGTAGAGCCGTCAGCCATCAAGCGAGTGGGTGCTGACGGGGAGGGATGCACAAGAAGGGTGACGTTCACCAAGGACTCCTTAGCACCGCAGAATGCCCTCTCAGCTTCCTCCGACCACGCCAGCAGAGCCGATGCCGACTTGTAAGCCCTAAGGAGGTCGGTGAGAGGCTGTGCGATGTGGGCATAGTTGTGGATAAACCGACGGTGAAAATTCAGCAAACCCAAGAATTGTCAGAGCTGACGGGTTGTTTGCGGCCGAGGGAAGTCACGGATAGCCTGGACTTTGGTCTCCAGAGGTCCAATACCATGTTGGTCGATGTGATGGCCGAGGAATTTAGCTTCTGGCTGCCCAAAGCGGCATTTCTTCACGTTTATGACAAGGCCATGGTCTTGCAGGCGTGTGAAAACTTGCCGAAGGTGCGCAATGTGCTGTTCCTGCGAGGCGCTTGCGATGAGAAGATCGTCTAAGTAGGCGTAAACGGATGGTAAACCGCGCAAGACGTCGTTGATGGAGCGCTGGAAGCTCTGCGCGGCGTTGTGTAAGCCAAAGGGCATCTTGACGAACTCGAAGAGCCCAACGGGCGTGTTCGGGATGACAGCTGTCTTTGGGATGTCGGTAGGGTGCCCCGGTATCTGATGGTATGCCTTAACGAGATCGAGAGTCGTGAAAACAGTGCATCCAGCAAGGTCAGCGGTGGAGTCATGTACATGGGGCAGAGGGTACTTGTCGGGAACGGTCTTTGTGTTAAGAGCCCGATAATCGCCGCACGGCCTCCAGTCGCCGAGGTCGGTCTTGGGAACCATATGCAATGGCGACGCCCAGCTACCGGAGGACGGGTGGATTATGCCAAGTTCGAGCATATGTTCAAATTCCCGTTTGGCAATGGTGAGGCGGTCGCCATGCAGCCGACGGTAATGGGAAGACACAGGGGGACCAGTTGTGACGTGTGATGTGATGCGTGACGCTGTGTTTGACGGGAGCCTTGAGGTTGCAGGGCTTGGCTATGTCAGGAAATTCGTCTAGGATGGCGTTATTTGGAGAAGTGGGACGCAGGGCACGGATGCCAAGCGGGGAGTGGAAGGAGGACGTGCCCTTCACCCGTAGAGACGTAGTATTGTCGAGAAAGCACCGGTGGCGGACGTCCACAGACAGGCTAAAGAAGGCCAAGAAGTCCGCGCCAAGAATAGGCTGCGAAACATCAGTGAGGACGAAAACCCAACGAAATGTTCTTCTTAAGTCCAGGTCAAGCGTGAGGTAACCTAGTCCGTAAGTTTTGATCGTGGTCCCATTGGCGGCTTGGAGGTTAGAGCCAGAGTGAGCACGGCGACGGTCAGCAGCAGAAGCCGGGATAACGCTGATCTTCGCGCCAGTGTCGACAAGGAGGCGGTATCCCTCGCGAATGATGAAGAGACGGCTGGAAACAGGGCCAGGACCACTTGCTGCCATCAGGGGTCGGCCCGTTGGTTTGGTTTTCCTGCCACGCACAGGGCGGGATACAGTGCTGGGCACGATGGCGAAAGCGGTGCTGGTACCAGCAGAGACGAGCCGCCGTCTGGGTGGCATCGGGAGGTGTTGGGGCAGCGGGCGAAGGAGTGCGGCGCAATGAGGATCTCGAAGCAGAACGCCGACGAAGCCTTGGACGATGGGAAGTTGTAAGAGACTGCAAGGCGTCCGTAAGTTGCTCCAATCGTTGTTCGAGCCGATTTATTCGCGAGGCTTGGGACGGTCTCACCTGTGTAGCTACAGGGGTTGTTGAAGTTACTTTCGGAAAATATCTGAGTAACCCGTTTCCAGTCTATTATAACTAACCTCTCAGGTTCCTGTCTGTTATGACTAACCTTTCAGTTTCAGGTCTGTTGTAATCAACCTTTGAGTTTGCTGTCTGTTCTAATGAAGTTTCCAATTTCCTGTCTGCTGTAATTAACCTTTCGGTTTCCTGTCTGCAGTTATTAGCCTTTCAGTTTCCTGTGTGTAGCTATTAATGTATCCGTCTCACCTGTGCAGCTACCGGGTTTGTTAAAGTTACTTTCGAAAAGTGTCTGGATAGCCCGTTTGCTCTCTATTATAATTCACCTCTCAGGTTCCTGTCTGTTATGACAAACCTTTCAGTTTCCTGTCTGTTGTAATTAACGTTTGAGTTTCCCCCCACTCTGTTGTAATGTACTTTACAGTTTCCTGTGTATTGTAATTAACATTTAAGTTTCCTGTCTGTTGTAATTAACCTTTGAGTGCCCCGTCGGTTCTAATGAACGTTCCAGTTTCCTGTCTGCTGTAATTAACCTTTTAGTTTCCTCTCTGCAGTTATTAACCTTTCGGTTTCCTGTGTCTAGCAATTAATGTTTCCTTGTCACCTGTGTAGCTACCGGGGTTGTTAAAGTTACCTTCGAAAAATATCTGAGTAACCCGATTCCTCTTTGTTATAATTAACCCCTCAGGTTCCTGTCTGTTACGACGGACGTGGTTTCCTCCCTGTTGTAATTAACCTTTGAGCTTCCCGTTCGTTCTAATAAACTTTCCAGTTTCCTGTCTGCAATTATTAACTTTCGGCTTCATGTGTCTATCTATTAATGTTTCCGTCTCACCTGTGTAGCTACCGGGGTTGTTAAAGTTACTTACGAAAAAACTCTGAGTAACCCGTTTTCAGTGTATTATAATTTACCTCTCAGGTTCCTATCTGTCATGACTAACCTTTCAGTTTCCCGTCCGTTCTTATGAACTTTCCAGTTTCCTGTCTGCTGTAATTAACCTTTCAGTTTCTGTCTGCAGTTATTAACCTTTCGGTTTGCTCTGTCCAGCTATTACTGTTTCCGTCTCACCTGTGTAGCTACTGGGGTTGTTAAAGTTACTTTCGAAAAATGTCTGAGTAACCCGTTTCCTGTCTATTATAATTATCCTCTCAGGTTCCTTTCTCTTATTACTAACCTTTCACTTTCTTGTCTGCTGTAATTAACCGTTCAGTTTCCTGTCTGTTGTAATTAGCCTTTGAGTCCCCCCGTCTGTTCTAATGAACTTTCTAGTTTCCTGTCTGCTGTAAGTAACCTCTCAGTTTCCTCTCTGCAGTCATTAACCTTTCGGTTTCCTGTGTGTAGCTATTAATGTTTCCGTCTCACCTCTGTAGCTACCGGGGCTGCTAAAGTTACTTTCGAAAAACGTCTGAATAACCCGCTTCCTGTCTATTATAATTAACCTCTCAGATTCCTGTCTGTTATGACTAACCTTTCAGTTTCCTGTCTGCTGTAATTAACCTATCGGTTGCCTGTGTGTTATAATTAACCCTTGAGTTTCTCATCTGATCTAATAAACTTTCCAGTTTCCCGTCTGCTGTAGTTAACCTTTCAGTTTAATGTCTGCAGTTATTAACCTTTCGGTTTCCTGTGTCTAGCTATTAATGTTTCCGTCTCACCTGTGTAGCTACCGCGGTTGTAAAATTTACTTTCGAAACATGTCTGACTAACCCGTTTCATGTCTATTATAATTAAAATCTCAGGTTCCTGTCTGTTACGACTAACCTTTCAATTTCCTGCCTGTTGTAATTAACCTTTGTGTTTCCCCGTCTGTTCTTATTATTTATTTATTCATACTACTGGCTTACAAGTAAGCCTAAGTAGGGTGGGATACATACACTTAAGGTAAACACACAAGGTCAACAAAAAAGAGATAACAGAAGACATTACTTCAGAACTGTCGCTATCAGTTTACAGAAATTCTCAACCGTAGGACTATTCATTATCGCCTGTGGTAGCTCGTTCCATTCCAGGACAGTCCGCGGGAAGAAAGAAAATTTAAAACAATCACTTTTCACGCTGAAAGGTTTAAAACGTAAACTGCGTGACTGCCTAGTTTCTCGGCCAGAGAAAGGCTGCAGGTAAAGTGTGCTGTCGATTTTCAACTTGTTGTGAATCATTTGGTAAAGGAACCTGAGCCGCTGCATTTTCCTGCGGGAACTAAGCAACTCAAGCCCTGCCCTATCGTAAAGTTTAGAGACTGAATCCAGCTTTCTGTATTTGTTAAAAACGAAGCGCAAGGCTTTCCTTTGCACTCCTTCTAATTTATCAATATTGTACGCGGTAAAAGGGTCCCAAATAATGCTCGCATAATCCAGCGCAGATAGTACATATGTCTTGTATGCCTTCAATTTTGTGGCGGTGGACGCTTGATGAAGATGACGACGCAAATAGTATAATTTACCCATTGCCTTTCTCACGATAGTATCAATATGCAGATTCCATCTCAAATCATTGCACAACGTCACTCCGAGATATCTACAGGAATCAACACATGATAGAACACATCCATCTATACAATACTGAAAGGACAATGGTATTCTTTTCCTCGTGACATGCATGTATGTGCATTTTTGAAAATTGAGAGTCATTTGCCATGTTAAGCACCAATCATTAATCCTACTAAGACATTCATTAAGCTGAATCTGATCTAAGACAGAATTTACCTCGGTGAAAATTATGCAATCGTCAGCAAAAAGACGTATTTTTACGGGAATATTCTCAGTGATATCGTTTAGATAAATTAAAAACAACAGAGGCCCTAGAACCGAGCCCTGAGGCACGCCGGATTCCATATCAGCCAAGTTAGAGCTGCTCTCACCGATCTGTACTAACTGCTGTCTGTCAGCAAGGTAGTCCTGAAGCCACGCGGTCAGATTTGAGTTACCCATTATAGCTTGTAGTTTTAACAATAGCTTATCATGAGGCACCTTGTCGAACGCATTCGACAAATCCAAGAAAATTATGTCAGACTGCCCCCGTGAATTAATTGTTGCCGCAAGATTGTGAACTGTTTCTAATAACTGGGTTGTAGTAGAAACACCTTGGCGGAAACCATGTTGTGCTGGTGTGAAAAAATTGTTTTCTTCAAGAGATGTCACCAGGTGTTTATGGATACAGTGTTCTAAAATTTTACACACGTAGGTAGCAGTGACACCGGACGATAATTAGATGCTTTGAGCATATCTCCAGACTTTGGGACAGGCACAATTTTTGCTTGCTTCCACTGTCTCGGAACCTTCGCTGTCTCAATTGACTTCCTAAAAATTATGTCAAGATAGAAACTACACCACTCTACGTGCGCAAGAGAAATTGATTTGGGATGCCATCTAGTCCACACGCCTTTTTGCCATTTATGCTAAGCAAGGAGTTGAAAATCCCTTCTCGTGATAAAACAATGTCAGGAACGTAACAAAGGTCATGAGCCGGAAAGGTTGGCCGACCACCGTCGTCACGTGTGAATACGGAGCAAAAATACTCATTCATATGGTTGCACATTTTGACTTTATCAGTGACAATACAATCATCTATCAACAACTTACTGATGGTGTTGTGCGTAGGAGAGAGGAACCTCCAAATTTTTTTTGAATCAGACTCAAGGGATTGGTCAAGAGTCACAGTAAAATATGTAAACCTCGCTTGTCGAATCTTTTCCCTCATTGTCTTCCGAACCTGCTGTAACAGTTGACCATTAACACCCCGTCTACGCATCCTTTCAGCTTTTCGTTTCAAATGTATAATTTCCCTAGTGATCCACGGACTAAATTTACGTTCCCTTTTCCTTCGCACTGGTACAAAAGTTTGTATAGCATGGTTCACAGTGTTTACAAAAAAAGACCATAAATCATCAACATTTGCCTCTTCACACTCATTCAGAGCCATCAATCCAAATAGCTTCAATTCTAGAAAATCGAGAATTCCAGCATCATCCGCTTTAACGAAGTCGAGATAATGCTTTATAGGTGGAGTATTAATGACATGAAAAAGAGAAAGATCGACAACAACCAATTTGTGGTCTGATATGCCGTCTAAGACCTTACAATCATACTCGCTTCATAAGATACTGTCGGACACAAAAACAAGATCAAGGATAGAGGAAACATTTCCTTGACACCTCGTGAATTCTTTTACTATCTGAGTTAAATTGCCGTTAAAAGACATATCGGTAAAAGAATCAAGAAAGCGTCTTTCCTTCGCCCCCAACACGAGAGAATGAAAGAGCACACTGTCGCCTCTTGCGTCCGTGAAAAAGATTTAAAAAAAAAAAAGACGGAAACTGCAGCTCAAGATAAGTGCAGCTCCGATAGAGTCACCCCGATACATTTTTTTTTCCTTTCCACAAGTTAACCAATCTTCCACGCATGAGTCGGCACTGTGCTCTTTCACTCTCTCGCATCGGGGGTCAATGAAAGACGCTTTTTCCAAGATGCACAATGAACAAAATAAAGAAAAGAATTGTTTCTTCACGATTTTTTTTTCATACGATACATCGAACAGACTTTTGTTCTGAAAACGGCTTTGGTATCTGGTGACCGAAGAGATCAGATTTTCTCATTGGAATAACTTTGAAGCATTTCTAATTAAAAAGTTAATTATTGAAAGAATTAGGACATTGCCTTAGGAGTCTGCTAATGCCCTCCAGGGAATGCCCTTGAGCATACCCTATATCTCAAATTGATTTCATCTCGGAAGAAGTGATAGATATATATTTTAAAAAATATTATCACATTTAGCTGGGATACCCTGCATACAGGGTAGGTGAAGTAAGACTGAATGAATTTGATGAAATCCGCGAATGACTTCCAAAATGACTTTCTCGCAAAAGTCGTTAAATATATCTATTCCGTACGCTACCAATTTAAAGGTGGCGACGTATAAACAATTAGCGCAGCCGTTAACTAACGTTCGCGATAAATCATTATAATTAGTGAAAATACGTTGACTGAGTAATTGCAAAGATGTAGAGCATAACCCTGAGGGGCCTACGCCGCAAGAACCGAAATCACAGAACCTTTTTGCGCTTTAGTAAAAAAATGTGCGAACATACAAAATAATTGAACACTGTTCGGGTTTTGCGGCAATTTCTCCTCTCCCTGACTCGTTGTCACCACTTCTCAACTGACAACAGGTTGTTCCTGAAATCATGGAACAGCCCGCTTTGTCCCTGGAGCGAGGGAAATAGCGATGTTGTTTCTCAGTCTACATTATCATAAAACGTACCGTACTTGATTTTCTTTGTGCGTTATCTCGTTTGATCTGCACAACACAGTTCGCGATGTGATGCCATAAACGTCACACAATAAAACTACAAATGCATTACTGTAGAACCTTGGCAGATAACAAAAAGGCAATCACCGATTCCGCTGCTTAATCAATGTCTGCGTTGTATCAGATTTTCACGAGAGAAAAAAAAAAACAACGAGGACGCTAGGAAGCGGGGTGCCCCATGTTTTGAGGAACAGCGTGATGTCAGTATCGTCAAACGGTGACAGTGAAGGTGATAGGAAAGAGCGACTGCCGAACTCGCGGCAACTCTCGACGATAGTGTTCTCCCAATTTGGAATTGCGCGCTCAGCTTGTTTTCAGGAATTATGAAGATTCATTACAAAAATAATTAACGGCCGCACTAATTACATTGATAATACACATACCGTCCACAACTATTGTACTCGAGACGTTGTGCTGCTTCGGCATCTCTCTTCCTTTTGTCTTTGATTCGAGCGCCTATTTGAGCAACACCTCCAGGATATGGAGAAGGCCTGTCCCTTGTGTCGCATTGGAAGGCCTGCTGTTACTATTGTGGATGCTGCCATGAAGTAAATGAAAGAACGAACGAGAAGGAAGCTCGAAGCAGGTCGCAGGCCCCCATATAGCGTGCATGCCCGACATTATTTAGGAAGTGTTGGTTTCGGCACTTTCTTGTGCCGAACGTGACTCTGCTTTCACCTCTAGATGTTCTGAAAATAAGCAGTCTTCCGCTTGTTTATTTTCTTATTTTTATTTCTCTAAGGGAGGGAGTTGATAACCGACAAGCATTCTTGATGGTGCCGTGAAGAGACTAAGACGCAAAATTTGGAATTAAGCATTGAAGTGTCCCCATGATAAGGCCAAGAACAAACTGAAGCGTACGATACAGTGATCACTGAGTAACAAGGTGCAAGTAACAAAGTGAGGTGCGGTTACTGAATTCGCTTTCTTAGCTTATCGAGCATAATTTCTTTTCAGCATCATGTAGGATAATTTCTGGGCTTTTCCTCAGGCGCTGTCACACATACGTCGGCACATTTCCCTCAGAAGTCGCCCCAGGACACACATTGGTCATCGTCGACGACATGCCCATTCCCCACAGAGAGAACAAAAAATGAACCAGGGCTAACCTTACAAGTGGCAATCACCCCGTTCCACACGCTACGAGCAGCACCCCAGAACTCTGAGCAGCAGCACAGCGAAGATAAGTTTGGCAAAGCTTATCAAAGCTGATTCATCACGTTTTCATTCTGCGCTGGGCAATTCCTGCTGATAGCCGGGCTCCGCGCGCGATATCTGATGTACAAATTCCCTTTCTCGTCTGCCCACGTCTCATTCCATCTTCCTTCCTCCTCGCTGCATACTTTTCTTTCAAGTTGGCTTTCTTACACGTTCTTCTGCTATCAGGCAGAACCTGCATCGGAGGGGGTGTCCCTGAATTCTGGTCATGGTAGCTTCCGGGGTTGTTAAATTTACTTTCCAAAAATGTCTGAGTAACCCGTTCCCTGTCTATTATAATTATCTTCTCAGGTTCCTTTCTCTTATAACTAACCTCTCAGTTTCTTGTCTGCTGTAATTAGTCTTTGAGTTTCCCCCCCGTCTGTTCTAATGAACTTTCTAGTTTCCTGTCTGCTGTAAGTAACCTCTCAGTTTCCTCTCTGCAGTTATTAACCTTTCGGTTTCCTGTGTGTAGCTATTAATGTTTCTGTCTCACCTCTGTAGCTACCGGGGCTGCTAAAGTTATTTCCGAAAAATGTCTGAATAACCCGCTTCCTGACTATTATAATTAACCTCTCAGGTTCCTGTCTGTTATGACTAACCTTTCAGTTTCCTGTCTGCTGTAATTAACCTATCGGTTTCCTGTGTGTTAAAGTTAACCCTTGAGTTTCCCATCTGATCTAATGAACTTTCCAGTTTCCCGTCTGCTGTAGTTAACCTTTCAGTTTCCTTTCTGGAGTTATTAACCTTTCGGTTTCCTGTGTCTAGCTATTAATGCTTCCGTTTCCACTGTGTAGCTACAGCGGTTGTCAAAGTGACTTTCGAAAATTGTCTGAGTAACCCGTTTCCTGTCTATTATAATTAACCTTTCAGTTTCTGTCTGCAGTTATTAACCTTTCGGTTTCCTGTTTCTAGCTATTATTGTTTCCGTCTCACCTGTGTAGCTTCCGGGGTTGTTAAAGTTAGTTTCGAAAAATGTCTGAGTAACCCGTTTCCTGTCTATTATAATTAACCTCTGAGGTTCCTGTCTATTATGACTAACCTTTCAGATTCCTGTCTGTTGTAATTAACCTTTGAGTTTCCCCTCTGTTCTATTGAACTTACCAATTGCCTGCCTGCTCTAAATAACCTTTCAGTTTCCTGTTTGCAGTTATTAACCTCTTTCGGTTTCCTCTGTCTAGCTATTAATGTTTCCGTCTCACCTGTGTAGCTACCGGGGTTGTTAAGGTTACTTTCGAAAAGTGTCGGGTAGCCCGTTTTCTCTCTATTATAATTCACCTCTCAGGTTCCTGTCTGTTATGACTAACGTTTCAGTTTCCTGTCTGTTGTAATTAACCTTTGAGTTTTCCCCCACTCTGTTGTAATGAACTTTCCAGTTTCCTGTGTATTCTAATTAACATTTCAGTTTCCTGTCTGTTGTAATTAACATTTGAGTGCCCCGTCGGTTCTAATGAACGTTCCAGTTTCCTGTCTGCTGTAATTAACCTTTTAGTTTCCTGCCTGCACTTATTAACCTTTCGGTTTCCTGTGTCTAGCAATTAACGTTTCCTTGTCGCCTGTGTAGCTACCGGGGTTGTTAAAGTTACCTTCGAAAAATATCTGAGTAACCCGATTCCTCTTTGTTATAATTAACCTCTCAGGTTCCTGTCTGTTATGACGAACCTTTCGGTTTCCTCTCTGTTCTAATTAACCTTTGAGCTTCCCGTCCGTTCTAATAAACTTTCCAGTTTCCTGTCTGCAGTTATTAACTTTCGGCTTCCTGTGTCTATCTATTAATGTTTCCGTCTCACCTGTGTAGCTACCGGGGTTGTTAAAGTTACTTTCGAAAAAACTATGAGTAACCCGTTTTCACTGTATTATAATTTACCTCTCAGGTTCCTATCTGTTATGACTAACCTTTCAGTTTACTGTCTGTTGTAATGAACTTTCCAGTTTCCTGTCTGCTGTAATTAACCTTTCAGTTTCTGTCTGCAGTTATTAACCTTTCGGTTTCCTGTCCAGCTATTATTTTTTCCGTCTCACCTGTGTAGCTACTGGGGTTGTTAAAGTTACTTTCGAAAAACGTCTGAATAACCCGCTTCCTGTGTATTATAATTATCCTCTCAGGTTCCTTTCTCTTATTACTAACCTTTCACTTTCTTGTCTGCTGTAATTAACCTATCGGTTTCCTGTGTGTTATAATTAACCCTTGAGTTTCTCATCTGATGTAATGATCTTTCCAGTTTCCCGTCTGCTGTAGTTAACCTTCCAGTTTAATGTCTGCAGTTATTAACCTTTCGGTTTCCTGTGTCTAGCTATTAATGCTTCCGTTTCCCCTGTGTAGCTACAGGGGTTGTCAAAGTGACTTTCGAAAACTGTCTGTGTAACAGTTTCAGATAATAAAATTTTGGTAATAGGTATCTGAACTGCAGCTGCAAATACCCTGTCGGAGAAAATATAGCTCCGGCAATATGAATTGTGCGGTTTTTTAACACAAAAATTATTGGTTCGAGGCGATCACAATATTTCATAACAATTTTCATTAGGGTCAATACTGTAAAGCTCAACAATAAGGTAACAGTAACCCTGCAATAGAGTGTGTACTGAGATTGATACAATAAAAATTATATTGAGTATTTTTTGTGGTCCACTCATCGTTAAAGGTCAACAGAAACGCAATATAAAGCAACGCTTCAGTAGCGTCTCTACGAAGCATTGTCTGATAAAATTTCTATTGAGTTATTTTTGAGCTTACTCAATTCATATTCATATTGAATTTCTCTTGACTCCAACAGAACTTAAAAGATATCCATATAAATTGCAAGGCCATTTTCGTATGGCATATACTGCCACAGTTCGCGTGGATCATGCTGTTGCTTAAGAAAGCGTCTCAGTGCCGTCATACTGAATATTACATTCACATAACACTATAAGCGGATGGCATCTGCATATTCTGGACCGCTGCCATTCGTCGTGACACAATCCAACGGCAACGCAAGGCTCCTTGGACACCGTGGCTTGGGTGTCTCACCTATGAAGGCTGTAGACATCGCATTTTTGACCAAATATAATTTCGTAGTTACCCGTAGTTCATTGGTTACCCACCCCTGGTCACGTCATGACCTTACCTGAGCATTAGAGTTGACAGCGGCCTGACGTCGTTCCGGCATGTAGAGATGCTCACTGCAAAGATAAACCGTTACGTCAATGTACTCAAGCGTGTTCCCGGTGCATCCTGGGTGCTGTCGCACTCTGACCACCATGGTGTGCATCAGGCTTTGGTGTGGGGACATTACAGTACAGCTCAACAACGAGCTCAATGTTCTGAAAGTTAAATCCATCGAACCCAAACATGCGAAAATCGAACCCAATAACGGGGACTGCACAGCATCCAGGCCAGTACCCTCCGCGTCTGTTAGGGAGGCGCGAGGATAGCTGAGACGTACTCCGTCCTAGCAGAGGCGCCAGAGCGGGCTATTTACACTAAGCGAGACGGAAATAACCTTCACACGCTAACTTACACGGGACCCACTCCAATATCTTCGTCGCACTGATGAGAACTGCCATGCGTCTGCTTTCGGCAGTGCCATTACGAGCCTGGAATGAAGAATTCCTTGCTCAATTTCTATGCCGTATGATGTGCCGGCGATATGGATACGTGGAAGGCCCCATTCTGCTCTAAAATATGTAGACTTCTACAAAAGAACGCAGTCTGTACAGTTGTGGTCCACCAAGTTGCAGTGGAGCATCATCAGCTCTCCGCAAAATCGCCAAATATACACCAAGAGCACAGTTTCCTGACGCCTGACATATCCGGCACACCCTTCTGCATTCGAAATTATTACCTGGAGCAAGCTTTGAAACTCCTCTATACAGCGTTCTCTACGGAAACGGAATTGTTCGACACCCTGGCCGCATCAGATCGTATTGTCGGATTAGTATGGAAACGTGGGTCATCCTTACCGAGAGCAAGGCGTCATTAGATATATTGACGTCGTCTGGTCCGAGCATAATAAGCGATTTGCACGCAATTCAGAAATGCACTCAGCTGTTAGACAGCGATCGCAACACCACGTTCTAATGCACCCCTGGCACCATAGATCTGTAGGGAAACTCTCTGTCCGATGCAGTAGCAAGACGCCTTGCGTCCGATGACACTTAGGCCATGGCGTGTCTGCCGCAGGATCCCTAGTGTTTTCTGAAGCTCCGCTGCTTAACATTATGATGCGTCATGCATTCGATCCCGTGATGTGCTTGGGTCCTCAGCACCATCACGAGACTGAAAGCTGTACATAGTTGAGAACGTCAGAGAGAGAGAGAGAAATCGCAGGACAGCACAAGCACGGCACAAACTCAGCGCGAACACAGTTCGTTTTTCTTTGAGTGTTCTCAACCAAGCACAGCTTTTTGAGCCTCGTGAGGTACTGACGAGGTAAGGACCTCACGGGATCGAATGCGTGCAACAGCATAATGTTCAACAGTCAGGCATCAGAAAACTTCATGCAGGGATCCTGGTTTGCACCATGCATACATACATATGCAACATTCAATCAATACGCCCTGCTCGTACCGTGCACGCATCGTACGATCTCCCAACGAGGTCCCGAAGATGTCAGAGTGTACGTTAGCAGGACATCTTGCGGACGAATTTTTGTATACGTTAGGGGCGTACCTACGGGGCTAGCCTGATGTCTGTGACGATTTTGAAGCGTGTTTCATATAGAATGAATGGATTGTGCTCCATATACATGTTTCATACGCGTTATGTGTTGCCATATGAGCTGAGGAAAATATGAATGGCATGAAGCAATAGAAAACTCAAATTACCAACCGTTATTTGATGGCTTTGCAATCGTTCATTCATGAATAATGCGGTAGTTATGATCAATAAACAAACTGAACTACATATGCATAGCCAATGAGATTGCTATTATCACGGAGGACAAATGTACCAAGTACATCTGAATTTGCAGCATAAACGTCAACGTAGGTCTCAAATAAGAACCTAAGTACTGTGCAGATGTATGTTTGGCAATTCTGCACCAATGGACATGAACAATGACTCAACGAAAGGATCCAAATTTGTAGGAGCCTATGTCACAATAACTGCAGTATAGAGGTAGGGTACAATTTCTATATTCAGCTGTATAGTATGCGAATGGTAATGCTACAAATACGGTTTTAACCATAAATTAGAACTGCAGTTATGAGTGTGGCTATATGGAGAGTTCAACACGATGCAAATTTGCAATCACAGAGATGAAGAAAACATACTTTGTATATCTTGCTGAGTGTAAACAGTGTTTGAATCAGATCACATCTCAGAGATTAATATCACATCGTCAGCACCACAGGTAGCATCAGTGTCACAGGTGTATCTTTTCTTTCCCTGGCGACTTCCATGTACCCTCAGAGTCATTTTTGAAGGACACATAGCCGTCCTTTAACCAAGAGGCACATCAACAAGAGGAGACGTGCACATCAATGTTAAACAGTACTGCTGAAGTAACACTGTCTTGTGTGACGTTGTCTGAACCATTGCGGTCAACACTGGGTCACGCACACCCCTTTAACAACTCCTTTAAC
This sequence comes from Ornithodoros turicata, assembly GCF_037126465.1. Classification (NCBI taxonomy): domain Eukaryota; kingdom Metazoa; phylum Arthropoda; class Arachnida; order Ixodida; family Argasidae; genus Ornithodoros; species Ornithodoros turicata. The sequence continues at coordinate 175,158,736 of NC_088201.1, forward strand.
AAAGTGGGTGTATGCGCCCCCGTGTTCACCTCCACGGTTCCAGTAAATTTTGTTTTCATTGCGGCATCACACACAATGATGTGACTTATGCAGTGAAACTTGTGGTATACTTCCTGCCTTGTTCATGCACTCCTTGGTTAAACGACCAAACTGTTAAAGGGGGTCTGCAGAGAGCTAAATGGGCGGCATAAGGCACTTGATTGCCGTATTTGGAAAGGCTATGTCGCTCGCTTGATGAGAGTTTTACAACACGCGCTTAAGAAGAAGCTCAGAACAACAAATTTGCTAAACAACACCTTATTTCCGTCCTCTGTTCACTCCGGAGAAGCCTTGTAGCAGAAAACATACTTGCTCTATAATCAGGCTCAGCTGTGAATGATGCTGACTATGCCTACCTGCACATTGTGACCGAGTTGAAGGAACTGTGAATTGCAATCCAGCGTTACCTAATGATTTGATGCAAGGCTAGGAAGTGTACATCTCAGTTACGAAAGGTTTCTTTCTGACTCTCTTTTTCTTTAAGTAATCAAACTTGAAAGATTTACATTCGAACACAAGGCTGAGTAGTACGTAAGAAACAACGCCGGGTTTGCTCGTGTCGACTATGGCTAGTCTCGCCTTTCTCATCCGCGTCTCGGTCAGTGACGAAACCGTAATGGCCGAAAGCTTTGTGGTACATGCCGTGTGATGTGGAGTTTACCAAACTTGAATGCCCTCGAGCTTCGGATAGTCCAGCAGTCACGCCGGCAAAACTTTTGTTCTTACATAGGCACGCCGGAGACTGATGGGATCATTGTAATATACAACATCGCAACGAAAAAAGGCTAGAAAGACGGAAGGTGAGGTGGGCAAAGTGCAGACGACACAGTCGCAACCGAAGTAGCATACAATATTAGGCCCATATTGGCTGGTCACTAGCGATACGGGTCGAATATGGGCCCTGTTTCACCAAGATTTCTCCCATATTGGCTGAAACTAGGCAATATGGGCCCATATTACCTATGTACGATCGATACTGACTGAAAATACAGAAAATTGTATGTATCCGCGTTGCACTAATGCCCAAGTAGCACTGCAAGATTGGACGTTGAAGCGTGTGAAATGCCCAATTCAATACATCGTTACATCCAACAAATTCCCGCAGATGATACACATTGTTCGAAACAGTCAACATACGTGGCAATCCCATTGTAATGTTCTCTAGAACTTGACAATTCAACTTTCAGCTTTCTGGAAGCAGCCGCAATCTTGCTTCACGATGCCAATGCCAGTCGGTCGAACCGACTGAGAGCGAGCGTGGTCGCTTGAGCGAAATCACGCGTCCTACAACTAATGCCCATGCGCGACAGTCGGATCGTACGTTTCATACGGGCTAAAATGTCGCTGGTTCCTGTAATGGTAATGGAATTGCAGCAGGCCAAGTAAAAACACAATGTTTGATAGGAAGTGATGGCTCTTCTGTAAAGTTAGGTGTATTCAAGTTGCTGCAAGCAGTGTGAGTTTCCATGGTGTATGTCCGTCACCGTCACGAAAGTGTTTCGCTCCTTTGTACTCTCGGAACAGGTAGGAAATTGTATGCAACGTGGGTCAATGAGATCTGCAGAAATGAAAAAGCAAAAAGAAGAGGAAAGTAATATCAGTGGTGGATATTAAACCGGATATTGCTTTATTATTACATGGGCTCCCCATTGGCGTTATCACAATGGCGTTGGCTATATTGGTGCAAAATAGGCTTGCCAATATGGGCAGTCCATATTGGTCGAATATGGAACCTGGTTGCACTCCCCATATTGGTTCAATATTGGTAGCCCATATTGCACCAATATTGGAAATCTTGGCAGCCCATATAGGTCCAATATTGCACCAATATTGGCGTGCTGCTTGGGAATGCGAGGAGGAGGACGGCGGTGGTGACTATAAAAGGTGCTCTTGTTCTATGACGATTGACCGAAAGCACATGAGGGACATCCATCCATCCACGACGTCAGCCGTCTCGCGGAGAAAATGTAAGTTGGCCAGCTCTGCTGTGTGAGCGTATTCTATACATGATATTGTTTTTCAGGAAACGATAGCTGCTGTCACTGCATGTCACTAAATACACAGACACTCATCCCAATGAGTAACCTCTCTCATCATCAACCTCAAGCGTTCCTTAACTGCAAGGAAAAGTGAGCATTGTTTCATGAGGGGCAATCTCGTGCTGATTTTGTTTGACCGCATTGCCACTCTGTCTCATATGTCAGTACGACCCCATCGATGCCATGCTCATGGCAGTAGAAAGAGAGGACAAAGCTAGAATAGAGAATCTCAGTAACAGTCTGGTCATCCTTTCCGACGATGACACCAGAGTCAGTAGTTCACCTTTCATAATACCAGAAACAGACGACAACGAACCCCTATATGTGCACGACAGTGCAGAGGAACTGCCCATGTTGGAAGGGGATCAGTCGATTGCAGATTTCATTCCTCTGTCCATTAGGGCTAAAGATGAATCACCAGGTGCAAACCCAGAACTTCGAAGGGAAGAGGACCCTGTTGACGGTCGTACAATCATTGAATTACGAGAACACCTTGTAGAGAGTCATTCCTCCATCACAGATAGACACTTCCTCCCTTTTTTTTTGTCACAGACGAGGCATTCGACAGAACGGCTACTAGGTACACGTTTCTCAGCACTCCGCACGATGACAACGTCGACGATTTGCGACTCTATCTACCGAGCATAGCTCCAGTAATTGTGCGCGTCCTGGAAGCGTATACCATGCTTTTCAAATTTTGTCCGTGCTCGAAGGCGCTCATGGTTAAGGATGGAGCCGACAGGTTGACGTCTCATGTCCTTCACATAAACCTTCACACAAGAGTGGTTCATAACCACCAAGAAATCGAAGGCGCAATAAATGCTGCCATCGCAGAGTCCTCGCAACATGCAGAAAACTATGCATGAGAAGGGTCTGGTTTCACCTGCAACGACATCGAATGTGTCGACTTAAAACTAACGCACATAAAACCGAAGCGGATTGCGTCCCAAAATGTTGAAAAGAAAAACAAACTCTCACAAATGTCAAACTTTGCCGAAGCACGAAACTGAGGATGTGTGGTCGGTTGCTCCGCCGTCACCAGCGGCACATCAGTTGAGGCTTGACTGTCTTTGGGAGCGGACGCTCCGTCGTCGCGGGGGGAAAGGCAAGTGATTTTTCGTGGTAGTTTTTCCCGATGGTTGCGCTCTTTTTACCGCGCTCGTGTTAAGCCTTTTCTCGGACGTTTTGCATTTGCCGTAGCGATACCCCATAGACGATAGACCCATCTTTGAGCGAATGCTGGCAGTATACTCACGGCGAACTGTGTCCTGGTCTGCACGCCAAGATATATGAAAGACAATTTTCAGTTAATTCAATGCGTTAACACATTTCGCCTTCAAGTTTCGGATATGGAGCTTAAAAGTGATCTTCGAGTTGAACGTGGTGCCCAGAAATTTTTCTCTGATTTTACAAGGACATCTTGTTCCTTAAGTTGGAGCGTAGGAGATGGAACCACTCGTCTGATTCTTGAGAAATGGGGACATACTAGAGAATCTAAACCTGTTATGTGAGGACCATTTCGCCATTTTGTTTGTACAGAGCTACATCTGTTTTTCACATCTTAGTAAGCTCTCAGAACAACAAGATATTTGGATGTCATTCACACACACACAGTATGACATGGAAGGTGGAATGACACTGGCAATAGAATTGATTTTGATCGCAAATAATGTGATGCTGAGAACAGATCCCTGCGGGACACCATTCTCCTGCATGAATGAACAGGAAACTCCCGGTTGAACTGTTAATGTCCTGTGCTGAGGGAAATCAGCAATGCATTTAACAAGACGACCCCTTATACCAAAGGAATGGAGATCTCGCAGGATACCGTGCCGCCATGCTTTTTCAAAGTCAAAGAGAAGTGACAAGCAGTGTTGTCTCTTGACAAAAGCTTCATGAATAGTTATTTCTAGACGAACGAGGTGATCCATTGCGGAACACCTCGTTCAAAAACCTCATTGAAATTCAGGTAGGCACCTATTTCCTTGAAGAAGATGAACCAGTGTGTTGTTCAACATTCGCTCGAAAGTTTTACATATGGAGTTTGTCTGACAGATAAGACGGAAACTGGCAGAACGAGAGGCTTCCTTTCGTGGTTTCAGGAGGGGGATTATAGTAGCAATTTCTCATGCAGACGGTAGTGTGCCCTGTACCCAAACATGGTTCAAGAACATGTAAAAGCATGTGCTTCCACAACATCGGGGCGTCAGCTGTCCGTTCCAGGTGCGGAGGACCAAGCAGCAAAGCAACGAACTGAATAGAACATCAAAAAAGGTTTTATTACCTTATCGGGAACCAAGACACAATGAAAAATCTCTGGTTTATCATGATCCCCCACTTTTATACCCGCTTATTAAGCCACGCCCCTTGGTGTCGCCGCGGCACTTACGGGACCTCTAACAGCAGATAAGACACCTCATCTGCTGAAGCAAACATTTGTTTTATATGTCAGGCACGTTATGAAGCGTTCTGGATGTAAAGGCCTGGAGCAGTTACTTTTCCTGTCAATAGGAGCTTCAGAATTCTACCATGGTGAAAGGCTGATTATATCCAAAATCGTCTCCACCATTTGCTCGAAGTGTTTGTTTTTCAGACCTTCGTTTAACTTTAAGGAGTTCACTTGACGTTTGTGCGGGTGGCGTCAGAAGGCCACATAGCACTTGATTTCTCCCGTCAGGGTGTCGTACTCATCACTGAGAGCCCAGTGTAAAGCCAGTGAAGTATGCAGGGTAACGACTAGCGTGAACTCTTTGGCTGCATGTATAGTGACAATTGTAAGTGCTGACACGTCTCCATGCCAGTAGTGGACGGCTGTTCAGCCTTATTGGGCCATCGTCAGCAGTACGCAGGCAGGCAATGTTTCAGGGGGTTGCCTCAGATGGTCACGTGACACGAGATTTCTCCCGCGAAGGTGTGCCATTTACAACTGAGAGCCGAATGCAAAGCCTGTGAAGCATGTGGGGAAAAATGGCGTGAGCTCTTTCGCTGCACGGATAATGTATGTTTGTATAAGTGCTCAAACGTCGCCATAGCAGTACTGGACAGCTGTTTGGCCTTATTGGGCCATGGTCAGCAGCACGCAGGCAGTGTTTCAGCGGGTTGCCTCAGATGGTCACGTGACACGTGATTTCTCCCGCGAAGATGTGCTATTCACAACTGAGAGCCCAATGCAAAGCCAGTGAAGCATGCAGGGAAAAATTAGCATGACCTCTTCGGCTGCACGTGTAGTGCATACTTGTAAGTGCTCAAGCGTCGTTATGCCAGCACTGGACAGCTGTTCGGACTTATTCGGCCATCGTCAGCAGTACGAATGCAGTCAAAGTTTGAGCGGGTTGCGTCAGAAGGTCACGTGGCACGTGATTCCTCCCGTTAGGGTGTACCACCCACCACTGAGAGCCCAGTGCAAAGCCAGTGAAGTATGTAGGGAAAAATTAGCATGTTTAAGTAGTTACATATTCTCTTCGAGAGAGTTTTGGACCGACAAATAACCCAGACGCAGAAAGAGTACCTATGCTACCCTGATAGCTTTTTAAAACCTGGAACGTATCTAAAACGCTGACCGTGACGAACCCTTGACCGAAACAGCATGCTATCTGGATCACCTCTCAATACGACCAGTTTGCAATGACGGTCAAAAGTCGCACTACAGCCAACAATTGTTGAACCCCGAAGGTCTCGTTACGGTCGAGGTTACGAATGGGTCAAAGGATCTCACTGGTATACATCGATACATCAGGAGTGCATATAAAAAGGTAATATATGGGTTACCCCAATGCAAGGGTATCTTATTCGACTGTAGTGCTTAGGATGCAACATGGCTGGTGGTTTACAGTGACAACGTTATGTGACTGGCCCGCAGTCACCCGATTTGAAATGGCTTTCATTACCTGTTTGAATAACATCCTCTGGTAGCACAGTTTCACACAGAAGATGATGATGATCTAGTGGCTGTACTCTTTGTAGCGTGCAGACAACGCTAAATAGCGCGTCCTAGCCTAAAATCCGTAAGAAAAAACCCAACTAACCATGAAAAATTACTGTTCTCTAGTAAAGTTTCTGTCCACCTTTTTCACACCATAGCGCCAATCTTTTCTTTGTGGTTTTCACTGCGGCCTTTTCTTCGCCAAATCCCAAAGCGCCTAGCAAAGATTCTGTATCCCCTTCCGGTGACAACTTTGAGCACTGCAACATGATATGTTCAATTGTTCCATCCGTTCCCCGCAAATGGAGCAGCGTGTGTCGGTCCTCTGTGAATCTGAGTCGTCAGTTTTTTCCTGCAGTGGTCGCAACTTGGCCCTCCATTTCCTCGTTTGGAGGACTCCCAGTAGACTTGCAGTAGGGGCAGGTTGCCAGATTTGACTATGGTAGCCCCCGACGACGTCAAGAAAACCGCCATCACCACCCCGTTTGGACTGTTTGAGTTCCCGCGCATGCCTTTTGGCCTGCGCAATGCGGCTCAAACATTCCAACGGTTCATCGACTGCGTCGTGCGCGGTCTTCCGTTCGTCTTCGCCTATATTGATGATCTGCTAGTCGCCAGCGCCACCCCTCAAGAGCATGAACATCACCTCCGTGTCCTGTTCGAACGTCTCGAAGCTCACAGAATAGTTGTCAACTCTCACAAGTGCGAGTTCGGGGTGCAAACGGTCGAGTTCCTTGGCCACAAGGTAACACCTGAAGGCATCTATCCGCTACCAGAAAAGGTCCAGGCAATTACGACGTTCCCGCAGCCTCACTCACTCCATCAGCTGCGGCGCTTTTTGGGCCTCGTTAACTTCTACAGGCGTTTTATCCAGCGCTGCGCCGAGACCCTTCGTCCACTCGAACAACTCCTTAAGTGCACGAAGTCACCGTCCAGCTCACTTCCTTGGACACCTGAAGTCGACGCAGCCTTTCAGCGAATCAAGACCGCCCTCGCACAGTGCACTATGCTGCACCACCCCAAGCATGACGCCCCCACAGTCCTCATGGTTGACGCATCGGGGACCGCTGTAGGCGCAGTTCTCCAGCAGAGGATCAGTGACGCTTGGCAGCCTATCGCATTTTTCTCCAAAGGCCTGAAGCCCCCCGAAAACAAATACAGCACCTTCGGACGGGAACTTCTCGCGGCGTACTTGGCCGTTCGCCACTTTCGCCATTTTTTGGAAGGTCGCGCATTTACCATCCTGACGGACCACAAGCCCCTCACGCACGCCTTCCAGTCGGCCAGCAGTCGGTATTCTCCGAGAGAGATTCGCCACCTAGCATTCTTGGCTGAATTTTCGACCGACATCCAGCACGTTAGGGGGTCCAGCAACGGTCCTGCCGACGTCCTCAGTCGCATTTCCTCCATTCCAACAGTCACTGACCCCTCGTCGCCTGACGTCATAGCCGAAGCCCAAGCCCACGACGAGGAGCTCCGCCTTTTGCGCCTCCGCCCGAGCTCCTCGCTGAAGCTGTTGGATTTCCCTGTACCCGGTTCTTCCCGCACCATTTGCTGCGACACCACGACGCCCCGGCCAAGACCCTTCGTCCCCGCCCACCTCCGACGGTCACTCTTTGCTGCGCTGCACAACCTGGCCCATCCTGGCATCCGTGCGTCTCAGCGCCTCGTAGCAGACCGCTATGTGTGGCCTTCCTTAAACAGCGACGTGCGAACCTGGGCACGTGCCTGCCTACGCTGTCAGCGATCGAAGACTCACCGCCACACTGTGACTCCACTAGGACGTTTCGCTCTCCCCGACGCCCGCTTCGACATGGTCCACCTGGACATAGTGGGACCGCTGCCCCCGTCCTCCGGCAATCGCTATCTCCTCACCGCCGTGGACCGTTACACTCGATGGCCAGAGGCGTTCCCCATGCCAGACATGTCAGCCGAAACTGTCGCCGCCACCTTCTTGTCTATGTGGATATCGCGTTTTGGCGTACCCTCCCAAATCACAACTGACCGGGGGCGGCAGTTCGAAAGCCAGCTCTTCACCGCTTTCGCTACCCTCCTCGGCACCACCAGGCTACGCACAACGTCATATCATCCTGCTTCTAATGGCATGGTGGAACGTTTACATCGCCACCTCAAAGCCGCGCTCATCGCCCACGAAGACAGAGATCACTGGGTCTCCCATCTCCCTCTCGTGCTCTTGGGTATTCGTGCCGCCCTTAGGCCGGACCTCGGATGCAGTTGCGCCGACCTCGTCTACGGCTGTTCACTCCGCCTCCCCGCAGAGTTCTTTAGCCCGTCGAAACCCGACATATCACCTTCGGCCCTCCTTCAGCGCCTTCATCGCTCTTTCAGCATTGTGCGAGCAACCCCGTCGAGAGCTGCATCCCACCATAGCCCCAACATCCCCCAAGACCTGCCTACGGCAACCCACGTGTTCCTGCGGACAGACTCGGTGCGCAAGTCCCTCTCTCCGCCTTACTCCGGACCCCATCCTGTCCTCGCCAGGAACGACAAAACATACCGCATTTTGGTAAACGGCAAAGAGGATACCGTCTCGGTCGACCGGCGGAAACCGGCGTACCTCGAAAACCCCGGCATTGTCGCCTCCTTTGCGCCCGGTTCCTCGTCGTCCGTCGCTCCCAACAGCCGCCCCTCTGCACCCGGCCGCTCTAAGCATGTCTCATGGCCGGACAGCCTGGGCTGTCTCCAGCGGGAGGGCCCTGTAGCAGACGACACAGATGGCGTGCGCCGTGCACAGGCACATCCAGTTTTGCACGCCCCTCGTGTTACGCGCTAGCCTTTGACCATTCTACTCGGCCACTCTGATCGAGCTCAGTTGGCACCCAGCCGGCAATAAAGAACCTTCCGTTGCAGTCGTTTCCCTGACTCAACAACTACTTTGCCCCAGAATGTCTATTTTCTGGCTGTCATTGTGCCAAAATTTAGGTGATGGCGAGTTTGCCATTTTTTGGCTACTGTTGTGGATACTTTTTCGCATTACATTCGACACTCTAGTGTACCTAATCAGGATAATTTTAGTCGCGGCACCTCGTATCGTCGAGATGTGTACGCCGCGTCCATTCCTCCTGCCCATGATAATCGGCCTTTTTTTAGTTGATATGGTTTCCTTCGGGATGTTTTTGTTGGCTTTTGTATGTTAGGGTTCCAGCTTCTCGTTGGAGAGTAAGTGGTGGGAACTGGTAGTTGCAATTAATCGACCGATCCATCTCGCGATGTCACTCACGACCACAGCTGTCTCGCGATGTAAATGGGTGAACTATACACATTATGACATTTCACTTTGTTTTTTTGTTTTTTTTCTCATGACATTTTATGTTCTTAGGTTTGTCTTAAGACAATGTGTCTAAGTGACCTCTCATATTTCCTGAGAGGTCTGAGAGGACCCTTCAAGAAATCGTGAAAGGTCTGGTAGGATCCTTTAGCACTTCTGAAGGGTCTGAGAGGACCTTTCAGGCAGCACAGAGGGGTCTGAGAAGACCTATTAGAGAAAATCTGTAGAGACTTTGTAGAACCACTCTTGTAGCCCTGAGGGGTTTGGGGGGACCTTTCAGACAGCTTTGGCGACAGTGCGTCGTGCAACACCTTCCAGAGCAAGTTGCTACATGTTTTCCGCGACGCGAAACATGCTACCTCGTCCGCTTTGGAAAATAGTTCGCATGATTTCACATGTTTGTGCATTATTCTTCAGAGGAACACATGCTGTGATAACCTTGTATTGCCATTCCCCCTTGAAGCTATTGTTCTTGCAATCCGTACATTATTGCACTGCACGTAAGTGGAACCGTTTCGGCCAGTCGCTAGCGGTTCAATCAGTCTGTTTTGAAACGTTGAAGTGTGAGGACGTCGGCCGCGGATCTCAAGTAATTTGCGTTTTGTCTTCGGGATCCTAACTGTTTTTGAGGTATGTAGACGATGTGTCAAATATGCTTTTGTGAGTGACAGGCATTCCTGTTCACTTTACGCTTTTACCACTGTTCGCTGACACGCATTATGAGCGCTGATACGAAGATTACCAACCACGTTAGGTTACCAACGGCGCTTTGTACCAAACGGTATGTTATATATTTCGATGCCTACACACTGTCTTACACTGACATCTTGGAATTGTATTTCTTCAAGATGAATCTCGTACGAAGCGACAGGTGGTGAGAACCCAATCTCGCCAGTTAGTTGGCGTCTTACGCAAGCAAGAGAAACTAGACGGTGGATCGCGAGTACCCAAGTATACGTAAAGCAGACGAACTTGATCACCGAGAAGCCGAGTTCCTCAAGAATATTGTTCATCGCCGCTGTACGGGCATTGCGAATATGCGTCCCATGAGTTCACGCTTTGCGGAATACGACAGTATGTGTTGATGATGACTACGCTTTTGTAGACATGTAAGTGCTAAATCTAGTTTCTGTATGCTTTTTACCGTTTCGTGTAGTTTCTTGCGAGCGATCCTTCAACAAATATTAGATATTCACAATTTTGCAATACATTTGAAATAGCTGTTAGATAATCTGGTAGCAGTGTGCATGCCTTGAGTGTATCTGTACAATCGAAAGAACTCAATATATGTGGTGTTTTGTGACATGTACTTGTCTGTATCTATCTCTGGTGTATGATAGCACTGTATGATTGTACCGCTTCGACGATAGGTGCAGCGTAGACGGCGAAATTGAACATTGATGTTTCGATGTCAGATCTGGGCATTAGCTTCTGAGAGGTCCTGAGAGGTCCTGTCAGCCCGAGAGGTCAGCCTGAGAGGTCCACTAGCCAGAGAGGACCTCTCAGTCCCATAACACATTAGACCTGAGGGGTCCTTTCACTAGGGTTGGGATCGACAACATATCGAGAAGTCCACCACCCTGGTCATCTCAATCTCTCATGGCACCATTTACCGCCCATTGGCATCTCTCGAACGGCACGCTGTGGATGCGGGGTACGTCCCTAGAACTTTACTAATCAAGAGTGAAATGTGTGAAGCGGACGTCGTGATAATGCCGTTAGGAGTTCTTAGATGATCTGTTTCGTACTCGTTCGATTTCTACATATCACTTGCATAATAAATGAAATGATCATGGTCTCCTTCACTCTCGATTAGCGTCATTGTCGCATCATTGGTCCAGATGAGATATTATGAAGCTTCTCGGGATGATACAATTATTTCTTGCGAAGTGACGTGCATGCACTTTGGCCAGACTGCAAATCGCAGGAACGTTTCATTTTTCATCAACGTTGATAAAAGTCATACTTCGATCTGTGTATTACGTATCAATTTCACTATTTTTTTCAGAAAGAATAATCATGCAGGGGTTACCACTCTCTGGTATGCCAATAAGTGTTTAACTTGGTTTAGCTTGGTGGTTTAAGGAAATGGCAACATACTTCAGAACAGTATCACAAAGAGGGGAAGTTCACCTTTCACCATTTTAAGCTCAATCCATGTATGACATTTAGATAAAGGGTGTTTAGTGTTAGCCTTTACATAGTTTTTATAAACAAAGGATAAGAGAACAGCATAGATATCGTTTTCCTAGTTGAGTTCTACGGCAAGGCGGACATCCTCTGGAAGGGGGGGGATATGTTTAATGCAAAGGTATTAGGTAGCTACCACATGATTAATTACCTAAAATTCATTAGTTAACATTTTAATTAGGGAATTTCGGACAAAAGCTAGATAGCCGATGGAGAGACTATCTTTGTTGAATGCCATTCCACATTTTAAAAATGCTGAAACACGCGCGTGCGTATAATATCCATCCGCGAATTTTGATATGCAAATGAGCCGAAACCGAAAAAGCGTGCCAGAGAAGTTCATGACCCGCACCGTCGGAGGCTTATCTGGGCCAGAAAGCTGTTTATCTGGCCAGCTGAACAGCGCATACTCCAATCACCTCTATCGCTCCAAAGCACGTGGCCCTCTCACGTGAAATAAGTGGTGTAGTCGCCACCACCCGCATTCCTGTCGCCGCAGTTTCTCTTTTGGCTCATTTGCGTATAAAAATTCGGGGATGGATATTTTAACGCACGTTCGTGTTTCGCGATTTATTCAACGTGTGGTGGCGTTCAATGAGGTTAGGCTCTCAATCTTCCATCTTGCTTTTGCCCATAATTCCGTAATTAAAAAGTTGATTAATGATTTTCAGGTATTAGTCATATTGTAGTTGCACACTTTCTTCCAGACAATGTCCGCCTGGCCGTAGCACTAAACAGAAAAATGACATCTATGCCACTCTCATAGCTTTTTTATGAAAAATATCTAAAGGCTAAACACAAACACCTTGTATATGATGGCATTTGACATCTAGCGAAAGCAGCACACATCTTCATAAAAGGATAAAACAAAGAGAGCTATGACTATATGGTTAAGTATACGGCTACATTACGGAACACGATATTGCATATACAGGGTGGTCCACCAACCATGATAGAAATTCATAGTAAAACCGGACTCGGAAAGACATGCGGTCAAGGCATTTTTTTCTTCCAATAACTTTTGCCACATATTGGTAAAATTTTTATTTCCTTTCAATTGATGAAATGTTAATTCCTTGAATTGAAATCCGGAACTTCGCAAGGCCACCAAACGTTTCCTTTGCGATAACGGGTTCCTCCTGGTCATTTTACACAGTATAGTACATAATCCCACTCCTAATGCAATGGCAATTCCCGAAATAACTTTGCCAAAAATCAATGGAAATGATCCCTTGGCTCCGTTTCTTTTTTGACGGCTCGTAGTTTGAGCGCAAAGCTACGAAGAAAGGAGCTTACATTGACACCAACGCAGCAGGCCACAGGGTAGTTCTCTAGTGGGTTCCATCCCATTGTGGTGTCGTGGGAAACGAGCAGGCCGGCAGCGCCGCAGAAGCAGCACTCTCGTATTGGAAACGGACCAGTATTGTTCTGCTGAGAGGAGACTGCCGTTCAATTCTGCGACGCCTAGTGACACCCCTGGCTTCCCGCAAACGGACAACCGACATTCTTCCCCCTTCTATGTTTAGCAGAGTTGATCCAACGCTCGCTTTCCTCATGCCACGAAACACTTCTCGTCAAGATGCTGCATTAACCCACCGAATGCGCCTCGATGTGGCCTTTACAGCTCAGTGGCGTTACCGCTTGAGACAAGTTGACTCTCCCACCTGCTGCCACTGTGGTGCTCTTGAGGATCTGGAGCATATTCTTCTTCATTGCCCTCACTACCAACCTTCCCGAAATACACTCTTCGAGTCTCTTAGTCAGCTGGACTCTCACCCCTTCTCCCTATCGAAATTGCTTGGTCCCTGGCCCAATCCAGCCCAGCAACGCTGTGAGCTCAAAGCTCTTCTGACATTTCTGGACACCATCGGACTTGGATCGTTACTGTGAAGGGGCTCGTTATTTGATTCCGCACATTCCCACCAGCAATGGGATAGAGTATCGCCTGTGGGGATGAAACTCCCCACTCTCTAAGGTCAAAAATAAAGTTGTTGTTGTTGTTTTCAAGGATTTTTGGCGAATTTATTTTGGCAATTGTCATTGCATTAGGAGTGGGATTATGTACTATACTGAGTAAAATGACCACGGGGAACCCATTTCCGCAAAGAAAACGTAAGGTTGCATTGGGAAATTTTGGAGTTCGATTCAAGAAATTAGCTTTCCTTCAATTGAAATGAAATAAAATGTTACCAATAGTAGTCAGGGATGAACACTGGCTGTCCACAACACTACGCGGGGTCTAGACACGTTTAATTAGCAATTAGAGCTAATTAGGACACCCTCAGTAATCAGCATCATCCTGTCAGTCATAACAGTATTGGGGAGCATGTAACTCGTGTCCAGACCACCCTTTGTGTGGTGGGCAACCAGTGTGCATAAAAAAGAAAAATAGATTGAAATAGAGTGGAGAGAAGGAGTTTTGTTGGAGATCAACGTCATCATCTTGAGGAAAGCGATCCAGAACGGCCACTGACCATTGCTGGGCGATGGAGCAAAGAGCCAGGTGACTACCTAGTTGCAAAGCATCGCAAATGGCATAGCACCATCGTCCTTCTAGTGACCACTTGTTGTTGACATCCTGGGATGTCAGGTGGGACGTCATCATGGCATGTCTGGGCAGGTTAGAACAGCTCTGGACATGCAAGGAGAAAAACACTCATAATCGAGAAAGGAGAATGCAAACAACTGTGAAAGCAAGAGTAAATATGCTAACAACGGACACCATCAATAGCTAACAACAAAATAATTACTTACACAACAAATCAGCCCACTGTCTACCACAACCGCAGTCACGGGGAGCTCAGAACGATGTGTCTGGCAAAAGCCCAACAGCCATGCAAAGAACTGAGTCGGATTGCTTTTTTCTCCTCTATAAAGTCACACATCTGCATCTCCTACCGGTTACTTTTTGAAATAATTGTATCACAAAATTCTTAAGAATCATGCCAGCACTACTTTTGTTCCCAAGGCCAAGGCAGCTTTTGTGGGAGATAGAAAATGACAGGGATGCCCGAACAATAACAACAGCCAGCGCCCGACATGCACGGGCACGTAACTGCTTGTTGCTTATATTGTAATTAGTTACACAACAAGTCAACCCACTGTACATCATAACAGCAGTCACGAGGAACACAGAACGATTCGTCTATTCTATCCGACAGCGAGGTGCAGAACTGAATTTTAATGCTTTTTTCTCGTTGATAAAGTCATTCATCTGTCCCTCTTGCGGTTACTTTCTGAAATAATTTAATCCCGAAATTTTTAAGATTCGTTCTAGCACTATTCCCATCCAGATCAAGGGTGCGGCAGCAGTAGCGTGATCGTCAATATATGAGTGACCAACATGAATCTTTCTTGTCCAAAAAAGAAAAAAATACAGAGCTAGATGCATCAATAAGGAAGCATGCAGGACATCATGTGGTTGGACATTGCTCAACGAGTGCTGCTAAACGAGGAAAAATCTCACTGCTGTTGGGCAACAGAGGAAAGCAAACACAGAAAAATACTTGAACAGAGTAAAAAAGACACTCACCATCATCGGAGTATTTTCACGAACATTGTATTCCCTTATTGTAAATCTGCTCCACACAAAATCCACCAGAATCATCGCACACCATTTTTCAGTGATGCACCACACATCTGTATCCCGTCAGACGCAAACTGAATTCCACCGAGGCTACACTTTTCCACTAACGGCCAGTGCAACTGCTAGGAACATAATCAACGTGCACCATCCAGCAGTAAGAGATCCATATTTGCCAGAGGCGAAGAGAGAAGTGAACCCTTGCACCCTCTGTGGGCTCTGCTCATTGGTCGGGGTGTCATCCTATTGTTTCAGGGCTACACTGTTTTTTTCCACTAATGCCACAGCGAACTGCTCTGAACAAGGTCCACCTGAAACAATAAAGCCGCAGCTTGACATCATCACCCAGCATGCAGCTGCATAGTTCAATGACGTGCACGGCTACGCTCGAGACAGGGTACATAATATTTATTGAGTCACTATCTCAAGATAAATTATTTTATAATACTGTAATGATTGCTGATTGCAGATAAAGTCTTGCAGAAAGTCAGAAAAGATCATGCATGAAAGCTGATTGTAAGAATCAAGCATTTCAATCCCAAAAACTTAACAAATGAGACTCACGAAAATCAGGAAGGAACAAACTATCTGAACACATAATGCCATCAATGGCAAAATACGAGGACCTCAGTGAGGCATGCCTGTTTCGTCCGAGAGCCAGGCAGATAACTGAATACTGACGCCTTGTTCCTCCTCAATAAAGTCTATACCTGTCCCTCTTGCCCCCTTGCGATTACTGTCTGAACTAATTGAAACGGCAAATTATTAAGAATCATTCTAGCACTACTTCTGTTTAGATCAAGGGTATGCCAGCACTATCGACATTATCAAGACAGTGCTTCAGCTAGAATGTTTCTTGTCAAAAAGAAAAAAAATGCCGAACGACATGCAGCAGGAAGGCATGCATCATAAGACAGAACAGGTCTGGGCATGTCAGGACATTGCTTATGGAGGATTGTCATGCCAGGAAAAATCGCATGTTTGCTAGACAACAGAAAAGCAGCAAGAAAAGCAGGCACAGAGAAACAGTTGAACAAAGTGGACAACACACTGTCCTTCATCAAACTAATTCTAACACACACACACACACACACACACACACACACACACACACACACACACACACACACACACACACACACACACACACACATTCCTCTTATTTAGAAACAGTGCTCATAATAAATCCGCCCAGGGCAATGCACACCATCGACCAACTTCCCATTTTCTGATGATGTATTTTTCTCCAGTAATGATCAATGGATTTCTACAGATACCTGAAACATACGCCACTGCATGACGTCATCACATCCTGTCTGAAGAGGTGGAGAGTGGTTCTAGACAGTGGTAAAAACAAACTCTCCTATTATTTCGTGAATCGCAAGGGTATTTCCTTTGCCCTATTGTTAATGATATTCACTCTTTCATTAGAATTAAACTACAAAAAAAGCACCATGCATGACATCTGATAGTAGCGATTTTCACCCCAAAGGCTTGTCAGAAAACACCCTTGGTACTTTCAATCATTAGTATCACAACAGCATTAAATTACCACTGCTCTTTAAAATAATAATTGATACCCTGGAACACTCAATGTCATCACCAAGCTTATGAAATACATGGTGCACAAACTTTCCTATGCTCATATACTCTATGTTTGAGGCTACACCAGCAAGCGCAAACGCGCGAAAGCCTGGGGGCAAAGTTCCATTGCCGCACGACAGACGACGAGATAGAACGCCGTTACGGGAACAGATATATGATGTCATTGCATTCCTACTATATTAATGTTTGTCACTCTTGCGTTACAGTTGAGAAACACTACCACTAAAAGCCGGTACTTCTCTTAATCAGCTCAATTATAATTTTAGAAGCCTTAAAATTCTACTTTCCATAGAAACTATAATTGCACTGTTCCTTAGATGACTATCAATTAAGGCGGAATCACTCGCTCCTGTTATGTCAGCTCCTCCCGATGGATAGCGTTGCGAGCAGAGTGTCACGTGATGTTTCTCTCCAGGAGAGATTGCAAGTTGCATCACCCTCTCCCCTCTTTCTCATAGTCTAGTCGTAGTTTTCTCTACGTCCCATAGATGTAGCACCGGTGTCGTGGTACACTGCGTTTGAGAGCCCAGAGGTGGGAGAAAATTTATTGGGTGAAGTTGTTGGTTGATACGTATTCGCAAAAACAACCAGTGCAATTGTCCGAGGCTCTCCTGAAACATACTGAACATGAACAAAAAGAACGAAAGGGAAAGAAAAAAATTCTGTGACTTTCTGACTGCATTTGACAGTACGTTTGCCAGCCTTGCTGGAGAAAACGATTTTCCGCTCTCCCTTTCCCCCCTGTGTTGTCCTCTTCGTACTGTGTGTTCCTCAAACTCAAGGAAATTGTACCTCTTTCTAAAGCACACCAGCTTGCCTGCGCCATTCTAATTTGCTCAACTGAGAGAAGGCTAGCGGCACCTTTCTCAAACGTTATCCCTCTCCCCTCCCACAAGTAAGGAGGTGAGGCCCTCTTCCCTCCGCTGTCTGTTCTCCCATAAAGTGTTTTCGTCGGTTCATTCTCTTGTCTTCCACATATGAATACCTACATAAATCGTTATACGCGTATTGCTGGATGAGAAAGCCTGGGGCTGGTACATGTTGGCTGCCCTGTACACTAGGAATACAGGGTGGTGCACTCATCATGTAAAAAAAAAAATTAGTTGGTCAAGCAAAGTGCAATTCCGTGAATTTCTTATTTTGGAGTGTAACTGCTAATAAAATATTCTGAAAAGAAAATTATATTAAAAAAGCTTGATAAGAAGCAGCGTGCGATGTGATCAACGGCGCTTTCCCTGCTATCTTTTTGTCACACAGAGCGTCATTTCAAACTATTTTTGGGAATAAATAATGAATGTTGCTAATTGTGTCTGTCATTCTGAGACTTTCAGGTCCCAGACTCCCTGTGAACTTTCATGAACCCCTCGTGTTATGAACGATTTTCCGAGGAACGCGTGCCATTCATAAATTGAGGGTTGACTGATGACATGCATAGATTGGGCTTGGTGGCATGCACCCGGATTGGGTTTGGTGGCACTAGATCCATGAACTTGACTTATGTGTTGTTCATCTCTTCAGTTACTACAGCTGGCTACTGATCCTTGTCAAGCCCTTCACGTTGGTAGCCCTGACCTTTGTGCGACACAAGTCTATCAAACAAGCCCAGACAACGCATCCCGTACTACACGCGTTGTAGTATTATCGGAGATGCCTGTCGCCTTACCAGCTTACTTATCGCCAATAACTGCATCAACAGCATCGACACTTCCTGCAAGCTAAGCGCCCTCTCCTGCTATTTATATGGAAGACACTGCCTTCTACGACATTGGGCTTGGTGGCAGTAGAGCCATGAACTTGACTCATGTGTTGTTCATCTCTCTTCAGATAAGAAGAGATACTTCCTTGTATGCAACAAATGTAATAATCTGTGTCTGCTAGTGCTACCGAGCCCACATGTGTACGTTATCGTCATGTATGATTATCTTGAGGTCATCAGAGTCCTGTTACTCTTATCTGGAGACGTCAAAGTTAATCCCGGTCCCCCTGCACTCAGAACGCCAAAGGATGGTACAAAACAGTCAGGAACTGATATTAACTGTTCATCATCCCTTGCAATCCTTAAAAGCCTACAGGAATCGCAGGCCCAGATACTAAAAGAGCTGCAAAAATTCAGGAAAATCAGAGAAATACTGATGAAGTCATCCAAACCCTCACAAATCGTATTGACACCATCGACAAAGATGTCTTGAGTATACCGTCCTTGGTGTCCGACGTCGGTAACCTCTGGTCAGAATCTTCTAGTGTTTCCGCCACCATTAGTATTCTTACTGAACGTATCGACGATCTGGAGAACAGGTCGCATAGCCTGGTGTTTTATGGCATAGGAGATTCTGCATCCGAAACATGGTCGGAGTCTGAAGCGAAGGTAATTAATATTTGTAATACTTCCTTGGGTGTATCTCTCACTGAGACTCAACTCGAACGGGCTCACAGACTAGGTAAATTGTGTATAGGAAAGACAAGACCTATCATTGTCAAATTGTTGTCTTACAAAAAGAAGGAAAATATTGTATCCAATGCGCATAAACTTAAAGGTTCATCTTATGCCATCAGCGGTGATTACTCACTTACTGTCCGCACTGCTCACAAACACCGTATTCACTTTGCTAAATCCTAAGGTTGTCGCTTTAAACTGAATCACGACAAGTTGATCATCAATGACAAACATTATGTATACGACCGTGGTTTAAAACAGGTTGTTGAACGTACACCATAGCTGATCTGTTGTATTTCCCACCACTGTACTACTGCACATGCTTTATCTGTTGTTTTTTGTAACGTGCGCAGTTTGATTCCAAAGCGTAATGATTTGTGTAGTTTGTTGCAATCCTGTGAATGTGACCTTGTTGCACTTACTGAAACTTGGTTATCGCCAGATATAAGAGACAGTGAGCTGTTACCAGAGTGCCCTGGCTTTAACTTCTATCGCTGTGAACGTGTAAATAGACGAGGGGGTGGTGTTTCACTCGCCGTTAAAAACTGTTTTAAATCATATGCTGTTCATTGCACACTTCCTATCGAAGTAACGTGGGTATGTATTGACTGCGTCACGTGTAGATTAGTAGTTGGTGCATGCTATCGACCTCCCTCAAGCAATGCATTTATCCCAGAATTATACAAATCACTACATCATATTTTTCCCAAATTCCCAAATTCAAAGGTTATTCTTCTTGATGATTTCAACTATCCCTCAATTAATTGGAGCTCCACCTCAGCCTCTGGCAGTGAAAAACGTTCTTTCATTGATTTGTGTCATGTGTTTGACCTGCATCAGGTGGTTCATGAACTCACCCGTGTAACTCCCACCTTATCAAACATCCTAGACCTAATCCTCACTAACGACCCAGATATAGTAGGTTATGTATTTTCTCCATGCCCCTTGAGTGACCACAAAGTACTACACTTCACAATATCTGTCCCCGGCGTGCCCCGTCGTTCCTCATGCAAACGCATAAGATTATATGATAAGGGTAACTACGACCAAATAAATTCTGTCTTGTACTTGGCTAACTTTCTCGCTAATTTTGAAGTACGGACAGTCGAGGAAAACTGGTATTTACACCAATCCAAGATTAATGCACTTATTGAAGCCTATATACCCCCCATTCTCATCAAGACACATTGTCATGCCCCATGGTACAATCATGAAATCAAACTGTTCGCCCGTAAAAAGAAACGCCTGTACAGGCTTGCTAAGCGCTCTAAGTCTGCATCATCACTGCTAAAATATCAAGAGTGCGCACGGAAATACAAATGATTTGTGACTTCTTCAAAACGCATGTCCTATAGCGAGGGCCTCATTAAGCCTCTTGAAGCACAACCCCAAAGCGTTCTACAAAGTTATAAACTCAAAATCTCCATCGGAACACATCCAACTGAAAGATTGTGATGGTAATTTTGTTAGAGATAACCAATGTTCTCTTATCTTCAATAACGCATTTGCAAGCCTGTTCACCAACAAAGACACAACCCGCCCTGCCGCGCCTCCCACATCCATCTTCAATAGCATGTCACCGATAGCGATATCTCCTGCTGGCATTGAAAGGATTATGCCTTCTATCAAGGTTTCCTCCTGTGCTGGTTTCGATGGAATAAACAGCAAAATTCTTAAAAACACAAAGGCTCACTCGAGCAGGTTTCCTGCTGAAGATTCCAACAATCACTTAATAGTTCAGTTCTGCCAGAAGACAGGCGTCGGGGAATGATAACACCAGTGCATAAAAGTGGAGACATCCATTCACCGTTAAACTATAGACCAATCTCCATTACGAGCGTCCCCTGCAAAATCATGGAACACATTATAAATCTGGAGGTAATCAACTTCCTAGAGTTAAATGCTTACTTTTCCCCCTGCTAGCATGGCTTCCGTAAAAATATCTCGTGTGAAACACAACTATCTGGTTTTATCCACGACCTTCACTCAAATATGGACAGTTCCACTCAAAACAGATGCCGTGTTCCTGACTGCTAAAGCCTTTCATTCTGTACCGCACGCTAGATTAATGGTAAAACTCTCACAACTAGGCCTTGATGCACATGTTCTGTCCTGAATTCATATGTTCTTAACTGACCGCCTCCAGTCCACTTTCGTGAACAACCATTCCTCGTCCTTTTGTCACGTATCATCAGGTGTCCCCCAGGGTACGGTCTTAGGTCCCCTCCTCTTCTCTGTCTACATCAACGACCGCCCTGATTGTGTCTCATCGAGTATACGCCTATTCGCTGACGATTGTGTCATCTACAGATCAATCCGCTCATCACAACATAAACATATTCTGCAGCGTGACCCACAGGCTCTGGAAACTTGGTGTGAGAAGTGGCTTATTTCGTTCAACATATCTAAATGCTGCTACGTCCCTTTTTCTCCCACTACCTCGCAACCAGCAACCATTCCTACACCAAATGCGGCTCCGCGATTCCTGTTTATAATCAGTACAAATATCTTGGAGTCATTATTTCTTCTGACCTCATATGGAATGCTCACGTTTCCTCTGTTATCAGCAATGCTTCACGTACCAATGGTTTTCTTCGTCATATCGCATACACTACTTCTGTTCGTCCGCAACTGGGATATGCCTGAGCAATATGGGATCCCCCGCAACAATATCTTGCACACTGTATGGAGTCCATCTAGAACGCTGTGGTCCGGTTCATTGTTTCTAATTACTCAAATTCATCAAGTGTCACAAGCATAAAATTATCCTTAGGTATTCCATCTCTGCAACTTCGTAGGTTCATTGCTTGACTATGCTTATTGCACAGGTTCTATCACAATCCTTCTCTTTGTAAATATTACATAACACCAGCGCGAACAGTTTTCCCACGCATTGACCATCCTCACAAAGTAGTACGACAACAGTGCCGAACGTCTCATTTCATGAACTCAATTTTTCTGCAAACGACCATTTCGTGAAATAGCCTCCCTCACCACATAGTCGAACTTACTAACACTTATCAATTTCGCACCGCTGTATCTAATAATTTCTTAGTGCCTGTTTAGCCGTATATTCACGATTAACGTTGTATTGTACCTACCAGCCTCTATGTGCCACCCCCCCTGTAATGCCCTGTGAGGGCCTTTGGGGTATGTAAATAAATAAATAAATACAAGAAACAGGGGAAAGAGGGACCATTTCAAGTAAAACAGGGAGTTATATTCTTTCGTATCTGTCTCTGAACACGGTGTCCGGTTACACATAGCCACCTGCGCGTAGCTCACTTCAGGGTGAGTATACCAACCTCTACTGGCTGAGGCGCATTTCGTGGAACAGTTACTCCAAGTAGAGAAGTTCTATGTGGAATGACACCAGGAAATCTGCTGTATCTCAAATGTCTTGTACCGATATGTCCGTATACCCTGCCGTGGTCACTGAAGCCTCTTCCGAAGCTCGCTCCTGCTTTGCTTTGTTCTTTCCTGATTTTTGTAAGTCTCATTTGTAAGCCTTTGGGATTGAAATGCTTAATTCCTACAATAAATTTTCATGCATGGTGTTTTATGCTTTTCTACACTAGTTTTCTGTTTCCTATGCAATTATTATAGTAGATTAAAGGAAATAATCTTGAGATAGTGATTCGAAAGATAACAAATCCCCTGTCTAGAGATCAGCCATACGCGACCTTGAAACATGCAGTTGCATGCCTGGGTGATGACATCATGCCTTGGCTCTATTGTTTCAGGTGGACCTTGTCCAGAGCAGTTGGGTTCGGCATTACTGGAAAAAAACAGTGTAGCCCTGAGACAATAGGATGACGTCAAGACCAATGAGCAAGGCCCGCAGAGTGCGCTAGGATTCACTTCTCTCTTGTCCTCTGCATGTATGGATATCTTACTGGTGAATGGCGTGCGTTGATTCGGTTCCTAGCAGTTGCATTGGCCGTTAGTGGAAAAGTGTAGCCTTGGTGGGATTCAGTTTGCCTCTGACGGGGTACGGATGTGTGGTTCATCAGTGGTGAATGGTGTGTGACGACTCGGGTGGATTTTGTGCCGAGTGGATTTACAATGAGGGAATGCAATGTACGTGAAAATACTCCGATGATGGTGAGTGTCTTTTTTACTCTGTGCAAGTATTTTTCTGTGTTTGCTTTCCTCTGTTGCCCAGCAGCCGTGAGATTTTTCCTCGTGTAACAGCACTCGTTGAGCAATGTCCAACCACATGATGTGCTGCATGAACGATTCTTAATATTTTTGAGATCAAATTAGTTCGGAAAGTAACTGCAAGAGGGACAAACGCATGGCTTTATAGAGGAGAAAAAAACATTGTGATTCAGTTCTGCACCTGGCTGTCGGACGGAATAGACACATTGCTCTGCGCTCCTCGTGACTGCTGTTGTGGTGGACAGTGGGCTGATTTGTTGTGTAACTAATTCTTTCGCACGTGATAACTTTGTCCTTGCTTTGTTTGCAATTAGCAGTGACGTGCTCATGCACGTCGGGCGCTGGTTGTTGTTGTCCAGGCATCCCCGTCATTTCTATCTTCTGGAAAAGCTGCCTTGGGAATGAGTGGTAGTGCTGGCATGATTCCTAACAATTTTGTCATGAAATTATTTCAAAAAGAAACTGCTAGGGGCGTCTGATGCGTGACTTTATAAACGGGAAAGAAGTATTACGATTCAGTTCTGTGCCAGGCTATCGGATGGAGCGAACACACCGTTCTGCACGCCCTGTGAGTGTTCTTGTAGTGGACAGTGGGCTGAT
This sequence comes from Ornithodoros turicata, assembly GCF_037126465.1. Classification (NCBI taxonomy): domain Eukaryota; kingdom Metazoa; phylum Arthropoda; class Arachnida; order Ixodida; family Argasidae; genus Ornithodoros; species Ornithodoros turicata. The sequence continues at coordinate 175,182,598 of NC_088201.1, forward strand.
TTGTTGTGTTACTAATTATTTTGTAGTTTTCTGTTGAGGGTGTCCATTGTTTGCATATTTACTCTTGCTTTCACGGTAGTTTGCATCCCCCTGTCTCGATTATGAGTGTTTTTCTTCTTGCATGTCCAGAGCTCTCCTAACCTGTCCAGACATGCTATGATGACATCACACCTGACGTCTCAGGATGTCCAGGACTAGTGGTCACAAGGACAGTGATGCCACCTGATGCGATGCTTTGGAACAAGGTAGTCACCTGCCTCTGCGCTCCGTCACCCAACGGCCGACGTCAGCGGCTGTTCTCGACCGCTTTCTTCAAGATGGAGTCATTGATATTTAACTAAACTCGTTCTCTCCACTCTATGTCTATCTATTTTGTCTCATTTATGAACACTAGTTGCCCACAAAACACAGGGTGGTCTGGACACGAGTTAGATGCTCCCCAATTAGTGTGATGACTCACTGGATGATGCTGATTACTGTGGGGCGTCCTAATTAGCTCTAATTGCTAATTAAACGTGTCCAGACCCCTGTTGTGTTGTGGGCAGTCAGTGTCCATCCCTTACTACCACTAATATGTGGCAAAAGTTATTGGCACAAAAAGATCCCTTGACCGCATGTCTCTCCGGGGCCTACGTTTTCTCCTCTGAATTCCTATCATGGTTGGTGGACCACCCTGTATAGAGTACATGGTTATGTATGTCTGTTGTGGCTTACTTGCGGTCGATCGAATGTGATTTCATTGGAGATTGCTGGCTGCTTTTGTACCTGACTGGCTGCAGCTGTTGAACTTTCAGGTTCCTGTCTGTTGTAGTTAACCGTTCACCTTCCTGTCCATAGTTACTAACCTCTCAGTTTCGTGTCTCTGACTATTAATCTTTCAGTTTCCTTTGTGTAGCTACAGGTACAGATAACAGTGTTTTAAAGTACCTGAATAACAGCTACAAAGGGTGTACCCTGTTACCCACTCTTAATAATAAAACTTTTGAAATCCACGCTAAGAAATCCACCCTTCAAATTCCATTCCTTTGAAATCCAAGCTGTCAGAATAAATCACAATGGGTCTATGCAGTCCAGTGTTTTACGTGAGAAAAGCAGTGTTTAAGAGGGTCACACTCCAGAATAAGAAGTCTTTATGCAATTCTGTGTCGTATTCAGCATGTATCTCTCAATTATTCATTAATTTAATTAAGTTACAGGCGTAAATAACTACGCGTATGAATACTAGGAAAACAACGCTTCAGCGGTTCGGCCGTTCGGCTACCATTGAGGACGAGGCTATTTGAGAAAATGTAGTAACGACGGAGCCGTCGAGCCGTATTGTGTTGCGGGATGTGCTGCATAAAAAGGATAATCACTGCAAGCTCTAATAAAGCATATGTTTCTTCTGCCGATTTCGTCAGGTATTTATTCTTCAGACGTGTAACGACTTGGTGTGCTAACACGCGCGTGCAACTCATGAAGGAATTCATGGGTGAAGTGACATTGATGCAGTCGTAGCTGTTTTGGACAGAAAATCGGGTAGCGAAAAATGTCCAGAATGAGCAACATATCAAACGTACCGCGAAACTGCTGTGTCGACCATTTGTCACGACGGTAATCACGTAAACATCATGTAAACGTCTCTTCCGTTCCTCGGCCTCAGCCTACGAAGAACCGCTAATGTTATGTTTGATAAGAGCCGCGAAAAGTGGTTCAGCAAGGTAAAACTGTGCCGGGAACACCGTCACATGAGGGAGGTGTTTAATTAAACCACAGTGAAAGATAGCAAAGGACTGTTAGTGGTCATGTAGACAGCAGATGTCGTTCACCAACACATCAATGGATTGTATAAATAGTCTTCCTGTCAATGGACAACTGACATTTTCCTCCCGTCTATACTGAGCAATGTTGACCCAGAGCTTGGTTTTTGGATGCCACAAAACACTTCTCGCCAAGATGGTGCACTGCGACTCATCGACTGTGACTCAATGGGGCATTTACAGCTCAGTGTCATTACCATCTGAGGCAAGTTGACTCTTTCAAATACTGTCACTGCAGTGCTGTAGAAGACTCAGAGTATATTCAGTGTCACTTCCCACACTACCAAGCTTTCCAAACTGCCATTTTCAGATAAAATTGCTTGGCTTATGGCTAAATCGAGCCCACGAATGCCTGCTCTCAAAGCTCTTTTGGCAATTTTGGACTCCATGGGACATTATTTCCTTCCTCACACCACAAGCAGCTATGGGGTAGAGTATCGCCCCAGGCAATGAAACTCCCTGTCCATCTCAACTCTCAACTCTCTGCAACTTCTGCGAGGAGGTTTAAACCACTCTTATAACTACATGCTACATAAACAAAATACAGAAACCGACACTGAAGATTTTTGTTTAAGTTTAATTTGTAGAAGCTTTCGCTTGGAGGTCCACGCTTCCTCAGGTCCTACCTGAGGAAGATAGAGGAAGATAGAGTAGAGCACCCTCAAATTTTGTACTACTTTTCCTGAATTACTCGTAGTTACGCTGCAGCTACACAGGCATCAGTTCAAATGCTACTCACAATTACCGAAACTTCATGCTAGCACTCAATTCTTTTCACAAATTTTGGTTTGTGATATGATCAATGTTTCGGTGACTTCCATAGGCCCGGTTTCACAAACTCTGGTTAACTGAACCAATATCAAGGGTTGCCAATTCTTGAACTTAATAGACACTTCTTTTTTTCCATCGGTGATGCGGTGAATACTTCAGTAATAACTCCTTTAGTGAAGCAGATAGTTTAATGACCGTTCATCTTGGTTCAGATGCTGAAAAGGTTGGTGAAACTGGGTCATTATGTAGCCTTTGTGTTCTGGTGCGTTGCAATGGTTTTTCGAGGGATTCAAACTACAAAAAAGGTTAATAATAAAAAAAATCTTGGCATACCTACCTACATACATGTCCCGGACAGCACGTAAGAAACTCAAAAGAATATAAATGTCATCATGACATTGGTAGACAGACTGATACCGAAACAAATCGGAAAGGGATCCACGAATGGGCACTTGTTCGCTGCCTCCTCTTGAAAGAAAAGTAGGACCAAAAGTCGCTTGCTCTCTCAGAGACCACCGTAATCCCCTCAAGACCGTGCCTTTTTGATGCGAACTCGTCCCTCCTAGCTTTGAGCGTAGCTCAACTGTACCAAATTGGTGGCTCTGTTGAACAGTATGATGTCATTTGTACAGTTTCTAAGGCACTTTGTACAAGGGCTTTGTATGCAGCAGCGTACTGTCTGCAAAAGGTAGTTTTCGTGTCCACTTCAAGAAGACAATTTTTTTAAGAGGCTTAGAGGATGCGTAACTACTGTGTGATTTCCACTAAATATCGGAAGAGAGGTGCACACCTAAATACCTGAAACCCTCAACTCAATTATTTGTAGGATCAAAATTACATGGCAATATATTGAGGTTTGTCTCGTTCACAAAAGATATCATTGCACACTCTGCAAAGTTCATCGGTAGTTGCCATGGCCTACATCAATAGGAAACACTGCAAACCACTCATTGAGCATAGTCAGTCTGCGGTACGCAAAGTGAAAAGCGTCATTGCCCATTGTGAACATGGCCATGCAACAGTACTTGCGGCTTTGCATTTCGCACTAGTTTCTTTTATGAGATGACTAATGCTTTGCCAATTCAACACAAACATACTTTGTAAGAACTACTTGGAACTTTGGAACAACTTTGCAAAGCGTATGTACTCGTATGCACTTCCTTTAATCGCTTCAGGAGTATTTCTCCCGTAACATATCTCGGCAGTTGCAGTATGCCATGTAGGTAACACAATTTTGGCACAGTATTTGCTTGATATGTCCAACAAGCAGAGATATCAAATCTTTGTGCCAAAATGATGTGCCACGTGTCCGTGTAAAGACGAGTCGCTTAGATGGAATAGGTACAGCATCTTGATGTTGAATGCAAGAAGTTAATGTTTGACAACATGTATGTCATGGGTTAAATAAAGCAGTATATCATACACATCAGAAAAATGCCAACACTTCAGTGATTTACCTTTACCTGTTATTCCAATGTTTACTCTCCCTTCTATTGGAATTATGTATTTCAGAATCATTTTTGTATTACTGAATTTTAATTTGGCAATCCTTTCACATGTCTTGTGACAGACAGGTTAGCAATTTAAGCAGTGTTTATGTGCCTCTCACAACCTGCATCTTTATGCAAAAATGCTCCAAAAACCAGGAGACGACATAACCAGACAAAAAAGTAGAGAACTCCAACTTAACATAACAAAATAACAAGGTTTAGTCAGACGTTTCATCCGTCATGCAACGGACATCATCAGTACAAAACTGAATGAGAGATTGCACAACCGGTCACTGTTTAAGGAAATGGGAGTATTGTTTTGCCCCGCCTTTGTTCTCTCTTGTTATGTTAAGTTGGAGTTCTCTACTTTTTTTGTCTGCATTTTTATGTATGAGGGCGTGTTTGTGACAAGAGGGCAAGGGTGCCGCCAGCATGGCATTATGTTCACAAAAATGCAGAACCAGAGAGACACACACACACAAAAAAAAATGTATAGCATAACACAGTCCCAATCATCTTGTCGTACCCTTTTTGATGTGTCGTCTGTTCTACATCGGTTTTTTTGTTTTCGTTTTTCGTGTGTATTTTCTGGATTTTAAGCCCAGGAGCAGTTGCTGTAGAGAATGCTGAGAACATGTGAAGCATACATTTTCTCATTCTCACGTTATGCTGTAAGCAGTGTGAAATACTACCCAAAAGGTATTTAATGAGAGACAACTTGTCACCAAGATCAGTGTGGGAACATTGCAAAGGAAAAATAATTCTAAACCATAATGGATTCCTATCCTATTTAATGGTACAGTATCAGATGAAAGTAATTCAAATAATATTAAAGAAGTAACCGTGCAAATTATTAGACAAACAGTGAAGCTCGCTGCAGTACACTACAATGTGTCACATGTAACAATATCAGTGTTTCCAAAACTGACAAATAAACCTTAGGGAGGCCGCAATAGTCAAAGCGGGGGTTACACCACTTGGCGAAAAGAAAAAGCAGATGAAGTGAACGCAATATGCGACAAAACCAAGGAAACTATCACGCTACAACTCCAATACATTGAAGTTGTTTTTAAAAAATAGAAGTTAGTTCAGCGCACACATATCAGCTGTCGAACACACAGCCATCCCGAAAACTATGCCCATTTTCGTTGATGCACCCACGAATCCACAGGAAGACCGCCGAGGCTTTCCCACTCGGATTAAGTATCTGTACCTTGAACTGTGAACAGTTTGGTGTACACTCCAGAAAACGAGAACAGCTGATTGCCGATTTCATGGGCGCGGCCATGCGAGCCGACAAGGACAGTTCAACAGAGGAGCAATTTGAACGCGAATGTGGTGCTAGTGGTAGGCGCAACAATCCACATCACAGTTCATCAAAGGCTGCTAAATGCCGATGACCGGCACAAGAAAAACGTGTTTGCAATGTTTTTTGACCCGTTGCGGTTCAAGCGATACCTTTCTTGTGCTTCCTTCCTCTTTTTTTCTTTTTTCTTTATTGTTTTTTTACTGTTGTCGGTTCGTTCCGGAGCCCTAGCTTGGAAAGCTGCTCTTGTTTAGTTTCGGTATAAATCGGAATGTGGGGGCAGGGGGAACAGTCCACCGCTCCTCGAGCTTTCACGGTCTGGCTCTGCCCCCCCCCCCCCCCCGAATTTTCCCTCCGAGGACCTGTTTGAAAATGCCGTACTTCTCAATCGCTAACCCCATGTCCCGCAGTGCTCTCTTTCAGGTTAGGTTGGGTTAGGTTAGGTTAGGACTTGCTGCCCCTTGCCGACTTCCGAGTTAGTGCGAGCGAGGTATCTCCATAATGGAAAATCTGAAACGTTGCACTAAAAACAAATGTCACCTTTGTGGATAATAATTTGAAGCATATAGATGAAGGATTCATCTCATATCTAAACCGATTGCCAGCAATTCTGCTCTTGTTTCTCGAAAGAAAGAAAGAAAGCTTCATAAAAAAAATACATCTTAGTGAACTATGGAAATCAGAATGCCAAAATACCTTGCAGATAAGGTTTTCCTCCACGCGCGTACGCGTAAGTGCGAAACTAATCTACACGTTGTCCTAGGTGTTTTATTTTTAAAAAAATCTCTATTAAAAACGGCTATACGACCACGTAGTATGCGTTTGTGGCACCCCGTTTATTTTGTGTGTGCGGTTGTGTTTCAGCTTGGACAAATTTTTATGAAAAAGTCACGAGAGCACGTCATTTTCACAGTTGAGTTCTACAGGCGCGTATCTCTTCCAAGAGAGACTATAATGACTAATAAGGATTACTATCAATTAAATTCATTAATTAACTCTAATAAGGACGTCTTGAACAAAAGCCAGATACCGATATGATAGACTGTCCTAGTTAAAATCCACGTTTAAAAATTTCGAAACACGTACGTGTACTAAAATTCTACTAAAATTCTGTACTAAAATTCAATCCCTGAATTTTGACATGCAAATGGGCCAAAACCGAAACCGTGGCCGTGGGGTGGTGGTCTTCACGGTACGCGATACTTTTGTATGTCAATTGCGCTCGCAACTATATTGTCTTGGCTCAGAAACCGTATGTTTCTGGAACGTAGAGAGGGAAAAAGGAATCACACAACACGAATATACTTCAAGAACTCTTCTCCTTAGGGAAGCGAGGAAGCGAAAGATTTATTTGACTCTACGTTGCACTAGTGTCAGCGCGCTGAGCGGTTGAGCTGGAATTGGAATTAGAATTGGAAATGAATAAAAAATAATGATAAATAATACTAAAAAGAAAAAGAATGAAAAAAGCGTTATCTGATCTGATCGAGCTCGGTTCACTCTGGAAATTGTTGCACCGACGACTGGCGCCACGTTCGAAATTACCTAAAATTGCTCCTCTGTTGAACGTTGAACTGTCCTTCTCGGCTCGCATGGCCGCGCCCATGAAATCAGCAATCAGCTGTTCTCGTTTTGTGGGGTGTGCACCAAACTGTTTGTAGTTTAAGCTACAGGTACTTAATACGAGTGGGAGAGCTTCAGCAGTCTTCCTGTGGATTTGTGGGTGCATCAACAAAGATGGGCATAGCCTTCGGGATGTCTGTGTGTGTGACAGCCGGTGTCTTTCTCCGTCTGTTACGTCGCGAGACAACTGAGATCGCCGTCCGTGCGGCTCAGGAAGCTTGAAATCTGCCCTGATACATATGCAGTAATATATACCTTCAATATACGCTGATACATATACGGTCAATAAATTGGGACTTGCTCCATGGCAATCTTTCCCGGAGTTCACAAGAGACACTGTTTGTGGATTTATGCCTTACATTTAATCTATCGCATGTCGTTCCACATCCTACCCGAATAACTCATGCCACGCAGTCAACCCTTTACTTGGTTTTAACCTCCCATCCTGAGCACATTACTTCTTTGCATGTCACTGATGGTCTCAGTGACCACAATGCCATTTTCTAAGATACCTCTTCAAGTAGTCCAAATGTTCATAAATTCAACGATAAAACCATGTACGACTACGCTCGAGCTAACTTCCAAGCCATCAACGAGGGTCTTGAAGCTCTGTATGAAAATTCCTTTCTTGGCACCTCGCCTCACTCCATTGAGGATAACTGGTCCCTCTTTCGTGGTAACATAAACTACCTTACTGAGTACAATGTTCCAAAGATAAGAGTGAAATCTTATGATCACAATCCTTGGTTCACGAAAAGTCTTAAAAGCCTGCTAACCAAGAAAAAGCGTTTATTCAGGAAGGCAAAGCGTCTTGGCGACGACGTATCATGGGCTAAATTTCACTACTGTGAACGGGAATACAGACGCTCGATCAAGGAAGTGAAACATACCGCCGTATTCTTGAACAAGCCTCGACTCGACGCTCCGCCTCGACTCCAACGAGTGGAGGAAAGTGGCGCTGCTCCACTCGAAGAGCCCATGCGTTTCATGAACCCGCTTCGGGGATTCCTCCGCCAAGGCGCTCCTCGAGAAACCGTCCTCGAATAAAGCTGTAGTCTCGTCCCCAGCCGTCTTCCGGGACCACTCGAAAATGTTAATTATCGTACTTAAAACACACTTATGGCATGAAAAATAAATGTAATTATTTACTTTATTTCGACCAACGTGCATTACAAATACAAACACAAAGGTCTGCAGGTGTTTGAAGAAGGGTGCAGGTGTTTCGAACAGGGAAACAGACTGATAGGTTTCCTAGTTTTCTGGTCTGGCAATTACAACCACAACGGCAGCAGCTAGCTTAATGGCATGGTCACCTCGTATCAAATAATATGAAAGATGATGTCACTGCTTGTCACTCTTCTATTATGTTACAATATGTGGCGTGAATGACTGTTGTTTGAGAAAATTTATTAGACGACTCATACTATAGAGCACTGTTGCTCCAGATGTACCTCCGAAGTTTCATAATGAAACAGAGGAATATTGGTGACTCCCTCGCCTGGTGGTACATCAAAGCTCCGTGGCTTTTCGTTGCAAATGTTATATTCACACACAACCATATAATTTATTAAACCACAGATTATCTTCTATGTACATTACACATCACCCCATACTAACTTTGCTGCGACCTGCCCACACGTTTGGCACCACTGTCTCAGATCTGACAACGGGCATAGGAAATTCATAGTCTCTGATAATGCAAATACCTGACTGAACTGGACCTAATGTAGAGTAACTCAACAAAATTATACGGCGCAGCATGATCTTTGATATCCTTGCGCCAGTAAAGTCAAATCAAATCAAATCAAATCAAATCAAGCACTGTTGCTGCAATGACTGTTTGCTAGCGGATGGGTACGTTTACCCAACGCCTTGAGGGTAGCTCTAAACAATCAAACAAACAAAACAGATTTTACAACAACATCCCGAGCAAAGAATCGGGGAGACCATTCTTGGGGAGTCACCGCGAGCATGTCGTACGAACTTTTATGGCCCTCAATCGCGCTCTGCCTAAACGGTGGAGCCTGTTATCCCACCCAACAAACGGAATTCGTACTATTGAAACAACAACTGCAAAAACAAAAACAAAAGAAAACGAGAGAAAAAAAAAACATGAATGGAAGATTTGTTGAGCCGTTTCGGTGATAACTGGAGCAGGGGTTGGGCCAGCTTGATACAGTATAAAGATTACGGAAAAACATTGAGGAGGCAGATCAGATGTTTATTTTTTTTTAGATGTCCAGTCAATGCACTGTTTCTTTTTTTTGCACCACTTTTTGCGTGAAAACATCCTTCAAACACACCTTTTTGTGCTAAATAGGGCGACAGAAGGAAAATTTATTACACCTTGTCTTGAAAAGTGTGCTTGCGAGAAGGTGTGGGAGTTTTTCCACAACACGGCACACCGCGTCGTTTCTGACACATTCACAATGTCTCCCGTGGCAGTTCGAAAAGTCCTAACGCCATAAAATCACATGTCGACGGGCAGCTGTAGCACAGGAGGTAGAGGCAGCCCACGATTGCACACATATTCCTCCACTGGCAATGTATCCAAAAGGCTTCGTACGGTTTTCTTCATGAAGCGGTACCGTATACCATATGAGGAACTCGTGATCATCAAAATGGTCAAAAGGAGTTTGATAGCCCCTTATTGAACGTTGTCGCTCATTGGTAATGTTGTCAGCACCCAGTTAAAGGCCATCGTGGCACAAAACGCAGTCGATGGACGCAGCGAACGACCTGTCTTCCGCCATGACAACAGCCAAACTCCAGTTGAGGAGCGTTCTCGAGGTAGCACCGATGTTACCTCGAGATTTTCGAGGAATGCACGGAGGAATTCCTCCACTCGAGGAGCGTTTCGAGTCAAGGTCGATTTATGAAGTGCAAAACCGGCCTCGAGGAGCAGCTCGAGTCAAGTTTCGAGTCGAGGCTCGTTCAAGAATACGGCGGATAAGTTCTTTACCATCGACCTCCCGTCTCTCTTGACGAATAAACCAAAACAATTTTCGAACATTTTATCTCCGCCAAAATCCCACCTTATCAGTCTAACTGACACCCGCCAACAACGACTGCGCCAACGCTTTCGCTTCCTTGTTTTCATCCGTTTTCAACACCGATAACTGGTACACCCAAACTCCATTATCAGTAATGCCTCGTCACCTATATCAACACTCATGGCATTTGTAAAATCATTGTGTCACTTAAGCTGTCGTCAAGTGCTGGTCCGGACTCTATTAACCCGAAGGTTCTATAGAACACGAGATCTATTTCCAGCAAGATTCTATGTTGCATATTTACTCAGTCACTCCAAGATTCCGCTTTACCGCAGGACTGGAAGACTGCGAAGAATTCCCCTATTCACAAATCAGGCAGCTGCCACATCGTTAATAACTACCTCCCCATTTCACTCACTTGTATAGTATGTAAAATTCTCGAACGCATACTCCAACGTAGTTAAGTACCTTGAAGAAAAATGCTTCTTCCATCCCTTGCAGCACGGGTTTCGAAAGCTCTTTTCGTGTGAAACTCAAGTAGCTAGTTTTGTTCACGACATCTTTCTCCACGCGGACAATAATCATCAGACTGACGCCACTTTCTTAGACTTTCGCAAGGCCTTCGATATGGTGCCGCACTCTAAGCTTCTATACAAACTCTATCTGCTTAACCTCGACCCGTATGTCGTCCGTTGGATAGCTCAATTTCTGACTAATCGAACGTTATTTGTTACTTGCAACAACCACCTATCCCCAAGTGTACCTGTGCTTTCTGGTGTCCCTCAGGGATCAGTCCTCGGCACTCTCCTTTTCCTTATCTATATACATGACCTTCCTTCAGGCATATCTTCCACGATTCATCTCTTTGCTGATGACTGTGTAGTGTACAGGCAAATCCTCTCTCCTTCTGACCAACTAACCTTAGCGACCTTTAACTAATCCGGCGTTGGTGCAATGAGTGGCAAATGCCTCTGAACATTGCAAAGTGTCGCATTTTGTCGTTTTCTCGAAGACGGGTCTCCTGTCTTCCTCCCTTTCCCTACATTCTAACTGATATCACATTAACCCGAGCAGATTCTTGCAAATATCTTGGAATCCACCTTTCCTCCAACCTAACTTGGAACGAGCACATCAACCACATAATAACTAATGATTCTCGCTCCCTAGGCTTTGTTAGACGCACCCTCAGGTTGGCGGCCTCCATCTTAAGCTCCTAACCTTCACGGCTCTTGTACGAAGCAAGCTGGAATATGCATCACCTATTTGCGACGCCCTAGAAGCCATCCAGAATCGGGCTGCCCGTTTAATTTCCAACGACTACTAATTCGATCCCTTGTAACCGCGTTAAAATCAAATCTTAATCTCGACTCACTGGAACATCGTCGCCGTATTTCCAAGTTGGCCCTCTTCCATTGGTTCTTTTTAATCTTGCCACCGCACCAATCGCCCATCACCTGCCAGAGTGTCATTTTTCCTCGCATCGACCACATTAATAAGGTCATACGCTTTCATTGTAATACCAATGCATTATCCAGATCATTCTTTTGTTCAACTGACATCGAATGGAACAACCTCCCATCACCTCTCACAACTATTATCGAGCATACAGTATTTTGTAACACCCTCTCCCGTTCACTCCACCCACAAGACCACCACGCTTGTATGTCAGTGGCTATGAAATCCCTCTCTCTCTCTCCCCTTATCATATTTGTTATTTATCTGTACTTATGTGAACGAACTTAATACTTGTTTTCGTATAAGTTTGTAGTGTCGTCGTTTCTTTATTTTCCTGTTTACTTACTGCTAATTGTGTTCTTCTTTTCTGCTTGCTTGTTTGTTTCTATCAAGTTGCTGTAAATGTATCTTACGCTCCAGTTCCCACCCCCCATGTAATGTCCTGTGGACCCTTGGGGTTCTCGAAATAAATAAATATGAATGTTATACTAGTGCGTGCAAGTAGCGTCTGATGTAGGTCCACGGTCTCGTCATGATACAGTGAGGAATACTGCGACACACTTGATTCAAAACATTGCTGCAGGTTAGCTTGTTTCTAGACGGATTGTGCGCTGAACTGAACTTGCATTTTTGTAAAACCATTTGAATATAATGCAGTCGTAGAGAGAAAGTTTCCTTGGTTTTGTGGCATATTGTGCTCACTTCATCTGCTTTCTCTTGGGCCCCGTTTGTGCTGTCGCGGCCATAATGGGGGTCCTGACACACGGTTTGGAACACTGAGGCATACTGTATATTGTTACATGTGACATGTTGTAGTGTACTGAAGCTAGCTTCACTGTTGTATTGTTTCTTCGCATGGTTACTTCTTCAACGTTACTTGAATGAGGAATGCGGAGAATGTCGAAATGTATGCCTTGCACGTTCTGGATGTGCTCTAATTGCTGATCCCTGCTGTTGGGCTAAAATCCAGCAACTACACAAAAAGATGAACAAATGCAGAACAGGAGACAGTAACACGGTGTCTCTGGTTCTACATCTTATGAACATGCACCACATTGCCAGCGCCCTTTCCCTCTAGCTACGAAGAGGGCCTCTGAGTAATAAAAATACAGGTTGTGAAATGCACGTAAACAGTGCTTACATTTTTGGGGGTCTTTGCTCATCTAATGTTTATGGCAGAAAATGCTCCTCTAGTTCACATGGCATACTGAATATGAGTGTGCTCCACAGCCACAAACTACATAGTAAATTAGCACTGCAGTATGTTTATCGTCACACATGAAATTGTCCTTCATAAGTGCATCATGCAAGCTCATTGATTCTGATGCTAATTGCTCACGAAATAACGTGGAGTGGGGTGAAAGACACTGGAATCACATGCTGCGTCACTAGCAGTGCCGTGCTCACTCAGTAGCGACATCTCAAGCAGTGATTTTTCACTGAAGCCTGCAACTCAACGATGAAATTGACATCTTGATTGCAGAAAAAGTAAGCACATGTTTGTTATCACTTGATATAGAGTTGAAACTTGGTAATGTGATGACGGTCATTCTCGTGGATTTTGGCAATGAAACCATTTTAGAATAAAAAAACACCTGTCAAGGTGTAAGCTATGAAAAGTAGTGAATTGAGTGAGGCATTTTAAATTGCCTTTTTTCCTTTATATTTTCAATGCTGACATACATCAGCTTGTGTAACTGTCAATCTGGGCTATTCCAGCCAAAACCAGCCAGAGGTGTAGCTTGACGATCTTAAATATCACTGAAAAAAATTGTGTGAATTTTTTGGACGATGCATATATAGAATGTAAATCATCATTTTGTTTTCTTGAACAATGGGGGCGCATTAAACTGTGCCGAAATATGAAGTTGTCCCTTACGAGCCTCCTTCTGACATCTACATATACATCATTTGTGCGCTTTCCTTGCCTGGTGTTAGAGGGGAAGCATGGGTCTGCCATCCCAAAGGGCATGTAGAATGAGAATAAATCTGGTGATATAGTGAGAACTCGAGAACGGAGCACATTTGGGGTCAAGTTTACGATAAATTTCTGACAAATTAGCATTCTTGAAGGAGCCCCAGATTATTTATGCTCGTAACTGATTGCTTGTGATTAGCTTCACATAAAAATATCAAGCTGATCTATATTCGTTGTTTTACCATGTGTTTGAGAATATCAAGCACTTGCAAAAAATTACTTTTTTTTCAGATAGTATATTCACATATAGGTCGTCTAAAAGAAATCTTCCCTTATTTGTATAACTAGTCCTCTCCTGCAACATATTGAAAATCTAGAGGTTTATTTTTCTTTAAAACATAAAAAAAATTGGCACCATAATGTGCTGCAGCTTGTTCATCAGTTGAGGCAATCTAGAAAGCAAAAAAAAAAAAGACTGAGAACCTACAGGTGTATTTACTCTTACGCAAGAAAAATGTTTCGTCAGCTCATTCATATCCCATGACGCTATAGCACACTTTGAACAAATTCTGCATTCAACCGTTCTGCCCACTTCTACAGATTAATTGCAGTCGCTGCTTCATAACAGCTTTGTCAACATTTATGATTGTTTTCACATACCTGAAGTCATCTGGAAAGTGAACAAATCTCATCATTTCAAGGGCATACTCTCTCCTATAGCATGTTCAGAATCTGCTGGCATGTGTTTTCTGTAGATCTTATAGCATCAGCTGACCATATTGGCTCAGATCATGTCAGAATGCGACGCAACAGCTTTTGGAAACAATTTATTACGTTCTCGTGTGCCCTTCAACCACAACAGAAAAAAGCCCACAGTCTTTCTTTCAGTGGAAATAGGTGTTTTTGCTGCATTAACAGAAGGTGGCTCAAATTAATTGTACCTCCTTGTGGCCTGGGTGGAGCATGCCTCACTGTGCTTTATGTCCAGTAATTTCTCCTCCAACCGTATCTCTTTGGCAGTGAGCCACAACGTATGCAGTCTTCAAGCTTTCTTTCACCCGGAAGAACAGCTTACAGCTCTGCAGGCATCAGAATATCTGCACGCAATAGGGGGCTGCAATCTAGCCCTATAGGTGCCAACGTTTTAAATGGTACTGCGAACACAGTCATAGTACCCTATATCTCACGGCACAAAGCAACTATGTCAAAGTTACGCTTGTGGAGGCAAAGCCATGCTTGCCAAAGCCAAAGAGGCAAAGTGATGCTTAGGGAGGGTTTTATTATGCCCTGCTGCTCAGTGTACGGCTTCTGTTCTTGGCTGGAACAAACCAATAAAAAAAATCTGAGGAAAGAAACATGCCACCTTCAGTTGCCATCGACCAAGCAAACTAAGTCAATAACGGTGGTTGTTATTCACTCTGCTATGTGATTGTGTTCATGTTAATTCACCTGTTTGGTACTGTGGTGCCAGCTAGCTTCCTTGTAGCTAACATATATGTGACCGCATGGAGGACAAAGAGGAGGAATTAGCTAGTCTGGCTTAGGCGCTCTCACACTGGCATAGCTGGTCAAAAAGAAAATGTGGGCCACTGGGCCATTTTCAGTAAGCACTGGTTAATTTCTAGTAGGTGCGGTGCATATAGCATGTCCACAGACTGATTTTTTTATTCTTAGAGAAATCATATTTTTGCAGTTACAAGGGATGACAACATGTTCTACACCCAAGTGGATGTACTAATTAGGTCTCGTTTAATTATTGGAAATAGAAGGTTGGTGCAAATGCAACATCGGTTTCCTTATGTGCCGCTATAGTTTTCAAAAGTACGATCATGACCATTAAGTGCGAGGACATGGCCCCGAAATAATGGTTGTGTGAGAGTAAGTCTCGGAGCGTTCTTTTTTACTTTTCACTTGAACGTGAGGAAGAAACAACACTGCAGAACTGCAAGCAGCACATTTAATGTAATGTCCCGCAGGATGCAAGTTTGATAGCGGTTTCATATTTCAGCACAATATTTATAAGCTGTAAAAATAGGCGCAAAGGTACCATACAATTAAGTAGCTGGTACCGTAAATTTTAGACCTCTTCTTGGCGTGGGTGCTTGGTATAAAGAGTGACCTGCTAATAAATGTACTTTGAGATTTCTGAATGTGAAAATCATAGGAGAAAGGAAGGCAAACAAATACAACAGAGGGTGCCATTCATTTCTCGCACTTCTGATTTCAGTTACTTATTGCGCTTGGTTTTCTTCAGTTCCAACATTTGATAACCAGAATTTGCACTGTATATCCACGTGAATAAAAAAGAGGAAAAATTTCTGTGAGAAAATTTCACGGTATTTAAGAAAATGGCATTCTTAGGTTCCAGGGTATTCAAAGACCAGTGAAAACAAAGTGCTTGAAGTATTACGTCTAGATACATCTTCTGCAGCTTTTGCATGGCAAATCGTTGTCTAGGAAGGTGCGCGAATCAATGTGGATGTTCCTGAAATTAGAATCTTCTTTTGTTACACTTTGAGATTACCGTATGCTGGTTACAAAAAATTAGGACCTCTGCTGACTCAAGTTATTCATCCGAGAGAAAATAGTTTTTTCTTGCAAACAAACGAACAATTTCTTCACATTCATATGCAGCGTATTTGCAGAAATGCATTTCGAGAGTCTGTCCAGTACCTGTTCCCTGCGTTTATCAGAACGTAGGCTCACAAGGAAAATCACAGGCAGGTTCCGATTTCACGATTCTACGGTTCTGAGGCTGGAACACACACAAACACATACAGACGGATAAACACAACACATCCACACGGTATCGGAATCAGGCTTTTCCGTCGATCGTCACTTTTCAACTCTACGACTTCACAACCAAGGCAGCTGCAGGGGAATGGCGATGTTCGCGACAATGTTCATAAAATAGCAGGTGTCCACCATGGCTGGGACCAACACCGGGAACTCATTTGGTGACACGACACGAATTCAGAGTTCGACATACTCAAATTTGACAGGCGAGCAGCAGAACAAATCATTAACTGCAGTGCATCGTGCTGCAGTGTCAACAGAATCCTGATAGCCGGCGGAGAATACAGTAAACGATTCGTCGAGACTCGGCACTCTCGTTCCCAGCCCACCGCAAAAAGCAGGTCCCCCAAGGTCGCCATTTTCCCATGTATTTGTTCCTATCCCGATGCGTGCAATGCCGGAGGCCGCCCTTAGATACCCCATTGTTACCAGACGTTGGCTTGCGTGGATTGTAGCGCGCTAAAGATCCAGTTCAAGCACAATCCAAGCCAGGTCAAGTCACCGAAGGAGAAATGGACGACTGCAGCGCCTGCGGCGCCTGGTACGACAGGTACGCTATGTGATGCACGCAGCCGTGCACTAGATCCTTCCGATCGCTCAACACGTTTAAAAACGGGACCAAAAAGTGAAACACGACAGAGAAAGTTGTTATACGCGTCTTATTTGGACATATAAAGACTAGATTCATTCGCAGAAACAACAAAAACATTTTGCCGCTAAACTTAGCGGGCTGAAGTGATCCGGAACGGCAACAGCGGGGTATCTAGTGGCGGCCTTCTTCGTTGCACGCTTTTCCGAGGTGAGTTTGGGGGACCTGGCAAAAAGCCTCACTCTGCGGGGAACTATTTTGAGACGCGGGAGCCAAAAGCCTTCGCTGCTCTGAGGCTCTCGTGCCTGTCGACCAATCAGAGACGATTTATTTTGAAAGTTTGAATCTGAAGCGTTTGTATCGCAAAAGTTGATTTTTACAGCTTTATCTTTACACCGTGGATTTTTTCGTGATTTATTTCGAGGAGTTTATTCTCGAAGTTTATTTTGCGAAGTGTAAACCAGAGTGGTCCCATCGCACAAGAGATTGGCTACCTGTGCGACTCGCGCTGTTAGATAACCGAACAGGAATATATTGACTAAGAAGTCAGTTTTTTACCTCTCAAGGCTTCCCCTTATGTTCCCCTTGTTTTCTGTTGCATTAGATTAATTCAGTTATTTGTAAGCAGTTGTTGCGTGTCTGTCGTTCCTTGTCTCTGACCGCGTACCTTCTGTAGCTCTCTTTGTTTTATGCACTACTTGCACTTATGCACTAAAACTCTCTAGTAGTGAGATTTAGTGCATACGTTGCGTACGTAAAAGACCTTTTACGAACGCAAAGGAGAGAGCGTACGATGGACTAAAGCGTTGTTGGTTCTGCGCTCTGCGCGCGCGCAAAAACGTAAAGAGAGCTTCACGCATTACGCAGGACAGCCCCGCTATCACTTACGTACGCAAAGGCGATAGCATGCGATGCACTGACACTCTGCATTACCGTGTGTTTTAGTACATCGGAAGAACTCTACGAAAAGGTTACGATAAAGGAAGTTATCAAATCCAAGCTTAGCAATGTGATGTCACCCGTTTCAAAGAAGCAGTGCGATTGGCTTATCATGTAATATGTATCTCTGAAGTTCCGGCCGCTCTTCGTAGAGAGTTACATGCTATTATCACGATGCTGAAACACAGACCGCAGGTGTTGTACAGCAGGTGCTCACATAGCTTACATTGCTTGATACCCGTGTGCTTCAACTGTGGTTAGATAAATCTGAAGATAAAAAAAGAAGATATTGTGTGATTTGGAAATGTCAGAAGAAGCGTTGCTTCCCTCTTACGTGTCTCTGAAGTAGCGATAATGTGATAACTGTACGAGGGCGTTCTATGTTTTGTCATTGATATTTTACTGGTGAACTAAAGATGACATCTTTCACATCTATCACAACACGTTGTATACGCACTTGGAGCTTCTTGGTCACACACAGCAGGGTGCTGTAAAAGCGCCTGATGTCACCTGTATGCAAATAAATGCTTCAAAGAAAATTGCTTGAAATGTGCACTGCACTACACTGACCGTATACTCAACAAATGGAGTTGTGCTTGACTTTTACGGAGTCTGGTCCGGTGCCGGACAGCTGGTCTTTCGCTTCTACCAATTGCGCACATACTATATGTCTGCAAAGCTTCCCTTCTTTCTTGCTTTCTTTTTTGTGAAGCAGCATGATGTCAGGCTTGTAGGGATGAGACGGGAGGATGGACAATGGATGACAAATTATACATAAATAAATGTTGGGTAATACCTGTCACCAACCAACCAGAGGAAAAAACGACCCGGAACGCACGTACCAGAGTAGCCCAACCAAAGTCATTCACACGCAATGATGGCTGTTTGAAGAGAGATGGCATAAAGAAGCTTAAAGGAGCTAGGCGAGAATGATTCTGTACGTTCGGGACTTTGGAAACAGATGTTCGTTGCTAGGGGGGGGGGGGGGTATGTTTATTAAGAAAAAGATGCTGCTGGGATGTTACCAATACCCTTTGAATATCAACATCTTCTCACCTGATTTTCGTCGTCCTTTTTACAGCCTATTCAGGATTTCGGGTTGTGGGAGGAGCTGGACCAGTTCCATATTTCCAATTCATGCAAGCGGCATTTGGACCACGCGAAGTTTATGCGGAAGTGTGCAGAGGACCCCCCCCCCCCCCATCAAATGGGGCTCCCAAACAAACTGAGCGGAAAAGTTTGGAACCTTAAAGGAACCTGACAATATTAACCCACAAACCAGCAGTTAAAGGCATTGCCATAAGAACAACAACGCACAACACGCGCCCTTCGATTTTCAATGCGCGCATCCCTTGGCGATAGGTAGATGTTGCCTGCTTTACGAGGCGAAAGGAGTCAACTGAGTGCTCTGATATCGGCCTCTGTGCTAGTTTAGCATCGCTTATATAACGATATTCCTTGCCTGGCACGCCACTGGCCTCAGATCTCCTCACAAGCTTCGTGCATCGAAGCAAGAGTCTCGTGACAGCAAGGGATTTGTTTTATTTTTGCATGTGCAACAAATTCTGCCTGTCTTGTAGGGTGTTTGAGATGCCGTACAGAGCATTCAACTCACGCGTTTCTTGCAAAATGCCTCGAGTATTAGCGTTAACTCACCTGGTTGAGGACTTCAACCAAAGCTTCAGTGTATCTCGTGAAGCTTCCTTTACAGGTCGGAATTTTGGAACCAAAATGGAACCTCGAAGAACCCAATATTCGTTAACGAAACTTGCACTAAATGTTTCGCTATGACACAGGCAACGTCCCACTAGAGAACGAATGCAAAGCGGCAACAACGGAGCGTGCTGCGCGTGATTTTCTACTCCTAATACATGGCTTCTATGGTAGCAGTACCAGGTGAAGCCTGCTTTACGTTTTGTCAGGAATTGCTGGGCATGTACTTTCGCGAACCTTTGAAAATAAAGTTGATTATAAAGC
This sequence comes from Ornithodoros turicata, assembly GCF_037126465.1. Taxonomy (NCBI): domain Eukaryota; kingdom Metazoa; phylum Arthropoda; class Arachnida; order Ixodida; family Argasidae; genus Ornithodoros; species Ornithodoros turicata. Next base: position 175,202,254 of record NC_088201.1, read on the forward strand.
TGAAAATAACAGTGATTCAAGGGGGGAGGTGGAGGGGGGGTTCGCGGCCTGCTCTAGTCTATTCATATAATTGCGTTCTCTAGAGCTTCCTTGTGACAGTGATGACTTTTGTGACGGCTGAGAATATGGCCTTTTCTTTTGTCTTCTCGTTATAGCCACCCGCAACTTCTCTGAGAACGGTTGATTTTCTTTACGGTTGCAGCGAAGCTCGAATTCCGTCTACGATATGGTTACATGTGGTTATCAGCTTACTTTACACGAAGTCATAACCATTCTAACGCGAGACGTACGCTATAGGCTCCCACGCGCAGCTGAGAAAAATCGCTGCGCCTGCGCATATCAATAATTTTACACCATCAGACTTTCCTCAGAGAATTAACAGTAAAAACAGGTGTAATCGGACAGCTTAATAAGGAAAATTATTAGCACGACTCACATCATTTCATGGAAATTCATGTGGTTAATTGTAGTTGTAAAGCTCCGTGGCTTTTCCGAAACACCCGTCAGGGCACTATAAAAAAGCGAGAAAAAAGGAGGTGGTGGTAGGCGGTGCTACAACCATGAGCTTGACGTGGCTACGTCGTGCAGCAGCGACGTATTCGCATGAAACGCAAATCCTGACGGTTATGGCAACGGCCAACGTGATCAACTATGGTGTCCTTGGCTTCGTCTACATATAGTGTGCGTCGCACAATATGATATTTCCGGCTGTGTACTGTGTCCCCTATACAGTGGGAGTGCATCATGCCGTGGTCGCCCCGCCGTTATCTTTGTGCCGCAATCGATGAAGGCAACATTTGTGTCCATTCCCACCAATGTTTTTTTTTCTACTTCAACTTGGGTTTCTTGTGCTTTAATTCGATTTTCTCACAGTTTTCAAATTCAGTCCCGAATAACTAATCCACGAAATTCTCTCAGGTCCGCACATTTGCCACCAAATTGTCCGCCGAACCATATTTTACAAGAAACAATATCAACTTGTCTGAAATATTCACCGAACTATAGAGGCGTCCGCCCACCAAGGCGACAAAACTCACGGTTTCGGAACCCCTTGCCAATCGCTCCCCCTCACCACACCATGAGGCAAGGGAAGACATTGTATGGTTCACACAACGCAGATGGCGTCATTCTATCCAATGACACCTTTTCCGTCGACCTCTGCCTTGTAATGTCCGAGTAGGCGCCGTTTCATATTTGCACAAACTAATGTGGCGAAACTTTCGGTTTGTGCTTTCATACTGAACGCATACGTATCCACGTTCACGTCAAAAAGGAAAGGGCGAGAATGAGAAATCCTGATTGATATTAACTGCAACAGGGAGCCAGTTATTTAATCAGGATCCTGTTTCTGGATAAAGTGGCGTGTTCTGTCGAAACAACGGGCGAGCTCTCTTCTCTTGCTAATACGGGGCCCTGTATAATTGACAGTGACACGTGTTATGAGGCCAGTGAATCGCAGAAGGCGGATCCCTGTAAGATTATAACAGGCATGACAGATTCTTTTTTTTCAGTACTTTCCGTGTCAAAACAACAGAGTGAGAACCAGAACGAAGCAAAAAAGAAGTGAACGCCCTTCCAGCGTGACCTTTCACAGCTCCGGATGCTTAAATCTCATTCAGAAAAATTGCCACGCGGCTAATATCAGGGCAATTACGGAGAGAAAACTGTGTGACACAATTTTCTTCAACAAACAGTCCAAAAAACTAAAAATCCTGCAAAAAATGGCAGTACAGAACGCACCTGTGACAACGTATTAGCAGGACGATCCGTCAAATTTTACACGAAAACTTGGTGTAATTTGTCCGTTTTTTGAGGAAATTTCAGGATAAAGGCCACTTGCTGGAGGTTAAGGGCCATTTCACTGCGAGTAATGCACCAACCGGCATACGATAGAAAGGTTGGAGTGACACGAACGCCTATGACGAGACGTCAATAAAGTGATTCTCGTAAATCCAAAAGCGGGTAATCGAGTATTGTTCACCAAGATACAGCACATGGGCCATTCAAAACCAAATGATGCAGAGGTGCCGGTCGACCCCCCACCCCTAGAAGTTTATATGCACCTTTTTTTGCGGTTCCTTGCGACTCGGACAGCAAAAAAACATTGACCTTTTCCAACGAAATTGAACTCTATGGGATGCAGAACCCCTCACAAACGCAGTGCTTGGCGAAAACATACGTTGTTTTGAGCAGACATTATGGCCCGCGTAAGGCACGGAGCATGTTAGAAGGCGTCTCACTTTGATAAAAGAGGGTTTATTTTACACATTTAAGCAATTTTCACAATCCCACTCGACGGGCTTGACGCTTGTGGCATTTGCGATATTCGCAAAGTTTACGAGATTCTGGAATTTCCTCAATTCTTTTTTTTTTTGCAAATAGCACCCATATTGCACTTTCTGCATAAAAGCATCCAGTCCCGGGTGTGAACTTTAAGCTTCAGTAAAAAATCGGGAACTTGGGAAAATTCAACAAAATGCACATTTTTGACCGAAAAATTCGGAGCGAGGAGGTCGGGATAGAAGCGTCGCCAAGATGTCTTCCGATGTACCGTCTTCCTAGCAAGACGTAGGGGGAAAAAATCTCGGAGTTAATTTTTGTTAAACTGAAAGAATACTTCCGTGCTTCCGTGTGCCGTGCTTCGGTTTTAATTCAGTCATGTGTCAACAGGCCCATTCTGCCATTTTAACGTTTCACATAAGCTGAAGTACCTTGAGGCAAATTATTGATGAAGGAAGCAACACTTAAATCCAAGCCGTAAGCCGAAAAAAAAAGCTAGGGTTGAAGACGAAACATTCAGCTGTGTTTGAAACTTGTATTTGTCTGTTTCTACCTCAGTCTCAGGGTTGTTTATGGAGAATTCAGTTTCTCAGTCTCAGTGTTCTTCCTGACTCTCCTCAATTACAGGTAACACAAGTATACCAGTGACCACACCACAGGTATAACTTGTTCATAGACTACTAAACGTAACATATTTATTGACAAATTTTTCTGAGAGAGTTGAGTTCCTCAGAAATGCGAGTTGATAATGCCCATTTGTTTTCATAGAGGTACATTCTCAAAATTATCATCGGAAGGACTCCCCCCCCTCTCCCCCATTATTAACCGCCCATGCTAAATAGCCATTCGACAGATGCAGTGCTAAGTAAAGCCGTATTCTACCTTAGGAACACCGATTTTACCAGAGGAAGGTCGGTGAGGCAATCGAAACAAGAAATAGATATTGCAATATACCTTGGAAACTCTCCCACCCATAGTGCAAGCGACTTGTCTTTCTTTTTCCGAATATGAAAACTCTCGCTTGAGTCTACTTTGGATGATATGTCTTGGCATGTGTTCCGCTGCTCAGAGATCGCTGGCATTTCTACTGAATTGCATCCATGGACTCTGGCATTGGTGGTATTTTTCAAGAACAGTGTTGTACTTTGCCTTTCGTCTGACTTTTCTAGCCAGTCTGCCTTAAATTTCGGATGCGGCACTTCCGGAGGCGTGAAGAGAAACAGACGGCGCCAGCGACGCAGCTGTACAAGTCGCCAGAGGCTCAGGATTTTGCGCTCCAGCTCGCAGTCGAGCGCACTCCTTAAAGGGCCCATGCAATCATTCTCATGAATTTCGAGTACTCTTCCGAAAATGGTTTCTACGATCCCTCAATATTATAAACACACCGAATTTTAATAGTATTCAGTGCACCGGAGGCGCAGTTACCACGCAAAAGCAGCGGGGTGTGACCTTCCGGTACATCCCTTCAAAGCGAGCTTGCGTGACCAACATCCAGTCCTTCCGGCCCACTGTGGACGACCGGGAGCACACACCCGCGGGACCACATGATGCCTCGTTTCAGTTTGGACAACACATGATGTTGTCGTATATTTGTCATCTAAATCAACGGAAATATGGTGAAACGCAAATTGTCTGCGGCTGAGGAAGTTCTGAGTTTGACCTTGATTACAGAAAAAAAACGCAGATACGAAGACTGAGGAAGATATTTTGCGACGCATAAAGCGTAGGGGAATCGTTCCTCACGCAGCAGCTTCCAAATAACCACCGACAGAGATATTTTCTAACGAAGAAGCTCAAAGAGGAGAACCTGCTCCGATAACCAACAATCAATGGCTACATTACATTTCCTGTAGGCCTCAGTATCAACGGATAATCCGATCTTACCTTCAGGTCCAATTAAAACATAACATAACGAAGCTTACAAGCTTGTTCGGAAATTTTGAAATTTTTTCTCGCAAAAAACTGTCGGCTAGTTGGAAACCTAACTTGTATCTGGCGTCACGGCCAGTTTGCCCCTCAGGCAGGTCGTTGGAGCCGCTAATTGTTACCCCCCACAGTAATCAGCACCCTCCAGGGAGTCACCACACTAATTGGGGAGCATCCTAGTTGTGTCCAGACCAGTTGTGCGTTTCCGGATAATCGTGGTCACCAAAAAGAAAAAAAATAGATAGAGTGCAATTTATTCGAAAATCAATGACGCCATGGCGAAGAAACCGCTCCGGAACGCCCGAGAGAGCAGCACCCGGCATGTTGCTTGCATGCGGCTTGTTGGCAAACATCGAGCACGGCAAATCACTCACCTTTTCCCCTGTGGCGATGGTGCGACCGATCCCGACGACAGCCAGGCAGAAACTGAGCCTGCGCGCGGGACGGCGAAGCGACTGAGCGCACGTCTCCACTCCACGATAGCCAGTTAGCAAGTGACTGAGGCGCCTCTCCGCGATCGCTACGCATGCGCGCCAGCGCTTCTAGCGCCCTCCGCGCCGACCGCCCACCCAACTGTCATCGCGGGGTCATCTCCTCGCGGGCGGTTTCGGTTTCGCTCTCTCTCTCTCCTTCCACTGCGCACGCGCTCCTAGCGGCAGCGGGTTGCTTCTTCGTTTCGGTTTTGCTCTCGTTTCTTTGCGCGTGTTTATTAGTATAAAGGCAGCGCGCTCTGCGCTCGCGTCATCGTTGACACCAATACTTGGAAAACATGGTGTGTGGCTCCTACGTTTCTGGTCGTCGTCAGGAAAAGACAAAAAACGAAGAACTTCGCGAATTTATTCGCGGCATCGTATAGGAAGCCTTTCAAGTGCACCGCCTGAAATGGTTGCAAGCACGTCAAGAAATGTGTCAGAACAAGATAAAGATGCTCAACCGCGTCTTAGCGGCGGACAGACTGACGAAAAAGAAGTCAAACTTTTGCCTGGATAATCTGTATTGGGAACGCAGTTCCGATCTAGAGGATGACGTCGACGTGTAAATAAAAGAGATGCATTTTGCTACGACTCTGTTGTCTCGCGACGTAAACACCCAATTATTATTATTTTGCTAGAGTCTCAGTCTCTTCTTTTTCTTCGCGCAACGTGTGCGCACGCACCATGCCTTCCCTGAACCTTTTCGTATCCGCCATTCTTTTCGCTGTATTTTAAGCGCCCCTCCATGTGCGGCAAGTCTACTTTCGTTGCGAACGTGCTCAGGAACCTGAACGACGTCGTAGACAAGCCTCCGTCACAAGTATTCTATGTGGAGAAATATGCTTTGCCGAGCATGGAGGACGAATTTGGACACACTGTAAAATTTACCAAGGAACTACCACGAGAGTGGGACACGTCGCACGCTACGCTAATCGTTGTCGACGATGACATGTCCGTCGCCCGTTCCTTGAAGGAGGTGACCGATCTTTTCATTCGAGGTTCACACCATGCCAACTCGTCGATCTTCTTACTCGTTCAAAACATTTTTCGACAGTAGCCGTTTTAGAAAAATATCCTACAACGCCAATTACGTCGTCCTGTTGCACACCGTGCGCAGCGTGCTCCAGATGGAACATTTTGGCAAACAGCTTTTTGACAGAAAAAGAAGTATTTTCTGGACGCATATAAAAAGCGATGTCGTCGCCCCACGCTTATTTACTCGCGGACCTTCACAACTATACGCATGAGGATCACAGGTTGCGTAGCAATATCTTTCTGGGAGAATGTCAATATATCTACGCTCCGCAATGAATCTCCGCCGTCACCTCACTTTACTCAAAGTACTCTCCACTTTACCCCCTCCGCGCCGTCGCGACTTCTTGAGACGTTCTTCCTCGTCCGACATGAAACACATCTCAGAAATTTGTCTCAATGTAATGGACGGAAATGCGGCTCTAGTTCCAGACACGTTCGCGAGTTTGAAGAACCACAAACGCTTCGTACGTCGAGTCGCTTACAAAAAGATTCACAAGAATCCGCAACGTTTGTAGCGCTATCTGTCTCAGCAGCGAGGACAGGGCGTTCTTGCGTCGGTGGTTGCTCTGCTAGTTTCTGCCGTGTTGAATCTTTTCGCCAATGGCCAAGAGAATGACCGGCTCCATCGCAAACATTCTTTCCTCGAAGGAGACTGACGACGTCAAAGTGAAACTCATACTGCAAGCATTGTATCGCATACTCAAGCAGTACGGATTTGATCCCTACGACAATAAAAACAGGGCGTCCGACGCTACAAATGACTTTCACTATTCGCTTCTCTCTCCAGAGGACGAAGAGGAAGCGGAAAGGGTAGCGCGTCACATAAGCAAAAACAAGGCTCTCGCCATTCTCAGAGAGCTGCACGCCTATTCGCCACACCGTCCTGTGAGAAGAAAGTTTAATAGCAGAAGCATCATCGCGCTCAAGATCAACGACGTGTAGCAAATGGATCTCGCCGACTTTTCAAAATACAAGAGGTTCAACGGTGGCTACCGCTACATTCTCGTGGCGATCGATTCACTCTCCCGTTTTCTACGCAGCCTCCCGCTACAGACGAAATGCCCCGCCGAAATGAAATGGGCCATGATAAGACTTTATCGTGGAGGTAACGCACCTACACGAATCTTTTGCGACAGAAGAGGGGAATTCTACAACAAGACCGTCAAGGAGTACATGTTACGAAAGACGGTCCACATGTATTCCACCTTCTCTCCCTTAATCTAGGCATCGTAGGCAGAACGGGTTATACGCACTTTACGCGACAGAATATTCGGTTATTTTAGAGTAACCGGAAAATACCACTTCGATTCCGCGCTTCCCAAGATCGTGCGCAACTACAACACCACCAAACACAGGACGTTGGGCATCAGCCCGCCCGAAGTCACGTCCGAAAACGAATTGGAGCTGTTGAATAAGATAAATAGGAAGCCCGTCGGTACCCTCCGTGAAAAAGAATCTCAAAATGGGGGATAAAGCGAGGGTCTCGGAAGGGAGTTGGTCGCCTCAGATTTTCACCGTTTCTCACCTGAGAGACACCTCAGCTCCCATAGTGCATCTGGAAGATTACTGGGGTAAGGAAGTGGATGGATCTTTCTACCCGGAGGAGGTACTCGTCGTAACCCGAGACGCCACTCACCCTTGGCCAGTAACGAAAGTGCACAGAAAGAAGAAAGTGAACGGTCAGAGGCTTCTCCTTGGTTCGCTGGTTCGCTTATGACAAAGAACACGACAGCTGGGTTCTGAGCAGCGACGTGGTCAAGATTGGGAAATGACTTCAGACATCTACGTTCACCTCCTTTCGAACACCAGCATGGATTGGTTTCCCTCGGATAAACTCAACGCCTTCAAGGTAGCTTTCGATAGTCCGCTTCAGCTCTAGAATCGCTATAAAGTCGGTCTGATGGATCTCAGTATAAGCAACAATGTTTTAAATATCGGATACGAAAGGCAAGGAGCGAAAATCGAGGCTTGTTTCGAGGACACGATCGAAGCCGGGATAACATTTGTGTCACCTCGGATCTCGAGAGGAATTTGCCAAAAAGCCCTTTTGGAATTTAACGTTTCTTTTGCGTACAATATATCGCGATACGACTTCGTCTTACCCGTAGACGTGAAAGCCGTGGAATTGGACCCTCGGCTCGCACAGGTGCTCGACGCCTCGCTAGCATCGCGCGAAGCAGGTCGTGCGGTGAAGCCTCCCAAATTGAGCGAACGCGGAGCCACCTCCATCTTATTGGAGCACGCCCCACCCGTCGCTTTCGGCGACGTCATTTTGAATTCGGAAACCACGTCCATACGTAACACACTGAACAAGTAGTTCCATACGCACAAGCTGGACGCCTCGCCACAATTCGCGGATAACGTCTACTCTCTGAGAACGCCAACAGAGTTGCACAAACCGAAACCCTTTGTAAACTTGCTACAGCTCACACCCGTCGAAGGACACGGAGAAACGCTACGCGTCTCTTTTCCCGTAGCGCGCCAATTTTCTTTCACGATCAAGACGGAAATCCCTCTATCTCTTCAAGTACATCTGCCTCCAGGCTATTATGCTACACCCCAAGCACTTCTGGATGCGATTAACCAGCGCGTAGGCGCAACATAATAGTCTACACAGATATCGAGGAACCCACGTTCGTGGGTAGCGGGAAAAAGCGATATAAAAATACTGCTCTTTTATTATGACAAGCACGTTGTTACCTACACGTTAGATAACATCCAGTATTTTAGCATGCCTCAATTCGAAATTTCCTCAGTGACGATTGTCCTCGCGGACGAAACGGGAAGACGATTACCGTTGCAGTCCAAAGGTAGAACCATTTTAACGTTGCATTTCAAATATGTACCATAATTCTCACAAAATAATTCCCGTGTACACGGGACCACTTTCCAACGAGGGGCCGGTGTGTTGAGCAACATATCCAAGTTTATCGTTCTTATCTGGCAACAAATAAAACCGATCGCCAAGAGAACGTTGAAGCGCTTGGCGCGGAATTTGGCCGACGGCGAAGGAATATTGCGCGCATTAAAAAAGACAGCAATAGCGACTGGGAGACACGTGCTGGATTCCATGGAGGGCTCTGGAAACAACAATGAAAAGAAACGTCGCAAAAGACAAGAAAAGGCGCCGACGCACGTCCCACATGCAGATATCTTTGGTTTGCCATGAGGGTCACACATCCACTGTGCACTCCGACCTATCATGACGTCAACGAAAGACAAAAACCAGTCGCAACGTTCGCTCCTGTGTCTGATGAGTGACGTGGTGATATTCGAACCCCTTCCATTCAATACGGTGTGGAAGATACTTCTTACGAACATTTTTAACCGGTCAACGGGGTAAATAATACAGTGATTTTCTATTCAAACTTCGCCAAGGGCGTACTTGGATCTCTACGGCAGCTTCGTGTCCTTGACCGCGCGCATTGTTCGCGACGACAGGGAAGAAATGGACAAGAAACGTGTCGTCTTCCCAAAGAACCATCTGTTGAGTGGCATGTTTAAGAGGGTCACCGTTTATGCGAACAACAAGCTTGTCAGTTCCGACAAGTTGTACGCCTACAGGAGTATTTTGGACGTCGTGCTTCATTCCACGCCCCTGGCTCAAGAGACTGTGCACGCGGCTGGAATCTTTGTCGAGGACGACGAACATTTAAAAAACGATTACGACCTCTCGTCTCGCTGTCCGAAACAAAGTTACGAAGCGACGAAGGGTGGAAAATACTTTAACCTGGTCGGACAGATCAATACGAACCTGTTTCAACAACCTCACCTGATGGTACCAGCTATCAAAATTCGCGTCGTTTTCCTGTTAAACAACGACGATTTTAACCTCATATCGGCCCCCAGCGACAAGAAAACGTACAATTACGGGGTGGGACATTAAAGAGATGACGTTACACTTGCAAAAGGTGACGCTGGCACCTTCCCTGTTTTTGGAATACGATCGGCGGCTTCAGATCACACCAGCCATCTACGTCTTACGCGGATTGGAAACCAAAGTGCGGAGTTTGAGTGCTGGGAGCTTGGACGCTCACTTTGAAAACGTGTACCCCGAAAGGATGCCTTCCAAGTTATGCATCGCCCTACTCGCCACGTCCGACTTTCTCGGCGACACCCAGTCGAATCCCTATAAATTCCGCCATTACGACCTGTCTCATTCGATTCGAGTACGACTCGGAGTACGACTTTAAGAACGACCTCGTCAAAATTCCCTACTTTTAACTTCTTCCAAGAGCTGGGTGAAAAACATTCGAAGTACGGCTACCACCGAGTGAAAACGAACGGATTCCTTCTCTACTTCCACTTGGACGTGGACGAGTGGCGAAAAGGAAACGTTCGCCTGCAATTGAGTTTCGCTAAAGCCCTTTCACACGCGGTCACCGTCACCTGTCACCGTGAACCCCCTCACTTCCTCCATGCTGAGAGGCATTTGCGCTTCCGACGAAGCCTACGTTTTACGCAAACCCGACTGTTTAATCATCAATACGGAAGAGCGAAGAAAGCGCGGCCAGCACTGGGTGCTCTACCTGAAAAACTACGACGGGTCTGCCGTCTTTTTCGTCAGTTACGAACTTCCCCCATCGAAGCAAACCTTCGAAGGACTTTTCTAGTGGACGAGTATAACGACAAGTGTATTCTGTCGTCTTTTTCGCCTTACTGCGGGCTTTCGCCTTACGCGCATGTCGAAACGCTCCAGCTTCAAAAATTTTGTATCCATGTTTTCCAGTAACCTCCAAGAGAATGACGAAACAATAAAACGTCTCCTCGTGAGCGAACTCGCTCCGTAAAAGAGTCTATTTTTTTCACGACATATATAAGAGGCTTGCGAGACGATCTTCTAACGTGACGTCGAGGGATGTGTGGAGAAGCCAGTAGTGACAAACGATGGGTCGGTTGAAACCCGCGTTGATGAGACACGGGTCACTGCCTCTCCTTGTCTATACTTTCCCAACAGCTCGAGCTCGTAATCTACAAAACGCTTCATTTTCTTCGTAATCTTCCCACTGGCTGTGAACAGACGTAAGTGTATCGTCTTGAGAATCGACTCGCGAAAGTCACTCTCGCAGCCATCGCCGTGAACATAATCGCGTAGTCGCAGCAAGTCCCGATACATTCGAGTTTGCACAAAGTTTGCAAAACTCTGCTCGGGCGTCATGACTGAGGCAGAATGAGAGTATACACAACTTTTTTTTTATTTCTTGTGGGAGGTTATACATGAGTTAGCCTCCAGCTTTGGTTTCGTAGCCAGGAAACAGCCGAAATACGGACGAAGGCTCGAGTCTTGCTAAAGGCTGAGGTTTCTCGACAAGATTCCACCGCAACGACAGCTGCTCAGCTGATCGCCGATCTGCAAAAAGAAGGTCTTCGGAGGAGGCTTGAAGGTTAAGACCAGGTGTAGATCTCCCGTCAGTAGCCATTTGTAATCTGCACGAAAGACGCGTGAGAAACACACGTTTTTATTTTAAACACACACATGTACAGTCTTCTTCAGTCACAGAGTGGCACTGATGGTCCATCTTCTCCATCTTCCTTCAATAGTCGAGGTCCTTCGCAGCGTACGTCGAACGGTACCGTCCGACAGCCGAGACACTGGCGTATCAATCGGTCCGTCCAATGCTTTTGCAGTGAAAAAATTTGACTGGTTATAGAACGAGGAAGTGTACCTTTCGACTACAATCCCCCGCAGTTGGTGCAGAAGAAGCGGGCGCTGCCAATCTCCTGAAATATGTGAGGCGGAAAAAAAAACGACTTGACGCGCAGCAAAAGTGTTGAAAACTGTAAACGAAACTCTTCAAACATTTCGATGGTGATGATGACGTCATGGGTATTACTTTCGAGGATCTACCAAGCTGAGCATGATGTCGAGAATGACGATCGAACGATCGCTTCGGCATTGATAGGAAAGCTTTTCCTCTCACTCTTTATGATATACTTGAACGTGTTTGGATATATTTTGACGTGTTTACATACGAGCCCCGGGATAAGAAAAACGTCAGGCAGCACGAATTAGACTAGTGGGTGGTGTATCGTGTTTAGTGTAGGAGGTTCCTGGGTTCAAATCCCACTCTGGGTCTTCTCGTTGTCATATTGAAGTCGGCCCAGAACCCACCAGTGTGTTAGCTAGACATTAGTGTAATGTTTTATTCAACGTCTATGGTATCATTGTCATATGCGACATCGCAAAGAAAAAAGGCGTGAAACACGGAAGGCGCGGTGGGCAAAGTACAGACGACACCGGTCGCAATGCGAGGAACAGGAGAGCGATGTAGCGTAGTAGATGTAGCGTAGTTTGGGCCAGACCAAAGTCTGGTATGCAAGACATCTAACCGAGGACGGTACTACTCTTAGAGTCCGACGGAGAAAACCCAGGACACGATTTGCTTCACTGATGATGACATCAATGTGGGCAGACCAAGAAAGGTTAGTGGAAAGGGTAACACCCAAGTACTTATAGGAGGCAGGAAAAGTGACAGGGGAGGGACAAATGTGCTACTGATGGGTTATAGTCGACCTGGACCGAGAAAATGGCAGGTAGGAAAATTTAGAAGCGTTTAGTGGTAGAAGCCAGACACAACACCAGTCGTAGATTGAGTTAAGATCCTGCTGAAGAGCCATCCGGTCAGAAGGAGAACATATGGGTCGATAAAGGACACAGTCGTCAGCAGACAGCCCGATAGAGGATGTTAATGAATTTGGAAGATCATTCATAAAGATGAGAAACAATAGAGGAAACTGAACCCTGCGGGACCCCGGCAAAAACAGGAATGAAAGGAGAACGGGTATGGCTAACAAGTGTAGCCTGTGACCGGTAGGATAGGCAACCCTGGATCCAGCGAAAGACATCAAGGTTGATATTAAGAAAGAAAGCTTATGAATGAGACCCGCGTGAGACACAGAGTCGAAAGCTTTTCGGAAATCAAGAAACATGGAGTCCGTCTGCGTAGAGTTATCCATCTGAGATGTGATATCAAAGATAAATGAGGCTAAATGCATTTCACAGGAAAAACCTTTACGAAACCCGTGTTGAAATGGTAAGAAGTAGTTGCTAGATTCCAAATGACGTGAGAGTGTAGAATAAATAATGTGTTCGACCTGGTTAATAAATATATATAATAAATAAAGATACAGACTCGGCACGAGGGGGAGATATGGCTCTCCAAAACTTACTAGTGTTCCCAGAAAGCATACCGGGGAGCTGGACCGAGTAAAAATCATTTTTGACCGTACGTACAGCTATGGGATAGGATGTGGAGATCCCCCGATATCGCGAAAATGCGGAAACGGAGCCCCTGTATCTCGCCTGACGAAATAAGCGTTTCTTCTTTTTAGCTAGCTTTCGGAGGCTATGAATATACCACGGAGATATGGTTGACTGGCGTATGACAATTGTAGGGACGTAGGCTTCTACTAACTGGTTCAATATCTGCCAGTTATCGTCAACGGAGCGTGCAATAAAACCGGAAATAAATGAAGGGAAATAAGAAAGAAGGTCACCGTTTATAGATTGAAAGTCTGCTTTATCATACAGTTTTATAGTTTTTCGCACAGATGGGTTTAATGGGCGCGATAACCTCAACAGCACATGGATAGCCTTGTGATCACTAACAGACAGTGGGAATGAGATATCACCAACAATGGTAGGATCATTTACAAGAACTAGATCAAGAATTGATGATGTGGTGAACGAGACTCTGGTTGGTTCATGGACTAACTGTAGCAATTCGAATGTCTCACAGACATCGACATAGTTTGACTCCTCAAGAGAAATACCACTAGGCACAGACCAATCAATGCCAGCGTAATTAAAATCGCCAAAAACACACACCTTTGCATTAGGAAAATTGGGAACAAGCGAAGACGACACATTGGCAAACTGCGGTACAAAATTAACATAATCAGGTGGCCTGTAGAACACGCCGATAAGTAGATTGACATGCACAAACCTGATATGAACCCAACACATTTCCAGTTCAGGTGCAACATCAATTGGTGTACAAGGAACGTCCCGCATCACCCCAATCAGGACACCGCCTCCAGAACGATGAGCGCGATCACATCGATAAATGTTAAACGATGGCACCAATGCGGTAACTTCAAAATCGTCGACAGCTGGAGATAGCCAGGTTTGGGTTGAGATGGTGAGGTCACAACAACAGTCGTTTATAAGACTGAGTGAGTCATCTTGTTTATTCAGAATGCTGCGGATGTTAGTAAATAATATAGATATTTCTTGCCGTGGAGGAGACTGCCCTGCATGACGTCCTGCTTAGCATAACAGCTAAGGCTTTAAAAGTTCCCGGATGCTATCGGAGGCGTAATCAAATGCAAAGCATCTGTCGCCGACATACAGCTTGTCATATCGAAGTTTGAAAGAAAGACCAAGGGAGCGGCAGTGCTACCCATTGCACGACGCGTCACAGAGGAATAATCGTGTGATACTGCATGGTTCGTATTGCGGAATGCTGCACCGCTGGCAAGAATATCGTCTTCAGTTTTCGACCAGACAAACTTAACGTTAATCGGGCGATTTTTCCCCCCGGAACAAATTTACCAAGGCGATGAGCCCTCTCGATCGTTTCCGGAGCGATAGCCATTTTCAGATAAGAAGAACAAGCTTCTATAATCAACCTTTCCGACTCAGCCCATGTCTCGGTGTGGCAATTGTTGAAACAAAAAAAATGCAGTATAGTAAATACAAGTAAATACAAGATTATTGCGTCGTGAGCGGTCCTCAAGGTCCGTAAAACGAGTAGACACCTTATCAACCGCGGTAGAGAGAGATGATAAGGAAGCTTTAACTGTGGTTACATCAGCCGACAGTTCACGAATGTTTGACAACTCATTTCGAATCCCCACAACTTTGATTGTTAGCGAGTGAAGCACATGTTCCGCAGCTTTTTGACTGTCCTGCATTCTACACAGTTCATGAAGTAAATTTTCTTGACGCTCCTGTAAAGAAGCCAAGGCTTCAAGAATACCCCCCAGTAAACAATATATGTCTCAGAAACGTCCACACGATATCCCACTTGGGATTTTGGGATATCCCAGGGACTAGGCTGAATAGCCCGTTGACGTCTCTGGGACAGACAGAGGACCCGTATTTCTTCCACATTTGCTGATCCAGGGAAGGTTCCAGGAATGTCTGTCAGGGATATTTGGACATATACAGAACGTATTATTATTGTTGTATTTTGTAGCTTTTTTTGCAATTTTTACTTATTCTACGGAAAATACCACTCTGCAACAGAGAACATCGTACCAACGAACTCTTGTTTATTGAACACAAACCAAGTACAGTGATGTTACATGCACTGTAAGAAACGCTCTCTCTAATAGTACAAAATATGATATTACAACATAAATAGGCTAATTATTAACAATATAGGGTGACACGGATAAGACGCATAATAAGACAATAATGGTCATAATAATAATCACGTGATTGCTACGCCACTTCGCAACCGTCATCCCTGAAAGATAATCAATAACATAGTTCATTCCATCTATTGGGATAGCAGCTCAAACACTGCCATAAATAGGCGTAAAGAACAGACACTCTGCAAAAAGTGGGAACAAATGCAAGACAGTGACTTACCGCAGTTTCTCATGCAGTGTAGATGGTTACATGCGGAAGCAGCCTAATCACTGGCAGACCCAAGCGACGTCTTCCGGTTTATGCCTGGCTCTTTACAAACTTTACACATGTGTGAGGCTATCCATGGTTGTGTGTGGATACTGTAAAACAGTCATGTTTTATTAATCTAGAGTCACATCGCGTCCATGTGACATTTAAGAAAGATAAGCGGTCATGCAAAAAACAACTTTGAAAAACAGTGCAGTCGAACGTGAAAACATAACTGCTATCCTTTATATGAAAAACAACTGTAGCTGAGCCAAGCTTATCTACTAGCAGGCTGCGCATAGTTAATAGAATTTGCTTCACCATTGCTTTCATCATTCCCAATCAAATCCTGAATCAAAGAGATGTGAAGAATTGGACTTGCACTTTGTAGCTGTACACACACAATCTCACACAGTTCCGCCGTTCGCATGAGTTCGTCAGTGATACGCACCAGACTCTGCAGGTAAAGCAAACTACAGCTGTTTACTCAGATACAAAGCTGTCATTGCTCCACACATCTACAACATGTGATTGTTGAAAAAAAAGAACAACGCACAAATCTTAAGTGAGGCAAAAGGAAGAACGACCTCACCTTAACTGCAAAGCCGGAGAACAAAGGAACGCTAGCTCTCGCACACCACGGCAATCGTTGTTATGCACAACGTAGTTGTTCGACGTGCTGGCCAGTACAGCCTCGATGCTCCCGAGATTCCAGTACAAAATACGCATGATGCTGAAGTTCCAAAGACCCTTCCGTGTAACATGTCATATCCTACCGAACCGCTACGACGACGCGCCTCGCCTGTTTGAAACGGCGGTTGGGGAATGTCGATGGCGATGAGGCAGACGTCGTTACGCTTCGGCTCGCGCTTGTTGGGAACTTCATTCTTGTTATATCGCTCAACATACGTGACCGATCATTATAATTCCCGTGGAAAAGGTAAAATATGTTTTTTTTCTCTCTCTCTTTTGTTTATTGACTATGGTGCGATACGTGATGAGTCGTCACAAATATGATTTGAAAAGGTATGGATATGAGGGTATAAAATCAATATTGTTATTGTGAGGAAAGAGTGAGAAATTGCCACGTCTGAGAATGCTGGAAATGGCTGTTATCGACACAATAAATCCTTGTAAGGTAAAGAAATGTCATTGTTGTGATATTCGTAGTATATCCACAGAATATTCACTGGGGGATATTTGTGACGTCTCATGGTGGATATACAGCGGACGTTGTGAGGATACGGGTGACATCTGTGACGTGTGAGACCAATTTGGGAGGTCTGTGGGATATTGATGGTTTGCTGGGCCCCTGCTGCCTGGTCTCAATTGAACCTGGGTTTGACTCGATGTCACCCAACAAGGCGAGTAATTGACGAATCCTGACGCACAGCGCGCAATGTAAGCATACTTATTGACGCATCTATCTACGGAGCATAGCTCCAGTAATCACGCGCATCCTGGAAGCATATCCGATGCCTTTCAAATTTTATGTGTGCTCGAAAGCGCTCATGATTAAGGACAGTGCCGACGGGTTGAGTTCTCATCTCCTTCACGTGAACCTTGACATCAGAGTGGTTCATAACCACCAACAAATCGAAGGCGCGATAAATGCTGCACATCGCAGAGTCCTCACAACACATAGAAAACTATGCGAGAGAAGGGTCTCGTTTCACCTCGAATGATGTCCAATGTGTCGACTTAAAACCAACGCGCTTAAAACCGAAGCGGATTGGATGCACGATCGAGCCTCCCGAAATATTGAACGTGAGCACGCGCCCAACCCGCAAAGTGTGCATTTTGATGCATTATAAAATTGGTGTTATAAATCGCCTGGGGACAATTTGTATCGGTGATAACACTTCTGCCTGACTCGTGTGAATGCTGCTCTTAGAGGATTTTGTCAGTTTTAATTTAGCTAGCGCAGCAACATGAATGCTGGATGCTCTTCCCCCAGTATGCGTAATGACAATTTTGTTCTTATAAAGGGCACAAGGAAGGTTCTACTGTACAATGTTTATATGTTTTCCTTGGCATGTTCTTGTCAACATGTCCTTAGTTGCCGATACGCAAGTTATCCACAGCTATATGGCTTTAACTCACTTTTCGTAAATGCTGTGATGGCTGCATCATCACCATATCATGTTCATCAGCACAGAAGCTATACCCATCACATAGGCAATCTTCAATAAACATCAAATCAATGGCCACTGAAAAGTGCCACCAAGCGAGCAACATGTCAACTTTTCAACTTCATTGGGTGCAATGATCCCCCCATGTAGACTTACCACACGCTTGGTGGTGCACGTTCAATGCCTATTGGTTTAGATGTTTACTGAAGATTGCCTGTGTGACAGGGGTATTGTGATGTTGATATTCCCGCAGCTATAACCCTGCTAGAGTCAACATAATTTTCCATAGGGCAACGTGCAGCGGAACAACGGCTCATCAGTCCTGCAAATCTTTCTACTATAATCTGAACAGAAAGAGTTCACAAATAATTCACGAAAATGCCAACAGGTGCCAGGGGTTGAACCTGGACCTTCCTGATTACTGCTCAAGGACGCTAACCTTATATACACCGTTTATGAATTACTTGTTGACATTGCCCCTTAAGCACTTGGAAGCTCTATGTGTTGTGAATGTCCCTAAATGAAGGTCACCTCAGCTTTTTTGCTTATCTGTTCACGTTTCTTGTTTGTTCCTCATCCAGCACAGATTAAATAGAATGATTTTGCACCACTCGACCGTATGAATCAATGAAGCACATATAGAGTATACACTTCAAAAATGCACCAGAATAGGTCAAGGCCTATGAATGGGCTCATTACGCCTTGCATGTACGTACCGCAGAGTATGTCTGCGAGTCTTAATTCCACAAATCGGAGTTTTCCTTTGCGCCCCTCCCAACTGTAGGCTTTCGCTACCTTGTCCGTCATGATGTAAGATAGAATGTGTTTGATGCATATCTTCAGTGTATTTCCGCCCAGAACAGAAAGCTCTTGAACCTGCAGGTACATTTGCAGTTAATTTCTCTGTTGCTCACCTGAATATTAAACAATGGTTAACCAATGAGCAATTTTCACACACATCTCTGCAGATGGGTCAGTAACTTCGGTTACCAGCTGACAGAAATTTGTACTTCTTTTTCGCGGCAACCAGGAATCCGATAGAAAAAGCATATTATTGGCATACATTTGATATGAGACTTGATTGGCGCATGAGAGAAAGCTTTTCCCAGCCATAGCATAAATACCCAAACTAATGTGCTGGAAGATACATACCAGGGTGTCTACCAAATTGTAGCATTCAAATTCCTCGACTTTTGTAGGTTTCCACTGACTATTACATGCGAATTCCCGGGCCAAAAGAAAAGGGAACTTATCTGCTGCTACATTTTGATGCAGATCCCTCATAATAAACAGATAATTTATTGAGGCTGCCCTGCTTTTATGTCTCTGAGCTTGTCGTATTTGCGGTCTGCTACTCGCGGCAACGTTGCTGTGGCGTGGCCGCTGCACCACTTATCAGCACTTGTGATTTGCTGGGTATTGCCTGGCACTTGTCTGCGATTTTCCTTGACTCCAGCTGCTTTTCGGCAAATTCCTTGACTTTTACAGTCGCATCAGCATTCCCTGATAATTGTCGGTTTTCTGCATATATTGTTAGTCCTTGCTGTTGAATAGAGTATAAAGTCATAAAAAACAAGAGAGTTCTTGTTGACGCACCCCTCCAGAACATAATTACGAAGGTGTCCTGATCATGGCACAAAAATACATAGTGAATGCTCTATAATCAGCTCCTACTCTACTTCGGGTCAACAATATGATATCGTCAATCAAGCTCCAAGACCAACTGTGTCAATTAAGAAAGCGACTTGTACAACTAATAAAACTGCTAGCCCACACGAAATGTCTCCTTCACCACATGGGATGATCATGTTATCGCCATAGTTGATTTCTGCTGATAACATTGATGAGAATGAAAAAAAAAGTTACACGCACATCTGCTATGTGGAGCTCCACATGTCACACTCTCATATTACACAGTGCTCTTACTGGCCATAGAATTGAATAGGATGTTCAATCAGTTTCTGTTGTTCTCTTTTTTTGTATGCATATGCATAAGTTGTTGTAGTACGAAGCCATTCACTTTTACTGCACCAGAATGATGGAATTCATTCACTATGCACACAACGTACCCGGTTTCACTGACCAACATTTCTACGACAAAAATGCCATGTTTCAAGGTGTTCATTGTAAAATGTTAAATCCCATCCCATTAAATCTTGATCGGGCGAACAAAAGGGGTACAGTTTGGGCTGCCGAAGTGTTGAGGTATGGATAGTCCACTCACAAGTTGTTTGTCAGTGTCCTTTGTTAACTTGCTTTCAAAAGCCTCCAGTGCTTCTACTGTGTCAAATGGATCTTGTACAAGGAGTGGCACATCAGGTACAATTGAGCGTAGTGGTAGGTTTGATAAAATATCGTTTTGCTATTGCAGAGCCAGGCGCAGGATGAGTAGATTTTTCAGAACCTGGCGCTGAAATACTGTGGAGTGTTCTCTAAATTAGATACTGGTCAATGAATGTAGTCATGGCAATAATTACCGTCTTGCTGCATACAACCATGTTGCGGTTTCAGTGACTGCAGCTGGTAAGGCTCGTCCAGTGCTGTACCACGTGAAAATTATGTATTAAACACAACATCAAAGAACTCTTTCATATGCCTTACCAGCTTCCTCTTGAGGTTTGCAGTGTACGTAGCTGCTTCAATCTCAGAGGCGTCTATAAGGATAAATTGGCAATGGTAAAAACAGGAGAGGAGTCTTTCACTCGTACCTATACCATTGGGGCCATCAAGCTCACTCATGGCAGAATGTGAGGATGAAAGATCTGTAATTCCAACAGTACTGTAATTAGGCATTTTGGAAATCAAAACACTGGGAGCTATTACAGAGTGAACAAAGTTGTAATGTGTGCTTTGTTCAGAGCCTATGGTGTCTCCGGAAGCACCTACTGATTTGCGTGCATCTCTTCATTAAGCGCATATATCCCTTGTGGACTCGCACACACGTAGGATATGTGAAAGCCCAAGAAGTAACGTACAGCAATCAGCTGTAGAAAAACTGAAACAACGGCTAGGGCTGCCAATGCTTTGTATGTGGCTGAACCTCCTCTGCGGTAAATGTACTAAAGACCAGCTGTCTGCAACATGCGAACCATATGGCTACTATACGCTACAAGTAAAAACATGATGAAAGTAAAATGCAAGCGAGTTTGTGTATAGCATGCACCAAGCATGCTATGCACATCAAGTGCACGCAGTATGTCACTGAGTTTGGGGAGAACAGGAAAGATAACACAAAACAAACCGCACAATCACTCTACGGTCCCCTACGACCCTACGGTCATGAGACTGCTTATATAGAGCTGGCATCGGCTTCGACCGATTAGCTAGTAAGTTGCTGCGACAGCTCCCTCTCACGTTTAAATTTTGTGAAACGCCGGTGCATTACATTCACTTCGGGTTTTGCTTTATTGTGACACGTTCGATCTTCGTGGACTGTGAAGTATGTAGTCGCCTACTCCGCGTTTTGGCGCACATTCAGCAAAAACACCCTCTACCCTCTACGGCACAGGATGACGCAGCACCCCTTGCTTGGCGCACTTTGGCGTAAGTGGCGCAGCACTTCCATCACCGCATTGTTTCGTGTTAAAGACGCTCGCTAAATGCAAAATAATTTCATATTTGGATATCGCGAGCTACGTTCTTTCATTGAGCATAATAATTAGAGAACTCAAACACAGCTGAAAATTTTACTTCACAAACAACAAATATATACAAACAGAAGGGAAGGGAACACCAGTTGAGAACAAAATAGGAGGTCATTTCGGGGGAACGAGCAGTCTGTTCAAGGCCGGACCGAGGATTACGGAAGGTTTGCTGACACAGCTCCCACAAGAAGCCTTGTGTGAGGGTCCACTTCGGATGCCTTTACAATTGTTTCATCCCGTAGAGGGAAGCAATCTGAGCATTCTTCCAAATGTTTTGCAATTTCAGAGTTTGAAGCTTTATTTTTTACTTTTAATGAATGCTCTCTCAACGGATCATTTAAGTGATAAATGATCGTTAAATGATCGTTTGAGAGAGCATTGAAAGAATACCTCTATTGAATAATGTACATCTAAACTATTTCTTTACTGATATGACAGTGAAATTCTCACCCCCCCCCCCCCCGGATCCAGGTTTGACCCAAATTGGGGCAATATGGATCTGGAAAAGAATTCGTATCATCCACATTTAATCCGAATAGGTCATAACGTACAGCAATGTTGAAAATTGTACTGCACGCAGGCAGGTGTGACCATGAGCACTTTTGGATGAGTAGCACAAGGTTGCGCTGCACGTTTTGAAGTGCTACAATCCACACCTTCCTTAAAGGAGCACAGAAAGCGCTTCAGTAACGACATTTTTTTCAAACCAAGCCGTTCACCTGACTCATGGAGGAAAGAAGAAAAGGAGGTACCCCAATGGCTCTTCGACAGAAGAGAGAAGCATGGGGCAAGTGACGTGAGGATAGGAGGTGAGCTGTAGCTTCTTTGGAGCCATGCGAGGGTCATGTTACCTGAATACCTCAATGAGGTCGCATTGCACCGCCACTTTGGGGGCCAATTTGGCGTGCTACCACCACACCTCTCCAAGTATTCCGAAACTATGCGTCGGGGGCACCCATAGAGATGTATGTATCCGAAACCGGAAGGCGAACGGTGATGTCACTGGAGTGGTCACTAATCTCGGCTTCACGTCTCAGAGCAATAGGGCTCCCCCTGTCTTTCCTTCCTCCATGACCTGACTGCTAACACGTACCATGCGAAGTGATTCACTCGACAGATGCATACATTTTGCGGAATTGAATTTTGAAAATTGCGACTGTGCGCAACAGTGGCAATGCCCGCAACTAGCCGCCGGAGTCGTTTTGAAATCATCGCGGTGCAACCCGCTTTCTAGTTTGCTTGTTTGGAGAAGCGTCGCCTGCTACACAGAGAGAGAACTGGGAGTAGAAATGAAAAAGAAAAAGTGTGAAGAGTGCCGGCCCCAATTGCAGCGCGGTCTCTCTCGTAACCCTGATGACATCACAGTCCTCCTCGTTTCAACCAGCAGGGTGAAGCGTGAACGCGCGTGTCAATGTTCGGGGGCGTTTTATTCCAAGAAAAATACTGCGTACAGAGATTTCTTTTTGTGCTAGTTGTCACGTCAAGTTACACCCTTTCGTAATTCGCCAAAAACAGAAAAACGTTTGGATGGCTTTCCGGACTCCTTTAACCTAATAAGGTTTCATTCGACAGTGGGGATTGTAGAAAAACCATGTTCTGGAGTATAGGTAAACATGTTATCTGAATAAGACTATGAAAAAAAAATACTATACCAGTCGCTTGCTCGCTGTCTGAAGTTCCACGAGAGCAAGCACTTGGAGTTTGACCTTGAACCAAGCAAGCAGAAAATAATTTAAATTTAGACACATGACTGGAGTACAGCAACTGTACCATTCAGCATGTAAGATGGCGATGCAGTGCAAGTACTTGATCTTGGTTGCTTCTGTGGCCTGTCATCCATAACGTAAAAGAGCTAAAACCAGGACGAACACAGACACACACAACATCGAGCGCTCAGGGATGTTTTAACGAACTTTTGTGGCCTGGTAACTGCATTAAATCTAAATAGTAATGTGCTTTGACAGAAAAGACAGTTCAAGACCATTTACCGTGCTCCACCGAAGGATGATCTGCTTGGGACAAAGGGGGCTCCTCAAGACTTGCATGTGTGTGTGTGGTGCCTAAGAGCAAGGTCAAAATTAGTACAAATTGTCTTACCACATGCTTTAATCTATCGTGTAGAGTGGGGTACCTGTACATGTTTCTGCCGCGACGGACTGCTGAGAACATGAAGGTCTGCTAGGCAGATCATCTGTAAGTTTGGTTGAATTTTCGTAACCTTGCAAGTATAACTCGCAGGAAAGCAACGAAGGAACAACTGGCACACCTGGAGTATGCTTGCTTCTCACAGGGCGTTTCATAAGGCTGTGGGGGACAGGAGGAAAAGTATCTTCGTCGCTGTCAATTATGCGGGCCCGCCTCACTCGTTTCGGAGGCAACTCCATCTCCGTATTAATGTCAGACGTGTATTCAGACGCCCTAAGCCATTCCCATGCATCCTTGTAGCAAGCTTTGGAAAAGAAGAAAAGCAAAGGAACAGCCTATTAACACATAAACACATGACATATTTGTTATGTACTTACAAAATATCCCCTTGCAGATGATATCGAACACCTCACAGTTTTCTCCTGGAGGCAACCCCTTCTTGATCATTTGTTGAACTTTGCTTGTGGGTAACTTTGGCATTAAACATTTGTTACCGTATATCCAGCTGCATGGCACCACCTCCACTTCGTTGCGTGCCACAAAATGAGCAATAGTGTATGGTATCTGCACATTGCCCCAGCAGAAAATGAATGCATAACTTATAGAGACTTCTTATATCACATATAATGATTACGTGAATAGAAACCAAAAACAGCCCAATGGTGCATCATTGAATATAGTACACATCAGCAAACAATCATAGTGCTATCTTTCCACTGATACATTAAGAACATAAATGATGCCATTCTACAGCTTCATGCACTAGTACTGCAGATGTTTAAAGCGCATCACAACCCATATTTCTTCATAGGGTAAGCAGACAATCTTGTGCACACCTCTAAGCGGCCATATCTTTAACTCATGCTGCTCTACAACCACAGACACACCAATCAGAGTTGACTGGAATGGTTTCGCAAACAAGTCTCGTTCTGACACGAGAGCATGGCCAACAATGCAAGGCTCCCCCGAAGACAGTAGAGTTGAGATGTTTATGACACGAATGGCTTGTCCATCAATAATGCAAAAGCAATCTGGAACTTTCGTTGTTAGTGTAAAATCTGCAGTGCAGAATGTGCAGTATTGTTGTGCCGCGCACAGTGAGTGAAGGGGTCCTCGAGTATGAGGAGCACCCAGGCTAGGGTCCTTGGAGATTGGGGTGTTTTGCATGGTGCCCACGTTCCTGTTCTCATAGTACCGGTTGTATACAAGTGCAAGGTAAGGTATAGGTGAGGATTGACACTCCCCGATGGTGGTCCGCATCATCCTGTGCACGAAAGGTTGCATCTGATGTCAAAGTGCCAGAGTCTGTGGAGAAAGACATTCGCTTCATATCGTATTCTCCCTGGTCTGTGCACTTTGGACAAGCAGAGTGTCCTGTGTGAATCGAATGATATTCTTACAGCTCTACCATTTACAGTGAGCCCTTCTTGAAGAAGCACGAGCAGTTCATCCACAAATTTTCTCAAATAATCATTGGGAGAGTGTGGTTTCCCTGCCCCGCAGTAAGCTCCAACTAGAAATGGTGTCGTTTTACCAATCCCATTCACTTTACACTGAACTGGCAAGGGTTCTAACCTTGAACTCTTGGAGATTGGGAGGCAATCCACATTGAATGAAACTGACACACAATCTGGTATTTCGTTCGCATTTTTCAGGATATGCATCAGTCCGGCGGTCAAGCCGAACTGGCAGTAGTCGCCGGGTGGCATAGCGGAAATATTTTTGAAGCTATTTCTTGGGGTCTGCATCAGCGCACGGGCGTCGCTTGGAAGATTTTTGTGACAATCGTGTGCTCGTACCACACGAAGAAGCGAAGTTATTGCAGTTTGCGTGATATTTTCTTTTAGAGCCCATGTTCTTAATTGAGCGGTGAAGTCTCGATCTGTGAACTCATTGTCAGCGTCCGGGCTGCTATCGGAATCGCCTGCAGGCGCGGGCGTTTGTCGTGGGGCGCTTTCCTCCTCTGTTATGCCATCAGTCGCACTGCAGAATCCAGAAGAGCTACAAACACAATTTTGGATATCAACGTTAGGCAGCGTTTCCAAAAGTGCTGCAGGCGATACACGACTCTGAATGTCTGAAGCAAAAGGCCATGACGCTTCATAAAGCGCTTCGGCGTCTGGTGTGCTAGTGCTCGCATGTGGACGCGTTTCTGTTGCTGAATTGGTGCAGTCCACTTCATCACCACTGAACAAAGCTATCGTGGCACAAGCCGATGTGTATGCTTTGCGTACCACATACTTTTTTTGTCTTGGCATTGTTATGCACAGAAACTATAGCACTGCTCAGACTTAAGCCTACTTTCGAGTGACGAATGTCAATGTGGAAACTGAACAGATAATTATGACTATAAAAATGGCGTTACATTTGGCGCATTCCGCTTAATTTTTCTCAAATGGAACCAGGCACGGTACACAGACTTGATGTTGGAACAAAAATAAAGACTGTCACAGCCAAACGATCGTAGACGCGAGCACACAACCAATACGCATCCCAAATAAACGCGCGCGCGTACATCGGCTGAAACAGGATTGGCTTGGCTTTTGGCGTTTGTCGAACTCTCGGAACTCTCGTGTTGCCATCTACAGTTAGATTCAGAGAGCGAAAAACGAAACCTCGATTTTGTTGTTTTCACGACGAGTTGATGCGCAGTTATTAGTACGGATAAAAAGTTGAAAACGTCATTACATGTCGTTATGAAGTTGGTCGTTATCGTCGAGGACAGTGTGGTCAAGGAGCACTGACATGCTGCAATCCCGTACCCCGTACCAAAAAAAAAAAAAAAAAAGGCGTATAAACAGCGATGCTGTGCACACTACTTGTGGCAGTGGGCTTTGGCGGTGTGTGGACGTGTTACGTTACGTCCTATTGTTGGTATGCCCAAGCTCAGGCTCAGTCATCATGACTCTACCATCTTACCATCTTGTTCATCATGGATCTCGTCCGCTAGTTTTCCTGCGTGCACGCTATTTATATCCAACACATGTGCGCTCCAGCTGATGCTTGACGTTCGGATGTTTCCCACCCCAGCGTTGAAGGAAAAGTGTAAATGTGTCCGTGTGTGTAAACTAGGAAATGTCCAAACGCATTTCTTATGCACAATAATGGATGTGTGACACGTCCGCGACTGCATTTCAATGTAGTGAGTGCGCGTCGATCGTCTGTGTTTAGGACGGGAGTGATCCAAATGACGTCACGTCACTTTCTTGTTACGCTTGAATGAGACTACTATGAGAGTATAACCGAGGATATAACGACAAAACCAAGCAGCCAAATGACGAGGACGATAGGAAGTATCAAACCCGAGGAATTCAGTCCCTTCTTGTGTTGTCTGTCTGTGTGTTTAAGGTGTCGGAAAACGATAGGAAAACCATATTGGCCAATATTTTTTTTTGCTATCTGGAAAGGAACGAAATTATTTGTATTTTTTTCTCTCTAGAGGGAGATTCAGTGTTTTCCGGTCCCAGTGAAGACCCTGGACACTTGGACATCGAAAGCACATACCTAACTGGTGCAAGATGTCTTAGAACTGGATTTACATTTATTGCTCTAAAATGTGCATGTACCGTGAAGTCATTTGATGTTTAGGACTAGGGGTTTCCATTGGCCTATCCGAACACTGACTGCAACTGACAGGCTCACCTTGTAATGTTTTATCTCTCAAATTTTCAATGTGGAGTGGGCGCCATGTACAGTGCTGGACAAAAGTTTACGGAACGCGCGAGCGGCGTATTTTCTCTGGGCAGAGACACCCTAGCGGCGAGCGGAAGCGGGCGAGTCCATCCGTTCAGAGCACTGATCTCTATGTATAAAGGCTGGATCGCGTATGGGAGAGGGGCTCGTGGGAGAGAGGTACGCATTCGGGCCGCCATGTTGGTGGGCCCTAAAACGCTGTGTGTGCCCATTGGAAACAATGGGAGGCAACAGAGATTGTGAGTATTTATTGCGCTACAGGCGTTGATCATTGTTTGTCGTCACGCGATTTTGTAAGGTGCCAGTATGCTGATGTATTCTAACAGTGTTTCGCAGGTGCCCTGCTTTTCGATTCTTAATGACGTTATGTTTTGCATTCCGAAACTAGACCGTCACTGCAGTGCAGCGCTGGGAATTGTACTACAGCACGTTTCCCAGCCAATATTTCAATAAGAACCGATGTGAGGTTAACAACAACCATGTATATAATATCCTGTGCTGCGTTCTGGACAAAAATTGTTCCGTCACGAACGGTCCGGGAAAAGATATACTCGCATGACAGAAAGATATCGTTCCGTAGACTCTCAGCCGTTGTTTTTGCCGTGTATGCGTTTAGTATGATTTATATCAAGCATCGCCGCAGAAAGAGTCTTTTAGTGAACGACATGGGTGCCATGCCTCGCACATATGGACACACCGAAGCAGCTCAAATAATTACTTCGCGCTCGTTAGAACAGTTAATCAGGTAGTGATGTAAGCTTAATCAGTTAACTTACTTAGGAAGTGATGACACCTGCTTGAGACACATGACTTATCTCTTTTTGAAGTACAGCCCTTCAATGTTTGTTTGTTGCTTCCTTCATTTGTTCTGCGTATTTGCAGGCGCGGTTGTGCCAAACTGAATGTCCATCCAGCACTGGCTTTGTCATGCTTGTTATGTGGAGCACGTTACAAAAATGCAGCTCCACATCTGAAACACCAATCAGTATCATCGTCATGTAAAAGGGGCACCGTTGTGAGACCAGACACGCTTTCTGGAGATCTTCTATGGCACTTTCCGCAGTTTGCACAATTTTCTTCAGCATCGAAGTCTCTCATAAGAACCACTTTCATTAATGACTCCCATCTTACCCTTTGATGTGCAGGGGCCCTCTTGCACTACACACGTATGGTCTGCAAATTGCAACAGAACGATTTGGAGCTCGAAACAGTTGTGCTTTTGTCATTTTGGACCTCTTGTATCCTGTCTGTGAAGCGTAAACAAAAAAGTCTAACACGATATGCTTTTGTAAAGAAGATCACTGATGATGAGTAAATAGAGTATACATTTTTCAAGTTCAACATTTATTTCTTGCACTTATGCATTTCAGGATACAATGAACGTGCAGGGAGGTCGCAAAAGACTACATTTATTGTTTTGTGATCTTCCTACAATGACAATATATATTTTAGGGATGACAATGGACAGGTACACTCTCTAAATTTGTAGCACTCAATTTTAGGTTGGAATGAGCAAAGAATAGCAACTTCCCTCCTGATATTTTCTCATATATGCTGAATTTTAAATTTAATGTGATCAACGGTAGATGTAAACAACATCAGTACCAGAGAAATGCATCCTCAATAAATAAATTTCTTCTTATAGCATATATGTGCATGCCTATTAACTGAAACGATTATCACAGTTCCCTGACATGTTTTAATTTCTGAGAGTGTACTGTAGAGGCTGCTTAGATCTACAACGGTTCATACAATGTATTATATACTGTGAATGCCTTTAAAAATCCCATGTGACACATATGCTTTTACTTTCTGGAGGTGCTGTGGTAGTCAAAGTTTGTGGGCATTACGCAGGTTCTGCACCCATTGCTTGAGTATGTCGAGGCAGCTGTGAAGTAACCTGTATTGATGATTATTCCAATTTTTATGGTGCATCGACAACAAAGGCAATAATACATCAGAACATTGGTTTGGGTGCAATCAGTTGAAAATGAATGTTGTTTAATAAATGCATTGGACAAATGTTAAAACATCAGTTTAAAACATGGCTTACAATCCCTGTATCTTCTAAAAATTGAAAAGATTAAAAACTATTCTAAAAAGAATATGGGGAACTCTTCTAAAAGGAATTATAATTATTATATTGCTGGGTGAAGGAGCCTAAGGTGTGTTTCTGATGTCAACATGTAAGAAAATGTGCAAATTTGAGAGAGGCCAACCATAGTGCGTGCACTGAGGTGGTTCCTTCCTGTAAAGTAGAAACCAGTGGATGAGGAACTTGATACTTATTTGTACACCCAGTCGTACCACACTGCACAGATTATTCACTGGGTGGTCCACATGACGAAACCTGTATTGACGAGAGACCACTTTTGCCTTAAAAACTGCTACAAATAGCACGGCACGCTACAAATTATTATTATCGTAACAAGCTGACGATACAGGTGAGACACAAGGCGTTATCCAAGTCGCGCCACACCACCGTCACGTAGCATTCTGTGTCACAAATCAAACCAAGGCACAAAACAATACCAATAGATGAAAAAAGGTGACAATCTTGGTCTAATTATGACGTAATACCGAACTTGTGCGCGAAGGTAATTCAAAGAAATGAATGTGCACTCGCTTCCGCAGAGAACACCGTGTACCATGCTAGCAATGCATGCAAAAAAGCGCTCGAGTGCTCGCACATATATTGATGACAACACTACCAGTGTACTATAACATGTTCTTTCAAGCACATTATGCACTCAAACTGTATTTGCCACCAGGTAACATGCAAGTGTGCTCGATTGAACCTCGGAAGAGCGATCAAGCAACCTGCATCCAGTGCTCGTTTTGAACAAAAAACACTTCATAATGGTCAACTAAATATACAGAATGGACGCCTATTTATTCCTTGATAAAGAATTACTCACCTGTAGAAATTTAGGCCCTGTATCCTTGCCAGTACGGTTGGTACGACCGTAATTGCAAGAAGTTGCCATGATCGCTGCGGCGACTGTTGTGGGTACAGTAAGATGGCGGCCGGTTTCCTCACGCCCGCGCTCCCCATCCGCGATCCAGCCTTTTACAATCGAGATCAGTGGTTCAGAGGGATGGAAGAGTGCGCTTGTGGCGACCCACCGTGGTAGTAGTGGTAACGTTTTGCTTTTGAGTGTAACGAACGCCAAAATGGTTTCGTTTACGGTCTACTGCACCGAGCGCGAGTGGCTATCGCGGGAAGGAAGTCTCCCCGCTATCGGAGAGGTAACAGGGCGCTAAGATGGAGGTGACAACGGGCTCGCAGTGCCTAGCTTTGTTTCTTTTTCATTAGACAAAAACAGAAGGAAAGAGCGTATACCCTTGAACACACACACACACAAAGAGGCAGGGGGAGACGATACTGTCTCAATACTTCGTCGGCCCCCTTTCGCAGCAATAACTGGGTCCATACGCACAGGAAGGGAAGCGTATAGCCGACAGACAAGGTCCACTCTGCTTCTATAAATTCCCAGAGTGCGTCCTTGCTCCTTGTAGGCGTCCGTCTCTTGCTCATCCTATTCTTCAGGCTGCCCCAGACGTTTTCGATGATGTTGATGTCCGGGCTCTGCGCAGGTCATGTCAGCTGCATTACGCTGAGGCGTAAAACAAGAAAAAAAAAGGTAGGCACTGCAGCCCGTTGTCACCTCAATTGATCTTAGCGCCCTGTTATCTCTCCGATAGCGGAGGGACTTCCACTCGCGCTTGGTGCAGCAGACCGAAAGCGAAGCCATTTTGGCGTTCGTTACACCCAAAAGCAAAGGTACCACTACTACCACGGTGGGTCGCCACAAGCGCACTCTTTCATCCCTCTGAACGCGTGGACTCGCCCGCTTCCGCTCGCCGCTAGGGTGTCTCTGCCCAGAGAAAATACGCCGCTCGCGCGTTCCGTAAACTTTTGTCCAGCACTGTACATCCGCTTCTCAAAAGGAGCAACAAGCACTTCCACACTGAGCCCATCATCAAATCTGTCGTGAAAGTTTCCCCGAAATTATATGTTTAGAAATTGCTATGAGTGACCACTTTATTGGAAGCACATGCACCAAGCAAGGCGCAGACCAAACAGGCATGTATAATCACATCTGTATCGCAACAGTGTCACGCATCTTGTCCATCGTGTGACAGGGACGGTACATTGACTCCGGAAAGGGTAGTAATACTCATACAGCAAGCGGCAATGTCGCGGAAACCATGACTGTGTTAGCCCATGCCATCATTCGTTGGAACTGTTCATAAAAAAACGATTGTTGTAACGATAAGTGGATCCGCTTCTCAAAGCGAGTGACGCTGCACAGATAACTGCAGTACTGCATCAAATACAGAAACACAAGTGTGTTCCAGTGTGTGTGCACGTTGCAGTTCAGTGCGCCTACTAACAAGCTACTATGCCGTGACACCTTCAGAGCTTTGACTTGTTGAGCATCTGAAATGCCAGTGTTTTGCAAGCGCTTTTGAAATATGAGTGAGTGACACTGAGTAGGCAGATTACCACTCTCG
This sequence comes from Ornithodoros turicata, assembly GCF_037126465.1. NCBI lineage: Eukaryota > Metazoa > Arthropoda > Arachnida > Ixodida > Argasidae > Ornithodoros > Ornithodoros turicata. The sequence continues at coordinate 175,233,725 of NC_088201.1, forward strand.
CTGAGTCTTTCAAAAACTTACAGGAAGGCGTTTGTCAGATAAAACTGAAAAGTCCGTTTTAGATTTTAGCTAATGCAAAGTGCATTACTGAAACCAATTCCCGTTACACTTCTGGTAGATATCAAGCAAATTAATATGTGTTGATTTTGTTGCAGAATGAAATGTGGGTGACCTTGTGGTACAATTATTACAATTAAGTTATCATTACGTTTTATTTCCTACTATATACATGCAAAAAAAACTATGTTATGCATTTTTTGTATATCTACCATACTTTTTTTTCTCATTACTCTCATTGCATCAAATGAAAGTTATGGGACCAAAATTTACCCTTGAGCTACATCAGCACTGTGATTTCCTCGAGCCTTTGGCAGTCTTTCACACAATAGTATGCTGTAAAGTATAAAGTAAAGTCTGTAAGCAGATATGAAGCTCTGCCTCCCCGTCCTAGGCTGCTGGGGGATATAGTTTAAACTTTAAAGAAGCTTGGTAGAAGATGGCTGTCACTGGAGATGATGCGTGACTTTAGCTTGAGTGCTCTGTGAAAACGCGTTTCGTGCATGTCGTTTACAGCACTTTCTCAACTGTTGGGCCGTTTCACTTTTGGTAACCTTCGAATAGCTGTGGTGGCACACAGCAGATGCTGACATTATAGTTGTTGAGTGCATGGCCATAGTTTTGATCGACAGGCACAGACGGCACTGTTCTCTGTCTGTCTACATCAGTCTTGCATTTATTCATCGTGTTTCTAAACCAAGACGCTTTACATCTCCTTGCACAACTTTGAAGTTGCAATTAAATGCACTTTGACTATTAATTCTTTTATCTATTTATGTGCACGTTAATTTGCTCAGCCATTCGTAAAGCATCTGAAGCAGACTTTGGGGCACCACAATTTCTGTACACTTTAATGTTTCTTGCTGCAAATTTGCATGTATACTTAGCATTTTTTTCTCTCTGTGAAGCCTTAGGCAGCAGTGAATAATAGCATTTCCATTCATATAATTTTAATTTTACACAATTGCATAAGCTCACTGTGTGTTGTACATCAGACTTGCATTGAAATCACTTGCATTTGGATGCTATGCTTCCACCTCATAATAAGAATAACCGAATGCAAATATGGTTAAGTACCTAAGAAAGTACTTGCAAAAAAATTAAACGTTACTGAAAAAATAATTGACAATAACACAAGTACATACGTGGAAATGTGTCCTATATCTTACTCAAGATACACAAACAAGATAGTTAGCAGTACCTGCAAACTCTCCGTATGAAACCAGAAAGTACAGAATGAGTTGTGGGTCATGAACCATGCTTTCTCATATGCAAACCAGTTCAAGTGCGGACGCAAACTGTGCGTCTCCCCCAAAACAGCACTAAAACACTTCAAGACTTCGTGTGTTATATGTGTTTGGCTGAAAGTAAACTAGAGAGCAGTTCAACCACGATCAGCTACAGATGCCTATGAAAATCCTGATACGATATCCTGTGGATGTATCTGCCTGGGGAAAGTGGAAAATTAATTTGTGGATATCGTATAGATGTACATGGGACATATGTGACATCCAAGATACTCGCGACTTATTTTGGATATCCCTGGGAGATTAATGGTTTACTGGGGTTACTCACCATCTCCACTATGAGAGCAATCGCAGTCGCATTCTTGCATTCTGTAACAAAAGAGTAAGCAGTGTGAGAACACGCTTCATTGAGAAGCTGCTTACTGCAGGAACGCTTGCTGCAACCTAATGCTCCATCGTGTCCGCCATGCTAATCTTGACGCCCGATCAAATGTGGGTTTCGTTCACGAATACGATTTGGGCAGACATCCAATGCACGTGAACTTGAGCGGCTGTCGCGTTGTAGGATGGGCCGTGTGTGAACCAAGATGACACAGGAAGAATAGTAGAAACGTAGGCGTCTGTACCGACGCATCGGCTACCTAGTTTTGGTTTAGCAAACTAAATATACTGACATTCCACTGATATACTAATCGTGCAGGACTTCTGTGTACATTAATGATACTACTTACTTCCAAGCAGTAGAACCTTGGCGTCGTAATAGTTCATGACGTCGCCGTTTTTCGATCGCCAGAGCGCCTTTTTGATGATTGATCTGTCATAATCTTCACAACTTTTGGGGTTAAAACTCTTGATGACAAACACGGCCAAAATTGCCTTCACCTCGTCCACTATGTATCACACGTATGCGTACATGTCGGTTTGAGGGTGATGCACATGCAACGATTCACCGCGTTCAACGAAACGAAACACATCAGACAAAAGAAAAAACGAGCACATGAAAAACAAAAACTGCAAGAACGAATCGGGCTGGCGGTGTTGTCAGTGTTGCTAAAAGCAGATGCTATACAAACGTAACAGTGAAGTGTCTTCCGCTGACGATAAGAAAAATAAGCACTAATTATTTTGATATGTTGATGACAAAATATTTTGCCGTGAAACTTTACAAAGACAGTAATTATTCTCATCCCGTACATTCGTATTTAGTTGGAGGAGTATTGCCTGATTGCCTGATTTCGTGCCAATAGCAACCGACACGAAAATCAAGCAACTTTGTGGTCACTGTTGCCTCGCAAAATGCAGACGACGCAGCCCTTATGAAAGTCGTGTTATTACTGCTTATACTCGCATTGTGCTAAGTTATCTTGCAGGAGAGAGACCGCGTGAAGCGGCTGTTGTTAGTGGTTGTGAGTATGCCTCCAAGGCGCTGTAGCAAGCAATATTCGCACAAAGATGCCGAGTGTAGGGTTCCCAGAAAGACACACTACAACAGGCGAAGGCAGACCAACAATAATGCTTCTGAAGACTCAGTAAATCATGAAGCCTTCTTGATGCACCCTGGTGGCGCTACAGGTTCTTCTGGATTCTTTCGGACTGAATCTGTGGGAACACATGATGAAAACGACGTGTGCTTTCAAGGTGTTTGTGACAGGGATCAGGCGGTTACAAAAAGTCATGCAGAGAGCGAAGCTCACGGCTCAACACAGAGCGTTGCTGAACTCCCTCAAACCAGTCATGATAATTGTCTCAATGGGACTGCACGAAATGTAACCTGCGAACCCGCCACATCCACCCCTTGCGAGCTCGATGACGGTGTTATATTAGACGACAAGAATGAAATGAGCGGCGCCGCAACGTCAACACTACATGATGCAACATCAGATGATGACACCAAATCCTTGTGGTCCTTCAACTTGTCATTCTAGGTAAACCGTCGGAAAAGGAATCATAATATGAGCACAGAGAGCTACATGTGACAACCTATTTTTCCCGCCTTTATTATCCCCTCCTGCAGGACCACAAAGAAAAAGCTTTTGCGGAGCTTGGGTAAGTGTTTGAATACCGCAGTCATTGGCTGCCCCACTTCTGAGCAGAAATATAAAGGTTCTTGTTTCTCATCCAGGTGGCTCGTTTTATATGACTTTGGTTTCACCCGATTTCTCCCTGAGTTCTCGTGTGTACATACCGCCTGATTCCTCCCCCATAAACCCCAAAGTTGAAAAATCATAAAACCCAAAAACGAAGAACCCTATGTATATAGTCGACCCACGTTTATCCGGTCTGGACTCTGTTCCCTCCAAAAATGTTTGGATAGCAGGGCATCTGGACAATATTTTGAGTCTGCCCATTGCACCCATACATATTTTGTAAAATATATCAAATTCTTCATGCTCATTTGTGCAAAATCGCTATAAACATCAGGTTCCTTGAGCTCTTAGTTGATTGAATGTGAAATATTAGTATTTCCATGCGCATATATTTTATTCTGCTTATTATAATATGACTCGATCTGATTATTCCATTGTTTTTAATCCCTGTTGCTTCACTGTTTTGCAAACTGTTCCATATTGATCTTTGCATACATGCATGTACAGTGTCTGACAAAAGTTTACGGAACACGGTCCAGCACATTCCTTCCTCAGAATAACCCATTAGTAGCGAATGAGACCGTATGTACTTACCCTAAGTAGCCCAGCCACCTGTTTGCAAGTCCTTACAGTACCATTCGGTGCTACCGTGTCACTCTGAGGAAAAAATACGCCAGAGCGCATTCCGCAAAATTTTTTCTAGCACTGTACCTCGTATATGCGTACATAAGTACAGTGGTGTACATTTTTACCGGACACTTTATAAGGTAAAATAGAAACAAACTGAAGAAAGAGTGATATATTAACTAAACAAAAATTATTCAACTGTGTGCATGACCTGAAGCCATGCACGAACACACGAACACACGAACACACATTTCGTTTTGTCATTTGTCCTTCTTACTGTGATAACTCATTCGCAGTATAGTCATGAAATACACTTGAATACAGCTCAACACACCCTCGATAATTGTTTTACTTCCTCATTTTTAAGGTTATTTAGCGATCAATCACGCAGGAAGTATCGTGGTGGCAATAGCCTATTATTTGCAAAATACAGCTTTATTAATAGGTGAGGGAATAGAGCATATGACCAGTTAAATGATTGGCAGACACATCTTCAGTTGCAGTCTCTAGATGATAAAACGGTATTCCTGACATTGTAAATGGCCATGCACAAATCACATGTGATACCACAACTGATATCAAATAATCTCGTATGAAGTACTGGTATGAAGTACTGATTGGCCCTTATACTGTATGTAACAGCTACTCCATTCCAATATGGGCCAGTATGAGAAGCATGCATCTGCGACACCAGTCATATCTGAAAATATCTACCCCTATACTAGCCATGTATGTCACAACTATATTTCATGCCTGCTAAACTAGGTACTGGTATATTTGTATTAGGCCTGATATGCTGCATATCAGGCATAAGTGCTTCTGGAGGGAATTCATAACGGATTTCCAGCAGGGATAGTAAGCCGTTCAGGTTGCTTTAATTGTAGTTCAAAAACTCAAACTAGAAAGCACATAGCAAAGTGCTTAATGCCAATGACTTTGGACAACAGAGATCATACGGGGGTACATGAGTGTTCCAGGTCAAGTTGTGAGTAAAATAAACACCTATAACTTTAAAGGAAGCGTAGGAGTGAACGATTGAAGGAGTGTACGATTTCGATGGGGCTGTTATTCAGGCTGATGCAGGGGTTTGTTTCAAGAATGTTATATATAGTATGAAATATCATCGCTGTGTCTTTGTGTTATTTTTTATAATATGTTCGCATGGCTCCAGCCAGCTATTTTCGTAACATGCCACTACGACACTAATAAGCCCTCCTGGAAGAAAATTGTGACGCTATCGCCATTCCGTTACTCTCAAAACTCTTTAAAAACAAAAAGAAAATACAAAAAGGCAACGATCCCATATTGAACTGGGGAACGCGAAGGCTTGTCCCGAAATCTACCACTGCGAAAACAACACAACACGTTATAATTGTGAGGAATTAAGATGCAAATGCTTTGGAGGCCACACTGAACCTGTTGTCACTTTTGGGGTGGGAAAGAAACTGGGGCATCTTACAGTCACGCACAAAGTTGCAAAACGCAGAAAAATTGGTTCAGCTTTCATGCCTGACATGTGCACTTTCTGTGGAGCCCATTGTCTTTGCGAAATACAAACAAAAAGGCACGCCGGCGCATTCTGCCATGAAGACAATACGACGAAAAGAAGCCACCAGGAAAAAAAAAGACAGTGACGTTCTTGCTGTTTCATTCAGCTTGCAGATTGTCTCAGTGAGTTGTAGTTGAAACATGGAAGTGTGCACAATTCTTTCTAATGCTCGGGGCCAACGAATATTCTAACAAAAGCGGGTGGAATGCATTGCTTCAATGGAGGGCAGCGAGATACGCAGATCAAGCCAACTTTAAGGTGGGTTGTCCCGCGATTCTGGGAATGGGCTCCGGGTTATCCTTCAGCAATCCTGGAGAAAGCTGCGACCTCAATGTCCGCTATATTGTCTGATATATTGACTACTACCTATATAAACCTACTACTGTTAACTACACACGCCCTCCCATCCTTAAGTCATTCATGGTCCACAGCCAGCTCCGAGCACTAAGTCCTCCACAAGAGGAATGAGCTTTCCCTGCCACTCCTGCCGCTGCCTCACATTCGCTCGATGTTACTTGTTTCCTACGCCCATCTGTGATTATGTCACGTTGTTTCATTAGGAACATATCGAACATCTATTATTTGCATAGAGGCCTTGCAGTAAAAAGATCATTCAGGGGAAATTACCAGCGCGTACATGGGGCAATGCTGTGATTTCTGTCGCAAGGATTGTAGTCACATACAAGAAGCTTAGAAGTGTTATCATAAAAGTGGTGATTATTATTGTTATTGAATTGATTATGAATATCTTTTAATTCAAAGTTATGCAATAGTGTCCTCAGTAAAGTTTAATAGTTAGGAGCTTTCCGCGATTAACGAGCACATACAAATGAACCGATCCCTCCTCAGGCCCTTGGCGACGTCTCAGAGATGCTCACCGAAAACCAAGTTTTTCGACAGCGCCACTTGTTTAAGGTGAGACTCCCCAACAAAACCACCACTAGGGTTGTGTCATATCCGTAACCTTTTGGATCTCAGGAATATGTGTACGAAATGTGCATGTTCAAAAACTGCTCAAATTTTACTCAAACGAATTTATTACAATGCGAGCGCTTCCCCTCTGCGAGAGTTCAATGAAACACTGCGGGCATCATCTGGCATCCGTCAAGGCAGAATGCAGGGTTCGTAGCAGACGACAGTACCAGATGACGTCATTAAGTCCTCCACGAGACCAACCATCGTATAGTGATGAGCTGCTTTCCGCTCCTCGCAATTCAGTTTCAGTTCAGTATTGTCGTCATCTACGAAATACTTACTCTCGCAAAATGAATGCGAATGTTGTACTCTGTATCGGCGGGGTGGTTCCTGTTCAGCAAGATGCTCAACTAATGTTTTTCGAATCCTCGCGAAATCTCCCTTGTAGAATAGACCTCTATCCGAGAATCGTCATCATGACATTGGTAGACTGAAACGAATAGAAAGGGAAGGCTGGATTCTACTACCGAAGGTCGCGTCCGTTTCAGGCAACATCGTAATCCCCTCAAGACCGTGACTTTCGGGCGCGACATTCGGCTTTCGATTTTCGCCGTGGCTTTCGGGCGCGACGCGTGGCCTTTCGTGGCTTTCAAGATTGTGGCAAAAACCTCTTCGCCTGCCCGCGTCAGAGAGGAACAAAACAGAAAGTGACAGGTCCACGCTCTGGTGTAGCAAGGACAAGCGTTGAGAGAGATCGGCAGCTGGGTGCGGTTCAGGGAAGTCAAAAGGAAGCACGTGTTGGAGAATATTAGTACATCCAAAGCGCTTCACGCATACATACCAAAAAGAAGATTTCCAATAGAAGATGTCCAATGTGATTCGAACCATCAGTCAAATGCTTGGCGTATCATATTTCCAGATAGCTTCGAATCAGCTAAGGCTGCGTTCGAATATTATTCATTATTTTCTAAAAAACTCCAAAGCAAACCATACCTTTTGTTTATTTACTGTATTGATACTGCACTGTTGACTATTGCAACTCACGATTGTTCCACGCGTCACTGGAATCCGTGATACGATATCAATGTTTTGCAGATGTTGAACTGTGGAAGCACAGCTCTGCAAAAGACGATGGTGAGGGTCTTCAGTGCTGCAAGGAACGCTTCGACGAGGAACTTACAAAACTGGGCAAAACAAGCGAAGATGTTAACATAATCAGCAAGGCCTGTAGTTACCCTCAGGAAAATTGAACTTGGACAAATAAAGATTATTGCATTTGAAAGCTTGTGTATGAGTGTTTTGCTTAGTCTATAACCTGAAAACTAAACTTCACCCCACAACATGCCAAAGCCAACCACTGCACATCAAGTTATTACAACCCGGTTCAGGGAAGGCAGGGGATATGCTATTTCCTGTCATCATTCCCCACCACACGCATCAGGCAGAAGGCAAATGTCGGATGAGCTCCCTTTGAAGTTAGGACAAGACACTCGGTACCTCCCGAGTATATTAGGCGTTCAAATAACACGGCAATGACGACACTGTTATCACATCCTACGATCATTAAGAGAGGTGCAAAGTGTTATAAAAAAGGTACCATCATCCGTGAGAATAATAATATTCGTAGCGATGACCTGCTAGGAGGCTGCTAGACATGAAAGTTATTTGCATGCATATATTTCTTTGATTAGAATAGCCCAGAACAGCAAACTTTTTACGCGTACTACAAAAACATACTTCTTGTATGATACCCTTGTCACTCTCAATTTCAGATGAGGTCATACGCCCCTCCCCTTCTTCTGACCATTAATATACACAATGTTCTCGTGGCCGCCGCCATATTGAAAGCACAGTGCAGTCGACCCTGTTGAAAGTAATTACTGAGGTTTACCACAGAGTCTGCGGTCTTGAGGTATTATGGGACATCTGAGGTCTTGAGGTTGCCTTAGAGCTTAAGGTTCTGGGGTTACCTCAGACCTTGACGCCTTGGGCTTACCTCAGGGCTTGAGGTTTCCACAGATTGGACCTGAAGGCATGGACAACACAGAGCGCCCGTAACGCGACTTCATGTCCAAAGACATTTCATTCATGTATAGGTCATCAGGTTCTAATAATTTTTCGGACACTCTAATTTGTCGTTCAGTGTCGCACGGACTCTCTTCATTTTCTTTCTGGTTGATGAAAGGGCTCGCCGTTGTCGGCCTCACAGAGGTGGGCAACGTCACGATTGATGCCCGGGGGAATGTGCGTCCTGGGCCGACTTCTAAGGGAACTGTGCCGAGATATGTCTGAAAGCGTCTGAGGAAAACCCAGGAAAAACCCCAGACAGCATGGCCGGGACCGGGATTCGAACCCGTGTACCTCCCAGTCCTGGCGTGACATGGCCAGCATGCAAACCACTGAACCACGTGAGCTGGTAGCGAGCTGGGTGTGGCGTACTTATTGCAGTTCACACTTCTCTTATCGCCCATCAGCGGTTTGACCTTGTTCACGGGCATGAAGCTATCTGGGTTGAGATATCTCTACGATGTAACAACTTACTCTTGGTCGGTAACTGCTATTTTCCATCCCAGTGTGGTCTCGTATATTTCATAAGGTTTTATGAAGCTCAGGAGCAGAACATCAATGTATTGAATTCTTCTTTCTAATTATACAGGGGGACTTCAACGTTCCTGGTGTAGATTGGAATTCATCTGACCTGTCGCGAACTTCTGGGCTAGCTATAACAAAGCAAACGACATACTGAACTTTATCAATTGTCACGGTCTTATTCAACCCAACACCCTGCGAAATGTATCTGATAACACACTTCACTTGGTTCTTTCTGTCCTTGCTATTGATAGTACTCAGCTTGTTCACCAAACTATTGTGCATCCCGATAAGTTTCACCCCCTATTTGTTGTTTCGCTTGATGCCCATGGGTCTTGTTATCAATGCAGAAATGACAGGCTTCAGAGATATATGACTACAAGCGCGGTGATTATTTAGCATCCGTAGATTGGTCTGACACACTGCGCAGTGATAATGTCGAGGAAGCTGTTATGCAATTCTCTGACATTGCCCTAAGTGGTATTAACCGCTTCCTTCCGGTAACAAGACCCCGGTCGAACAGTTACCCTGTCTGGTTTTCGCGCGAATTGAAATCGCTTATGAGACGTAAACTTCATAACCACAGGAAGAGCAAATCTATGCCCGATCTCTGCCACGGCAACCGAAGAGAAAAAACGACCTGGCAATGACGCGTCAAAGTTCAAACTGACGCCTGCGCCCTGCGCTCTCTCTGCTCCCTCTCGCCTCTCCCGGCCCGCCGTTAGAATTTGAATTGAAAGCCTCCCGCCGCACCAGAGCGCCCTCATAACTATTGCATCTGCTTTGGGCCAGCCCGTGCAATTACCTCTTTGTTTTTAGTTCTTCTAATTATTTGGCGGAGTGTGCCATCTTTTGATTGTGCCTTTTAGCATTTTGCTGGTACATTTTATGACTTTTGCCTTTAGATGAGAATATGAGCACGAATTGGAGTTACAGCATATATTTTATCGAAGACGTAAACGGATAAAAAACAAGAAATATAGATCATACGTGTGCTAAAATACATCAAAATAATGACTAAAAAAAGCAAAAAAAAAACAAAGAAAAAACAGAAGGGTATATGGCAAGAGTGGACTCTTCTTCCCCTAAAGGGATCTCAAAGGGGGAAGCTGCCCAGCTTGGAATCTCAAGTGGTTCAATTAACCATTGTTCTCAAAATGGTACCTGTGAGGCTCCCACTGTAAGTTCTGGAACCATTTGAGGCCAGAGTGGTACCACTGATTTCACCAATGTGGAACCAGTCACCCCACTTGCGAATCCAGCTGGGACCATCAAGATTCAACTGGAACCATTCTGGGACCATCCACATTCAAATGGAACCAGTCCAGATTCAAATGGAATCATTCTGGAACCGGTCCAGATTTTTGCCTGGTACTGTATGCCGATGGTTCGATATTCGATTCGATGTTCGACCAAAATTATTCGTAATCAATCGAAATCAGAAATCCACTATTCGCACATCCCTACTTGTTACTTCTTGATAACGTCTTGCATGGACATGGACATGTACAACCTTGAACCTACTGTCTGCATATATTTTTTTCTAACATGCATAGACATGTTTTGTCTTGCCAGTTCTTTAAGACCTTGTATAGTCGTCTGCAAACCCGAACGTAATATCCACATTTCATATATTAATTTCGCTTAAGCAGTTGCTGCAACACGTTTCTTTTTTTATTATGTGGAGCCTTTAAAAGAAATATATTTATGAAGTTACGAGAGAGACACTTATAAAAGTGAGTTTGAGATAGTAAAATATGCAGTAGCTCTTGACGGTGACACCAGAGTGCCATGGCAGAGGAGGGCTCAAGGTGGTCCGATATTGAAACTCAACCACCAAGGTGGTTCGTGGTCCGCATCAGACAGTGATGAAGAAACACCAGACGGAGATGAGTGCGACAAATTGAACAAAAGTGTCTTTCGCATGCTAGCACCATGTCGTCAGCAGCACAGATCGTGGAAAGAACTTTCCAGGTGTGGTCTAATGAGACGAAACGAATGTCTTTGGTGGAGACTTTCAAGATTGTCACCAACACTTTCGTCTTCCAAGAACTCCCGAAAAGTCTTCCAAACATTGGCGTCCGGGAGACTGCCAAAACCATGTATGCGAGTCTCGATAGAGAGCGTTTCGTTTCATACGACACACCATTCGATTTGCTAACCAACTGGTCACACCAAATCTATGATTTGATGGACTACAAACAACAAATCGAACCTCTGTTGCTTTCAACAGAAAGCCTATGTTTTGTCGAAATCTCTGTGAAGTTGGGATATCACTGAACAGCAAAGTTCATCACGCTGTTCGTGATTGACATTCTCAATTATCGACTTGACAACTAATGTATAGCAACTGCCAAATAAATTCAGATTCTATGAACAACTTTCTCAGTCGCCTCTAGCAAGTAGATTGGAGTGGTGTCTCTCTTCTACATCCGCTGTGAGTTTCTGAAACCTCACATAACATCATACTGTACAGTATTTCACTGTGAAAGAAAAAAGATGATGGTCGGACCGTACCGGTTCATTACTCCTGCTTCGATAACCATTTCAGGGCAAAGTCAGAGTGGGAACACAACGCTGGTAACAAGATTTTTGACTCACAGAGCATCCGTTTTTGACCAACGATTCGATAGTATATTTTATATATACTTGTACAAGCAACCAATCTTTGATAAATTCCCTGAAGTCATATTTACGCGAGATATACTAGATAACTTGGAGAATGTCAGAAATTCTTTAATCATATTTGACGACTGTCTGGCTGACAAAGGTCGACTTAAAGAAATCTGTAATTTTTACGTTGCTGGCTGTCACCATCTAAATTGTTCATGTAGTTTTATTACACAATATTTATTCGTCAACGAGCCCCTATATCGGTGCATTCAGTTTAATAGCAGCACTCTGATTTTGTGTCGTTCAGCTCGTATAGCAGATCAGATGCAGTTACTTTCCCGACAGTTGTTTGGTCCAGGTAAAGGTGACTTGCTCTCCACCATATATAAAGATGCATACATGGAACCATATTCATACGTAGTAATTGATTTGTCTCAAAAGTGTCCGGACCACCTCCGAGTGTGGACAAATATTTTCTCTGACGACCGACGGCAGATAGTGTATAAAACATGAAGTGTGTGCGGCAGAATATTCATTTGCTGCACTTGCTAGCTAAAACAAAGTCGCCCGAACAACGTTACCATCTCCTGGAACATGCGACAAAGAATCAGTTAACAGCTATTAGAGATATTTGTATAAATCTCTGTAAAGGGAACATCCAAGTGACACCGAGTGTGCGAAAAAAACTGAAACCTTATGCAACCCCAATTCGAGCATTGGCAGAACGAGGCAGTAGCAGTGTGTAGAAAATTCGCAGAGTATTGCAACAAACTGGTGAGGTTTTGCAGTTCCGCTTGCCGCCACTACTCGGTCTCATCTCATCGCTATGGGGCAGAGCGATTGCAAAAGCAATCGGAGTATAACTCATGCAGAAGTACGAGCTTGTTCCATATCGCGAATGTCCTATTCCTGAAATACTGCACAAGGATGAACTGGATGACATCAAAGCAAAAGAGATGATTCAATATCCCCACTCTTTACTGCATCCCAATGTGGTGACGGATAGGATTGCGACAGCTACAATGAAAGATAGTGCACAGACGACAGAAGATGAGAGAAGTGACGCTGTCGCTGCCTTTATAAGCAGTGGTTATAAGGTTAAAGCCAAACAACTTTTGCATATACTGCAGCCAACCATTTCGTGGGATCCGAAAACCTATCAGATAATTATTAATGGACAACCACAAGAGGATACCAATATAATCGACCTCGTTTATTATCTCGTATCCAGAGCTCGTAGTACTCCGAGACCTCCATATCTTGATCGCATGTTACCTCATCTGAAGAAATGGAATTTGCCGTCACTCACTGTACCCTCATCACGACTTCAAAAGGGTGTCACAGTATCGACCTCAGGCAGATGCTCACCAACTCCCGCTACTGAAACATCGCCACCGCTTACATGGGCCGCAAAACGTGCTCGACATCAACAATGGGTTCCGTTCGAGCTGAAGATGAAAAGGGTTACTTTGAAGATGCAAAGATACTGTCTCACTTCCCCTCAAGACATCATAAAAAGGTTTTGGCAATGCTTCAACTAATAACCACTGTACTGGCGTACGACGAGAGTGGAAGAGTTATCTGTCACGGCAGAGTGATTCCCCAATCCTCTATTGTGGAGTTGTTGCAGTACGAACTTCACAATAAAAAGCCTGCTTGGATGAGAGGTGACGTTTCGGCTACGATTAATGCATATCTGACTCTCGACGCTCTTCGAGTGCATGGCAGGAAGCGAAAGTGTTGATGGCTGCCTACTACAATCCACAACATGTTGCCAGTTTTGGTGGAATACATTAACTTGCACAAGGCATTGGTGTAAAGAAGAGCAAAGTTGTCAAGTTTCTGGAGACGAGTGATCCTTATAGTCTGCACAAAGAGTTCAAGAGGCCTTCGATGTTCCGTAAAATAGTAGCCCTTGGTGTGAAGGAAACCTTCCAAAGCGACCTGAAGGATGTACAGAAACTTAAACATCATAACAGTGGCTTTCGCCATTTGCTATTCTGCATAGACGATTTTTCACGCCTTCTTGCAGTTGTACCCATTCGTAATAAAAGACCACCTGAGATAGTAGGTGCTTCAAAGCTTGCCTTTAGACAAATCGGAACTCCCCGTCTTCTGCATACGGATCGCGGGGGTGAGTTCGTCGACAGTTTAGTGCAAAAGTTTTTAAAGAAAAAGGGTATTCATCGGTATAGCTCACATGCTCAGTATAAAGCAGCGCTCTGCGAGCGAATTCAAAGAAGTATAATGTCTACTCTATATGGTATCTTTACATATCGGGGCCACAAACGATATGAAGACATCCTACCTCTCGTAGTAAAAGCATACAACAATCGAATACATAGATCTCTTTCTGCTAGACCCGTGGATGTAAAGAAATGTAATGAACACATTTTTCGAGCGAGCCTCTATCCCACCCCAGCTGGACCACCAAAGAAACCACGCTACAAAGTTGGAGATATCGTACGAATTGCTAAATACAGACACCAGTTGGTAAAGAAGTAATTAAGTTCTGCAACAACAGAATTGTTTATTGTGCGTGCTATCAAACTGGGTTCCTCAAGAACACAAACGGTCCTCAGGATGTCCCCACAGTATCATCGTGTCCTCGTCCTTCGAGGTGTATCCCCACAACATCCTGAGGATGACACTCGTGGACTGTCCGTGAAGAGTCATTCAGGTACGTCCTGTGCCCGTCCCTGTGGGTAGATAGTGGAACGAGAAATTTTACTTGGTTTAGTTTACCAGCTCAGACTCCCTAAACACATTTGTTTTGTTCTTTTTTTTCTTTTATCGGCCGATCCTTGGACCCGATTGACATTCTTCGGAAATAAAGGGTGGTCTAGCATAAAATTATCTGCCTCCGAAAAGGATGACTGTCTATGATACATGGAGCATTTCTCGTGGAAATGGACAGAAACGCGCGATTCTGTTATACTGCTTTTGACTTGCAAAGGTCTTACCTGAATGTCTCAAACCAAAATGAGTAAGGAACATAGACTTTGCAGTGATGCAGAGCTAACACGTCAATCAATTCCTCCCTTTTAGTAGTTTTTCTTCGCGTAATCGAAGGGAACATGGACAGGTCACCCTCTGTTTTGTGTCGCAGACGAGCATGGCTCTAGAATTTACGGAGGGTCGCGTAATAAGCAATAAACTGTATCTGTTTCTGCTTCGGAATCGCGCGGCCGATAACAAGGTCATCGGGGCAGTACCGCTTGCGATGCTGTTCCGGGAAAGAATTTTTTTTCCCCTTTCGGAGTGAGTTTCTGAGACTTTTCTCCGTGTCTTTTATATTTCTATATGCTTTCTTTTTAAACCGCTGCTAAGATGCATGGAGTGAGGATGCGACTGTTTTCTGTGCAATAAAAAAAAAAACATATATGGGATATGGGTTCTCCGACGAGTTGGGGGCTATTTTATAAGTGCGCATACTGAAAAAGGGATATGAATATAAAAAAAAAATGGTACATCCTAGAAATGCTCTAGCACTGTTCTCAAGAGGTCCTCACGTAGGATCTGTGGATGATCTGAGGGTACCATGGGGACGCTATATAGTGCCAAAATGACATGTTGAGGATGATTTGAGGATCAGATTCACCATCCTGGGGATGTCACCCCCGTCCATGCATGATGCTCTTAGGATATCCCTGGGATGACAGTGTGTTGTTGGGGTTATCCCAATACCTACCTATTACGTGACCTGAACAATGAGGATATCATTGGTGGTTTTTATGAGAGCGAACTTGTACGAGTGCGACAGATTCCAACAGTGAGAAAAGATTATAAAAGACGAGTCAAGAATCGCGAGCTTCAGCACTTGATTCACTCCGGTGACAGCTTGAAGTGGGTACCGGGAAATTATCTTTTTGACTGAATAACTCAATACGGACTGCTCCCAGACTTCTGATGTGCCTGAAGGATGCAGTACTATCGAATACCTCAATTTTCGAGTGCAAGATCTGTGTGGAAAATCTCATGCAACATGGAAAGAAATGATGGACTGCAGTTTGACAGAGGGATCCGATCCAGTGATAGTGGAAGCCTCTAATGTAGTCACAGACATGGTGCTATTTCAAACGATGCCAGATCCTCCTCCAAGTAGGGATGTTTGGAAGATTGCAAAGAAAATCTATGCTGGAGTCCACAGCGGATGTTCGCTGAGGTCGTCCCCAGGAGGTTTGAAAGTAATCCAAGACTGGGCATACACAATTGACAGTCTGCTGCTTTACGTGGATGAAGTGAATGCTATACGAATTGCTGAAGAGAGTCTATGTTTCATGGAGTATGCTGTCCGCTCAAAATTTCATTTTGTGGCAGGCTACACTAGTATGATGACCATCGACCTTCTTAAAAATAGACTGCTTCTTAAAAAAATTCCATGTAGCAAAAGCGAAACAAAAATTCTCTTTAAAGCCCCATTCTTGTCATTATACTGTGTGACATGATTAAGTGCAGATGGTTTGTCACTTCTCTTGGATTGCATATATGCCTAGCAATAGTACTGATATTACAGTTTGAAAAAGCCACAATTTTCCACTGTACTTCAACAAGGCAACTGTACCCTGGAGGTAGAACTGGAGGAATACATTTATGTGCACAGGTGCCCCTCAGACTTCCTCTCCATTAGAATGTGGGATAAAGATGGTCGAGCGAAGCGCTATGGTGTTACACTGACACAAAACGAGATGCGTCAGTTGGATGAATGTCTCCATCGAATCAATGTTAATGAAACATTTCATTACCACCATGAGTGTTTGCAAGTGTGCTGTCTATGTGATGAACGGACGTTGACACTCCATCTGTGTCCTTGCAACATGTATTCTCCGAGTCGAATGGTTGGCAGACGGCCTTCCGGCTATAGAATTTCCCTGTCGAAAAAAGCCATCACTTCACTGTCCTTATATCTGAATAATAAAAGTGTTATGTCTTGAAAAAGGATGTCTCTAAAGCTTACCATGTTCGTAATCGGATTTTCATTTTCCTCCTCAAGAATTTCTTCTTATGTAACCACGCGAGGATCGATTAGTATCGGCCTCCGGAAAAAAAATGGCGTGATTCGTGTGCTTTCCCCTGCCCAACGGATAACATGTCTCAAGGCTGGTTAGCAATCAGGTAGGAATCGCTTGTGAAATGCGTAAGAGGGTTCTCGAGAAAAAACAAAGACAAGCTAATTTACATGAGTTGCATTGCAAGTATGAGGAACACCAATACGGGAGTCACGTTTTGCGAAAAGAAACTATTTACTACCCAAGAAAGACTAAATAAGACTCCTT